>NC_080674.1:162385814-162985814 GCF_030445035.2 Dasypus novemcinctus | reverse complement strand
CATCTTATTGAATTTATTAAGGAGATTTGTTTGAACATCTATGATTTGTTGTCTCAACTCCTTTATTTCATCTGGAGACTTGTTTAATTGGGCCATATCTTCCTCTTTCTTGGTGTGGAATATAATTTTTTGTTGGTGTCTTGGCAATCTGGCATACTAGAGTATTTAGTCTGGGTGTAGCTTTTCTCTTAGTTTAGGGCTTCCTGCCCTTTCTACCTTGCTGGTTGGGCAGTAGAAGCCAAGGATGTAGTTGGTGCTATAAGCTATGGAGGCTCAAGCTGTGTCCTCATTGCCCCAAGGACTGATGAAGCTTCTTCCAACTTTCTCCTTTTCCAGTGGTAGGGACAGAGTCACAGCTGTGTGAAATAATCCAACTCATGCAGGCCTAGAATATAGTTGCCCGGAAAGACTGATGAAGTTTCTTGCCCCTTTCTCCCCTGTCTGGGGTGGGGATGGAGCTGCAGATGTGAGCAGCAATCTATGCAGTGATCCAAGATGACAACAGTTGCCCTGGTAGACCTCCGATTATTCAGTCTGTACCAACTAAAGGTTCCTGTCGTTACCTGGATAGGCTGGTGCAGGGACCCGCCAGCCTGTTCCCTGCCAGAGGGCCTAGCCTAGGGCTGCATGTCAGTATGGATGAAAGAAACAAGTTCCTACCATCACTGTGATTTTCGGTCAGTCCAGCCTCCCCTCCTACTGGGGCAGAGTCAAAACGGCATTCACTGACCTCTTTCCAACCTGGACAGATTCATATCCTAGCCAGTCAAATCTACTAATCAGTAGCCAAAATTGGGGGCCAAGGGTTTACTCCTCCCCTATTTTTGGGAAATAGAGCTTCCAATTCCGGCCACTAAAAAAGTTTATTAGGCAGCTTGCACTGCTAAAGTGGACCTCCATGGCTTGACCAGTAATTTTCTAGAGAGGTTAGTTTCTGGTTTATGACATTTCTGGCTACTTAGGGACACTTACCCTTCCAAATAAATTTTATGATTGTATTTTCCATTTGTTGAAAAAATGCTGGTGGAATTTTTGGGGTGATTACATGAATCTATATATCAATTTGGGTAAAATCAACATCCTAATGATATTTAGTCTTCTAAGCCATGAGCATGGAATAGTCTTCCAATTATTTTGTTCTTTTTTATTTTTTTAAACAATGCAGTATAATTTTCTGAATACAATTGCTTTATATTCTTGGTTAAATTTATTCCAAAATATTTGATTCTTTTAGTTGCTATGTGTAGTGGTTTGATATTAGTTATGAATTCCAAAAAGATACTGATTATGCTTGTAAACTGGTCTGTTCCTTTGGATATAATACCCTTAGACTGATTTAAATTCAAAGGTTTTAAGTTTTACTTGATAAAATCAAGATTAGGGCTTTGATTAGACCACATTGTTAGGGTGAGTCAGGGTTGAATCCCCAGCTATATAAATGGACACTCACACTGAAGGAGATATAAACAGGAATGGAGATTGATGCATAGATGCCAGAGGAAAGAACTTTGCCAGCTTTGATCCTGTGAACCAAGGAAGAGAGATGAACCATTTGTCTGAGAGTTTGCAACTGAAGAAAACAGAGAAGCTGAGTCTTATGGCAGCCTACAGCTGAGATACACAGAAGAAGCACGACTCACAGAGCTTTAAGAGGAAAGAGGAAGGCTGAACCCTTGAGGACATTGCCTGCCATCCTGCTTCAACATATGGCAAAACATTTTGGTGAGGAAGTATCTCTTTTGGTACCTTAAGTTGGACTCTTTAGGGCCTTGTAATTGTAAGCTTTTACCCCAAATAAATATCCTTTATAAAAGCAAACAGATTTCTGGTGTTTTGCATTAGTACCCTTTTGGCTGACCAATACACTATTGTAAACAGATTTTTTTTCCTGATTTCCTCCTCAAATTGTGCATTATGATTTTATAGAAACACCACTGATTTTTGTGTATTGATCTTGTACCCTGATACTCTACTGAAATTGTGTATTAGTTCTAGCAGCTTTGCTGTAGATTTTTCAGGACTTTCTAGATAAAGAATTGGGGCCATTTGGCATTGTTTATGAATTCCAAAAGTAGTTATTGGATTATGTTTGTAAACTCGTCTTTTCCTGTGTGTGTGATTTAATTATGATTAGGACTTTGGGCCACTTCGGTAGGACATTGAGTTCCCACCCCTTTGGGGACTGACAGAGAAACTGAACCACAGAGAAGGGAGGTCAGAGTTTTGATTCGGGAGCCTGGGAAGTAAACACATAAAGGAGCAGATATATGAGGAAGGAGAGAAGGTTCAATTGGGAACAACAAAGACCCTGGGAAGATAGATGAGCTATTTGCCTGATACTCTACAGCTGGCCTTGTGGAGAGAGTGGGGGAGCTGAGCCTAGAAACAAATGAGCCCCAGGAGGAATGGAATCCAGGAAGCCTGAACCCTTGCATATGTCAATACAGTGGCAATAGACTGATGAGGGAAGTAACTTATGCTTTATGGCCAACAGATTTCTGGTATTTTGCATCAGCACCCCTTTGGCTAATACAAGGATCATATTTTCTGCAAATAGAAAAAGTTTTACTTCTTCCTTTCTCATTTGGATGACTGCTATTTCTTTTTCTTGCCTGATTGCTCTAGCTAGACCCTCTAATACTATTGAACACAGTAGTAACAGTGGGCATCCTTGTCATGTTCCTGACCTCAATGGGAAAGTTTTCAGTCTTTCACTATTGAGTACAATGTTAACTGTGGGTTATTCATATATGGGCTTTATCTTGTTGAAAAAGTTTCCTTCAATTCCCAACTTTGTAGTATTTCATAAGAAAGGATGCTGTATTTTGTCAAATGAATTTTCTGTGTCAGTTGATAAGATCCTGTGGTTTTTCTTCTTTGACTTACTAATGTGGTGCATTATGCATATTGATTTCCTTGTGTTGAATCACCCTTGCATGCCTGATATAAAACCTACTTGATCATGATGAATAATTCTTTTAATGTGTTGTTAGATTTGGTTGACAATATTTTCTGAGAATTTTTTCATTCATATTCATTAGAGAAATGGATGTGTAATTTTCTTTCTTTCATAATATCTTTATCTAGCTTAGGTATTAGGGTGATATTGGCTTCATAGAATGAGTTTGGCAGTATTCCTTCTTGCTCAATAATTTTGGAAGAGCTTGTGTATGACTGGCATTAAGTCCCTCTTTGAATACTTGGTAGAACCATCTGGTCCTGGGCTTTTCATTTTGGGGAGTTTTTTGATGATTCAATGTCTTTACTTGTGATTTGCTTATTTCTTCTATGGTCAGCGTAGATGTTTGTACTTTCCTAGGAATTTTTCCATTTTGTCTACATTGTTTAGTTTTCTGTCATACAGTTGTTCATAGTATCCTCTTATGATTTCTTTTTTTTCCTGTGAGGTAATTAGTAGTATCCCAGTTTTCTTTTTTATTTCATTTACTCACATCTTCTCTTTTTCTCTTTGTCAGTCTAGTTAAGGGTTTATTGACTTTGTTAATCTTCTCAAAGAATCAACTTTGGTTCTATTAATTCTATTGTTTTTTTGCTCTCAAATTCACTTATTTCTGCTCTGATCTCTGTTATATCATTCCTTCTACATTAATTTGCTGTTCTTTTTCTAGTTCCTCCAGTTGTGTAGTTAGGTCATTGATTTAGCTCTTTCTTCCTTTTTTTAATTTAAGCATTGAGGGCTATGAATTTCCCTCTCAGCATGCCTTTGCTGCATCCCATAGATTATGATAAGTTGTTTTCTTGTTTTCATTTATCTTGAGATATTTATTAATTTCTCTTGAAATTTCTACTTTGACTCACTGTTTATTTAAGAGTATGTTGTTTAATCTACTTATATTTGTAAATTTCCCCTTTTATAGCCTCTTGCTGATTTCCAACTTTATTACATTATGATCAGAGAAAGTGATTTGTATAATTTCAATCCTATTGAATTTATTGAGAGCTAATTTGTGACCCAACTATCCTGGTGAGAGATCCATGAGCAGTTGAAAAGGATGTATATCCTGCTGTTTTGATGGGTAATGTTCTGTATATGTCTATTAGGTTTAGTCCATTTATCATATTATTCAAGCTCTTGGCTTCTTTATTGATCCTCTGTCCAGATGTTCTATCCAATGCTGAGAATGGTGCATTGAAATCTCCAACTATTATTGTAGAGATATCATATCTATTTCTCCTGTCAATTTTTTTCAGTGTTTGCCTCAAGTATCTTGGGGCATCATGGTTAGGTGCATATATATTTATGATTTTTATTTCTTCCGGATGAATTATCCCTTTTATTAATATATAAGATTTTCCTTGTCACTAATAACAGTTTTACTTTTAAAGGTCTATTTCATCTGATATAAGTATAAGTACTACAGGTGGTTTTTTTGTTTGTTTGTTTGTTTGTTTTGGTCACTGCACATGTGGAATACCTTTTTCCAACCCTTCACTTTCAATGTATTGTTATCTTTGGGTCTAAAGTGAGTCTTTTTCAGACAGCATACAGATGGCTTATATTTTCTTTTCCATTCCACCAGTCTGTGACTTTTGACTGGGGAGTTTAATCCATTAATATTCAATGTTATTATTGAATATTACAGTTCTTATTTCACCCATTTTGACCTTTGGATTTTATCTGTCATTTTTTTTCACCTTTCTTTTGACACATATTAACTACTGTTACTGATACTATCTTTATTTCTAGACTCTTTTCCAAGCCTCTCTCCTCTCTTTTCTTTTCAAGCTGTAACACTCCTTTTAGTATTTCCCGCAAAGCAGGTCTCTTTGTTATAAACACTCCCAGTTTCTGTTTATCTAAGAATATTCTAAATTCACCCCCAATTTTAAAGTAAATCAATTTATTAATATATATTAATAAATATACAATTCAACTAGACTGTACAATCAATGGTATTTGCTGTGATCACACAGTGGCACATTCATCATTTAAATCCTTATTAGAGCATTTTCATTATTTTAATAATATTAATAAACATAAAGCAGAAAAATAAACAAACAAGAAAATTCCTCACCTCTCAACCCTTTTATGCTCTCCCCAATGTATACAGCTGCTGTTTCTGGCTATTCTATCCTAAGTGTATAATCAATGGCTTTTAGTATAATCACAATGTTCTACATTCATCTTCTCAGAAATTTTAGAACAATTTCATTATTACAAAAAGAAAGATTCCACACCCCTTAGCATTCCTTCCTCAGACATGTATAGCCACTAATCTCCTTTCATCTTTATAAATTGACTTTTATTTACATTTTATATAAACTGAATCATACTATATATAGTACTCTGTGTCTAGTCTGCTTCACTTAATATAATCTTGGCTTTTTTTTTGGTCTGATATTAACATTTTGTACCATTGACTTACATTTGTTCAGCTTCAAAGACAAATGGTCTAATATATACAATTCTACCCACATTAATATTTCATATAATATATTTATATTTCACATAATACATTTATTTCATAATAGGGCAATCATACAGTATTTGTCCTTTTGTGTCAGTCCTACTTCACTCAACATAATGCCCTCTAGGTTCATCCATGTTGTCATATGTTTCACAACTTCATTTCTTCTTACCTCTATAATACTTCATCAGGTGTATACTCCACAATTTGTTTATCCATTCATCAGTTGATGGACATCTGGGTTGTTTCCAACTTTTGGCTATCGTGAATAATGCTGCAAGAACATCAGTGTGCAGATATCTGTCTGTGTCACTGGTCTCAGTTCTTCTGGCTACATACATAGCAATGGTATTGCTGGGTCCTATGGCAAGTCTATATTCAATTTCCTTAGGAACTGCCAAACAGTCCTCTATAGTGTCTGTACCATTCTACATTCCTGTCAACAATGAATAAGCATTCCTCTCTCTCCATATCCTCTTCAACATTCACAGTTTTCTGAATTTTTCATAGTGGCCAGTCTAATAGTTGCAAAATGGTACCACACTCTAGTTTTGATTTGTATTTCCCTAATTGCTAATGAAATTAAACCTTTTTTTTTCACATGTTTCTTCACCATTTGTATTTCTTCTTTGGGCAGTTGTCTTCTGCCTATTTTTAAATCAGATACTTTGTCTTTTTATTGTTGAATTGTATAATATCCTTATATATCATGGATATTAAATCCTTACCAGATATGTGATTGCCAAATATACTCTCCCATTGAGTTGGCTGCATTTTCACCCTTTAGACAAAGTCCTTTGAGGTGTAAAAGTGTTAAAATTTGAGGAGGTCCCACTTATCTATTTTTTCTTTTGTTGCTTGTGCTTTGGGCATAAGGTTTAAGAAACTACCACCTACCACATCTTGACAATGTTTTCCTACATTTTCTTCCAGGAGTTTTTTTTTTTATTTATATTTTATTGTCTATTTTTTTTAAAGATCCATAGATCACACAAATGTTACATTAAAAATATGAGGTTCCCATATACCCCTCTCCCAACCCCCCCACGCCTCCCACATCAACAACCTCTTTCATCAGTGTGGCACATTCATTACATTTGATGAATATATTTTGAAGCACTGCTATACTGCATGGATTATAGTTTACATTGTAGTTTACACTCTCTCCCAGTCCATTCAGTGGGTTATGGCAGGATATATAATGTCCTGTATCTGTACCTGTAATATCATTCAGGACAACTCCAAGTCCCCCAAATGCCCCCATATCATACTTTTCTTCCATCTCTCTGCTCTCAGAAACTCCCATGGTCACTGTCTCCACATCAGTGATAGAATTTCTTCCATTGCTAGAGTCACACTAGCTCTATAGTAGAATACCAGTAAGTCCAACCTAATCCATATTTTATTCCCCCATCCTGTGGACACTGGGATGGACATGTCCACTCCACCTCTAAATCAAGTAAGGGCTTAGATCCCACAGGGCAGATGGATGTGATTCTCCTGCTTGCAGTTGTAGACTCTTGGTTCCCTGTGTGATGGTTGACCATCCTCACCTACCTGTTAGCTGAGCTGAGTAAGTCCAAAGAACCAGGGAATAAGTGTTGTAATTCTGCTGAGGCTCAGGGCCCAGCTGGCACATGGGCAGTCCAGAGATTCAAGTCTCCTGAGCATATGCCAACCCCAGTGTCAACCACAGGTTCACTAAAAGTGACAGAAGAGGCATATGTAGAGAGGTCACTTCTGAGTCCAACTCCATCACACTCAGGGGCACAAATTCCAGAGTAGGGCCACTGGCAAGACACTGAACTCCTGAGCCATCTGCCATGACTGTAGAACCTGGGTGTCTCTGTAGCCTTCAGGTGCATCATTACCTTGGGTAATATCTACTTTGGCCACATTTGAGCAACATGGAGGCTTTCAGGAGGTAACTCTTAGGCACACTGCAGCTCTAGGTCTAGTTCAAACACACAGGTTCATAAACATAGTCATCAGTATCAAGGGCCCATCATTGGACCATACATCTTCACTGGTTTTTGCCCTTGTACTTCAGGGATTGTTGCTGTTCCATTGGGGAATACAACAGAGATCCCCAAGATGGGAACTCAGCACTCCCTCAGTTGTCATGTGTAACTCTACTCACTGTGACAATATTCAACGAATATCCGAACATATCTATATACCCTATATGCATGCTTTGGTGAATTCCCTCCCACTCATGCATCCCCCAGCAATGACACCCCACAGTAGAGCTCCTCCTCTGCCATAGTTGAACCCCTCTGTGATCCAAAAGTTCTTCAAAATTGAAGCTTAGTATATTGCCAAATTCAATTAGTAGGAAAATGAAATAATAATGACAGGCTTAAAGATTAGAAATAGAATACATAATAATTTAGAAAAATTAAATTAAAAAAAATTGGGGTATTAAAAAATGAAAAATACCATAATTTTTTTTTTTTTTACCTTTACTCTTTCAGCACTGTTAACAGGTGTTGCCCTGTATGTACAGTGGCAGGACAATCTCTTCCATTCCTTCCTCAGTGTCTACATAATTAAAATTTTTTAAAAATTATGTCTTCAAACAAGTTTTAGATCACAATAAGGTCATATATACAATATAGGGGACTCCCATATACCCAACATCAAACCCTTTTCCGCCTTCCCTAGCAATGATCTTTTTACATGTGGATGTTATATTTGCTACAGCTGATGTCCAGATATTGAAACATAGCTACTAACCATGGTTTCATTATGGTGTACATTATGGTTTATATTTTAGACTGTACACTTTTATAAATTTTTGATGAAATTTAACATGGCTTATATCCATAGCGGCACAATCTTGTGGAACACTTCCATTGCCCCCCATTTACCCCTCTTCCATCTATTCATTCCTCTCTCCCCCTTCCCTCATGGCCCACAGTGACAATCAAGCTTCACTGTTTGAAGGACAAGATTCATAGGTACTTGCAGCAATGCTGAGGGCTTGACACACTAGTCTGTCCTCCCCCAGTGGGAGCCACCCATGTTCTCAAGAGACTCCCCCCCCCCCTTTGAGAACATCCAGCCTCCCAGGATGGGGGTACAACAGCTTCCCTCTCATTGTATGGGTCCACCCACTGGTATAACCCACTATGACAAGATGAGCACTCACACACTTCCTAGAGGCTTGCCCCAGGTGCACCCTATGCCAGATATCCCCTGTCAAACACCTTAAGCCAGTAACTCTTCCTTATTATATTTTCTAAAGAGTTTTCTCAACATTATAGTCTCAATCACATACGTGACAATTTCCCTTGTTCACCAGCTCCCTTCAACCCCTCCCCCTAATTCCATGGACCATCTGACCCATCCTCTCAACCCTAGCCCACCTCAAGCCTGCAATACCCAACCCAATAGTATCCCTATGCCCCTGTCTTATCCCTTCCCTGCACAAATACTTACATCCAGCTTATCATAGGTTTCACCCATGTAAGCATCAGCTCACAACCTTCCTCTCCCTGTCCCAACTTCCTTTAAGCCTATCACCTAGTCTCTAGCTTTCAGAGATAGCCTGGTTTACTTATTTCATATCAGAGAAGTAATGTAGTATTTGTCCTTCAATGCCTGGCCTGCTTCACTCAACATAAGGTCCTCAAGATTCATCCATGTTATCACATGTATTTGTACTGTATTCTTTCTTATAACTGAGTAGTATTCCATTGTATGTATATACCACATTTTATTTATCCATTCATCTGTCGATGGGCATTTAGGTTGATTCCATCTTTTGGCAATAGTGAATAATGCTGCTATGAACATTGGTGTGCATATATCAGTTTGTATCCTTGTTTTCAGTTCTTCTGGGTATATACCCAGCAGTGGAATTGCTGGTCATCTGACAAATCTATAGCTAGTTTTTTGAGGAACCGTCAAAAGGTCCTCTAGAATGGCTGGATTTTTCGACATTTCCACCAGCAGTGGATGAGGATTCCAATTCTTCCACATCCTCTCCATCACCTGTAGTTCTCTTTTTTTCAATAGCCACCAGTCTAATGGGTGTAAGATGGCATGTCATTGTAGTTTTGATTTGCATTTCCCTAGTAGCTAGTGATGTTGAGCATCTTTTCATGTGCTTTTTAGCCATTAGTATTTATTCTTTGGAGAAGCATCTGTTCAAATCTCTTGCCCATTTTTTGAATGGTTTGTTTGCCTTTTTATTTTTGAGATCTAGGGTTTCTTTATATATGTTGGATATTAGACTTCTTCTAGGAGTTTTATGGTTGTAGTTTTCATATTTAAGTAGTTGATCCATTTTGAGTTAATTTTTGTATAAAGTGTGAGATAGGGGTCTTCTTTCTTTCTTTTGGATGTGGCTATCCAGTTCTCCCAGCACCATTTGGTGAATAGACTATTCTGGCCCAATTGGGCAGGCTTAAGAGCCTTGTCAAAATTGCTTGACTGTAGATATGAGAGTCAATTTCTGAATTCTTGATTTGGTTCCATTGGTCAATCTGTCTGTTCTGATGCCAGCACCATACTATTTTTACCACTGTAGCTAAAAAAATATGCTTTGAAATCAGGAAGTGAGAGTCCTCCAAATTCTCTCTTCTTTTTAAAGATTTTTTTTTTTTTTTTTGCTATTCAGGGCTGCTTACTCTTCCAAATAAATTTGATTTTTGATTTTTCAATTTCTGCAAAAAAAAAAAAAGGCTTTTGGGATTTTTATTGGTATTGCATTGAATCTGTAAATCAGTTTGAGTAGAACTGACATTTTAACAATATTTAGTTTTCCAATACATGAAAACGGAATGTCCTTCCATTTATTTAGTCTTCTTCAGTTTCTTTCAGCAATGTTTTGTAGTTTTCTGAATATAGGTCTTTCGTGTTCTTGGTTAAGTTTATTCCTAAATATTTGATTGCTTTAGTTGTTACTAAAAATTGAATTTTTTCCTGAATTCCTCTTCAGATTGCCCAGCAATAGTGTGTAGAAATGCTCTTGATTTTTGCCTATTAACCTTATATTTTGCCACTTTGCTGAACTCATCTATTAATTTTAATAACTTTGTTGTGGATTTTTCAGGATTTTCTATATATAAGATCATTTCATCACCAAATAGTGAAAGTTTTACTTCTTTCTTTCCTATTTGGGTTTCTTTCATTTTTTTTTTTTTGTCTAGCCTAATTGCTTTAGCTAGAACTTCTAGCACAATATTGAATAATTATGGTGACAGTGGACTTCCTTTTCCTTTTCCTGTTCTTAGTGGGAAAGCTTTCAAACTTTCAGCATTGAGTACAATGCTAGCTGTAGGTTTTTCATATATGCCCTTCACCACATTGAAAAAACTTCCTTTTAATCCTATCCTTTGGAGTGTTTTAGCAAGAAAAGCTGTATTTTGTCAAATGCCTTTTCTGCATCAATTGAGAGGATCATGTGATTTTTCTTCTTCAATTTATTAATGTGATTTATTACACTAATTGATTTTCTTGTGTTGAAGCACCCTTGCATACCTGGGATAAAATCCACATGATTGTGGTATATAATTCTTTTAATATAATTTTGGATTCTGTTTGCAAGTATTTTGTGGATGATTTTTCAAAAAGATTTATTGTTGAGGATTTTTGCATCTATATACATTAGACATATTGGTCAGTAATTTTCTTTTTCATAGGATCTTTATCTGGTTTTGGTATTAGGGTGATGTTTGCTCCATAGAATGAGTTTGGTAGCATTCTTTCCTGTTCAGTTTTTTGGAAGAGCTTGAGCAAGATCAGTTTTAGTTCATCTTTGAATGATTGGTAGAATTCACCTGTGAAGCATCTGGTCTAGACTTTTCAACTTTGGGAGGTTTTTGATGACTGTTTCAATCTCTTCACTCGTGATTGGTTTGTTGAGGTCTTCCATTTCTTCTATAGTCAGTGTAGGTGGTTCATGTGTTTCCAGGAATTTGTCAATCTCATCTACGTTTTTAGTGTTTTTGGCATACAGTTGTTCATAGTATCATCTTATGAACTCTCTTATTCCTACAGGTTCAATGGTAATGTTCCCTTTTCCATTTCTGATTTTATTTATTTGTGTCTTCTGTCTTCTTTTCTTAGTCAGCTTAGCTAAGGGTTTGCTGATTTTGTTGGTTTTCTCAAAGTGTTGATTCTATTTTTGTTGTTGTTATTCTTGATTTCATTCAGTTCTGCTCTGATCTTTACCATTTCCTTCCTTCAGCTTGATTGTTGATTAGTTTGTTGTTCTTTTTCTAATTCTTCCAGGTGTGCAATTAGATCACCAATTTTAACTCTTTCTTTTTTTTAATGTAAGCATTGAGGGCTATAAATATCCGTCTCAGCACTGCCCTTTTCATGTTCTATAGGTTTTGATATGTTGTGTTCTCATTTTCATTCCTCTCAAGATATTTTCTGAATTCTCTTGCAGTTTCTTCTTTGGGCCACTGTTGTTTAAGAGTGTGTTGTTTAAAATATATATATTTATGATGTTTCCCTTTTTCTATCTATTTTTATTTTCAGCTTCATTCCATTATGATCAGAGAAAGTATTTTGTATAATTTCAATAATTTTAAATTTATCAATACTTGTCTTGTGACCCAACATATGGACCATCTTGGAGAAGGACCCATGAGCACTTGAAAAGAGTGTAATGTATATACTGCTGTTTTGGGCTGCAATGCTCTATAGATGTCTATTAGTTACAGTTTGTTTTTTATATTATTCAAGTTCTCTGCTTGTTTATTTATCCCCTGTCCAGATGTTCTATCTAATACTTAGAGTGGTGTATTGAAGTCTCCAACTATTATTGCAGAGACATCTCTTTCTCCCTTCAGCTTTGCCAGTATGTACCTTGTGAATCTTGGGTCACTCAGGTTAGGTGTACAAATATATAGTATAGTTATTTTTTCTTGGTGAATCACTCCTTTTATTAATATATAACGGCCTTCTTCATCCCTTATAACAGTTTTGCATTTAAAATATATATTAGCATCGCTACTCCAGCTCTTTTTTGGTTACTATTTGCATGGAATATCTTTTTCCAAACCTTCACTGTTAACCTGGTTGTGTCCTTACATCTGAGGTGAGTGTCTTGTAGACAACATATAGATAACTCATGTTTTTAAACCATTCTATCAGACTGTGTCTTTTGATTGGGGAATTCAAGCCATTAACATTCAATGCTATGACTGTAATGGCATTACTTAATCAATTTTATCCTTTACTTTCTGTTGTCATACCATACTATAGTTCATATTTTTACCCTTTCTAATATTCTTCATTTCTACACTATTCTCCAAGTCTCTCACCCTTGTTTTCTCCTTTCATGCTGCAGTACTCCCTTTAGTATCTTTTGTAATTCTAGTCATTTGGTAACATATTCTATCAGTTTGTGCATGTCTGTGAAGACTGAACTCCCCTACATTTTTGAAGGACAGATTGGCTGGATACAGAATTCTTGGTTGTAATTTTTCTCTTTCAATACTTTAAATACATCTTACCACTTCCATCTCTTCTCCATGGTTTCTGATGACAGGTCCGCACTTAATCTTATCAAGTTTCCCTTGTATGTGATGCTTTGCTTTTCTCTTGCTGCTTTCAGAATCTTCTCTGTGTCTCTGATATTTGTCATTCTGAATAGTAGGTTTCTAGGGGTGGGTCTGTTTGTTTATTCTGTTTGGGGTGTGTTGTCCTTCTTGGATATTGATATTTATGTCTTTCATAAGGGTAGGAAAGTTTTCAGTCATTATTTCCTCAAATATTCTTTCTACCTTTTTCCATTCTCTTCTCCTTCTGGGATGCTGATAATGCATATATTTTTTTTGTGTTTTGCATTGTCATTCAATTCCCTGAGACCCTGTTCCATTTTTTCCATTCTCTTCTCTTTCTGTTCTCCTGTCTTTTCCAGTTCAGATGTTCTGTTTTCAAAATCACTAATTCTGTCTTCAAGCATTTCAAACATGCTTTTATATACCTCTAAAGTATTTTTAGACTCATCCATTGTGTCTGTCATTCCCATAAGATCAGTTACTTTTCTTTGCAGACTTTCAAATTGTTTTTTATGCTCTCCCAGTGTCTTCTTAATATCCTTTATCTCTTTAGTCATGTTTTCTTTCCATTCTTTAAAATGATTTCGGAGAGTTGTGTGATTTTCACTGACTAATTGTCTCAGATCCTGAATTTCTTCAGGGTATATGGGTTGTTCTTTTGGCTGGGGTATCTTTTCCTGTTTCCTAGTATGGCTTATAATTTTTTGCTGATGTCTCTGGGCATCTGATATGTTGGTGTATTTACTATGATGGCCAAGTTCACTCTCTTGCCTACTGTTATTTTTTCACAGCTCTTTGGTATTTGGTTTAACTTATCCAAGTCTTTAAAGTTGCCCAGTTTAAGGTACCAAAATCATGCCAGGGACTCCGAAATGGGTCACAGACATTCTCCCAGGGGTGGGGTAAATAAAGCTCTGAAAGCAGTTTCTGTCCGTGTAATTTCCAGACAGGTCAGCAGATGGTTCACATTGACACACCTTTCCATGGAGATGTATCTCTCTTGGTTTTCCTTTGTTTTTGTCTGCCCAGGGTTGAAATTCAAAGTAGGGTTTGCTGACTGAATTCACTGAAGAAAAATTGCTGGACTCCCCCTCTCTTTTCCCTTGTAACAGCTGCTAGGAAGGAATACCTCTGCTCTCCTTTCAGTCAGTCAAAATAAGCAGGGATTTTACCACTGCTGAATATCTCAGGGGTGGGGGAGAAGAGACCTTCCAAGTATCCAAGAGGTTTAGTAAATCACAGTTTGTTGCTTCAGCTTCTTCATTTCTGTTTTCACCCTCCTTGGAGTTGTAAAGCAGTGTTCTAGTCTGCTGACTCCAAAACAGTTCCCTGAGGCAGCCTTTAGCTGTTTCTCCATTGTTTTGTGAGAGTTGTGCCTTTTCTGCCTAACGTTTCACTATGTTCCCACAGTTCATCTTGCCCTCATTTTTGAAAGGCAATTTTGCCAGATACAAGATGCTTGGTTGGCAGTTTTTCCCTTGCAATATATTAAATATGTCATTCCTCTCCCTTCTTGCCTCCGTGGTTTTTGATGAGAAATCGTCACTTAAACTTATTGAGTATCTCTTATATGTTTGCATGGTTTTTCTCTTGCTCCTATCAGAATTCTCTCTTTGTCTTTGGCATTTAACATTCTGATTAGAACACATCTTTGAGTTGGTCTATTCAGATTTATTTGGATTGGAGTACATTGTGCTTCTTGGACATAGATATCTATGTCCTTCAATAGGGTCAGGAAATTTTCTACCATTATTTCTTCAAATATTCCTTCTTCCCTCTCTCCCATCTCTTCTTCTGGGACACCCATGACATATATCTTTGCATGGTTCTTGCTGTCATTTAGTTCCCTGAGGCCTTGTTCAATTTTTTCCATTCTTTTCTTCATCTATTTTTTTTTATGTTCACTTTCAGAGGCCATGTTATCAAGCTCACTGATCCTCTCTTCTGCCCCCTCAAATCTGCTGTTATATGCATCCAGTTTATTTTTAATTTCATTTATTGTACCTTTCATTCCCTTATCTGTTATTTTTGTACATATGCTTTCAAATTCTTCATTGTGCTTATTCAATGTGTTCTTAATATCCTTAATCTCTTTAGCCATCTCATTGAACTTACTAAGGAGATTTGTTTGAACATCTATGATTAGTTGTCTTAACTCCTTTATGTCATCTGGAGGCTTATCTTGTTCTTAATCTGGGCTATATCTTCTTGTTTCTTGGTATGGATTTTTTTGTCAGTGTCTTGGCATCTGGTTTACTAGTTGTATTTTTTCTAGGTGCAGTTTCTTTCTTTAGTTTAAGGCTTTCTTGCCCATTCTCCCTTGCTGGTTGTGTAGTAGTCACTGAGGATGTAGTTGGTACTGTAAGCTATAGATGCTCAAGTTGCCTGCATTGCCCCAGGGACCAATGAAACTTCTTCCACCTTTCTTCTTTGTTAGGAGTAGAAACAGACCACAGCCATGTGTAATAATCCAAGTCATGCAGGCCAAGACCGTCTGTAGTTGCCCAGAGAGAATGATGAAGCTTCACAACTTTTTCTCTCCTGCTTGGGGCAGAGATGGAGCTGCAGTTGTGGGTACCTACCTATGCTGTATGGGTTCAAAATGATATCAGTTGCCCAGATAGACTGATGTAGCACCACCCTTCCCCCCTACCAGGGGTGAGGATTGTCCCTTTAGAGTGTACAACAATCTAATTCATGTGGGCTGAATATGCCTGCAATAGCTTTGAGATGCTGAGGAGTACTCTCTCTTCTCCATGTTAGGGGGTGGAAATAGAACCACTGATGCCCAACAGTTCAGTCCATGTAGGCCAAAATACCCACTGTTGGCCAGAGAGGCTGTGGAAACACCAGACCTCTCCTATCTTATTAGGGGGTGGGAGTAGATCCATAGGCATCCAACAGTCCAGTCCATGCAAGCCAAATGTGCCTGCCATTGCCTGGAGGGGCAGAAGAAACACAAACCCCCTCCTATCTCATTGGGTGGATCCACAGGCACCCAGCAGTTTAGTCCATGCAGGCTGAAAGTGCCTGCTGTTACCCAGAAAGGCTGTGGAAACACCAGCCCCCCTCATTTCCTACTGGAGAGTGGGGGTGGACCCACTGGTACCCACCAGTCCAGTCGATGCATGCCAAAAGTGTCTGCTGTTGCCCAGAAAGTTTGGGGAAACTCAGCTCCCCTCTTATCCTACTTGGGGGTAGAGGTAGAGCTTCAGGTGCCTGACTATTCAGTCTGTGTGGGCCAATAACACTTGCAGTTATTTGGAGAGGCTGGGAAAACACAATCCCTCTTGTGTCCTATTGGGGGTGGGGGTGGAGCCACAGATGTCCAACAGTCAAGTTTTCGCAAGCCAAAATCTCCTGCAATTGCCATGAGAGGGTCAGAAAACACAAGCCCCTTCCCCCTCCTATCCAACAGGGTGGGGGAAGAAGTGGAGATGGAATTGAATGCACTCAACAAACCAGTTTGTATGGGCTGAAATTGCCTGCAGTTACCCAGAGAGGCTGAGGAAATACAACTCCTCTCCTATCCTTTTGGGGTGCAGGAATGGAGCCCTAGGTGTTCAACTATTCAGTCTGTGCCTGCCAAAATCTCCTGCGGTTACCCAGAGAGACTGGTGCAGGTTGCCCCAGCTTCCTCCCTGCTGGAGGTGGGCTGGGGTTTAGGCTAGAGCTACAATTGATTCTGGGTGGAAAGAAGCTGGTCCCCACCAGCACTGCAATTATCAATCAGCCCTGCTTCCCCTCATGCCAGGGACAGAGTTAAAATGGCAGCTACTGGACTCTTTCTGACTTGGACAGATTTAAACTTTAGCTGTTCTTAGGGTTATACTTTAGCCAGCTGAATTTACTAATCAGTAGTTGAACTTGGTGCCCAACTATCTCTTCCTCCCCATTTTCAGGAAATGGAGCTTCCAACTCCAACCATGGAATAGCTCCTGAGGCAGCTTGTGCTGCAGGCATTGGCCTCCATGGTGTGGGGTGCTCTATTCATAAATCTTCTTTGCAAATGGACAGTTTCCTCCTTCCCTATTTCCAAGGATGTTGCTGGATATTTTCCTGTTCTCCTGTGCCACCCAAACATTTGCTTAGGATACCTCTCAGTGATTTCTTACTGCCCGTAGGATGAGCTGACTCTTGGCGTTCCTTATTCTGCCACCATATTGCCTCTCCTCTCCATCCTGATTGTAACAATTTTTTACTGTTTGCTCGCTATACACAAAAACATGGCCATTTTAGAATATGTGGAAATAGGTGAACTAAAAGAAAAGGAATACCCTACCATCCAGGATCATCATAATCATTATATTAATTATAACCCCCATTAATGTGTTGATGCACCATGATTTTTAATGGCTACATTATAGTTTATCTTATGGATACATCATAATTCAGTGAAAAAAAATCCCATACAGTATATAGTTGTTTTTTTTAAATTTTCACTCTTATAAATAATCCTGTGATGAACATCCTTTTCGATCCACTTTTGTATTTATTTCTAATTGTTTCCATGGCATGAATTCCACTTTAAATGCTTGACATTGTGTCCTTGATTTAATACAGTAGAAATCTAAAGTGGTAAATGGCTCTTAATTAGCCAGATGACCAGGGCTGTGCAACCTTCTTAAAAGAGTGGACTCCCTGGAGCAGCTGCTTTATCCATTGTCTTGCTGGAAGTGCTTTGGAACCAAAAGCTAGTGATGTTCATGGAGCATAATATAATATGTCTTAATGTCTAATTACATGTAATCTATTACCAAAAGTAGTTGATGTTCCAAAATGTTTTTCTTAGTTTATTTGAAAAGTGTATTAAGAGAAAATCTTATTTTCCTTTAAAACCTCTTCATTTTTACTCTCAAATTCCTGCCACCCTTCAACCTCTAATGGGGAGGAGGGGAGGAACATAAAATACTTAGAGGAGAAACTGAGGACCCTTACTACAAAAAAAGCACAAGTGTATTTACTCTCTAAGCCCAGAAGTCTTCATCTCTTTAGTACTACATCTCAAAGTACCACACTAGCATCAAATGAACCCTATCTTTAATGAGTGTGGGAAGTTCAGTTCCCTTCTGTGCATTTCTGGGACTCTGGAGAATTTTCACACTTGCTGTGCTTGCTGCTCATCAACAACTGCCATGGCCTTCTCCATCAGTCCTGTCTTACTGCTTAAAAAACATTTCTTTGGATCAATTCCATACTCTCTGGTATGCTTTGACCTATCTAAGGACTTTGGCCCTTCTCTTAGTTTGTAAAAACTAGTATCAGATTGAAGCATTAACAGAATATTTTGAAAAAATTGGGAGTTGGGGGAAATATGGTACACAGATAGGAAGATATAAAACTGAATATTAGAGATAAGTGCTGTAAAATCTGATTTCTGTGATTCCCAGGAAGGTAGCCCAGTGATCATCTCTGTCCTATGAGCCTGCGTCTGCAGCCATGGTGCAGGGGCTAGTTTACCCCCACTGATTTTTTTTTTGAACCAACAAATTTATTTATTTAGTGCTAAAAGCCAGTATCCTTAAGAAATCCCAAGAGCAGCAATTATCAGGTCTATTAACAATGCCCTTTAGTTATTTTTTACAGGCAAAAAGAATGTTTACTGAGCAGTCACTGTGAAATCTCATGGACCACAAATCATGTGCACACATGATCCTTGATTTCGAGTTGACTTGATCTCCATTACAGCTGTGAAAAGGCAATGGCAGTTATGTTGCTCTTCACAATCAGGGACATATCTTGCCTTCAGCATGTGAGAGTAACACAAGCATTGATGTAAATGTGCCTCAAAGTGAGAACTGAAAGCATTAATATAAAAAAAAAATCAAATTGAACTGATTTCTGGGATCTAAATATAAAAACTGAATTATTACAACTAAAGCATCAAATCAAAATGTCTGCTGAGGTTTTCTAATAGAACTAAAAAATAGTTGGTGCCAATGTTCAGTAAGTCACTACCCTTGACAAAAATAAAACAACTCAAAATAGGAAACGAAAAAGTGCATGATGAAATAAAATCTTGGATCAAGTATGGAAAATTGGAAATGTTTGTCTATTACAGTTGATGAATAATGATTTAAAGGAGGTATTAAAGTTTATCAGATCCAGCTTTGGCCTGGCATTCCACGTCAAAAAGGATGTAGGTCTTTGCCTTCATAATGGTCTCTTCATCAGTCAGTGTTGCAAGACTCTCAGTGAAGTGGAACCAGCGACCTTCATGAGTTGCATAAACTGTGCAATTTCCAAAACCAACGCCAGAACGATGGTGTACCACCATAGCAGCGAGGTCGTAGAGAAAATTCTCTACCCCCACAGATTTGAGAGCCCAGTCTTCTCTATTTTCAGTCTGCATTCACATGCCCCTTCCTGTAGGGGAACAGCAAGGAGTGAAGGATGTGGTACTCAGTGAAACAATGTAATAAACTTTGCAAAGGACACATGTATCCCCCATGCCTGACAACATTTAATATTAAGAAACAATGCTGGCCCTGAAGCATTTGGAATATGTCACTGTTACAGTGTTTTCTAAAAACAATTGAGAGATACTTAACAGAAATACCTATACTTAAATGATTTATAAAATTGGTCTCTCTCAAAACAAATGGCAGATCTGCATGGAGAACAGATTCTAGCTTCACACTAGAATGCAAGAAAGATTTAACATTCTTACTTATTCCTTCATTTTCATAAGTTAAATGATTTTAATAGCTCACCCTCAGAAGTTAAAATAAATTATTGGTAGATTTAAATGACAGTTTGCCTCTTCTATACCACCACACTATTTGCCAGTTTTTGAAAATACTTTTGTTTTTACCATCTGCCATCCCCATCCATAGAGTCAATTGACAGACATTTGCTCCAAGCCCTTTTTACTTTTTTTTGCTGAATTTTACTGATATCCCATCTTCTGAAAACACCTGCCTCACAAATGATTACCTGCTAAGGTATATGCTGTTGGGTATTAGTCTCTTTTATAAACATTAATCAAGGTTTTTGTTTGATTATAAAATCTATGAAGGCAGAGGCCTGGTTTTTACTTTAATTTTAGCAATGACAAGCACAGCATACAACAAATACTGTAAGATGATTTCTTCCCTCAAACATGCTATTGATTTTGAGGTTGAGTCATTGATTTAATAGAAGCTCTTCAGAAAACAAAACCACACTTCATTAAATGTCCATATTGACTGATAAATTCATCGCAATTTTAGAAGCATTAATATGGAGGAGGGGCAGATAAAGATGAACATTTTAGAGGAAATATAGCATGACAAAAAATTTGGGTTCTCACAGATCTGAGGACCTCAAAGTTCAAATACTGCAGCCTTTCACCAAAAGGAAGAGTCTTTGTAAAGCAAGTATGTTAAATCAAAGATTAATGAGTGGAATTTGGGTAATATATATAGACCTCCTAAAATTATAAGCAAAATAGTAGTTGTATGTATGTGTATAGGTATTTCTTAGGAAAGTATCAACATATTTCATTAGACTCTTAAAGGTACTATTGAGAGTTCTGAGAAGATGGTGTTGGAGTAAGCACACAAGGCTTAACTCTCTCACAAAAATAACAGGGAAATTGCCAAAGGCTGTCCAAGGGACCTGCTTTGAGGGTCAGCAACCAGGACAGTGCTGCACAACTTCCAGGAGGGAGAGGGACAGAGAGATGACAATCCAGAAACAATGAACATGAATCACTAAACCCCTGAGGCAGCCAGGAAGGGATAGAAAAAGCTCCCATTCCTTAGCCATTAAACCAGGATAAAATACGTGGCTGACTAAGGGGTGAACAAACATCATCCTCCCTGTTAGCAGCTACAAGGGAAAAGGGAGGGTGAGTCAGAGGGCTTCTCTTCAGTGAGTTCAATCATTAGAGCCCTCTTTGAATCTCCACTCTGGCCAGACCTGAAACATGAGCAAGCAGAGATTGAAAGAAATGTCTCCACGGACAAGTTTTCCAATGAGTGCCATCTACTGGCTGGTTAGGAAATTGCATGGAGAAAAACTGCATTGAGGTCTTTCTTTACCCAACCTCTGAGAGAAAATGTGTGACCCCTTAATGAGTTCCTGACCCAATTTTGATAACTTAAATGGGACAAATAAAAAATTACTTATTTTGATTAGCAAGTTTATTTGAAACAAATCAATTGGGGAGGCAAATTTAAATATTTAGAATAAGTTGAACCAAAAATTAAAGAAGAGCTGTGAAAAAAACTAGACAAGAGAGAAAAATTGTCCATTAGAGTACATTTACCAACATATTCAGAAGTCTAAATGTCAGGAAATAATTACAAGTCATACTAGGAAACAGGAAGAGATGGCCCAGCCAAAGGAACAAACTTGATGAGATACAGGATTTAAGACAAATAATTAATGATAATCATACAAATATCCTAAATCAAGTCAAAGAATTGAAAGAAAATATGACTAAAGAGATAAAGATTATTAAGAAGACACTGGGTGAGCATAAAGAACAATCTGAAAGCCTGAAAAGAAAAGTAACAGAGATTATGGGAATGAAAATCATGATGGATGAGATTGAAAATACACTAGAGGCACATAAGAGCATATTTGAATTGCACAAAGACAGAAATAGTGATTGCAAGAACAGAACATTACAAATCAGAAAAGCTAGGAGTACAGAAATTGAAAAGAATGGAAAAAATGGAGCAGGGTCTCAGAAAAATGAATGACAACATGAAACCCACAACATAGACATTAACAGTGTTCCAGAAAAAGAGAATGGAAAAGGAACAGAAAGAATATTTGAGGAAATAATGACTGAAAATTTCCCAACCCTTAATTAAGGCATAAATATCAATATCCAAGAAGAACAACATATCCCAAGCAGAATAAATTTGAATAGACCTATCTGAGACACCTACTATTCAGAATGAAAAATATCAGAAATAAAGAGAGAATGCTAAAAGTATCAAGAGAAAAGCAAAGCATTATACACAAGGGAACCTCAATTAGATTAAGTGCTGACTTCTCATCAGAAATCATAGTGGCAAGAAGAAAGAGAAGAAAGTCATGTATTTAAAGTAC
Source organism: Dasypus novemcinctus (assembly GCF_030445035.2). Classification (NCBI taxonomy): domain Eukaryota; kingdom Metazoa; phylum Chordata; class Mammalia; order Cingulata; family Dasypodidae; genus Dasypus; species Dasypus novemcinctus. The sequence continues at coordinate 162,963,817 of NC_080674.1, read as the reverse complement.
TGAAAGAGAAAAACTGCCAACCAAGAATGACAAACAAAAAAGATAGAGGATGTTACCAAAAGACCAGAACTAGAAGATATACTAAAGGGAGTACTGCAGCCTGAAAGGAAAAAACAAGGACAAGAGACTTTGAGAAGAGTGCGGAAATGAAAATTATTAGGAAAGGTAAATGAAAGAGTAAAAAGACAGACAATAGTAAGATATGAAAACAGAAAGCCAAAGGATAAAATGGATGAAGTAAGTAATGTTTTTAAAGTTATAACATTGATTGTTAATGGCTTGAATTCCCCAATTGAAAGATATAGACTGATAGAATGAATTAAAAAGTATCAGTCATCTAATGCTATCTGCTTGAGACTCATCACAGATATAAGGACACAACTAGGTTGAAAGTGAAAGGTTGGAAAAAGATATTCCATGTGAATAGTAATAAAAAAAGAGCAGGAGTAGTGATACTAATATCAGACAAAATAGATTTAAATGCAAAACTCTTATAAGGGATGAAGAAGGCCATTATATATTAATAAAAGGGCAATTCACCAAGAAAAAATAATTACACTAGATACGCACACAACCAGGGTGCCCCAAGATATATGATGTACACACTGGCAAAACTTAAGGGAGAAATAGATGTCTCTGCAATAAGAGTTGGAGGCTTCAATACACCACTATCAGTATTGAGTAGAATACCTGGACAGAGGATAAATAAAGAAACAGAGAACTTGAATAATGTGATAAATGATCTAGACCTAACAAAATTTAGAGCATTGTACACCAAAACAGCAGGATATACATTCTTTCCAAGTGCTAATGGATCTTTCTCCAAACAAACTATATGTTAGGCCACAAAACAAGCCTCAATAAATTTAAAAAGATTGAAATTATACAAAACACATTATCTGACAATGCTGGAATGACATTATCTGATAATGCTGGAATGAAGCTGGGAATCAATAATGGATGGAAAAAGGGAGAATTCATAAATATATGGAGATTAGATATAAACTCAAATAGTGGGTCAAAGAGAAAATTACAAGAGAATTCAGTAAATATTGTGAGATGAATGAAAATAAAACACAACATATCAAAAACTATGGGAAACTGCAAAGGCAGTACTGAGGGAAATTTATAGCTCTAGATGCTACATTAAAAAGGACAAAAGGATTAAAGTTGAAGATCTACCTCCACAACTGTAGGAACATGAAAAAGAATAGTGAACTAATCCCAAACTGAAGAAAAGAAACAGTAAAAATCAGAAGAGAAATAAATGAAATCGATAATAAAAAATTCAATAGAGAGAATTAACAAAACCAGAAGTTGGTTCTTTGAGAAGATGAACAAAATTGAGAAACCCTTATCTAGACTGACAGGAAAAGAAGAGAAAAGATGCAAATAAATAAAATGAAAAGTGAGAGGGGGAGTATTACTACTGACCCTGCTGAAATAAGAGAGCTCTTAAGTGGCCACTATGAACAACTGTATGCCATGATACTAGACAATGCAGATGAGATGACCAAATTTTAGAAATACATGAACAACCTACACTGACCTTAGAAGAAAGAGAAGACCTCAACAAACCAATAACAAGTAGAAAGATTGAAATAGTCACCAAAAACCGCCCAAAGATGAAAAGCTCAGGAACACATGGCTTCACAGGCGAATAATATCAGTAATTCAAAGACAATCTAATATTCTCTTGCTCAAGGTCCTCCAAAAATTTGAATAGGAAAGCATGCTACCAAACTCATTCTATTAAATCAACATTGTCTTAATACCAAAATCAGATAAATATACTACAAAAAAATGAAAATTACAGACCAATATTTCTAGTAAATATTGATTGAAAAATCCTCAGCAAAATACGTGCAAACAGAATCCAAAAGCTCATTAAAATAATTTTGTGCCACTATCAAATGGGCTTTAATCCAGGTAAACAAAGGTGGTTCAACACAAGAAAATCAATTTTTTTTTAGTATAAAAAACCACATTAATAAATTGAAGAAGAAAAATCATAAGATCTCCTTGATTGATGCAGAAAAGGCATTTGACAAACAAGAAAATCCTTTCTTGATAAAAACACTCCAAAACAGGAAAAAGGATGCTCTTTCAAATAAATTTAACCAAGATTATAAAGGAACTGTATTCAGAAAATTACAAAACATTGCTAGAAGAAACTGAAGAAGACTTAAATGAAAGGAAGGACATTCCGTGTAGATAGACTGGAAGACTAAATATTGTTAAGATGTCAATTTTACCCAAACTGGTTTACAGATTCAATGCAATACCAATAAAAATCCCAACAGCCTTTTTTTTTTTTTTTTTTTTGCTGAAATTGAAGAGCCAATAATCAAATTTATTTGGAAAAATGAGACCCTAGTAGCTAAAAATGTCTTTAAAAGAAGAATGAAGTTGAAGGACTCTCCCTTCCTGACTTAAAGCATTTACTTACCTACGGCGGTAAAAACTGCATGGTACCGGCATACAGACAGACAGATTAACCAATGGAACAACATTGAGAACTCAAAAATAGTCCCTTATATCTAGAGTCAAGTGATTTTTGATAAGGCTATCAAGCCCTCCCAGCTGGGCCAAACAGTCTACTCAACAAATAGTGTAGGAGAACTGCTAAGTACATCCAAAAGAAAGAAAGAAGACCCCTATCTCATGCCTTATACAAAAAAATAACTCAAAATGGATTAAGGACTGAAATATAAAAGTTACAACCATAAAACTCCCAGAAGAAAATGTAGGAAAACATCTTCAAGAGCTTGTGGTAGGTGGTGCTTTCTTGAACTTTACACCCAAAGCATAAACAACAAAAGTAAAAATAGATAAATGGGACCTCCTCAAAATGAAATACTTTTGCACCTCAAAAGTCTTTGTCAAAAGGGTAAAAGGCAGCCAACACAATGGGAGAGAATATTTGGAAATCACATTTCTGGTAAGGGTTTAATATACATGATATATAAGGAGATCATACAACTGAACAATAAAAAGACAAACTACCCAATTAAAAAATGAACCAAAGACTTGAACAGACAATTGTCCAAAGAAGAAATATAAATGGTGGAAAAACACATGAAAAATATCACTAGTGATTAGGTAAATGCAAATCAAAACTACAATGAGATATCATTCCACACCTATTAGAAAGGCCACTATCAAAATGTTGGACAACTCCAACTGTTGAAGATGATGTGGAGAGATAGGAAGGCTTATTCACTGTTGGTGGAAATGTAGAATGGTACAGTCACAGTGGAGGACTGTTTGGCAGTTCCTAAGGAAGCTGAGTATAGATCTGTTACATGACCTAGCAATACCAATGCTAGGTATAGGCCCAGAAGAACTGAGAGCAGTGACATGAACAAATATCTGCTCACTGATGTTCATAGCAGCATTATTCACAGTTGCCAGAAGATGGAAACAACCCAGGTGTCCATCAACTGATGAATGGATAAACAAACTATGGTGCATATACACAATGGAATATTATGTAGCAGTAAGAAGAAATGAAGTCTTGAATCATGCAGCAACATGGATGAACCTGAAAGACTTTAGGTTGAGTGAATCAAGCCAGGCACAAAAGGACAAATACTGTATGATTGTGCTATTCTATTTTGAACCAAATGTATTGTGCAAACTTGTTGAGTTAATAAATAGAATACAGTTCACCTGAAAATAGAATGAGATTAGAGAATGAAAGTTGAGGATTAATCTGTACAGAATTAGTACAAAGGTTGTTTGCAAATCTTTGGAAATGAATAGAAATACTATGAGCACATCATGGTGTTTGTGACTAATAGAAGTATTATATGGGTATGACAGTGGTTGAAAGGGCAAGTCTAAGGACATGTACATTACTAGATGGAAAGCTAAAATATGTAACATTGGACTCTATAACATAGTGAAACCTCATGAAAAATATGAATATGGGTAATATTGCATATATGAGATATTTTTTACAAAATATAAACTGAAATAGAGAGACAGAAACAGAAGAGCAGTTATGTGCAGCAGGGGAAGCACAGAGAAATTTAGAGGTGATGAGTTTATTATTATTATTGGAATAATGAAAATTCTTTAATAATGATTGAACTGGTGAATGCACAACTATGTGTTTATATCAAATACCATTGGTGGTACATTTTGGATGGATTTATGCTTTATTAATGTGTATCAATAAAATTGATTTGTTAAAAAACAAGTTACTACTGTCCCCCAAATTTTTAAGAACAACTAATCTAGAGTGCCTCATGTGGGAAATCATCCAGTCTAGGTTTTAATATTTCCAGAGTTATTTTATTCAATCATTCACCTCTTCTGTTAAAAAAAGCTTTGCTTACTTGATGTAAAATTTTCTGCTATATGCCCCTTCATCCTGGTCCAGATGTTTAATTGTTGTATATTTTATTATAAATAATAGTAATGACAGACATTGATTAGTATCTTGACTGATACATGTAACCTACTTATATAAGAAAGACCATTGTGAAGGCACAAAATCTTAATATTAATTTGGTCCAGATGAATGATGCTTTGATCGTTCTTTTTTTGGTCTAATTTAATATCTGAACAATTTAAGAAGTATTAAGCTAATTTGTTGAAGGAACAGCATGTAATTAATGCCCAATAAGTATTAGGTGAGTGAGTTAATTAAAGAAAGAAAAAAGTGGTTGAATGAATGAAAGGGAGACTAGCCCAAACTCAATAGACTCTACATTTATGAAGGAATTAACTAATGCATGGCTTAAATAAATGAAGTGTATGATTTTAGTTTTCAAAAATGTAACTTTTTGAGATTCTCTGCTAGAATATGTCATTATTATTTACAATCACAAGTGATTTCAGTGTCGGAAGTCCATTTGTTCTCTCCCTCCACCCATGATGGCTCTCTCTTCTGTTTGTTCATTGTTTTTGCTCTTTGTTTTTTGATCATTGTCTGCTCATTGTCTATTTTATCTTTAGGAGGCACCGGGAAACAAACCCAGGACCTTCCATGTGGAAAGTGGGGACTCAGCTGCTTGAGCCAGACCTGCTTCATGCTTGTTTGTTTTTGCTTGTTGTCTGCTCATTGTTTTACTTGTTGTTTTTGCTCATTGCCACTGTTTTTGCTTGATGTTTGCTCATTGTCTGCTCATTGTTTGTCTGTCTTCTTTAGAAGGCACCAGGAACTAAAAACCAAGCCCAGGACCTCCCATGTGTGAGCTCAACTGCTTGCGCCACATCTGCTCCCTATTTCTTCTGAAAGTACATACTTTCAATCCTCTGTCCACCCATCAATCCATTCTTCTATTTTACAGACATTTACTGATTATCTGCATATCTTAGATGAAAGGAATATGGTATGGTGAAATATATCAGACAATGGGAAACACTAGTGGACATGAAACAGCCCATGCCTCCAATTGATAACTACCACCAGAAATACTGGGACCACTGAATTTTCCATTTAAAAGACACTTTAGTGCTTAGATTTGTTCAACCTCTTTATCTTATTGATAGAAAAAAACAGACCTGGAAGAAAGGCATAACTAGTAGATGATCTGTCCTCAACAGATAGTCATCAATAGTCAATAGATGAGTCAATAGACTCATAGTCCCTAAAATAAAAATAATAAATTAAAAAAACAGGGAAAATAAGATAAGGCATATATGATTAAGATGGCTCCACAGTTAGGGAAAATGAGTACTTGATCTCTTGTAAACATAAGATCTTTGAAAGCCTGAAAAGGAAGTCTTTCATAAGCCCTGAATTATGGACCATGAAGGCTTGCTTTCATGCCTACATACATACTTTCCATCTAACTATTGCTATTGCCCTGTCAGCAAGGCAGCTAATGGAGAAACATCTCGAAAAATCAGAAGATCCAGGTTCTGGTCTTAGCTCAACTGTGACATGCTGTGTGTTGTTGAGCAAGTGGCAATCTCTCTGTGCTTCAGCTTACGCCTCTGTAAAGTGAGAGAGCCAGATGCAAAGCTGTTTTCCTTTGTAATTCTCAGATGGTGAACATTTTCTGACATAACAACCTATGTGCACACCACAGCACTATGGGAAGTGTTTTTTAGGAAGCACTGCCCTGAGACCAAGGGAGGGCAGGTGTGAGCCCTGGGGAGCAGGTTCATCCTTAACTGGGCCATCGAACTATATAACTGTGACTCCTTTCGGACCTCACTGGAAATCCAAGGTTTTATATAAAGTAGTGCATTGAACATTACATTTCTTCCAAATACCTGATAGAAATTATTTTCTTTCCTTTTTCTGAGGTATGAAAAACCCATCCACTTGGTTACACTTTGGGGAAAAAGAGAAGGAAAAAAAGCACTTCAGGACTCCATTATGGTTTTTTTAAGCACTATGGAGGCCCATAAGGCACTGATTGGAGCCACTGTAACTGCTTTTTGCTACAGCTGTTAATTGATGCTATTGCATGAAAAGGTGAGTGCAGACAGCAGAGCAATTCAAAGTGGCAAAGTGACAGACAGTGAAGAGTATTTTTTAAAACTTCCTAGAGAGGGGGGATGGGATGGGGATGGAAGATAAGCATACAGCAGGGAGGTCTAAGAATCCTTGATGCTGCTGGTTCAGCCACTCCAGATCCACCAGGAACAGACCCTGACTCATCTGAGAGGGAATGAACCTGTGGCATCTACAGAGCACATTGTTTGCCAAGTATATTGGTGTGAATTTTTCATGAACATCCATAGCTAATATCAAATTCATTAATTTAGTCATTCATTTAACAAATATTTATTCAAAACCTGCTATGTGCCTTATTCAGTGCTGAGTAGTCAGCAGTCAGCAAAACAGCCCTGGCTCTCTTGGCACTTATTAATGGAAGTCATGGCTTTCCTTTTTATTATTTTCCAAATTATTCTTTTAGGTTGACAGGATGGGGTTATTGCCAAGCAGGACCTGAGACAAAAATTTGGGTGCAAATGGCTCTTTGAAGAGTTTCACTCAGAAAAGACAAGGAAGATGTGGGCAAGTGAAACAAGGAAGGCAGGAATGAGTGAACTTTTCTCTTTCACTTTGAAGGCCTATAAAATTGAACTGGATGCACACAATGTTAAAAACACCTCAGTGTCATGGAAATGCATTCAGATTCAAGTGACCCAGTTCAGTTTTGGCTCACTTGTGGAAGTGTGTCACCCCCCGGAGCAAGACTGTTTCCTCGTCTGTAAAAATGAAGTATTGTCTGTCTCATCTGGTTGCTGTTCAGATTGTCATGTCTTAGCCTGGGTTCCCTTGGCAATAGCGTCTGAGGCAAAGCTTCTAAGTTAACACTTTACTGGGCTTGGGAGCAATCTGTGGAAAGCAAGAGTGAGGAGGTAGAGGGTAGGCAGGGCAGGAAGGAAACAGATACAAGGCACTGTCCCATCAATTGGCTACAGCTTGTCAAGAAACTCAGCTGGTAGCCTCAGAGCAGTGTGAGAGATGGAGGAAAAGTGAGGAATTTCTCTGCTTACGGCTCCCATCTCCAAACATCTTCATCCTTGTTCTCTAGTCTCTTACTGAGACAAAATTGCCCCTTAGGATGGCAGCTGCCCCATACTTCTGGGTTATGTCACTTGCCCTTCCTGGCAGTTGCGAGAGAAGCAGAGCCATCATTTGGAGTGGTAGAAACTGGCACATAAGACCCTCATTGCCAGGGAAGTCTGTGACAATTGGTGGCATCAGGAAAGGAGGAAGTGGTGGAGGCGGCCGGGCTTTATGACTGAGAATGGTGGCTGGAGACAGAGGTAGCCACTGGGACCTGACTGGCAGGCAGGACCGAGGAGGTCTGCACAGGTGCATAACCTCGGTCAGGTACAGTGTGGATAATAAGCCTTTCTATGTGTCAAGAACAAGGTAGGCTATTATTGTAAATACCTTCAGATCCTATATTTCAGTTCTTGTGCCTAATTTTTGTTTATCTTTCTTCCTTTTGTTGCCACTTGTCCTAAACGTGTATGCTCTTCCTGATTAAAAATGTAGTAATTAAATATGTGGTAAGTGCAAATACTTAATGAACAAATGAATTAGTGGATATTGCCTAATTTTATAGGCAGCTATCTATGGCAGCGCACAAAGCTGGCTTCTTCTCCCTCAGTAAAAACAGATGGCAGTTTTTGAGCACTTATTCCATGTACTGGGGCAAGCACTTCACAAGTATGCTTCACTTAATCCTCACATAGCCCATTCTTATTCCTATTTTACAGATGAGGAAACAGGTTGAGTGAGGTTAAGGATATTGCTTAAGGTCACACAGCCAGGGAGTTGCAAGAAATGTACTACAGTTTTGTGAGTTCTATTTTCTGCTCAATTGCTCTGTTTTCTTTTCATATCTCAGGCTTCCTTGGTTCATTTTGTATAATTGAGGTAGTAAGAAGCATTACCATGTATAACCATCATATTCCTATGATTCTGACAATGGAAACTATCCTAAATACTTGATATAAAATGTCTGATTGCACATATTTCTATTAGAATTTTGCTCACAAATCAGTTATGTAATATTAAATTCTATGAGGGCAAAATCTGTGCCTTCTTCATCGTAGTATTTCCCAAGTCAAGTAGAGCATCCGTATATATTAAGCTCATAAGGTAGTAGAAGAGGTCATATCAGGGTTAGTGGTAAGAATCTGAACATTACAAGTGTCATCTAAGGTAGGGGTTGGCAAACCAAGGCCCACAGGCCAAATCCAACCCTCTGTCTGCTTATGTAAATGAACTTTTGTAGGAATATAGTCACAACTATTCATTTATGTATTATCAATGGCTACTTTCCTGTTTGCATTACAATAGCAGAATTGATAAATTGCAGCAGAGACCACATGAGTCTACAGAGCCAAAAATATTTATCTGGCCCTTTACAAAAAAAAAAAAAAAAATTACCGACCTTTGCTCTAAGGAATGTTTCATTAGAACCAAAAGCTGAAATGAAAAGTTTAGATGAACAGAAAAAGATTCAGGTTATAAATGTGCCCCTCTTTCCGTTTTCCCCTTCTCTTTTATGAAAATGAAACATACTTAATGCAATGTGATATCTGTAGCATAAAAATAGAACCAAGTTAAATTTCTAACAATTGAGATTTCATTAAATGAATTGTAAAATGCAGTGATACCACCAAAAATTCAGCCACAGTTTACTTTGTAATCAATAGAAAAAGGTTTACAGTACAGTACATGTAAAGAATCAAAATACTCAAATCCAATTTAATTCCATTTTCGTGCCAAAATATAAAAATTCATAAAATAAAAATGTAGAAAGAAACACCAGAATGTTACTTTTGTTCAGGTAACAGAATTATTATTCACTTTGATTTTCTTCTTTGGGCTTATCTGCACTCTCTATTCTGATCCAGAGTACACAGACTTTTTCTTTAATATAAAATTAATTTTGAAAAAATTTAAAATATATAGAGAATCTTTCATAATGTGAGAAAATAAGAGTCCAGAAAAGTGTCCTTGTGAAGAGTGATGGCTTGTTAAGTCACCACTAAATTTCCCTTTCCCTGGGGCTTCTTCTCCATTAGATTATTGTAGCCTCCATGACACCATGCCCCAAGGAGGGCTGTTCGCCCTTAAAAACTGCAGTTGCATGAATGAAAACAACTTTTCTTGTTTCCCTTTGCTCAGCTGAGACAGGTTGACATTTTCAAAAAGAACTTCAATGCACAGAGAACAAAAAGGCAATAATTATAGAAAATACAAAAGGCATAACAGTTGTCATGTTTAAAATACAAGCTTGTAGTTCTCTAAAGGGCTGGTTCCTCAAGGGATCCAAAGTACACTTGGCCCCCTTGCCTCCTGGATCTTTCCTGCTTCCCTTGACGTGTGCCCACGGCATTTCTGCCACCTGGAAGTAGTCCTGGGGCAACCAGTCTCCTCATTATTCAAGGGTAACATTTTACTTGCCAAAACTTATCTATCTGGGGCTTTTCCACTTTGTTCTCTGGGTGAGATTTGTTGTTAATCCAGAGATGACTGACAAGAATGAAAGACCTCACCCTTTCTCAAGCTAACCACATCTCCATACTCTATGTGTGTGTACATACATTGTGGTGGGTTGAAACTATATGCGTTCCAGAAAAACATGTTCTTAAATTTAATCCATTCACGTGGGTCAGAACCCATTACACTAGGAACTTTTGATGAGGCTACTTCAGTTAGGTGTGTCCCACATCAATCAAGTTGGATCTTGATCCTATTACTAAAGTCCTTTATAAGTGAATGGAATTTAGACAGGGAGAGAGAAGACACAGAAGCAGGAAGCTGAAATGCACAAAACCCTGAAGAGAAAGGAGAGACTAGCAGATGCTGCCATTTGCCTTGCCATGTGTCAGAAGAGCTAAGGGGCTCCAGCAGCCAGTCTTTGTGAAAAAAATATTGCCTTAATGATACCCTGATTTAGACATTTTCTTGGCTTCAAAACTGTAAGCTAATAAATTCCCATTGCTTAACCCAATCATTTTATGTTTGCTTTAAGCAGCCTAAAAAACAAAATGCACATACACATATATACACATATGCACACATATGCTCAAGTACACGTGTGCTCATATATATAACCTAATCACACACATGTATGTACATACATATAAACACATACACCACCTGAATAGAACATAATAACTTTTCAGGTGAGCATCTCTAACCCCTCACATGCAGGGATATGGATGTGTAAAAGTCCATCCATTACAGGTTCATGATATAACCGTTCATTACACCCATTTGTCAAAAAATTGCACATATATAGTGACAGAACATTTCCAGCATTTCTCATCTTTGTGCCCAAATGAGAAATCCAGGAGACATCAAAACCCAAAGCTTCTCTCTTTTGCCTCTGCCTGTGCTGTTGAATTCCCCTGTAATGCCACTTCTCCATTTCTTTGCTTCCAGGAAGGCTTCTCTGACTACCCTAGAATTAGTGATTCCTCTCTCTGCTACAATAATGAAATCTTTATTGCTTCTGTCTTGTATCAGACTATACCATAAAATTGAACTGTGCTGAAACTATGTCCCTCTCTTTCATGCCTGTAAGCAGCTCAAGGGCAGAGACTATATGTTTTGTGCTTTTACCGTTATTATATACAGCTGCCCCCCATCCCCCAGCTCTTAAGAAAGTATCTTACAGGGACTCAATAAATAGCTGTTGAGTAATTCAATAACTATATCTATATATCTTAATATTATAGGGAAGGCCTAAAAAGACCAATCTTGGATTAATGGGCAAAAGTTATTAGATGATCAATTTATACTAGGCTTAAAAAAGAACTTCTGAATCCACATTGCATGATGTTGCAGTGAACTGTTTCTGGAAAATAACACTGAAAGCATTCTAGCCAAGATGAAAGACGGCTTTGGGTAAATATCATAATGGGAATTCATGCAAGAGACGGAAGATTAAATTAGATGTCCTTTCAAATTCATTTTAGCCTTATCTTCCTGGTTCCTCTAAATCCAAATTTAGGCAAGAAATCTCACTGGAATAAATTTTTTTCATTTGCTTAGGCTGGCAATGGGCCAACTATCTCTGCATCGTGCATCTCCCACTATTAGTTCCTTTTCCTTCTCCTTCCAATTCCTTGCTTCTTGGGTGTCATCTTAAGTGACATCTTAAGAGCTAAAAAGCATTAGCATCCACTGAAGAATAACTGACAGCCCTTGGGAATCTGTGAAACGCATATGCTTTATTTCAAGACAATTTGCCTTTGAGTTAATACATTTGCTAAGTTTCTCTCCTCATCCTTCCCTTAAAAAAGCTAGTTTCCTGAAATTTGGCTCTTGGTTTCTGAGAATTGCTTGTTCCACTGTCTAGCCCACCTGTGGTACTGAAATCCTACTTGCAGCATCCAAATTACTTTCTCTGAACACAGTTTATACTATGACAAATGGGGGATTCCAAAAGGAAAATATTCCATTCATATCAAGCAAATAATCTTTATTGGGATAAAGTTAGAAGCAAACTTAGTGACTTACACAGAAATTTAACTTCTGGAAAAACTCATCTTCCATTTTTAAATTATTTCTCTATAAAGTAGCTGGGCCAGAATAACTTCATGGCTCACTATTTTTAGACATTTGAATTAACCATTAATGAATAGTGATGTATTTACCTTACTAAGCAATATTGGAAAATTGGTTTCCATTTTCTTTCTCTTTCCCTCTTTGAATGATTTTACATTCATGTTCCAAGCACCACCTGATAAGGACATAATTCATTTCGAGAAATTAAATGACCAGTTTCTGACTTTTTTCCGTTTTCTCTTTTTGAAAAAGTCCACATTTCAGAATTAATTTGGTTCCAAACCATTGCAATATGGCACTTTTAATATAAATGATCCATAATTAGGTCAATTTTCTTGTCTGTTAATGTGTTTTGGGGAGTTTTCTTGGCTCTGAATACTCAGAATGTTGTTTTGACATGAACAGGAGGAAAATAACAAGACTAACAAAATGCCTTGAGCAAGTATGACAGAGCCATGTTAGAATTCTGTGGGAACCTCACCACTGCACGCAAGGCTGGCTGGGAGTGGCAACTGAGGCCCTGAGGGAGTAAATTATTTGCATAAATTTGCATACAGGAAGTTGGTGGCAATAGTGGCATTAGACCCCAGCTCTCCTAACTCCTGGTTCAGTGTAATTCCCAGTATTCCACACTGCAACAACAACAATATAAAGTAACAAAAGGAGCATAATAATAATTACTAATTCTATAGTACATGTGCCACATTCCAGGTGCTATTATAAATGCTTTTCCCTGGTCTACTCATTCAATCCATTCACCCACTCTATGGCACTATTACTTTTGTAAATAACAGATGAGAAAAATGAGGCAAAGAAAGGTGAAACAGCTTGCCTATGGGAGCAAAATTTATAAACCCAGAGTCAGGATTTGAATTCAGGCAGAATGGCTCCAAAATTCTGTTCTTTCCCATTATAATATGCTGCATTTTTTAGAAATATGTAGACTCATTCTGTACACAATCCATAAATGCACACACACACACTCATGTACCCTACATATATATTGTTCTCTTCCATTTGCAAAGCTCTACCTCTAAACAGGGAAAGGATGAGTAACAGTTCCTTCTGTTTGGTTGATTATCATTATACAAAGCCCTAAAATGGAAAACTATTGCCCTAGCTAATCTTAACATCCCCACATCAGTAGCTATTTTAAGAAAAAGCAATTCCCATCTGCTATAGAAACATATTCAGTGACAGCATACGTCTGTATCTTAGTACCATCCTATTGCAATGCAATGGTAAAAACAGCATGATTTTCTTTGTTAACTTTGGAAAACTCTCTCTAAGCCAAAATGTGTGTGGACTCAATGCCTTCTCAATTGAGGTCTACAAAAGAATGACTGTAAACCTTTGCCACTCCTTTTGAACCCATATAAATGACCATATATATATGTAACAATTAAACCTTTTGGTTTTAAGTACTTTTCTGGGAATATAATGGGCATCTGTTACTTCTTTGGTCAGCATGTTTGCCTTTGGGGAATCGGCCCACCCCCAGTGGTGGCACTGTCGTTCCCATGGTCCTGCCTTGCCTGTGACTGGACAATCAATGGGTGCCCCTGCATGGATGCTGACATTTTTCAGGGATGGCATGCAATCAGAAGTGGGAATCTTTCCCCAAGAATTTTACATGAGCCATTGAGGAAGAGGATCTTTCCTTTCTTGAGAATTTTTTTTTTATGTGAAGACAGTGAAAGTCTGGGTTTGCTGAGACCCTTTGTTGGTCTGGGAAATTAGCCTGCCTGAGAATTAAGCCAAATGAGTAAAAACGTAGATCCAAGAAAGGGAGAGAAATACAAATCTTTAAACTCTTCAATTGAGCCGCATCTGAAGCTATGACCTAATTTTGGATTTTCAATTGTTCAAGCTTATACAAAGGCAGGGTTCTGTCATTTGCCACCAAAAGAGTACCAATACATAGACTCCTAGAATGTGAGAAGAAGAGGATCTCAGTGGTATAATCCCCACCTGGTAAGAAATGCCTTGTATACCACTTCTGCCGTTGGTTGCCTAGGCTTTGTCTCTTCTTGAATTCTTCCAGTGCTAGGAGGTTTATTAATGCACATGAGAGTCCATTCCACCCATTTGCCAGCCATGGTTTCCGGACAGTTTATTTTTCCTACTATCAAAACCTTCCTTCATTAATCTTAATGATGCTCTCCAGAGCAGCACAGAAACATCAGCATGCTTCTTTAAAATAATTGAAAACAGTTACATTGTCTTATATTTCTCAAACATTTCCTTCAACTTTAAATGAAAGTTAGACTCCTCTGCTCTCCACCCTACCCACATCATGGTTCAAAAATACTCTGGTTCCGTGGACCCCTGAAACATCTGTTCAGCCCTCTCAGAAAACTACTTGCGAAGGCCAAGGGGTCATTGTTAAGCCGCACTCATACGTTGTTCGCTGTGTCGTTTATGTTTCTGCATATGGCTTCATTTGGGAGAAAAGAGATTGGCTGGTCAAAGCACTTACTTGTTTTTGCCCTTCTTAAACTGTACCCTAATGCCAGAATTCATCAGAGTATGAAAATCCCTTCACTGGGTGAGGGTTGATTTGCTCAGATTTCATTTAGATTTTCCCTGGTCAAGATCCAGAGGCTTATGCTGTTACCGAGGAAGTCTAGAACAACCTCCAGGTCTGAAAAGCTTGGAATCCATTGAAATTCCAAGATCTTTTATCATATAAACAACTACTAAGTCTGAATATTTATGATTCTAATTAAAATACTGATACTAATGTTGAAAAGGGAGACACGGATTAATCTTTGGATTTGAGAGTTTTAAAAACATTTTCTTGCTAGTATCAATATGCTTTGTATAAAATTAAAATATTTTTCAAAAAAGTCACAAATATAATCCCTATTATAAGAAATCTATCAATTCAGAGATGCTTAAGAAAAACTTTAATAACCACCTCATCACCTCTAATTATACTCCCTTGCAGGAACCACTGTGAACAGTCTGATTTGTATTCTAACACATCAATTTATATACTCATAAATATGTACACATATATTTATGTTTGGGTTTTTAAATATATATATGTTATTTATGAATTCAACAAATACTTATGTAGTGCTTATATGTTCTAGGCACTGGGGAAATAGAGTGAACAAAAAAACTACAGAATCCCAGCCTTCCTTGAGTTTATATGCTAATGAAAGAGTGATAACAGAAAATACAATTGAATAAGATATATGATATAATTAGATATTAACAGAGATTAAGGAGAAAAGTAAAGTAGGAAAAGGGGATTGAAAGTATTGGGAGTTGGAATTTTAGTCTAGTCAGTGAAAAGTTTAGGGTAAAGATGTTATTTGAGGAATGGAAGGAATAGAGACATTTAGCCATATTTGGGGAAACAGAACAGTAAGTACCAAAGCCCTTAGGCAGAAATGCTCCTTGTATGTCAAGGAATAAATAACAAAGAACCAGCTCAGCTGGTAAACAAGGGAGGGTATAGAAGAAAGTGAGGTTAGCATGATGATAAAAGTCCCTCCCAGTGGAAACAAAGATTTTACTCTGATTTTACTCTGAAGGAGACAGAATGGTTTTGATCCAAGGAGAAACATCTCTGACTTAAACTTAACAAGATCACTCTGGTTTCTGTGCAGAATGTGACCAAAGGGAGCCTGGGGGCCAGTTAGAAAGTTGTTGCAAGAATCCAGGGGAAAGATGATGGTTTGGTGAGGGTTAGTGGAAGTGGGAGCCATATGAAATAAGAATTCTGGGTATATTTTAAAGATCTGTTTTATTGCATTTTCTGAGAGACCAGATCCAGGATGTAAAACAAAAAGTAGAACCAAGAACACTATGGAAGATTTTAACCTAGAAACTGGAAGAACAAAGTTGTCATGAACTCAGATGGGGCAGATACAGACTGCAAAATAAACAAGTGTTTTTATGAGTGAGACTATGAAGTTAAATTTTGGACATATTTACATTTAGCATGCCTATTGGATATTATTTTAATAGTTGTATAGTATTTCACCATATGGGCATCACGTCACTCATATTTAGCCATTTCATTGTTGCTGAACATTCAGGTTGTCTTTAGATTTTTGTAAGTATAAACGTTACTGTAATTTCTCCAAAGCTGGATTCTTGGTGGCTTAAATGTCACCTTTTTAGACAGCCTTTCTTTATCACCCATTTTAAAGTTACAGTGTATCACATTGCCCCATTTAGAGCCTTTGCTTAGCATTTATCCCCATCTGGTACTTTCTTATGTATTTGTTATTCATCTGTTTTAGTTTGCTAACTGCTAAAACAAATATCATACAATGGATTGTCTTAACAACTGGAATTTTTTGACTCCAAATATCAGGCCCTAGAAGGCTTGTGTACTGAAGATACTGGGGTCGTTATCTTCTGTCTGGCAGGAAATCTTTGGGGTTCCTTGATTTTTCTATCACCTGGCAATGTGAATATCACATGGCAATGCCAATATTTTCTCTTCTCTTTTGTGTTACATTGGCTTCCAACTTCTTGCTTCTCTTGTGATTTCCTGTAGCCTTCTCTATAAGGCCTCTAGTAATAGGATTAAGACCCACCCTAATTCGGCTCAACAATACTTCAACTGAAGCCACTGCCTCGAAAGGTACTATTTACAATCGGTTCACACCTACAAGAATGGGTTAAGATTAAAAGCATCTGGGGTACAGAACTCCAAGCCAGCATACTATCTCTCTCCCTTAGGCTGTAAGCCTTATAAAAAATATTAACTTTTATAAGAAGAGTCCTTGTCTGCCTTTAGTGATTGGCACAAAGGAGGCGTTCAATAAATATTTGTGAAAAGAATAAATGCTGTATACACAGGTCCTCATGCACTGGTGTTTCTCTTTTTATAAGGTAGATCCAAAAGTAGTAGTACTATATCAGATTGCATTTTTAATTTTACTGTTATTGCAAGATTAATTTTCTAAAATGGGTATAGCAACCTATTGTCTCACCAATGATGTATAAAAGCAGTCACTTTCTTGTATCAATCCAAGAACTGGGTCATTTTATACTTTGATATCAATTTTTGTTTCAGTTTTTCTTTCTTATTTTTCAATCCCTTTGCTTCTGATGCTTCCAAGTAGCTTAAATGATTTACATTCAGTTAATAAACTCCTAAGAAAGATTATAAACACATTATTTATTTTGAGACTGTCTTAATGACTATTTACTTGCAACTTGTAGGATTGCTTGATGTAGTGAGTGTAGGTAGTTCATCAAGGATAGATTTAATTCTTCAGTCCATTTCTTTTTAGTGCCTGGAAACCTGAGACAACTGAGAGTAAGACTTTTTCCATGAAAACATCTGATGGGTTGTTTTTTCTCATAGAAATTTATGATACAAAGTTCTATAAATCCGTATTTTAAAAGGCATGCATGTTGGATCATTCTAGGAGAGGGATGTGAATAATGGTATAATAAGTGTAATAAATGTTGGGTCCATGTTGAAAATAAGTTATGTCTATATAAAATCTATGAGGCTGTGCAGTCTTCCAGCTGAAATAGATTATTTCCAACTCCATTCAGGAGCAAAAGTCATTGATTTTCTTTTCCCTCTCAAATGGTCTTTTCAAGAACTTGGCCCACATCATTCTTGTTTAAGAAAATTTTCCTATGTTCCTGGACTGCTAGTGCCCTTCATTATTTGGTTTAAAAATCTTTTCTTTCACCCAGCTGTGATATTCTTTTCCTACTCTACTTTGTCAGAGGATGTGTTTAAAACAGGACTATAAGAAGTCTGAAATTCTGAGTTCAGATGCCTCTTGAGATCTGACCTGGACATGTGTGATAATAACCAAGCTCCACCATCTCATTATTCCATTTTTTATTAATGAAGTTGTGGGTTTACAGAACTATCATGTATACAATTCAGGGTTACCATATAACACTCTATTATTAACACCTTACACCAGTATGGCATGTTTGATATAATTGATAAAAACACATTTTCATAATTGCACTACTAACTATATTCCATGGTTTAATTTAGGGTTCTTTGTTTAGGTTGTACATAATTTTTATTCTAGTAATATATAAACAACCTAAAATTTCCCCTTTTAACCACATTCAGATATATAATTCAGTGTTGTTATTTGTGATCACAATGTTGTTCTACCATCACCACCATCCATTACCCAAATTTTCCATCATCCCAAATAGAAACATTCTACCCCAAGCCTTAACTCCAAGACCCTACCCCCAGACCAGCCCCTAGTAACTAGTGGTCTAGATTCTGACTCTATGAGTTTGCTTTTTCTAATTATTTCATATCACTGAGATCACACAATACTTGTCCTTTTGTATCTGGCTTATTTCACTCAATCAGATGCTTTAAAGATTCATTCACTTCAGAATTTCATTCCCATTTGTGGCTGAATAATATTCTATCATGTGTATATAACACATTTTGTTTGTTCATTTATTGGTTGACAGATACCTGGATTGCTTCTTTCTTTGGCAATTGTGAATAATGCCATTATCAATATTGGTGTGCAAATATTTGTTCTAGTCCCTGCTTTCAATCCTTTGGGGTATATACTTGGAAATGGGATTACTGGTCATATGATAATTCTATATTTAGCTTCCTAATGAACTGCCAAATGTCTTCCACAAGGGCTGCACCATTTTACATTTCCATAACAATGAATAATTGTTCCTATTTCTCCACATTCTCTCCAATACTTGTAATTTTCCATTTCATTTTAATAGTAGCCATTCTAGTGGTTGTAAAATGGCATCTCATTTTGGTTTTGAGTTGCATTTCCATAATGGCTATTGATGTTGAGCATCTTTTAATGTGCTTTTTGATCATTCATATATCTTTTTTTGGAGGAATGTCTATTCAAGCCTCTTGTCCATTTTAAAATTGGGTTGTTTATCTTTGTTGTTGAGTTGAAGGATTTCTTTGTATGTTCTGTATAATACTTCTTTATGAGATATGTTATTTACAAATATTTTCTCCCATTGTGTAGGTTGCTGTTTTACTTTCATGACAAAGTCCTTTGATACAAAAACTTTTAATTTTGATGAAGTTCCATTTATCATTTTTTTTCCTTTGCCACTTGTTCTTTGGGTGTAAAGTCTAAGAAATAGTTGCCTAACACAGGATTCTGAAGATGTTTCACCATGTTTTCTTCTAGGAGCTTTATAATTCTGACTTATTTTTAGGTCTTTGATCAAATTTGAATTTATTTTTGTATATGGTGTGAGGTAGTGATTTGCCTTCATTCATTTGCAAATGGGCATGGAGTTTTCCCAATACCATCTGTTGAACTGTCTTTCTTTCCCAATCAAGTGGTTTTTGTCCCCTTTACGAAAACAATTGGTCGTACATTTGATGGTTTATTTCTGAACTCTTAATTCAATTCCATTGGTCTATTATCTGTCCAAGTGTCAGTCATGCTGCTTTGATAACACTGGCTTTGTAATAAGTGTTAGGATCAGAAAGTGTGGATCCTCCTACTTTGTTCTTCTTTTTTGAGATGGCTTTGACTATTCCAGGTCCTTTACCATCCCTAAAGATGGTGGCGTTCTGGGGCTGGCTACTGGTCATCTTTGGTCTTTAGGCTGTCATATGGCAAGACACATGGCAGCATTTCCTGGTCTCTATTCTCTTCCAGTTTCCACTGATGTGCTGCTTCTGGCTGCTCCCTCTTTCAGTCTGAATTTCATTCCACTTATTAAGGTCTGCAGTAATAGTATTAAGATCCATCCTTGGGAAGCAGATGTGACTCAAATAATAGAGCATCTGCCTACCTTATAGGAGATCCAGGGTTCAAACTTAGGGCCTCCTGGCCCATGTGGTGAGCTGGCCCATGCACAGTACTGCCACACGCAATGAGTGCTGTGCCACACAGGGGTGCCCTCCACATAGGAGTGCCCCACACATGAGGAATGCACCCCACAAGGAGAACTGCTCTGTGCAAAAAAGGTGTAGCTGGCCCAGGAGTGGTGCCACACACATGGAGAGCTGACACAGCGAGATGACGCGACAAAAAGAGACACAGATTCCCGGTGCAGCCAAGAATGCTGGTGCTGCCAAGGATACAAGTGAACACAGAAGAACACATAGTGAATGGACACAAGAAAGCATACAACGGGCGGGGGGGGGGGGTAGTTAAGGTAGAGAGATACATAAAATAAATCTTTAAAAAGAAATAAGACCCATCCTGACTGAAGTGGGTCACACCATAACTGAGGTAACCTTATAAAGAGGTCCTACTTACAATGGGTTTATACCCATAGGAATGGATTAATTTTAAGAACATGTTTATCTGGGGTATATTCAACTACAAACCACCATACTCCACCCTCTGAACCCCCAAAAGAACTGTTCTTTCAACATATAAAATACATTCATTCCATCACAACATCTGGCAATCTGGCAAGCCTTAAGTCATCTCAGTAACAATGCTAAACACATAGTCTCATCAAAATCAGTTATGGTGTGGTCTTTCTGAGGGCAGAAACCCCTGTCTGTGGATCTATGAAAACTAGAGAACTAGTTACCTGCTTCCAATATACAGGGGAAGGACAAAATAGGATAGAGTCAAGGGTTCTTAACAAGGGGTCAATGAGCTTGAATTTAAATTCCAGAAAACATTATTCTTGTGGGGACGTGCTGGTCCGGGTGTGATATATTTATTAAATAATACATGGTATAGTGTGGACTTAGTAAGGGGTTTGTGATTTTCACCTTACTGGCAAAGGAATCTGTGGAACAACAACAACAAAAAGCACTAAGAACCCCTGGGATAGACTTTCCCATTCCCATAGGGAGAAATTGGAAGGAAAACAGGAGTTACAGGTCTCAAACAATTCCAAAATCCAGAAGGGCAAACTCCATTAGATTTCTGAGAATTATCTATGGATTGATGTTTTGTCCTACAGACTTGATGAGTGCCAGTCCCACCCTTCCCAAGTGCTTGCTTAGCAGGTTTGCTCTCCCAGAAAACTGATGTGAAATCTCCACCATCTACAAGCATTAAGATCTACAAGCATCTACAAGCATTAAGGGTTCCAGAAACCCTGGAACACAGGCCCCATTATCTCTAAGAATAATGGGGTTCAAGGCCCTCCTGCTCCAAATGCCAGGGAAGGCTTGTCCTTTACACACACCTGGGTGGGCCTACTGTCTTAGTTCAAGGAGATCTTTTAAGTCCAGACCTTGGCTATCATGATTTTGCTCTTAAAGTCATTCTTTCTTCAATTTGTCCCTTTTGTGCCCATTTCAGTCCAGGCTGGCAGTGGATCTTTTCTACAAATTTTGCAAATTGTGTTAGCTTTGCTGTAGCTGACAGGATCCAATCTATCAAACAAAATGACTTCCCATAGATCCTTCCTGATAACAGCATTGCTAATCCTGATTACCTCAGAAATTGCTGACTGGTTCCATATTCAGTTAAACCTTCTTAAGGAGCCCTGTTCTGGGTAAGTTCAGAGTTTTCCAAACCATCAGTTTCTAGTTTCTTTGTGCCCAGGAGTTCAGTTCTTAGCCTATTCCTTTCCTCTCTTATTTCCTTATAAGCTGCAAAGAGGAAGCAGGGTGTATTTTCCATATTTAGCTTGGAAATCTCCTCAGTGTAACATCCAGTTCATCCCTTTCAAATTCTGACTTCCACCCAGCATCAGCACTCAGTTTTGTCAAGTTCTCTGCCATTTTATAACACAGATCACTTATCTTCCACTTTTTAATAACACGTTCATCATTTCCTATCAACAGTCTTTTTAAAGCAATCTGTTTTCCATCAAGCACCTCACATTTCTTCCAGCCTCTATCCATAACCCAATTTCAAAGCCATTTCTACATTTTTGGTATTGGCAATAGCAGTACTCCACTCTTTTTGTAACAAAATTTGGTTTGGTTTCCCAGGCTGCTCAAGAAAATACCATGCAGTGGTTCATCTTAAACAATGGTAATTTACTAGCTCATGGTTTTGAGGCTATGACAGAGACTCAAATTAAGGCATCATCAAGGTGATGCTTTTTCCATGAAGATAGTGGCATTCTAGGACTGGCTGCTGGTGATCTTTGGTCTTTAGACTATCACACGGCAAGTCACATGGCAGCATTTCCTGGTCTCTCCCTTCTTTTCCAGGTTCCATTGATGTTCAGCTTCTGGCTGCTCCCTCAGTGGTTTTCTCTCTTTCTGTCTGAATTTCATTCCATTTATAAAGGACTGCATTAATAGGATTAATATGAATTCTGATTGAAGGGACACACTTTAACTGAAGTAAGTTCATTAATAGGTCCTACTTACAATGGGTTCACGCCTGTAAGAATGGATTAAGTTTAAGGACAGTTTTTTCTGGATAAATACATTCCCAAACCAGCACACCCTTCATATAAATTTGACAATTGGCTTTTCCATACTTGAAAAGGCAGCTGTTGGAATTTCGTTTGGAATTGCATTGAATCTATAAATTGCTTTGGGTAGAACTGACATCTTAACAATATTTAATCTTGCCCCCACTTGACATAGATGTGCAATGGACACAACCAATCCAATGTCCACAGAGACAATGTGGAATGGGTGTGGGAAGGGTAGCCATGGTGGCAGCTGGGTTTGGGGAATGGGAGGAAGAGATGAGATGTGGAGGCGTTTTCGGGTCGAGGAGATGTCCTGGGTGGTGCTTCACGGACAATTACGGGACATTGTAGATCCCCTCAGGGCCCACTGGATGGAACATGGGAGAGTGTGGGCTATGATGTGAACCATTGACTAGGTGTGCAGTGATGCTCAGAGATGTACTTACCAGGTGCAATGGATGTGTCACGATGATGGGAGAGAGTGTTGCTGTGGGGGGAGTGGGGGGGGTGGGAGCGGGGGGGTTGAATGGGACCTCATATTTTTTTAATGTAACTTTAAAAAAATAAATAATTATTAAAAAAACAACAATATTTAATCTTCCAATACATGAAAATGGGTGTCCTTCTATTTATTTGGTCTTGTTTGATTTCATTTAGTTATCTTTTATAGTTTTCTGTGTACAAGTTCTATATGTCCTTGATTAGACGTATTGTTAGATATTTGATTCTTTTATTTGCTGTTGCAAATGGAATTTTTTTCTTGATTTCTTATTCCAATTGTTCATTATTATTAAATCAAAACACTACTGATATGTGGGTGTTGTTCTTCTACCCTGCCATTTTATTGGATTCATTTATTAGCTCTCGCAGCTTTGTTGTAGAATTTCAGGATTTTTTCTGTATATAGAAACATGCCATATGCAAATAGGGAATGTTTTATTTCTCCCTTTCCAATTTTGATGCTATTTATTTCTTTTTCTTGCCTAATTTATCTGGCTAGAACTTCTAGTACAATGCAGACAGTGGTGACAGAGGACATACTTGATATGTTCTTGATCTTAGAGGAAAGCTTTCAGTCTTTCACCATTAAATACGATATGGTATTTCATATTTCAACATTTATCACATTGAAGGAAGTTTCCTTCTATTCCTAGTATTCAAAGTGTTTTTAACAAGAAAGTAAGGGGGTGCTAAATATTGTCAAAATTTATCTGCCTCAGTTCAGAAGATTATGTATTTTTTCTTTTATTCTGTTAGTTTGGCTTATTCTCTCTAGGTGTTCTATCCATTATTGAAAATAGTATATTGATGTTTACTATTATTAATGTCAAGTTCTCCCTTCAGATCTGTCAATATGTGCTTCATAGACTTGAGGGTACTTTGGTTAAGTGCATACATATTTATAATTTTTAAGTCCTGTTGTTGAATTGACCCCTTTATCAGTATATAATGGCTGTCTTTGTCACTGTGAACTGTGTTTGACTTAAAGTCATTAGAATATATTAGTCTAGCAATCCCACTCTCTCTTGGTTACCACTTGCATGCTATATTTTTCCCATCCTATTACTTTCACCATACTTGAATCTTTGAATTTAAGGTGATTTTCTTGTAAATAATGTATAATTGGGTCATTATTTTTAATCCATTCTGCCAAGCACTACCTTTTGACAGGAGAGTTTAATCTATTTACATTTAAAGTCACTTGTGGTAATGCAGATCTTTTTCAGATGTGTTGCTGTTTAGTCTGCAAATTTTTAAAATCTTTTTTGCCCCTCAATTCTTCTGTTAATACCTATGTTCATATTTATTTGCTTTTGTGAATTGGCCATACTGAGTCCGTTCTTATTTCTATTTGTATATATTTTTCATATATTTTCCTTGTGGTTACCAGGGGGTTAAAAGTTAAAATCCTAAATATATAGCAATCATACTTGATTTGATACCAAATTGACTTCATTAGCATACTCATACACTATTCCTATACCTCCCTATCCTACAATTTTTGTATTTGTTACAAATTATATCTTTGTTCATTGTGTGTCCAAAACAATAGATTTACCATTATTTTTTAGGCATCTGCATTTTAACACCTATAGGAAGTAAGAAGTGGAGTTACATACCAAAAAATGCAATACAATAATATTGGCATTTATAATAACCCAAATAGTTACCTTTGTCAGAGTTCTTTATTTTATTATGCCTCTTTAAACCATACTAGTGTCCTTTTCATTTAGTCTAAAGAACTCCCTTTAGCATTGCTTGTATGGTCTAGTATAATATATGATGAATTCTAATATGAATTTTTGTTTATCTGCGAATGACTTAATCTCTTCCTTAGACTGTATTAGTTAGCCAAAGGGGTGCTGATGCAAAGTATTGGAAATCTGTTGACTTTTATAAAGGTTGTTTTGGCATAAAAGCTTACAGTTACAAGTCCCTAAAGAGTCCAATTCAAGGTACTGTAAGAGGGACTTCTCACCAAAGTCTGTTGCCACGTGTTGAAGCAAGATGGAGGAGATATCTGCCTGGTATTTTTTCTTTCTTCCCCTTAAGGTTCCATGGTCCCAGCTTCTCTGAATCTCAGTTGTAGGCTGGTATAGGGTTCCTCTTTCTCCCCAGGGCTTTAGCTGTTTGATAGTTCTCCTTTCTGTCACATGGCAGGAACGAAATGACCAAGTTCTCTCCTCTTCCATATGTATGGAGTTCTCTCTCTTCCTGTATGTCTTCTTGAGTCGAGTGTCCATTTATATAACCCACCAAGGGGGCAGGGACTCAACCCTGAGTCGTTCTCTATTGATGTGGTTGAATCGAAGCCTTAATCTTAACATAATTTAATCAAAGACATCTCAACTGAATCTAAAACAATCAAAGGGCATCAGACTCAGAATAGATTAGTTTACAAACATAATCCTTCGTTTTTGGAATTCATAAATAATATCAAACTGCTACACTTATTTAAAAGAAATGCTTACCAGGTATAAAATTATTGGTTGGCAATTGTTTTCTTTCAGCACTTTATGTATTTCAACCCACTGTCTTCTTGCCTCCATGGTTTCTGCTAATACAAAGGCACTTCCTTCTACATAACATGTTGTTTTTCTCTTGCAGCTTTCAGAACTTTCAGAACTTTCTCTTTGTGCCTTGCTTTATACAGTTTAATCAATGTGTGCTGGGGCATATTTTTTTTTTCAGGTTTACCCTATCAGTGTTCTCTTGGCTTTTTGGATATGCATATTTACATCTGTTGCTTAGTGATGTTTTCTGTCATTATTTCTTTGAATATTCCTTCTGCCCCTTTCTCTCTCTCTTCTCCTGGGATTACCATAAAACACTTACTGGTATGCTTAATAGTTTCCCAGTGGTATCTTAGGATATTTCACTTTTTATAATTATCTCCATCAGAGTTCAGCCATCCAATCAGTATTGTCAGCTGAAGGCAAGTGTAAAGTGCAGCATCCTTCCTATCTTTTCTGGGTCAGTGTCTTGTCCTGGGTTTCTGTTTGCTAGTGACCTTAGGAGATCCCCTGTTTATAGGAATTTGAATGTCCCCTATACTTCCTTTAATGCAGAGCTTCCAAATCCAAAAACCTCTAAGGTCAGTAAGAATTGATCTTAACTCATCTGGTGGTAAAATGTGACCTAATCTGACCTGAGGTTATTTATAAACTTTATTTTTTCTGCTTAAAATTAATAGTTATACATTTCACTGTAGAGATATAATGTACATGATTATGAGGTGCTGCCCAGTACCCACTGAAGTGTTATATAATACAAGGTTTATGTACTATGTTACCTGTCAAGTAATGGAATTCTAAAATTGGAGGGTTTAGGGTAAGGGCTTGGAATAAATCTATTTAAATATTGAATGCATAAATAATTACCATATCTTATAGGTATAAACATATAGAGAAAAAGTATGCAAGAGCAAGGTCATATCAGCTGGAGAGGATGTAAATGGAGTTAAAATATTTTTATTGGGCAGGAGAATATAAGTCAAGGGTAATTTCTAAGGTGATCACAAAAAGAATAGAAAACAAGTATATTATTTTCATACTAACAGAGGGATAAATGAAATATTAAAAGATCCCAAAGAAATCCAAAATAAGGGGATAAAAGGGGAGGGGTGTCTAGAAAAGACATAAAACATGCAATGAAAGTATAAAACCCAGAAAAATATAATTACATTAAATTCAATGAAACTGATAGCTCCAGGTAGAAGTAGAAAAATGGCCAAACTGATAAGAAAAATAACAAAAACAAAATTCATTCCCTGTATGCTGTTTATAAGAGATACATTCTATACATAAAAGTACAGAAAGATTGAAAATTAAGGGATAAGAGAACTGCAAGGAGACATAGACAAATTCTACAACTAAAGAAATAATTTTAATAGGATAATTTTAACACATATCTCTCAATAACTGAAAGAATAATCAAATAAAATAGCAATAAGCATCTAGAAAATTTGAACATTATTGTTAGATTACTTTACCTAATGGACATAAATAGAACAGTAAATCCAGGAACTAAAGAAGCACATGCAGATTATTTATAAAAATTGGCCATATATTGGATCATAATGCAAGTATGAATAGACTCTGAAGGTTTGAAATTATGTAGAATATTTTCTGTGACCACAATGCAATTATTCATACATTTTGATATTTATAAATATACTAGTAAATATTTGAATATATTAACATTTTAAATTCAATAACAAAGAAAATAATATGCATTAAAAATTGTGGAGTACAGCTAGAAGGGTAATTAGAGGGAAATTCATAGTTTTAAGTAAACAGAGTACAAAAGAAAAAAGCCTGAAAATTAATACACTAAGGATGCGTATAATGTGTTTGAAAATGAATAGCAAAATGAACTTGACTTTAAAAAAGGAGAAAGAGGATAACTGGAGAAATTAATAAAATACATTGCAAATAAAAAACAGAATCAACAAAGACAAACATTGATCCTTTGAAATACTACTTAAATTAATGTTAGGCGTTATTTTTAAAGATATAAGGCACAAATGAATAATAACCATGAAATATACAATATCACCACAAATCCTGCAAATATTAAACAGTAATAAGAGTAGATTATAAGTAATTTTATGTCAGTAAGTTAAAAAATATAAACAAATTTTTCAAAATTGACACAGAAGAAAAAAAACTGAATTATTTTATGCTTTTTACAATAATTGAATCTTCAATTAAAACCTATTCTGCGAAGTGAATTCCGAGCCTTAATGGCTTTATTGGAGAGTTCTTTCAAACATTTAAGAAAATAATTATACCTTTACTCTTCTATAAACTTTTTCAAGGAATGGGAGAAAAAGGGCTCACTCATCCACATTTCTTATTAGGCTAGCAAGTATGTTAAGAGAAATAAAACTTACAGTTAAATCTCACTCAAAACATATATGTAAAAGTTTTAAATGAAATCCTATTAGAAAATAGATTCCAGCACTATGTATAAAAATAATGCAATCATGACCAATTAAATTTATCTCATAATGTAAACTTACTTATTCCTAAAAATCAATCCATGTAATTCACATTACTATATTAGAGGAGAAAAATTATATGATCTTATAGATGGATCAGGAAAAGTGTTTGATAAAAGTTAACCCCTAATTTTGATAAACACTCTATGTAAAACAAGTGTAGAAGCTGATATTCTTAATAGGATTAAAAAGTATCCACACAAAATAAAAGCATAGCAAATGGTGTACTTAATGGTGAACTGCTGTTTATTTTTCTTTGTGATTTACAACAATGCAAGTAATCCTGATGCTATCACATTGCACCTGAAATCCTTGTCTGTGCATTAATAATGCAAGTCAGAAAAAAAGACACAAGGATAATAAATAAATTAACTATATTGTCATTATTTATTTATCTGATTACATATGTAAAGAATCCAAAATAATTTGAATATAAATTATTACTAATAGAAATATTTTAATAATACATAATTCAGTAACTTCCAGATTAAAAAACAATACTAAAAAATGATTGTCTCTCTGTTCAGTAGTATTAAAACTATAAAAATAAAATTTTAAAAAAGCACACCATTTAGAACAGCATTGAAAAAAACCATCAAATACCTTGAGTCCAAACAACAAAAGATGTGTGAAGCACAAATGAAATTGTTGAGTGTTAATGAGAAAACTTAATGAACAGCTACATAAATGAAGGGATATAACACATGCATTGATTGGAAGATCTACTATGTTAAAAATGAATTATATCTAAAATATTTTACAAACTCAGTGAAGTCCCAGGCAAAACCCTAATAGTTTTATATGTGAATATATGTAGCTTGACAAAGATGTTATAAAATATATACAGAAATGCAAACGACCAAGGATATCCAAGGTAATTTGGTATAAGAACAAGGTGGGAAGATTTACTCTATCAGACATGAAAATTCGCTAATAATCTACAATAACTTAGACAGTTTTATATTGACACAGAAATAGACAATGTACCAGAAGAGAGATTCATGCCTATATGCTACTTGATTTATTATGCAAAGTGGAAGAGAAATAATGATCTTTTCAATAAATGTTGCTGGGACAATTTAGCTACTTGATTAAAAATAAAACAAAAACTTTGGAGTTTGTGTTTCTGTGTGATGGAGCTGGACTCAGGTGTGGTCTTTGTTCACAAGCCTCTCCTGTTACTTTTACTGAAATTGTAGTTGGTGCTGAGATTTAATGTATACCCAGGGGACCTGAATCTCTGGACTGAACATGTGATAGCCAGGCCCTGAGCCTCAACAGACTTCAGCTCCTACTCTCTGGTTTATTGGACTTATCCCACTCAGCTAACATGAGGTAAAGAAGGTCAACCACCACACCAGGGAGACAAGAGTGCCTACAACTGAAAGCAGGAGGATTGCATCCAGCATCCAAGTGGAATCTAAGCCCCCTCTTGATATAGATGTGGAGTGGACACAACCATTCCAAGGTCCACAGGATGGAGGAATAGAGTATAGATTAGAGTGCTTACTCATATTCTATTCATGAACTATTGTGATTAGTAATTGAAGAAAATGTGGCATTGGTGTGGAGAAAGTGGCCATGGTGCCTCCTGGGGGTAGGGAGTGGGAGGAAGAGATGAGATGTGGGGACATTATCAGGACTTGGAGTTTTCCTGGGTGGTGCTGCAGGGACAGTTTTTGGACATTGTATGTCCTCCCATGGCCCACTGGGTGGAGTGTGGGAGAGTGTGGGCTATGATGTGGACCATTGACCATAAGGTGCAGTGGTGCTCAGAGATGTATTCACCAAATGCAATGAATGTCTCATGATGATGGCGGAGATTGTTGTTATGGGGGGAGGAGTGGGGTGAGGGGGGTGGGGGGTATATGGGGATCTCATATTTTTTGAATGCCAATATTAAAAAAATAAAGACAAAAAATAATAAACAAAAAAAAAAAAAACAAAAAAAACTATATATCTACCTCTCACCATACATATATATAAATTCAAGATGGATGGTGGATCTACATGAAAAGAGCAAATTTTAAAAAGGTTTTAGAAAATACAGAGGGAAATGTCTTCATATTCTTGTCACTGGCAGAATTAAAGAGAAGACAATAAGCACTATCCATAACAATGATTTAAATTTGATTGCATTAAAATTAAGAACATCTGTGCATTGTATAACACCATAAAAATCAAATCTTCAAATGGGAGAAGATATTTGAAACACATTAACTGGTAAAGGTCATGTATCCAAAATATAAAAATAACTCCAACTTATAAATAGGAAAAGAAAACAATAAAAATGGTTAAAAGCGTCGAGGAGGCATTTCATAACTTCATAAGAAATCTGGGAAATACAAATTAAAGTATGAGCAGATGCCACATCATGTATGGCTAAAATGAATAATTCTAACAGTAGTAGATGTTGGCAAGGATATGAATCAATAGGAACATTTATATACTGTTGGTTAGAATATGAACTGGAACAACTACTAGGAAATTATTTTGACATTAGCTACTAAAGTTGAAGATACATATCCTATAACCCAACATTTCTACCTGTAATATAGAAAAATATTTTGATACAAGAGTCAGCTGCCAGTTGTATGGACTGCATTTTCTAGCTTCTGTATTTATGCTATAACACCTATAGGTGTCCTGAAGTAGCTAAGCCCCACCTATGTATCTGTTACTTACATACTTCTGATCCCAGTTGCTGGAGTACCACTTTCAAATACAGCAGGCTATCCCATGCTGGCGTGCCCCTGTTCCAACCTCACATGCTTCCCACAGAAACCACAATAATGAAAGACACTTTTTCTGTCCTACATGCTCTCTCTGCCTAGCAACCAAGCCTGGTGTTTTCCCTGTGTGGCCATGTGTGGTGTGCTGCCCTCTCTCCAGTGAGCTCTGAGCGTAATAAATCTTGCAAACTCTTCTGTTTTCTCTCTTGTGATCTCTCTCTGGCCTTATCATACCTCACACAAGGTAATCTGAAAAAAAACACAAGTACACTATCAGGCATACTATTCAAACCTTATTGAACACAGATGTTCACAGACTAAATTAAAATGTTCAAATCACATGGTTTATTGACTCAGTTGAAAACAAACAATGGAAGCAAGGTGAAATACAGGGCAAATGCAGGTGGAAGCACCATACTTCCTGAATCCTGTGTTATGCAGCATTCATATCTCTTCTCTCTCTCCATCTCTGTTCCATCAGGCTTCCCCTGCTGATGGTTTAATTAAAAGAACCAGAGTTGAGCTTGAAAAAGGGCCCCAAAAGAAGGAAGATGTCTGAATCCAAAATACATCGCTCTATTGGAGAGAGGTAGCTGAACTCTACCAAACTCAGTTGGGGCTCACCCAAATAACCTGATGAGCTAACATGGAACTTGGTGTTTCTTGGGAAGAGGACACATGGAGCAAGAATGGGGCCATAATGTGTTCACCAATGGGTGAGTATGGCAGTTTGAAGCTGTATGTACCCCAGGAAAGCATGTTCTTAAATCTAATCCACTCCTGTGAGTATGAACCCATTGTATGTAGGACCTTTAGATGGGGTTGCTTCAGTTAGAGTATGGCCCAGTCCAATCAGGATGGGTCTTATTCCTATTACTGGAGTCCTTTTTAGGCAGAATGACATGTAGACAGAGTGAGAAAAATCCATGGGAAGAAAGAAGCTTAAATGGGACCTGGAAAAGAAGGGAGCAACCAGGAGACATTGCCACATGCCTTGTCACATGAAAGATGAACTAAGGAACATTGGCAGCCAGCCCAGAATGCTACTGTCTTCAGGGAGAAACATCACCTTAAGATACCTTGATTTGGACTTTTTCCCAGCCTCAAACCATGAGCAAATAAATTCCCATTGTTTAACCTGACCCATTTCATGGCATTTGTTTGAACAGCCTGGACAACTAAAACAGATTTTGAAGTAGGATGCTGCTTTTGCAAATACTAAATAAACACTAAAATAAATAGAAATGACTTTGGAATTGGGTAATGACTAGAGACTGGAAGAGTTGTGAGGTGCTTGATAGAAAAGACCTATATTGCTTTGAAGAGACTTTTCCTAGAATTATGGATGCTAAAGGTACTTTCAATGAGAACTTAGACAGAAATTATTAGAAACTGGAGGAAAGGTGATCATTGTATTTGTTGGAGAAAAAATGGTGTTTACTGGGACATGGAGACTGATATATGACCATAAGCAGAGAATTTATTGAGAAGCTCTCTCAATGGAGGGGGTCTGAAGAGAGACTTCAGCCCACTCGTGGAAGGTACAGATGTGAATTTATACAGTACATCAATAGGTGGGGAAATGTTAGTTCATGGGGAGGGGGTTAGGGTCCAGAGTATAGCCATAGATCAATAAAGGCTTGTAAAAGTGAATTCTTCTTGTGTATGGCCTGGGGTAGTGGGCTAGGAGGTAGGGTTTTCTTGGAGTGCAGGAGGGTTTGATGGCCGCAAAAGGATGGGGATCCTTATCTGCTGCATTCCCACAGTGATATGGCTCATTTCTGTGGGGAAATACACAGTCTTTCACATGTAGGCAGCTTGCTCAATTGATCAGAATGGAGCCACAGCCTTAAGACCTGGTAATCATTGCAAACCTCCAACAGTTTTAAAGTGGCAGAGAACTTAGCAAAATTGAGTGCTCATGTTGGGTGGATGGCAGAACTTGAAAGTTATGAACTTGAATATTTAGCTGAGATTTCCAAGCTAAATGTGGAAAGTGCAGCCTGGTTTTCCTTGCAGTTTATAATAAAATGTGAGAGGAAAGAGGTAAGCTGAGAACTGAACTCCTGTGCACAAAACCAGAACTATAGGGTTTCAAAAATTCTGAGTTCTCAGAAAGTGAGTCCCCAAAGAATTGTGCTCCGTTTGAAGGTTTAATTGAACATGGAACCAGTAAGCAATTTCTGTGGAAGTCAGGACTGGAAATGCAGTTATACAGGAAGGATCTGTGAAAAGTGCTTTTGTCAATGGTTGGATCCCTGTGTTCTATGTGAATAAGTGACAAGAGTTTTGTGTAATTGTATAAATGGAACCACTGCCAGCCTGGAATGAAAATTGGAGTTGTCCTGGGTGGTGCTGCAGGGACAGTTACTGGACATTGTATGTCCTCCATGGCCCACTGTGTAGACTGTGAGAGAGTGTGGGCTATGATGTGGACCATTGACCATGAGGTGAAGCCATGCTCAGAGATGTATTCACCAAATGCAATGAATGTCTCATGATGATTGAGGAGGTTGTTGTTATGGGAGGAGGGGAGGGGTGAGGGGGGTGGGGGGTATATGGGGACCTCATATTTTTTTAATGTAACATTAAAAAAATAAAGACAAAAAAAAGTACATAGAAGGGATAAATTGAAGGGAAAAAAATCACTTTAAGGGAATAACCATGGAATTGTAAAGTGTGTACCACAACATCTTCTCAGGTCAAGAGAGCAGGCCTACCTATGTGTGTGGAGAGGCTGAGTCTGCCCGGTGCTTAGAGAGTGCAGGCCATCTGCCTCCTTGCTCAGGAAGAGTGCTGACACCCCAGTGCTCTGAGAGGGTGAAGTCTGTGCCCTGGGGATTTCAGAGAGTCTGGCTGCCATCCCAGTTATTGGAGAGGGTAGAGCCTTTGTCCCAGTGTTTGAGGAGAGCATGACTGCTGCACAAGCACCTGAAAGAGGTAGAGCTGCCATTTCCTTAGCCAGGGAAGACAAAATATCTTTTCATAGATGTCTCCCAGAACTTGAAGTCTGATGAAGTATGCTATCTGGGTTTTGAAATTGTTTGGGACCAGTGCACCCTGTTTTCCTTTTAATTTCTCCCTATGGAAATGGGAGTGTTTATCCTATGCCTGTCCCTCTGTTGTATATTAGAATCAGATAACTTGTTTTCTAGGTTTCACAGATGGAAGGAAATTGTGCTCCAGGACAAAATAAATTTTGATGAGACTTTGGACTTGGCATTGTTTTCTGAAATGACTTCAGGCTTTTGCGATATTGTGATGTATTAATTATAATAATAATTGTATTTTTCACATAGAAAGAACATATCTTTTTGGGATACAGAAGGTGGAGTGTGGTGGTTTGAAACCGTATGTACCCTGAGAAACATGTTCTTAAATCTAGCCCATTTTTGTGGATCTGAATCCATTGTTAGTACGCCATTATGATGAGGCTACTTCAATTAATTTGTGACCCACCTTACTCAGGATGGCTGTTAATACAATTACTGTAGTCCTTTATAAATAGAATCAAATTCAGACAAAGAGAAAAAGCCACAGGAAGCAAGGAGCTAAAATGGAATCTAGAAGAGAAGGAAGAGACTAGGACGTACCACCATGTGCATTTCCATGTGACAGAGTAACTAAGGACCACTTGCAGCCAGATTGCCACAGTCTTTGGGAAAAAGCATCACCTGATGATGCCTTGATTTGGATATTGTCTTGGCCTGAAAAAAAATGAACTAATAAATTCTCATTGTTTAACCTAATCCATTTCATGGTAATTGCTTAAGCTGTCTAGGAAATTAAACGGAGTTGTTTAAGATCTTCTGAGTTTTAGATTCCTTATATATATCACACATGTTTACTGTACCCTGAAATGCTTGTGCCTATGTGCTCATGAATATTTATTGCCTACTTGGTCCTTCCATCTTTTTCTACCTATGTTTAGTAGATACTTCTCCATACTTTGTCTAGATCTAACATATCTAACAAGCTACTTTCCTCTGAACTCCTTATTTGTTTTTCTTATTTTCTAAAGCAGAATTGAATATTCATAAACAGTAGACATACAGATGTGGACTGAGGTATCAAATGCATGATCACCCAGAATCTTGCCTCTTAAGAAGTAGTTGATTAGGAGTATCCAATAGTGATATTTGCATACTTTTATTGCCACAACACTGCATGGACTATCAGTGTCTTCTTTACCCCTGAAAATAGAGTCATTAGTGCCTTTAAATCTGATCATATTACAGATCGATTTCAAAACACTCAGAGCTAGTTCAGATAATTCATCCTTAAGATTACGTTCTTCTAGAACCATTCTTAGTACCAAATCTGTATTAGGGTTCTCCAGAAAATCCAGAGAATCTGAACCAACAGGAGATTTTATATATATATATATATATAAAGAGAGAGAGATTTATTTTAAGGAGTTGTTTCATACAATTGCTGGTCTTGGCAAATATACCATGAGGCAAGCCTGCAGCCTGGAAATTCCAATAAAGGTTATATTGAAGTCTTGAATCCAAATTCCTAAGGGAAAGCTGGCAGTCTAGAAACTCTAGTAAGAGTTCGTGTTGAAGACTTGAGCAGAAATTCTTCTGATCCCTAGAACCTTCAGCTCTTGCTCTTAAGACCTTCAAGTTTTAGATGTGGCTCAACCACATTATCAAGGATAAGCTCCTTTACTTAAAATCAACTTATTATAGATGCTAATCTCATATACAAAATATACGTATTGGTATATGTTAGTGACAAAGATATGTAGACTTTAACCTCAGAGAGAAAAAAATCATTAGGCCAGTTTGGACCAAATAACTGGGCCTCTAACCTAACCAAGCTGACACTAATATTAAACGTAACAACCACTTCAAGTCATATACCACAGAGTACATACTTAGATGCATCAAGAGAGAGGTATGGAAACATGCATAGCAGATATTCATTGGCCATAGCTTAGTTAAATAAAATTTAAGTTATAAGATAGCATACTGCATATCAGCAAAATGAATGATGTATAGCTGTCGATAACAATAGGGATAAACATAAAAAATTTAATGAAATAAGCGATACACACATACATGTTTTATGATTCCATTTAAATGAATTTCAAAAACAATTAGAACAAAACTCTAGGTGAATTTGAGTATCCAAGTTCTGGTATGGCAGTATGAGAAGTTCTGTGGATCTGTTCCCAGTGAAACAACCATAACTGCTAAAAATTATAAGACAAACAATGAAAAAACAAACCAAAAATGCCCCTATAATTTAAAATCTAGAGAGGGCATATGGCAAATCAAGAAACATATATTGAAGAAAATTTAAATGTCAGAACAGTGAGATTTTGGGGCCCTTGAGTTACAACTCACTCCCTCCTTCCTCCACCCAACATCATATGGCAAAAGGTCCAGCTCAGGTTGGTGTGATGAAGAAGACAGGACTCCATTCCCAGCCTCCCCAGATCACAGTCCAGAGTTAGGGTTTATCCTGAGAAAGGACAAGCTGCCAGCATTTCTCTTCACCCTACCCCTGCCAACCACCCCTATCATTCTGTGTTATAAAAGCTAAATTCCAAGTGAGTGCAGCTGGGCATTTAGGGATGTCCTTCCTCCATCTAGACCATTTATAGGGCAGATACCCTATCCCAGGTGTGGTAACCTGAATATGCTGAAGCCCCAATTGCCTTCACCCAAGCTCACTCATAGAGTGTAGGTTCCATGCTGGGAGAGGCAAGTGGAGAAGCTGTGAGCCTACTGCTCCTGCCCAGACTCCTGTTTGTAAAGCAGGAGTGTCATTCCAGGGGAAATGCCCCAGCTTTGGACAGAGCCATGGCTCAGAGATTTTGTCCAGGGGGAGATATTTTTCAGGGAGAGTACTTTGTCCAGGACACAAGAACAGAGAGCTTCAAAATTCTCCCCAATGGAATTAACTTTATTTGAAACAGACTATGGGGAAGTTCAAAACAAAAGGCAGTCTCAAACACAATGAAGATTTTGGTAGTAAGATACCAAAGAGGATACAGGAATTTCCATGAGAATAACAAGCTAAACCATAGAACAACTAGTTTCCTGAGAAAACCAGGAAAAGAAACAGGGGTTTCTTAAAAGAAACCCATCAGGCTAACCTCTAAAACTACCCTTAAAAAGGGACCTAGATTTAATTAGATCAGATGGTGAAACAATTTATGTCCCAGAATTTTGAAGACAAAAAAGCATTCAGCTGGCAATTAGTGTAACCAAACCTCAGAGAGTGGTACCAACAGAGACAGAAAGCTTAAATAAAGAGATAAGGGGAAAATACAGTCACAGAGTCCTGATACAATCACTGTCATTTTCAGGATGGCTATGGCTCAAGCTGCACTCTTTGTGGAACAACATAAGAGACTTCATGCTACAGTTCAGGCAAGTTACTAATAATCAAGCAAGCAATAGTTCTCGAGTTTGCATGGGGGATCAGTATTCAGAGTTGCTAAAAGTAATTATATAAAATGTCTAGTTTTCAAGTAAAAAAATTTACAAGGGAAACGGACTTTGGTCCAGTGGTTAGGGTGTCCGTCTACCATATGGGAGGTCCGCGGTTCAAACCCCGGGCCTCCTTGACCCGTGTGGAGCTGACCATGTGCAGCGCTGATGCGCGCAAGGAGTGCCGTGCCACGCAAGGGTGTCCCCCGCATGGGGGAGCCCCACGCACAAGGAGTGCGCCCTTGAGGAGAGCCGCCCAGCGTGAAAAGAAAGAGCAGCCTGCCCAGGAATGGTGCCACCCACACTTCCCGTGCCGCTGACGACAACAGAAGCGGACAAAGAAACAAGACGCAGCAAATAGACACCAAGAACAGACAACCAGGGGAGGGGGGGAAATTAAATAAATAAATAAATCTTTAAAAAAAAAAATTTACAAGTCATGCAAAGAAACAGGAAAATGTGATTCATGCCCAAGAAAATGTAGAGAACAGAAACTGTCTTTGTTAAGGTCCAGTTGCCAAACTTAACAAAATACTTCAAATTAGTTAATAAAATATGTTTAAAAAACTGTAATTAAAGAAGTAAAGGAAAATACGATTGTCTCTTTAAATAGAAAATATCACTGAAGAACTAGAAATTTTA
Source organism: Dasypus novemcinctus (assembly GCF_030445035.2). Taxonomy (NCBI): domain Eukaryota; kingdom Metazoa; phylum Chordata; class Mammalia; order Cingulata; family Dasypodidae; genus Dasypus; species Dasypus novemcinctus. Next base: position 162,926,170 of record NC_080674.1, on the reverse strand, counting down.
TATGTACATATATATGAGAAACCAAATGGAAATTCTGGAGTTAAAAGTTACAATAACTGAAATGAAAAATTCACCATAAAGGCTCAACAGTAGGTTTGAAGTGGCAGAAGAAAGAATCAGTGAACTTGAAAACATTTTGACAGGGATTATGCAATCCAAAAATAGAGAGAAAAAAAGAATGAGGAACAAAGAATTGAGCCTCAAAGAAACGTAGGATCCCATTAAGTATAGCAACATGCATGTAGTGTGAGTACCAAAAGGAGAGGAGTGAGAAAAAGAAAAATATTTTTAGAGTAATGGCTGAAAACATCATAAATTTGATGAAAAAACTTAATCTGTAAATCCAAGAAGCTCAACTAACTCCAGGCAGGATAAAAACAAAGAGAATCCCACACAGGCACATAATAATAAAAATGCTGAAAGCAAAGGCCCCCCCAAAATTCTTGAAAGCAGTAAGAGAGAAGTGCTTTATCAAGTGCTACATGATTTGTAGCTGATTTTTCATCAGTAATCAGAGACCAGAAGGCAGTTGGATGACATAGGCAAACTTTTGAAAGAAAAAAAAAACCTAGTAATCAGGAATGATATATCCAGCAAAAACATCTTTAAATAATGAAGGCAAATTAAAGCATTCCTTTGGAAACAAAATATAAAAGAATGCATTGCTGTGCATCCATAATAATCAATACAGTATAGTACTGTCATAAGAATAGACATATTGTCCTAAATGGAAGAGAATTGGAAATCCAGAAATAAATCCTCACAATTACGTTCAATTGGTTTCTACAATAATGCTAAGACAATTGAATGAGGAAATAATCCAAAAGTCTCTTAATGGATACTTGAATAACTGATACACAAATTCAAAAGAATAAAGTTAGAATTCTTCCTTATTGTTCTCAAAAATTAACTGAAAATTCATCAGAGACCTAAATCTAATAGCAAAAACTTAAAACTTCTAGAAGAAAATATAGGAGTTGAACTCTGTGAATTAGGCAAAGCTTTCTTTGATACACCAAAAGCACAAGAGACAAAAGACAGAATAGATTAATTATACTTTATCAAATTTTAAAACTTTTGCTATTCAAAGGATATCATCAAGAAAATGAAAGACAACCCAAAAATGTGAGAAAATATTTGTAAATCACTTATCTGATAAGATACTTGTATCCAGATTAAAGAACTCTTACAATTCAATAAGAATAGGACAAATAACCCAATTTAAAAATGGCAAATGATCTGAACAGGCATTCTCCAGAGAAGAAATATAAATATCTGGGTTCTAATTTTTCCTTAACTTCACCAACTCTTGTTATATGTCTTTTTCATTATAGACATTTTAGTGGGGGTAAAATAGTATCTCATTGTGGGTTTTGATTTGTATTTCCTTCATGGTTAATGATATTGACCTTCTGTTCATTTATGTATCAGATGGGAATGTGAAAAGGGGCAGCCATTTTGGAAAACAGTTTAGCAATTTCCCAACAGTTAAATAAATAGTTAAAGTTTAACCCAGTAATTCCACTCTTACATATATACCTAAGAGAAATGGAAATATATGTACTTAAAAATACTCTTACATGAATGTTCCTATCAGCATTATTCATAATAGCCAAAAATTAGAAACAAACAAAATGTCCATCAACTATGAATGGATAAACAAAACTGCATTATATCTACAGATTAGAATTTTACTCATCAATCAGCAAAGTACTAATGCATGCTACAGTATGGATCAACCTTGAAGGCATCGTGCTAAATGAAAGAATCCAGTAACAAAAGACCACATATTATATGATTCCATTTATATGAAATGTCCAGAATAGGTAAATACATATACCTATATTTAGATAAGTGTATATAAAGTAGATTTATTTTTGTCTAGGGATGGATGTATATTAGTCAAGATTCTCTAGGGAAACAGAACAAACAGGAGATACCTGTAAATATCGTGAGATTTTTTTAAAATTGTCTCACAATAAGGCTGTCTGCAAGCTGGGAATGCTGATGACAGTTTTCAATCAATTCTCCAGGAGAAGCTGGCTGGCTGAAGGAGAGATGGAAACTCTCTCTTCTGACTGTTGAAATCATCACTTCTCCTTTTAGGGCCGTCAACTGATTGGATGAGATGTCTCTCACTGCTGAAGGCAATCTCCTCAATTGATTGTAAATGTAACCAGTCATAGATGCGATTGACTCACTAATGATTTAAATCCAGGCAATGCCCTCATAATAATCAACAGGCTGGTGCTTGATTGACAAAACAGTTGGTCACCATTACCTGGCCAAGCTGACACATAAACCTAACTATCACAGGTTGGCTTGTGGGAAATGGGGAGGGACTGCAAATGAGTATGGGCTTTTCCATGAAATGATGAAAACGTTCTGAAATTTGCTAAGTGATGGCTGTACAAGGCTATGAGTGTGCTAAAGACCATTGGATGATACACTTAAAATAGGTGAATTACATGGTATATGAACTATATCTCCATAATACTCTTATATGAAATTAAAGTATGAAGTTCAGAAATTCATTCTTAGGAGGCAAATTTATGAAGAAAATCAAGAAAGTGAATACTACAAAACTCAGGGTAGTGTTCCTCTGGGGAAGAGATAGAATTAAGGTAGGGAAGATTTAGGTTTGGGGTAGAGCTGATTATGGAGTGATGTTCATGTATATATCTTGATCCTGGTGATGGTTACACATATATTAACTGTCCATTTATGTTTTCAATTATTTATTGCAGCTATTACTTTTCCCAATAAAAATGTAATAAAAACAAACAGAATTCATACAAAGGAGTGAATTAGAAAGATGAGGCTAGGGATAAGATGAATCTATTAAATAGAATTGCAGACAAACCTGTTCTACTCAGGGATAGAGAGTCTGAGTCTATGTCAAAATTAGCCTTACAGGTTCTATGGAAGCTCCCTTTGGCTCTTGGCTGAGTTAGAATCAAATTCGCTATCCTTTGAACAGTAAGAGAAGGCATTGAGTATACATGCATTTTCTTTCAAGTTCTTTGAACTATGATCTATCATATGGTCTATCAACAATAACATTAGCAATGTTGGACTGAAAATAAAATGAACAGACTAAAAGGGGGGGGGGTAGGTGCAGATGTAGCTCAGTACATGCTTCCCATGTACAAGGTCCCAGGTTCAATCCCTGGTACCTCCAAAAAAAATGGGGGGGAGGCAGAGAATGTAGAACAAGTTTATTGAGATAAAGTTGCAGTAATGCAGGAGGAGCAGTAAAAGAAGTTACTGCTCAAATGTTTGAGCTGGGGGAGCAGCTTCTGTGGCTGTTTGAGACAAACAGAAGGTGTCAGGGGAATGGGGAGGGAAAAAGGGGGCATGATTTATACTTGATATGTAGGTTATGTGTCTTCCATGTACTGCTGGCTATGGGACTGTTTGAGCAAGGTGTCCTTGAGGCTCAGTTTATTAATTAGCAAGCAGGATGTTGATGTAAGGTTGTTGCTAACTGGTGAAGACCTGGTTGGTGTCAGCTTGAACTCTTTGTTACAGTTTTTCCTCCCAGGCTGGGGTAGGGGTTTTATCAGCACTTCAAAGGATTATTAGTATGGCTGCCTGCTTCCGTTAACCTCTGTTTCTTTTTTATATTTCCCTGGATAAAATGGAAGCTCAAGTAAATCAAGATGGTTAGTAAAATTATCTATCATTCCAATTTTAGAACAACAACAAAATTAATGACTAGCATTCATTCTTACACATTCAGAGATAGACTCTCCACTTGAATTCATTTTATTTAATCATCAGAGCAATCACAGAAAATAGGAACTTTCTTCTCAAATTTTCAGCTTAAGAACTAGAGGATCAGAAATTTCAAATGACTAACATAAGATCACCCAGTCAGGAAGTGGATATAGTGATGGAATTTTTATCTATCCCCAGGATCTGTCTCTTAGAATCTAGCTTACACATGAGTAACAATTTAAAGTTCAATATGACTTCATCATACTATCTCTTATTAACTGTTTTTCCTTGTCCACCACATGAGGGAGGTAGGGCAGGCATTATTAGTCCCAGTCTAAAGAAAGAGAAGCTAAGAATCAAGTGACTTAAGAGCAATGCTAAGACATGACAGGTGAAATTCAAATCCATGTCTCTTGTCTGCAGTACCTATACATTTCCTTGACATCTTGGGAAAATCCATTGGTAATTAGGTGCATAGGACATATTTCTATTAATTTTTCCAATCATGAGGTTATTAAAGAGAAACCAGAGCTCATGCAGGCATTTCCAACTGAGTCGTTTGAGAATGCTTTAATTAGCTTTAATTGTTTAGCTCTGGCTTGTTCTAAGCTGAAGTTCCTGTACTGCAAAGCAAATTTACCCTGTTTCTTTGAGGATTCTGATTCTCCCCTAGCTTCCACAGCTTTTGCAGAAAGAGCATAGGGAGGCTAAATCCTCTGGAGATATTTTCTCCCTGGTGTGGCCTAGCAAATGCTGGGACCTCATTAACACGGCCTGCAGGGGTTTATTCAGTTCTCTCTCTCCAACCTTGGGGAGCTCAGCAGTTCCCTAGGCTCCTCACAGCCAAATAATGGAATGCATTGACAGTCTTTTGTTTGGTAGCTTGATAAAATTAGAGATATTTGCTTCTCCTGATTGTTCATATTCCTCAAGAACAATGTGAGCTAATGACAATAATGGTTCCTGGTTTTCCTGCTTTTCCTCACACAAGGTCAGAACTGAAAAGGGACCTATGTTTAAGAATTTTCTTTGAAGAGTCAGGAAATAGGGGATCAGAAGGGAAATGACCTGCCTAAGGCAAGTCAGTGACTAAGAAAGGATTAGAAGCCAAATCTTCTGACTCTTAGGTCTATACTTTCTGCTGTTCTGTATTACATGAGTTTATATTACCAGATCAACTACATCTTTGTGTTTGTACTATTTAGAAAATAGAGATTGCAGCTATGTTATTAAAAGGAGCATGATTGCACAGATGCCTAGGGAATTAAGTCTCTCAATTCAGGAATATTTCCCATTGCTAAAATTCAAAGACTCAGCAAAAGCTAATGATAGAAATATAATTTCAAGAAGACGGGGGAGGTGGACATGTCTAAACTGATAGAGCATCCATCTGCCATATTGAGGGTCCAGGGTTCAATCCCCAGGGCCTCCTGACTCATGTGGGAAGCTGGTGCAGCCATGCTCAAGGAATGCTGTGCTGTGCAGGGGTGCCCTCACGTAAGTGTGCCCCCCACACAAGGATTGCACCCCATAAGAAGAGCTGCCCCATGTGAAAAAAGCACAGCCCTCCCAGGAGTGGCACCACACACATGGAGAGCTGACGCAGTAGGATGATGCAACAACAACAACAAAAGAGATGCAGTTTCCCAGTGCTGCTGGATAATGCAAGCGGACACAGAAGAACATACAGCAAATGGACACAGAGAGCAGACAATGAGGGGAAAGGGGAGAGAAATAAATAAAATAAATCTTTAAAAAAAAGAAGAAGAGAGAAAAGAAGTAAGATTGTGTTTGGAAGGGTGGTTTTCAAGAATATGAGATATGAGTAACATCTCAAAATACCTCTTAAACTTAAGGTATACACAATGTGGAGAATACTTCGGGGACAAGGGTGTACCTCAAAGCTTATTTATTAACCTAAAAGGGGGGAAACCTGGTTGTATGGGTTTACTTAGGGAGTGTGATTGATTGGTGGGAAAATATTTGTAGAGATAGAAATTCTGATACCAAAAGTGGTTAGCATGGATGATTCATGTCCTTGAATCTTAGTTTTGCATTAATAAATATTAAAATGGACTGGATCTATAATTTATCAAAATTTAGCATGCACAGAAATCACCAGGGGAGCTAAACAAGATGCCAATTTCAGGGGCCATCAGTTTGGGGTAGGGTCCTTTAGGTTGCATTGTATCAAGCTTCTTAGGGATTTCCAATGGAAGTACTTCTAGGACCACACCTGCACAAATGAAAAACTACTGGGGGAAAGATCCGGTGAAGGTCTAATACTTTGTAACTCTTGCTTTCTACCTGCTTGAACCTAACAAACCAGGAATTCTTTGCTTTAATAGCACTTTCAGGACATTGCCTATTTGTTGTGTTGGGTCATAATTCTATACATTCAATTTATGAATCAAACAGTGGACATTTGTGGAGGCCAATGCAGCCTAGCAGGAGGGAGCATGAGTTAGAATTCCAAGGTAGTGTTAGCCTATTTGGCCGTGACTTCATTTCTTTTGACTCCCTGGGTAGATGTTAAAGGTCTTCTGGTGCTTTCCAAAGAGAGGCCCTTCCAATTTTTTAATTAAGGAAGCTTTGACCTTCATGACTATAATTGCTCTTGACATCTAACTTATTGTTTAATTAAAACTTGGTGAGATATGAGACTTCAGTTCTTGAAAAAATAGAATCATGATTATTTCTATTTTATTAAAGTCCCTCTTTTATCTGGAAGATATGGACTGAGTTTATCATACATTAGTATTGTTACAGGTTTCTCCCTTATGAGGTTTACAGTGATTAACCAATCACAAGGTTTAAAATGGTTAACAAACAGTGACCTGCATTACTGTGATATAGAGAAGCCCCACATCCAGAGCCTACATGTCCAGATACAGTTCATTTCTTCACAAGAATAGATAAAGAAGCCACATGATACCACCAACCCCTTCCACATCCTTAGAATTCACTACTCCTAGCCCACCACCCCCTAGCCATCCCTATTAGCCCTCAGGTCTTACCCAAGCCCCAACTTCCTCCCACTGACTAAACATTTTCCCACCTATGGATGTACTGTATAAATTCATGACCACCTCTCTTAGAGGCAGGCTGAAGTTTCTTTTCAGACCCCAGCCATGCTGGTGGGGGTGCTAAAGTCTATTCTTCAGATTCTCTCCATTGGAGAGCTTTCCAATAAACTTCCTGCCTACAATCATGTCAGTCTCTGTGTCTCAGGGAATGCCATTTTTCTCTAACATTTGGTGCCAAAAACCTGGGACTGGGGTCACGTTGAGACCGACTGGTTGGTAAGGAATCTCTCCCTGTCACTGCTGAGAAGCCATCCAACACTGGACACTGAATCATAGCTGGGTGAGTTAAGGATTTCTCCTCTGGAGGATCATGCTCTCTCGCTCCTTTTTCCGTTGTCCAGGACAACGCACCAAAAAAACTAGTGCTAGGTCAATGATTCTCACTGTCCCCAAGGGTGATGGTGGATGCGAGGCCTACATCCTTGTGGGAAGAAACCCCTTGGCTCAGGAGATGTCTGACTCCAAGTGTGGTTTCCTGTTTCCTTGGAGATTTCTGACTGATTCAGAAGCACCTGTCTCACTTGGAATCTACCGTTCTTTCATTTCTAGAGGTCTTTAGTCTCTCCCGAAGCACCTAAACCAGGGAATTCAATTTTGGACCCCCCAGAGAATCCAGGCCTCTAGGCTGACTCCTTCATAACCTTAAAACTCTGTAGGCAGAAGGAAACATCAGACCTAAAAAACTCATTTTCTATTCAACCTCTGTGCAGCTGAACAATGAAAGTCAATGGCCAGAACCTGGCACTTTAGATTTCCAAATTTTCCAAAACTTAAAAAACTACATCCAGCACAGTGCCTAGTAGTCTGGGGTTCCTTGGGTTCAGCTTTTCCTTTTCCTTTGTTTCTGCCTGCAATCCCAGTGAACGAACCACCCCTCCTTCTGCCAATCCTGTTCTTTCTACCGAATTCTTTTACACCAGAAACCACCTCAAAAACGTTTACCTCCCTCTCACCTACTTCCCAAATCTCCTGAAAATCTCAACTGTGATCCCGCAAGCCAAGCTCTCCTGTACCTTCTCCCTATTTGCCTCCAACTTTGTCTCCATCCTCATCCTTGCCACCAACTTCTGCCCCTCAACCCTCTGCCATGCCATTTTCTGCCCCTTCTTTCTCCGCTCCTCATACTCGTTCATGATGACTATGTCCTCCCCCATCCTTGCCATCCACCTCCACCTACATAAACACAAAAGTTAACCCCTCTCACCTCTTAATTCTACACAAACATCAACACTCCTCCTACCTCTCTGAAAAATAGCAAAAAATGAAAGACTATTTAAAATATACATTCCCTTCTCACTCTTAGATTTAAGTCAGATAAAAACTGGTTAGGACATAGAGGTGCAATGGACACAACCAATCCAATGTCCACATAGAAGAGGTGGCATTGGATTGGGAAAAGTCGACAGGGTGGCTGATGGGTATGGGGAAATACAGGAAGAGATGAGAGGTGGAGGCGTCTTTGGGACATGGAGCTGCCCTGGATGGTGCTTCAGGGGCAATCACCGGACATTGTAAATCCTCACAAGGGCCCACTGGATGGAATGGGGGAGAGTATGGGCCATGATGTGGACCACTGACCATGAGGTGCAGAGGTGCCCAAAGATGTACTTACCAAATGCAATGGATGTGTCATGATGATGGGAACGAGTGTTGCTGGGTGGGGGGAGAGGTGGGGTGGGGGGGTGGGATTGAATGGGACCTCATATATATATTTTTTATGTAATATTATTACAAAGTCAATAAAATAAAAAAAAAATAAAGTGAAAAAAAAAACTGGTTAGGCTCATTCTCTGAAAATCCTGCCACATATATCAAAGAATTCCAATACCTCATCCACTCTTACAATCACACATATGAGAATACATACGTTATCCTTACCTCTTCAACTACACCTGAAAAAAAAAACCACATTTTTTGTGGAATCTGTGAAAGTGGCTGCTACCACTTTCACAGATTCCATGCACACTCAAAACCCCAATAAACACCCAGCAAGCCCCACCGCAGTTCCAACCACTAATCCACCCTGGAACTATCAGCCAGGGTCTGCTAACCGTCCCCAAACGGTCCTCTTTTTTAATCCTGTATAATAGAAGGCATGAAAAAGGCTGCCCTTAAGACAGTTAATTATGATAAAATTAGATTTCACAAAAGCTTGATAAAAATCCAGCCACTTTTATCAATAGACTAATTGAGTTGCTCCTTAAATATGCCTTCTTAGATACTGAGTCAGACTCTGGTCAGCTATACCTACACACCCACTTTATCACACAGTCTTATCCAGATATTAGAAAAAGTTACAGAGATTAAAAGATGACCCTCGAACCCCTCAGAAAAAACTCATGAAAGCAACTTTTAACGTCTTTAACAATAGAGAAGAGGAAGCCAAATTAGAAAAACACAAATGAGATCAGGCTAAAACCTCTCTCCTAGGTGCTGCACTCAGGTCCGATCCTCAGAAAGCTAAACCCCTTCTTCTCTTTGGACACCTCCAGGACACTGTTTTAAGTGTGGAAAAGGAAGGGCACTCGGCATGCCCCTGCCCTGATCCCAGGCCTCCTCTGGGGCCTGGCCAGGTATGTTGTCGTAGAGGTCATTGGAAGTTGGACTGTCCTGAAAACGCTGTTTCCAGGAAAGTTCCTCCAGCACACCCTACCAACCCAGAGCTGAGATTCTCACTTCCAGACCTCCTTGGATTAGCAACAAATGATTGACAGGTCCCTGGTTCAAGACAGCCCCACATCTCCATCAGTAAGTTCGAACTGAGGGTTAGCATCAAGATTGGAAGTAAGCTCATCTCCTTTTTAATTTACACAAGAGCCACATATTCAGTCCTCTTAGAATATTCAGAACTTTATCCACTTCCTCAATCTCTATTGTGGGAGCTGATGGCATCCCTTCTTCTCCTTTAATCACCAAATCAGTTACATGCTCATTATAGAATTTCAGATTTTTTCACCAATTCTTTGCTATCCCTACTTTCCTTTAACCAAGTTATTGTCTACTTCTCCGAGCAATTAAATCCTGTCACTCTTAGCTAACCTACTTGCTTTAAAGTCCTCATTCCTGTCACAAAAACTATGCAATCACAAATGAAACCTGTTATTTCTATATTAATGGAACAGAAAAATAGAAAAAAATCTCAAAATTTTAAAAGAAAATATAAATACACTCCAGAAGACCTGAAATAATAGCTATGAAAATCAATCATAACTATCCTCATTCCTCTCAGTTTTCTTCACCCTTAAAATCAATCCTTTACCCATTATTACACCATTACTGATATTATTGCTGCTTCTTCTCTTTAGTCTTCATCTCTTACAGCTCCTTATATGATTCATATGCCAAATTGTACAATCAACAACTCAAGAATACATAAATGGCATCTTTTGGCTACATGAACACCAATGCTATACATATAAAACCAAAGAGTTAGGAATATTAGAGGTTTCTCCCTTACAAGTTTTATAATGATTAACTGATCACAAGGTTTAAAATGGTTAATGAACAGTGGCTTGCATTCCCATGACAAAGAGCAGCCCCCCATCCAGAGCCTACGTGTCCAGATACAGTTCATTTCTTCACAAGAATAGACAAAGAAGCCACATGATACCACCAACCCCTCCCACATCCCTAGAATTCACTACTCCTAGCCCACCACTTCCTAGCCATCCCTATTAGTCCTTGGATCTTACCCAAGCCCCAACCTCCTCACACTGACTAAACATTTTCCCACCTATGGATGTACTGTATAAATTCATGACCACCTCTATCAGAGGCAGGCTGAAGTCTCTCTTCAGATACCCACCATGCTGGCAGGGGTGCTAAAGACTATTCTTCAGACTCCCTCCATTGGGAGAGAATCCCAATAAAGTTCCTGCCTGCAATCATGTCAGTCTCTATGTCCCAGTGAGCACCATTTTTTCTCTAACAAATATCCCATCTCAGGGAGGAAGGATCCAGAAGACACCAAACCTGAAGTGAGTCATTATCCTTCAGAAACAACTTGAGTTTATGAAATTATCAGGCAGAGAGAAAAAAAAATGCACTAAATCATTTTGCTGAGTTATGTCAAAAGAAAAAGAAACAATGAAAAATTAAGAATGATGGCATTTCAATAAGCAATTGAACTGGAATAATTGTTTTCCCTCATCTTAAAAAACAAATACAAAATGATACCAGTTTTCTTTTTCCTGTGTTTTTCTTTCACAGTCTTTTAAACCTCTGCATCTGGAAGGAATAAAAAATACTTGAGGAGGCCTTTTCTTAGCAAAGTCATTAAGGGATTTAAATTATAATACTTTTTTTTTAAAAGACCAACATATTTCCTTCCTCTATTTTCAGAAGAAGGTTGTAAAAAAAAAATGAGAGCATCAGAAAATGGAAATTGGAGGAATGGAAGTATAGATGATCTCTGTAGATCATCCCAGTAACTTGAAAAATGTTTAGAAGCATTTATTGCACCATTGAATAAATCTGGGTGTTACTTAAGCAGATAACTTAAAAACAGTGCTCAGATACATTAAGGAATTGTCAGCCTTCAGGCTTAATTGGCTGGAATGACTCAGCATAAAGTTTGTAGTGATGAAATCAGAGAGTTCTAGCATTTTGGAGTGGGAAGGAACCTTAGCAAACATTTATTCCAAATTCTTTTTTTTTTTTTTTTAATAGATGTTGACTCTGAGGCTGAGTAAAAGATACAGCAGGCACAGTAGGTAGAAGTTTGTCATGGCTAAGTTCATGTGTCAGCTTGGCTAGGTTGTTTGGTCAAGCAAGCACTGGCTTGATTGTTACTTGAGTACATTTCATGGATTTAAATCAACAATAAATTGATTTCATCTATGGCTGGTTATATCTACAATCAACTAAGGAGATTGCCTTCAACAATCAGAGAAGTCTCATCCAATCAGCTGAAGGTCTTGAAGGGAAAAATGATGATTTCAGTAGTCATGAGGAAGAATTTCCATCTCTACTGCAGCTAGCCAGTTTCTCCTGGGGAATTCATCTAAACACTTGACCAGTGTTCCCAGCTTGTGGGCTGATCTGTGGAATCCAGATTTACCCATCCCTCCCACTGTCCTGTGAGTTAATTCCTATAAAAAATCTCATAATATTTACATATATATATATATATATATATATATATATATATATATATATATATCCTGTCGGTTGATTTCCCCAGAGAATCCTGAAAAATACAGAGGCAGGACCAGAAGATGAACACAACCCTTTCTGTCTCCCCTCCTCCAACCTAGTACCATTTCTGTTCACTTTAGGCATGAGATACAGTCCCTTCCAGGGTTTCTCTGTTGAGAAAGAGAAACAAAGCTAATTTCTTCCTGGACAACCACCACACCATGGAGCCTAGAGTGATTACAACTGAAAATGGGAGGATTGCATCCAGCATCCAGGTGGAATCTGAGCCTCCTCTTGACATAAAGGTGCAATGGACACAACCAATCCAGTGTCCACATAGAAGAGGTGGCATTGGATTGGGAAAAGTGGACATAATGGACAAAGGGTATGGGGAAAGGCAGGAAGAGATGAGAGGTGGAGGCGTCTTCGGGACATGGAGCTGCCCTGGATGGTGCTTCAGAGGTAATCACCGGACATTGTAAATCCTCACAGGGCCTACATGATGGAATAGAGGAGAGTATGGGCCATGATGTGAACCAATGTATATGAGGTGCAGAGGTGCCCAAAGATGTACTTACCAAATCCAATGGATGTGTCATGATGATGGGAACGAGTGTTGTTGGGGGGGGGGGGAGAGGGGGGGTGGGGGGGTGGGGTTGAATGGGACCTCACATATATATTTTTAATGTAATATTATTACAAAGTCAATAAAAAATAAAAAAATTAAAAAAAAAAAAAAAAAGAAAAAAAAAAAAAAAAGCTAATTTCTTCCTTAAAAATTAACAAATACATTTAAGATGTCTTTCTTATTTATGAGTATGTGCATTTACAGTATTTTAGTCATCCCTTGTTTCAATTAACATTGTTCCACAAGAATTTTCCAATGTTATTAGATATTCTTTGAAGAAAAATAATTTGGCAGGATTTCATCCCATTTTATCACATGAAGATAACATAATTTCCACTTATTGGGCATTTAAATTTTAAGAGTAATTTAAAAATTTTAATATATTGCAGATTATTTTCTTAGGATAAATTCCTATCGAATATCTGGGTCAAAGGGTAAGCCCATTTTTAGGCTTTGGAAATATTTTGCCTTTGGGGTCTTCAAAGGTGACTAATAAATAGGACCTGCCTGGATTCTGAACACACTGAGAATTAAGACAAAGAGTAAGGCAAATGGGGTAAAAAATGTCTCATTTTGTTAGGTTAGGGTAGAGGATGTATCATAGCTTAAGAGTTCAATGAGTTTTCTAACTGAGCCCCATAGTTAGACTTATGGCATGTAGACATGAGGAGAATACTGCTTCTGTAGAGCAGTGCACTTCTAAGAGAAAAAAAAAAAAGAGAGAGAGAGAGAAGGAATTATGGAAGAATGCATACTTTATTTTTTCCAAATTTGCCAGTTAGGCAAATCACTGCATTTTCACTTGATGCAGTCAGTAAATGGGCAGAGAAGAGCTAGGAGTGTCATACATATAGAAATTCCCTCCACAAGAAGGAACAGTGAGAAGAAGTATCACACTTCCCCCAAATAACTTCATCATTCAGCATCTCTTCACTCAAGGATCTTTCATATCCCTCATTTGATAGGGTTTGTTTCACACAAACCTTTGTAATACCAGAGCATCTTCTCTTAGGCTTAGCCAGATGTTCTACTTTCAGCAAAAGGGGGCAGCAGGGAGAACCCGTAGCTGGAACTCTATCTATCCATCTCTCAAAGCAAGATGAGGACTTGAGAAGTTAACTTTGCTTCATGATAAATTATGATATTCAAAGGATATGATACTATTTGGTCCATCCAAGTAGGAAAGAAAATGGTAATAGTAGTGGTTATTAGGTGTCTGACTAAGACCTTTATGAGGGTTTCTCTTTGAATACCCCCTATAATTCTGAGTCAGGTGCTGTCAGTATCTCCATCATATAGATACAGAAACTGAGGTTCAGTGTGATTTTTAGTAGCAAGTCCAAGGTCATCTACCTACTAGGAAGATGGATTGAGAATTAAATTCAGAAATGCATAATTCCAGAGCATGAACTTTTAACTATTACTTCTCAGGACAGAACAAAGGAGCAAGGAATTCCACATTTAGGCAGTGCACAGAGGGAATTCTGGGGATGTTCAGATGTTCAGACAGAGAATGAGTAAGTATCCAGAAAATCTCTTAGGAGGTCTTATGGTTCAGCTCAAGAATAGAACGAAGAAATTACAAGAAAGATCAGGTCACAATGCTAAGATGGGCCTGTGGGTACCAGAAACAGAATTTGTAAAGGTAATGATTATGATATTGTTCTGTAGGAAACAGAAGTTTGGTTCTTAAAACAGGGGTGCAAGATTGGAAAATGTACAATAATCTTATTTCATGTATCTTCTCATCTAATAAATTTTAAAAAATGGGATCAATGCTGTCTTATTGTTAACTGTGAAAAGGGAATATCAGGACACTTTTCCAAGACAGAGGCTATGTTTTATGAATAGAGAGCTCTCAAATAGATAATTGGCTAACACACGTGTGTTAATCTGATCCTCTGAGAAGCAGGTAACAAAATAAGGCTAAATATGCAAGGTTTTATATTTTAGAGAAAATTCCTATGTAAAAGGAAAGAGAGAGTGAGTTGGAGAGACTGGGAGAGTCATGATGCAGGGGTCCAGAGTGAAGGAAAGACAGACGGTTTGATGGAAGCATTCTAAATTGCTTGTAGTCTACAGATGGTCCAGAAAAGTCATTAGATAGTCCTCAAGTTAAAGGTGGCCATTAAAGAAGCCATGTCTCCCAGGAATGGGTCTGTTTTAGCATCCTCTGTGTTCCCATTCTTTGGCTGGCAACCCAAGGGAGTCATGGCCTCTGTGCAAATGTGCAAATGGATTTCAAAGTGTATCAGCTGGGACCCCCGTTCATGCTTCCTGAAGAATGCTAGTCACATTCTTATGACTATCACAAGTATATACCAGATAGTGCATCAGAAGTAGGAAGGGTACTTTGTTGAGGTCTCCTGAGTGTAAATTGCCCTTCTCTTAAGAGACAGTGCTAAGTTCTGTTATAAAAACATAATGTCCTCAAGGTTCCTCCATGTTCTTATGTGCTTCCCCAGTTCATGTCTTCTAATAGCTGAATAGGATTCCATTTTATATATATAATAATATATATATACACACACACACACACACATACCACATTTTGTTTATCCATTCATCAGGTGAAAGACATATATGTTGTTTTCATCTTTCAGCAATTGTGTATAATGCTGCTATGAATATTGTTGTGCAAATATCTAATCATGCCTTTGCTTTCAGTTCTTCTGAATATATTCCTGTTAGCTGAATTACCAGATCATATTGAAGTTGGGGGATGCTGGATTCCTCTAGGTTCTTGGCTATGATACATAAAAGAATTTTAGAATGTGTTAGGCCAGGAAAAAGGTTTTATTGAGAAATTAGAGAAAAGAACAGAATTACACACCTGAGATGTGGATGTGGGCTCCTCCAGGCAAAGAGAGAATATTTGGAGTTGAGGGGCCAACTTTAAAAAGCTATTATTCACTTCTCCCCTTTCCTAGTATTGGGGGAGGAGGCCCAGCTGTTTACTGTTCTGATTGGTTACCCCACCTGTTAGTTCTCAGGAGACCAATGATGAAATCTTTTGTTTGGGGTTATTTAGAACCATAGGGAGGCCTGTTTGGAATTATCTGGGGCCTCCCTTTGACCCCAGAAAGAGTTCCAAGTGGGACTTCATGGCCAGGTCTTGGTGGGGTCTTTCTGTCTTTATTCTTAGTAGTAGCCTTCCCTCAGGAGATTTCTGGGTGAGGACTCGTGGCCAAGTTCTTTGCCAGGTCTCAGCTATGATACTCAACTCTTCCCTCTTCCCCTATGCTAACCTGCTTCAACTAAGCCAGCCCCTTTTCTAGGAAAAATAATGCATCTTGGTAGCTTTGGTCCGGAACTTGGGTGCAGACATCTCCCAAGACTTAGTTTGCCATGGGGATGCCTGATAGTACAGCTCTGAGTCCTTGGGACTCTGAGAACTAGAGCAGCAGCTCCCAACATCTCCAAAGACCTGAGCAACTTGGAGCTTCAGTCTGGAGGGTAAAAATTTAATCATGCCTGGAGTTTGGGACACCACATCAGCCAATAAACTCTTCTCCAGTTTTCCCAAAATAATGGGCACAGCCTCTGGCATACAAGCAGACTCCCCACTGCGGTGTATTCTCAAGAACTGGACAACCTTGATCAGAGAAGGGTTGAAGAAAAAGAAGTTATCTTCTTTTGTAACACCACGTGGCCACAATACAGACTTGAAAATGGCCAGCAATATGGCTGTTCTATATTTAGCTTCCTGAGGAACTGCCAAACTGTCTTCTACAGATGCTGCACTATTTTACACTCCCACCAACAGTGAAAGAGTGTTCCTATTTCTCCATATCCTCTCTAGCATTTGTAGTTTTCTGCTTTTTAAATTATGACCATTCTGTATGGTGTGAAATGATATCTCAATGTAGTTTTGATCTGCATTTCACTAATAACTAGTGATATTGAACATCTTTTGCATATGCCTATTGGCCATTTTTATTTTCTCTTTGGAAAAATGTCTATTCAGTTCTTTTACCCATTTTTAAATTGGGTTGCTTCTTGTTTTATCTTTGAGTTGTATAATCTCTTTATATAATGTGGAAATCAAACCCTTGTCAGGTATGTGATTTCGGAAGATTTTCTCCCATTTAGTTGGTTGTCTTTTCACCTTCTTATTAAAATTGTTTAATTTTGAGGAAGTCCCATTTATCTTTTTTTTTTTTTCATTGCTCATGATTTGGGTATAAGGTCCAAGAAACCACTACCTACCATAAGATCTTGAAGATGCTTCCCTACATTTTCTTCTAGGAGTTTTATGGTTCTAGTTTTTATATTTAGATCCTTAATTCATTTTAACTTAATTTTTGTATAAGGTGTGAGATAAGGGTCCTCTTTCTTTCTTTTGGATATACTTACACAATTTTCCCAATACCATTTGGTAAACAGACTGTTCTGGCCCAGCTGAGTGGGCTTGGCAGTCTTGTCAAAAATACTTGACCACAGATGTGAGGGTCTATTTTCAAATTCTCAATTTGATTTCATTGGTCAATCTGTCTATCTTTATGCCAGTACCATGATGTTTTTAACACTCTAGCTAAAGTTGGAAAGTGAGAGTCCTCCGAACTTGTTTCTCTTTTTAAAGATAATTTTAGGGAAACGGACTTGGCCCAGTGGTTAGGGCGTCCGTCTACCACATGGGAGGTCCGCAGTTCAAACCCCGGGCCTCCTTGACCCATGTGGAGCTGGCCCATGCACAGTGCTGATGCACGCAAGGAGTGCCATGCCATGCAAGGGTGTCCCCCGCGTGGGGGAGCCCCACGCGCAAGGAGTGCGCCCGTGAGGAGAGCCGCCCAGCGTGAAAAGAAAGTGCAGCCTGCCCAGGAAAGGCGCCGCCCACACTTCCCGTGAGGCTGAGGACAACAGAAGCGGACAAAGAAACAGGACGCAGCAAATAGACACCGAGAACAGACAATCGGGGGAGGGGGGGAAATTAAATAAATAAATAAATCTTTAAAAAACAGACAATCGGGGGAGGGGGGGAAATTAAATAAATAAATAAATCTTTAAAAAATAAATAAAGATAATTTTGGCTATTTGGGAGCCTTTACCCTTTCAGATAAATTTGATAATTGGCTTTTTCAATTCTATAAGGAAGGCTGTTGGAATTTTTAAGGGATTTGCATCAAATCTGTAGATCAAATCTGTAGATCTTCCAACCCATGAACACAGAAGATTTTCTCCCCATTTATTTAGATCATCTTTGGTTTCTTTTGGCAATAGTTTATAGTTTTCCAAACACAGGTCCCTTATGTCTTTGATTAAGTCTGTTTCTAAATATTTGACTCTTTTAGTTGCTATTGTAAATGCATTTTTCCCCAGATTTCCTCCTCAGATTGTTCATTAGTAGTATATAGAAATGCTACTGAATTTTGCATATTAATCTTGTATCCTGCCACTTTGCTGAAATTGTCTATTAGTTCTAGTAGTTTTGTTGTGGATTTTTGGGGATTTTCTAAATATAGGATTGTATTATCAGGAAATAAATGAAAGTTTTATTTCTTCCTTTTCTATTTGGGTGCTTTTTCTTTCTTTTCCTTGCCTAACTGCTCTTAGCTAGAACTTCGAGCACAGTATTGAATAACAGTGGAGATCACGGGTAACCTTTTCTTGTTCCCAATCTCAGCAGGAAAACTTTCAGTCTTTCATCATTGAATACAATGTTAGCTGTGCATTTTCATATACGCAGTTTATCATATTGTGAAAGTTTCCTTTTATTCCTATCTTTCAGAGTGTTTTAATCAAGAAAATATATTGTTTTTTGTTAATTGCTTTTTTTGCAATTGAGATGAAAGTGTAATTTTTCTTCTTCAATTTATTAATGTGGTGTATTACACTGATTGATTTTCTTACCTTGAACCACCCTTGCATACCTGATATAAAGCCTACTTGATTCCAATGTATAATTTTTAAAATATGCTTTTGGACTCGGTTTACAAGTATTTTGTTGAGGATTTTTTTGCATCTATATTCATTAGAGAAATTGGTCTTTTTTTTTTTCTTTGTAATATCTTTATTTGACTTTGGTATTAGGGTGAGATTGGCTTCATAGAATTAGTTCAGTTTTTTGGAAGAGTTTGAGCAAGATTGGTATTAAATCCTCTTTAAATGATTGGTAGAATTCACCTGTGAAGTCATCTGTTCCTGGAGGTTTTTGAAGACTATTTCAACCTCTTTACTTGCATTTGGTTTGTTGAGGTCTTCTCTTTTTTCTAGAGTCAGTGTGGGCTATTGGTGTATTTCTTGGAATTTGTCTATTTCATCAATGTTGTCTAGTTTGTTGGTATACAGTTGTACATAGTATCCTCTCATATCTTTTATTTCTTCTGTGGACATTATGTTAAGTGAAATAAGCTAGACACAAAAACACAAAGATCGTATGGTCTTACTAACATGGACTAAATATGATGAGTAGACTTATGGACTTAGGCTATGTGGTATAGGTTGGTGGGAGATGGAATGTGGGTTGAGAAGTGGGACCTGATGATAGATGTATGTTGAATGTTTAATCAGGTCAATTGTAAATATAAGGCAATGGATGGAGTTGATGCCAGCACATTATAATGAGTGTAACAAACACTGTTGATTTATGGATGTGATTGTGGCTGAAGGAATAGTATAGGAAGGTTAATGTTATATGGAGGACAGCTGAAATATAATACAGGGCAAGTACAACAGTGATTTTGCCAGTAGGTGAGGATTGAAGTTAATAATATAAATACAGGAATGTTCTACCACAAGGCATTAAGAATATGATGATGCATGGGAAAAATCCAACTAATGTAACTCATAGACTATAACTACCAAGTATATGGTAATATTGTTGTAGCAAAAGCAAAAAAAGTACTATATCAATCCAAACATTCAAAAAAAAAAAAAGAGAGAATTTGGGGTTTAGTTTTATGATATGTGAGATATGAAGAAACATTTTTTTCTCTTTATTTTCTTCATTAATGAGCAGAACTTAATCATATCATTTATCCAATCTGTGCTCAACTGAGTATCTTTCTGAACACTGGAGGAACAATTGAAATTGTTTTTAAGATTAGATCAGATAAAAGTTCCTGGACAGAATTGTTTTGGATTAATGCTTCCATAACTTTTTAAGCTGCCAATCAAGCCTTATTGTATTTTATTTTTTTAAATTTGAAATAAAGTTTTTTCAAAAGTTCAGGTATAGCAGTTTTCTTAAACTGGAGTGCACATCAGTATCCCCTAGAGGGCTGATTGATGAGTCCTTCCAGCATTTCTGATTCTGGAAATCAGGAGTAGAGCCTGAGAATTGCGTTGACCAGTTTCCCAGGTGATATTGCTGCTGCTGGTGTGGGAGTACACTTTGACAACTTTTGTGCGAGATATTTTATTACTGTTCAGTTCCCTAATTGCTCACACATGTATCTGTGTGTGCGGTTGTGGGGTGGTTCAGGGAGAACACAGAAAATGTCTTATCTTGTAAACTCCCCCGCTTTTAACAACTCAGACACTGTGCCTGAACTGTAATAGGTATGTAATAAACATTTGTAAAATTGAATTGCTTCTACTTTGGGAAAATTTTATGAAATGCTCAGTATGGTAGAAACTGGTCTGTCTTTCCAGAGGAAAAACACTGGAAGTGACTCATATTAGTGCCAAAAAAGATTTCTCCTTTAAAGACGCAGAAGTTGCTTTTGTCTGCCTTCCCTAGCACTGTGGCATTTAATATCCCCTCTACTTCAGCTGCATTACTGAAGCCAGGGAGTACAGGGTCAGGGACAAGGTGGCAGATTCACTTTGATTTCTCGTTTTTAGGTGCTTTTATTATTACCTTTTTTTTTTTTTTTGATACATATAAAACAACAAGCAAAAGAGAAAATGTGCTGGCTGTTTGTTTACACATTGGATGGTAACCCTTCAATCAGGCTGCTGGTTTTGCTATTTGGTGTAGTCACATGATAAGTAAAGGCTAATGGACAGTCTTTGCTGCCGCTGCTGCATGGTGGGAAAGGACCTGAAAAGTCAGGTCTATAGCAGTCACTGGTAGCAATGACAGCATAGCAAGCCTGACCTTGTGCTATTTTATTTAATCCTCACGAAAACTATAACATGTTTCTATTATTATTTCCATTTTACCCCTGAAGACAATGAGGCAAAAAGGTGAAATAACGTGACTGAGCTATGTAGCTGGTGAAATTTGAACCCTGGTCTGTTTGAATACAATACCTTTATTCTCAAACTCCAATGATATTGCATCCTGAGTGCAAATAGATCTACACCAGGGAAGTAAACAGGATCATTTAACCCCCAGCATAAACAGAAAAGAGATAACTGAAGCAGAGAGAAGACAGGATATTTTCCCTATGTCATGCAGTGCATTAGCAACAGAATCTAGACTAGAACAAAGGTCTCCATGTTCCCTGAGTCAATGTCAATGGCTTTTCTAGTTACCATGTTCTTTTAGTTAGGCATCATTAGCACTCTCTTATATATTTATTCTTTCTCCATGACCACTGCGAATCTTTTAGATATCCCTTTGATGACTCAATGCTGAGGTGACTTGTACCCCACCTATATTTATGTATCAAGTCTACTTTAATTGTTCCCTCTTCCTGTCATCCTGGTAGGTCCAAGTATTTGATCCAGTTATTCTCAGTTTTATTTCTCTCCAAGCCTTTTATCCTGTGTATATGATCTAATTCAGCAGAACTTTTAAGACAAAGAACAACAACTCTACCTTGCCTAGCCCCGTGCTAAGGACACGATACCATGAAAGCCATAGAAGATCACAGAAAATCATTACACAAAGAGATTTTTGTTGTAAATAATTGTCAAGGAACCCCAAAATTTACATGTCATCTCATTTATCACATGACCAAACAAATGACAACATGAGTCAGACAGTGATTACAATCATTACACTCACTAATCTTCTTATTCAGACCTGAAGCAAACCTGGCCACAAATTAGCTTTACTCATTTTATAGTCACATCTTCCAGGGCAAAGAAACTACCCAAATTAAAAAAGAAATACTTTGCCATTATCTCCTGGAAGCATTATGTCATCCCTTTTTATGTATATCCTAGTTAGGATGCCATCCCTGTTTTGGGTTTCCAGGAACGTTAATAGTAATTATCCTGTTGGTAACCAATGATATCTGGAATGCATCAGTGTTTTGGCCAATGAGTAGAAAAAATTCCAAGTCAGGGTGAGGACTTCTTATGTACCCCATTTCCCACCAAACTCAAATAAAAATAAAATACTTCCCATCTCCTCTTATTTGATTTAAATTATTCCAAACACCCTTGCTACTTCCCCCTACACACTTAATATCAATGACAGAGACTTTGCCCTTTATTGACCATAGGATCTTGGAGCTATGGATCCTCTGGAGCAATGGTTTCCAAGTTTAAGCCCAAGAATGTGTGCCAGTGTGTGATGTTTTCACTAGCCCATGGTGAACTGAATAATATATTGATACAATATGTAGCTTCCCAATGTTGTCACTTCTAATCGCCACTGGAATTTGTTTGATTCCTTAATCCAGTAAAACTGGCCTCCTTACAGGCAGAAATATGGACACAGTAGGAAACTAGAGAAGAGAGAAGATGTAGAAGATAAATAAGGAGAGAGATGGCTGTGGGATGAAAGTAGAGATTGAGCCTTGACTTGCTGGCAAGCCACCAAAAGAACTCTATAGCTTTTAGAGTAAGCATGGCTCTACCCCCTCCTTGACTTTAGACTTAGCTTCCAAAACATTAAAATAATAAATTCCTGTTATTTAAGCCAATTAGTCTGTGGTATATGTTATAGTAGCCCTGACAAAGGCAAATATTATTTATTGCTTTTTTTATGGAATGCTACAGTCTCTGGAACTATATTTTTAGCATATTGACAATGTGGATCATGTCATATTCTTCTTTTGTAGGCACAATAATGCCCATGGTATGGGTTGATATCCATGATGCTGAACTTCTGCCTTGAAGATTGAGCTAAATGGGTACAGACAAAAGCAACCTTCATACTTATTTCAGATTATAGATGGAAACAAAGAAAGCCTGAACCTGACATGTAAACCAAGTAAACATCTGTTATCTGATCACTTCCAAGAAGAGAAAGAAATTGATTTGAAGCAGATCAATCAGTTCATAAAGATGGAAGAAAACACAGAGCATTCACCTTGAACATATATTCTGTGACTAAGTTTAGGAAGGTGATTGATATTCTCTGAGATGCTAAAAGTATATCCCTTCTTATCCTTTTTCCTTTTTTAATGTTTGGGTAAGCAGGGAATATCAATTTCTGTGATATTACAAATAAGGACTAAATTTCTAGTAGTAAAATAAAAGATAAAATATGGTTACATAAACATATAAATTAAATTATATACATTAATGATTCAAAGAAAATTATATAAATCTAATGGGGACTATAGTAATTTACTTTTTTCAAGTCATTTCCTGTAGATGCCCTACATGGAATAATAGACTTCTCTTTAATGCTATTCTGTTATGCTTTCTGCTCCTTTCTACTCTACCTATAATTAGTTATTCATAAAAGCCTATTTAGTAATTTGGTTGGAATCTCCTTTTACACTAATTGGTCAGCATGTACACTCTGACCAAAACGACTGATCGACTAAGGAATGTTCTTTATCTGTCTGGTTCTAATTCTAATTATGTTTTATTCTTGTATCTTAAAACAGTAGTGAAGTAAGGAGAGCTTCCTCTTTTTCCTGTGCTTGTTTTTATATTATATGAGTTTATACAACTTGCATGCATTAATTGAATAACTTCAACCACACATACACAACAAAAATAAGACCAAAATTAAGCCCTAATATGTTCAAGGACCATGTCTCTTTATTTCCTGCCTAGTTCTTATCTTGTCCAAATCAACAAATCCAACTACAATGAAATAAAAACATACTAAACTTGGAGAAAATTTACTGCAATTTTTCATTATTGACATCCTGGGATATTTAAATACAGTCCTAAATGTTGCCATAAGACAGACCGTGAAGGATGAGCCAAGCTGTGAACTGAGTTTTCACCAAAAAATGCCCATACACCAAAAGGGTGGGGGCGTGGGTAATTTGGGCATGGCAGCTCTGAGGAGACACATTCAGTATCAATGTTCCAATCAAACACTTGGCTGTGAGCCTTTGGATGTCACTTGTCTTCCTCCCACTGTAAAATGTCAGCTGAGGAGAACCTGTTCTTAATAAGAAAAGAGAGATAATGGAGAAGGAAGCCATCCTACTGTAACCGTCTTGATGACACTCAACTTTCTAATAGTGCAGTCGTAACATGAGGGGGTAAAGTTGTCCAGTCAGACTGCTGCCATTTGGGAGAACAGAGTACCCCATCCCAGATCGGCTCACCAGGGTTTATTAATTTCTAAGAGAATGACAAAGCTCCTTGTGTGTACTTAATAGCAATGGATCAAATGTGCTAACCTCAGCCTCTCAGGCACTTCATTTGTCATTCACTTGTTCTCTGAGACCTCATCTGGTTTTACAGTCAGATTGAGATGCACGTGTATGTGCATGTGTGAGAGAGAGAAAGTTAGGGTGCGGGCATGGGGCAGGTTTATCAGAGAGATACAATGCCAAGGTAAACATTTCTGAGGAGTTTGAGGCTGGGGAAATTTAGGAAAGGTTAATTTTTAAGTTTAACTTAAAACATACTCCCATTTGCAAAGTGCTTTCACATTGCATTCTCTAATTTTATCTAATAAGAATCCAATAATATTACTAGACAGGCATAATTATCCCTGCTTTTTTTCCCCCAAATGACAGCACTAAGGTTGAGTGAAGTTATACTACTTGTCTGGGGTCACATAGCTATGAAGTGGAAGAGTTAGGTCTCCAACACAGGACTCCAGTCACTAAACACAGGGTTGTCTCCCTGTTCCTAGATTTCCTGACCAGTAACCATATGATAATTAATTTGATTGCCTTTATGTTATGTTTATATTCTAAATGCAGCAAAAAGCTATTAAACCTGGTTTATCCCTTAAAAGGTGAAGACATTTTTTTTTTCTGGAGTAAAAAGAAAATGTTCTTATAAATTGCAGTAATAATATGGCTGATATTCAAATAGCTTCACACAGATAATATCATTTGAATTGCAGACAACTCTTAGCGATGGATCAGAAAGATAGAGGTCTTCTGACAGTTGATTTAGAGCAGGTCATTTCTTACACAGACGAAGGCTCCATTAGCGTTGGAGTCTCTGCAGACTGTCTTTGGTAGAACTGCCCATTTTTCTTGATGCTGGTTTCAATCCTGGATATCTTTTTGGTCCCTCTTTTCTTCTTACTCTGCAAATTGTAATTCCTGTGGCTCAGATCCAACCCCGACACTGAGTACTCTAAACCTAACAGAAAGTTGTAGGGCCTCGCTTTTCTAGGGGAAAGAGACAAACCCATTTGGCAGGCAGAAGAACCGAGGTCCAGAAAGCTAGATGTTTTGCCCAGAGCACTACTATAATTATTGATTAATATAGATTTTACAATTTTGCCATTATGATGACCTATCATGAAGTCTTCCACATCAGAGTTGACTTCTGGAAAGATCATATTTATCATACCTTTTTGGAATATTTGTGCATCAAATAGGGAGGATTCTTCTTGGTATACTGATTTCAGGCACAGTCATATTTCCCCAAATATTTCTCCAGTGTTTGACATGTAGCCGAATTTCAACAATGGGTAAACACCCAATTTATTTCTAACATTGTTCTCTCATCTGATAGTAAATGTCACTGGGAGGGGTAACATATTAACCTCCTTTTAATCACTATCCTCTTGACAGAAATTAAGTTTTCAATCCCTTTCTAGGAAAAAAAGGGAGAAGAGAAAACCTGAGGATAAATTGTGAAGGGAAGAGTTTCAATAAGCAGCCGTGATGATAGCTTCTTGCTTTGTTCCAGGCACTGCTGTACAACTTTGCATGCATTTACCATTTATTCTTCAAAGCTAAACACCCCATGATGCACAAAATAATCACAAGAGAAAACCGATTATTTATTTATTTATTTATTTACATGGAGTAATTTTCCAGGGCTACAATGGTTGATAGATTTTGTTTTTCTGATACTCCCAAGATCATGCCGTTACTACTCTACTCTTTTGCTTCAGGCAAGATACTTTTAAGGAATCTGGACAAAGCAGACTTTCCCCCCCCCCCAATACTAAAGTAACCATAGTACTTCCGGTTATCCCAACGAGAAAATACTTCTTTGTCCTAATTCTTAGTCCATCACTATTCTACAACAGCACCTTAGGACCTAGAACTTTACTTATATATACCCCTTTTACGGAGCAGAATTTCAGAGCCTACACAGCAATCGGTAGCATGTAAGACTAAAAAAGATGGTTTCTCCACCTGGTTAAAGCACTAACCATCACAGAAGACGGGACAATTAGTTCCAGCAAGGATTCAGCCCACACTTGCCTCAGGGCAGGTCTCTGTCAAAGTGAGAATTTAACAATGAGTCTTTGGCCTCCCCTGGATCTCTAATTGTTCCTTTATCCCTCCTGGACAACAAGCCTCCCAATGTTCTTTGGAGGCCCATTACATAACTCATTGTCCTCTGCTATATATTTCTGCCTCTTTTCTGCACAAAGAAACATGAGGTTTTCACAGAATGGAGTATCAGGCATTGGTTAGGAGGCTCAGTGGGAATTGGGGGCTGGATTTGGGGTAAAAGGCATTTCTAGCATCTTGGAAAACATATCCCAGAAAAGGCAGAGTGATGGTAAAAATAGCCTCGAACTGGGTATCACAGGAGCCAGGTTCTGGGGGAGTTTGACACTGTGTTGCTCTATGGCCTTAGGCAGCTACTTTCATTCAGTAACCTAACTCTCCCAAGGTGAAATTGAGGGACAGGCAGATAGACCAGATGATCTTTACTACTCTATTCAGCTATTCAGTGTTCCTAAGGTTCCTACTCTGGGTGATCAATCCAGTTCTATAGAAGGCAAAGATTTACCTTGTTGGAGTACTCATAAGAGCCCTGTCCGGCCTTGGCCATTTAAAATAAGAGAACAGATATGACATATTTAGGGATCATCTCTAGAGCTGTCACGAGGCCTAATTTTTTATGGATTATACTATTGGGTACAGAGTTGCTTTTTGAGGTGATGAAATGTTCCAAAATTGATTGTGGTACTGATTGCATAATTCTGCGAATATACTAAAATCCATAAAATTATATATTTTAAATGGGTGAATTGTATGGTATGTGAGTTATACCTCAATAAATTTGTTATTTATTTTTAAGTAGGCCTTGGAGATCATAAACTTGCTTTTTTTCCAGTTTATCAGCCCATCTTCTTGTCAGATTTTATCTTGAGAAACTTCTGTCCTTTGGAGCAAGATATGCTTCTCCCAAGATAAAGACAATATATCTTTTCCATGGGATAATCAGCATACAGGGATACAGTGGACTTATTGTTTAGAGCTAGTAGGCTAGAGAATTATTAATATAATTTCCCTTTTGTATGACATTAATCACCCTTTTCTGAAAGCAAATTAGATATAGTATGAGGAGAACTAAGAGAGACCACCCATCCCAAATACCTACTTCTATCCAATAAATATAGTTGTTTATCCTTTGTGGATAAGCTTTGTAGTCTCTATTTCCCTTTGAAAATACAGATTTTACTTTGAATGGATATTGAATCTTTACTATGGATGAATTGATTATTCCAGTTCATTCCCTATACGACAGGGCATGCAATGTTAAAAATAGTGTTGAAATCCTTGAAGGTGAAGAGAGTGTTGAAAAAGTGAGGTAGGTCCTATAAATGGAGGAGAACAGAGAGGTTTGAGTGCACCCAACACAGTCTTTACTAAATATATAGTCTATGAATTAAAGCTGTGGTGATTGCTGAAGAAAGGAGAGAGGAAAAGTCAGAGGTCAGGATGACTTTGTTTCAATCAGACAAAAACTAGACACAAGTTGAAATTGGGAAATGAATGCTATCCAGAAGTAAAGGGGCTATAGAATTGGAATTTAAGAAATATGATTCCATCAACTAGTGTGTCTGCATAGAAAAATGTGATTGATAAGGAGAAGAAAAGGAAATTATTTTTAAAAAAACAATGGTAACAGAGTCAAGACCAAATTCTTTTTTAATGTAAACTTTATTTCAATGTCAAAAAATAAAATAACAGACAAAAGACAGCTTAACAAATTATGGAAGCATCACTCCAAAGAGTTTTTTCCAGGCACATTTATCTAATCTAATCCTAAAAACAAACTCAATTGTTCCTCTAGCATTTATAAAGATACACAGATGAGCACATATTTGTTAAATGACATTGCCAACGTCCCACTGCTAATAAAGAAAATGAAGGAAAAATGCTTATTCATATTCATATCTCATAAAACTAAACAACATTCTTTTGTGACCTTTAGCATAGTACCATCTTTGCCTTTGCTACAAAATTATTACAATATTACAGTCAGCTATAGTCTATAAGTTACTTCAGTTGTATTCTTCCCATCTATCATCATATTCTTAACACTTTGTAGTAGAACAAGCCTGTATTTATATGATTAATCACAGTTCTCATCTACCACCAAAATCAGTATGTTACACAGTCCCTAAATAATCCTCTAGTTAAGACCAAATCCTTTAGCCCAGAGTCCAGAAATGTTCCCTCTACCCAGAATTCTACTAACCTCAACTTAGTAAGTTCTCCTTACTAAGCAACTTGACTGAACCAATGCAAGATGCCATGCAGTGTGTTGCATGGGAGAGCTACTGCTTTGTCTGCCCACCTCCCAACATGATTCTTTTGGGGAAGGGCCTCTTCACAAACTCCACTCATAAGTCTCTTGTAGAAGCAGTCACGTTCTCAAGGTCCCTCCTAACTGGCCAGAGCCGTTGTCTAGGAGCGAGAATGTGCTCAATCTATATCAAGAAGCCCCTTTCTTAGGATTTCTCATGCCAAATAATTGCTTACTCAATGACTCACTGAGAAAATTTCAATACAGGCCACATTATTATTTTAACATCTAGGCACCCAGAGGGAACCCTGAACAGTGTGTTTTCATTTGGTATTTCTAATAAACGTTGATGTTATTTGCTCCCTGGATAGATATTACATACCCTAAGTACCTGCAAACAAAACAAAACAAAACAACACCTTTAAGGCTACTGAATAGTTAGTATTACTTGAATTGATTTATAGTGGCTCAAACCACACACAATAAATGACTAATTGAATCTAACACATCATAAACATCCATCTTGACTTTACTTCCTGGTTGAATAGATGATGTTGGTTTAAATTTTAATATTTCATGATAAAATGTTTAAACTGGGGTAATTTGATAGTAGATCATTAGCATTGGGGCTATAAGATCACCTCTCTGCTGCTTTGCTACTTTATGGAGGGGAAGATGTGTTATTATTAGTAATGATATTTCAGGGTCAAAGTCACAGATATAGTAGGCAAATATTTTTGACATAGAAGAAGCTGTCTGAAGATGAAAGAATAACCTTGGGCCCATTTTTTCCTCCTCTGAGGCTTGATTTCCCCATTTTAAAATGATGGTATTAAATTAGATAAACTCCAAGCCTTGAATATAAATACGACATGTGCCACTTAAACCAGGGCATTGAGCAGGACTGATTCCAATCACTGTACTGCTCTTTGCTTGCTTCTATAAAAACAAGTCACAAATTCAGAGAAACTAATGTGTGAATGTTGGATCTGCCATTTATTATTCATGTGATCTCTTTACTGTATCACTTAGATGATCTAATGCTCACTTTGCTGAAACTAAGTGGGTATAAGTCAGTGTAATAATATCTGCTTTACTTCACAGAGTTCTTGTAGAGTAAACATGAAGTATTGCATATGAAAGTGCTTAAACTTTTGTGTTTTTCATGGTAGTAAAATGGTAAAAAAATGAGTGTTTATTAATAAGTAGTAATATTCAGGTAACTGTGATATCAACCAGTGTTTATTAAGCACTACTTTTATGTCATACACTGTCTTAAGCATTATATGTACATCATCCTATTTCATCCTCATAATAATCCTTTGAGAAAGATCCTTTAATTTCTCCATTTTACACTCAGAGAAATAGGCTCGAATAGTTCAGGTTACTTGTGAATGGCTATTAATAAATGATGGTGCTCAGATTCAAACCTGGGGCAATCTGATTCCACAGCCTGAGCTTTTTCCCACTGTATTATACTGATTTATTCTTCCAGGACAAAATAGATTCAGATTTATATGTGAAGAGTTCTACTTCTAGTAAAACTCTTGTTTGGAATCTAGCCTTCCACTGAGAAAAGTTGTGCCTCAAAAATCTGTTTAAAGACATTGGATTGCTACTAAGACAGGGGGCAAAGAAGGAGCTAAGATCCCAGAGAGAAGAACTCAAAGAGGTGGAGCTAACATTCATCCTTATTTTTTTGAGGCATTGACCAATTAACTGCAGCTGAGAGGCTTAATAGGTTAGTAGAGCTTTTGGTGGTTTCATGGGTTTGAGAATCAAAAGTTGATTTTCAAAGTCTACCAAGAGGAAGATCCTTGGTAAGTACTGTAGAGTTTTAACTGGGACCTCACTCTAACAATAAGAGAGAACTAGAAATAGGTTAGCCCTAAAAAATGACTCAAGTCTCACTCCAGATCACTTCAATCTGTAATTGAACTAAGGCGATTTTTCCCTACTCAAACTGTCTGCTAGAAGCAAAACAAGTCTCTGGAGGCAGATAACATCATCCAGAATCTCAACGATCCTTTATAATTTTCATATTTAATGAAAAATTTAAAAAGCAAATAAAAACTTACTGAGTGTCAAAAAAATAAGAATTGGCAAGGACTAGGAGAACAAAACAGACCCACAAGAAAACCAGATATTAGAGTTATGGATTGAAAGTAATTTTACCTAGAAA
The DNA here is from genome assembly GCF_030445035.2 of Dasypus novemcinctus. Lineage (NCBI taxonomy): Eukaryota > Metazoa > Chordata > Mammalia > Cingulata > Dasypodidae > Dasypus > Dasypus novemcinctus. Next base: position 162,895,704 of record NC_080674.1, on the reverse strand, counting down.
GCTAAAGAAATTAAATGACAAGATGGAGAATTTTCATAGAAAACTTAAATCTATGAAAACCAGAACTTAAACTATAATACCTGAAATTAATATCTCAATAGATAGGTACAGCAATAGATAAAGCAGAGTAAAGAAGTGGAAAAATGGGTCAGAATAAAATATCCACCCTGAAAAATAGACTAAAGGATGACAATGCAGAAAACATTATAAGTGATATGGGGCATGGTGAAAAGACTTAACAGAAAGAAAGGAGAAAACAGATGGGTCCAAAACAATACTTGATGAGATAATGACTTAGAATTTTCTAAAATAGCGAATTTTATATTATGACTTCTCTAATTTGACACTAATTTATGACTAAAAGTTTACAGGTTGGGATTACTGTTCTTGCTATTTAGTTGGAAGATAGCTTTGATGTAATATAATTTTGAAGCCACCCTGAGATAATAGTTGGAGAAAGATAGACATTTAGATATATTGTACTTTGGGAACAGGAAGTGACCTTTGATAATGTAGAATTCGTTTGAGTCAATGAGAAACGTAGGTAAATGATGTGTACTGGAGAAGTGGAGAAATTTGGGTTCAGGATACTTCCCGCTTCACCTGTGTGGAACAAAAGGAAGATCATGGGCATACGATCAGATAGATATGAGTTTAGACACCAGGTCTTTTTCCTCATTAATTATGGCACTCAGTTTCTATCAGTCTCAGTTGCCTTACCGAAAATTTGGTAATTCATTCTTCATAGAAGTTTAATGGTAGCTAAATGACAATGTGTGCCGACAACTGACTTAGTGCCTGGTACAGTCAAGGTGCTCCTTTAGTGTTAGTCCCCTTGCCCTCTTTTCCTTATATGTTAATTATGAAATTTATTTCTGACATCTGTACAGCACTTCCTTTGTTCCTGTCAAGGTAGCAATGAATTTTTGTTGAGCCAAACCAGAAAACAAGAAGAGCAAAATTTCAGGTAAATAATAGTTATATTATTATTACCCCAGTACAAATTCTGTTTGCATATATATTTGGGTAAAAGAGACAAGACAGATATTTGTAATTTATAAGGCAATTCTTGAAATATTAGTGTCCCCTATCAGCAGGAAAGGCATCAGTTAATAGAGAAATCTCTCAGTCTTCAAGAACAACCACCAGCATGCACAGGTCTGTTTGGGGCAACTCTGCTATCCGCCTACTTCTGGTGGGATAGTTTCCTTCCATCAGGGGGTTACACTTTCTATTTCATCACTAAAGCTCTTTCCCTTTACCTAATAGTAAATGATTTGATATTTCCTGTAGTCTGTTTTCACACTGATGGCACAATCTCAAAATTCTTATTATATATTTTGTCCTCCTCTAATTTCCATTTTCAAAATATCATCCTCTCCAAAACACTGTGTTACATAAAATGTATTGAGGAGCTTTTGCCAGAGTATAGCTAAAGCAAAATAGGGGAGGAAGAAGGTGACTATTGTCCATTCTGGAGTGAATCAAAATCTTTCAGTTGCATCTATTATGCTTCCAGAGGTCCCAAACATTTCTAATATACCTTATCCTTCTGCTATATTTGCTCAATGGTAATATTGTTGTGAGAACTAGATGAGGTAACAAATGTGATGGCTTAGAACATAGAAAACTTTTGATAATAGTTATTTGAGTGATAAGGCTGATGATAATGATGGTTGTCAGAATTATACAGCACAAATTAGGCGATTTTGTAAGCTAAGAAAAAGAAAGTTCTTCCTCTGCATGTAGAAATATTAGATAAAGTATGCTAGATAAAGATGTACCACAGTTTGAGGCTTCAATAAAGTTTTGGGAAGAAGAAAATAACTCACGACTGACTACTAGATCCATCATAGGTAATTTGGGTGAGGAGACCACTGTATCTTGTGTTTATGGGAATAAGTCCTCCAGAATGCCTCCATGGTAAAATGTCTCCACTATTTGGGACAAAATCTCACTCTCTTACAATCTTCCTGTGACAAACTACAAACAAGCCAGGCTGCTTTTTCCATGGGGATGGTAGAAAGGATCATTCTCTGTGTTCTCAGGTTAAGTTTTCTCTCTAGTTCTGGCAACTTTTTGGACATGGTGCCACTTACAGTGAAGAGTGGAGATAATAGACTTCAGTCCTTATTTCCTTAGATTTCCACACTGATTTTGCTCCAGGGACACAAGTTCTTATGTACAAGTTCCATGGTATTTGGGAAGCAAAATGGGATGAATTAGAAAGGCCGGAAAAATGTGGATTAACTCTGGTGATCATGGGTAAGATAGTGATGGGAGGGCAATGTGCACCTTAATTTTCCCTTTAAGGAAGGACTTACAGCCCAGTTTTCTATGAATGCTGTCAACAGATAGCCTTGAGTTGGCTACACCTTCAGTGATTACATCAACTGCAGAGCACCTGAAGGTCATGTCCATTCACATCCAGTGATGGATCAAGGTTAGTAAATAAAAGTCTGGCTATTTAGGCCCAATGTGGGACAACTCTGTTAGGCCGTTTTAGTTTATGAGTTACCTGTGGAGTTGGCCTAGGATTTCCTCATGAGTGCACTACAGCTCAACTTCACTCTGCCCAGTCCTGCTTCCTTCCCTTCCCTTTCATAGATGCTAAGTCTAAGCACACTCCCCAATAAATATCTCACATTAAAATGTTCCAGAGTCTGTTTCCTAGAAAACCCAACCTGTCACAGATTTATACCTCACGGAGTAGTAGTAAAACATTGGAATTGAAGTGTGAAAATTCTGGGTTCTATTGCTGTTTCTGCCAGTTACCAATGTGACTTTGAGCCATTGCACATATCTCTCAGATGTAGGCCTTTTCTGTGTCTGTATGTGCATAAAATATACATAAGAATACTTGTCTTATAGAGTAATATAACAAATGAAGACACGATAATATACAGATCCCAAAGCATAGTGCTTACGATAGTAATTGAACCTTCATTGCCTCATTGCATATTTCTTTAACCTCTGAGCAAGACCTCTGCAGAATACAGTTTCTATATTAATATATAAACACAAATGCTAGTGATATTCTCTGAATACCTAGGAAAAATATTTGGAAGAAGCTATTGGATAGTCACTGAGCTTGGAAAACACAAGGACACATGTTTTTTGTTTTTTCCTAAAGAAACAGGCATATATATAACTGGTAAAAAAATAGATGACTAGCATTTTACTGTAATTATCCATATTTGTATTAATGGAGTGAACATTATATTTTTTCATGTCAAAATTGAGATATCTATAGAAAGAGAGGAATACAGAGAGATACTGTATAATATTTAGTTTCAATTGCATGGTGTTTACACTTTCTTCCAGAGAGAAATTTTAATGTTTCCTATTTGTGAAGATGCCACAATGTACAAAACCAAACAGGATTTGAAGAATTGGATAAGCACGAACCATATAGCCCTACGGGGAAATCAGGAATCACAAAATACAATTACAGGGAAGAGGACTTGGCCCAATGGATAGGGCGTCTGCCTACCACATGGGAGGTCTGTGGTTCAAACCCCGGGCTTCACTGACCTGTGTGGAGCTGGCCCATGCGCAGTGCTGATGTGCACAAGGAATGCCGTGCCATGCAGGGGTGTCCCCCGTGTAAGGGAGCTCCACGTGCAAGGAGTGTGCCCCATAAGGCGAGCTGCCCATTGCAAAAGAAAGTGCAGCCTGCCCAAGAATGGTGCCACACACACGGAGAGCTGACACAACAAGATGATGCAACAAAAAGAAACACAGATTCCCGGTGCCGCTGATAAAGCTGGAGGCAGTCACAGAAGAACACACAGCAAAAGGACACAGAGAACAGACTATGAGGGGGGGAGAAGGAGAGAGAAACAAATAAAAATAAAATCTTAAAAAAAATACAATTACAGTGCAAAAATTAAACATTTATATCTGGTTTCATGAAGCCTATGGTTATGTCCATTTATGGTACATGAAAAAGAAAAGACTACTAACCAACCAGCCTTTCAAGCCTTAAAAATTCCTTATGTTCATTCATTCATTCATTAACTCATTCACTAACAATAATTTAATACATAAAGCTCCTTTTGTATGACTTTTTAAAGGCAGCGCTCACTTCTGATTTGTTCACTATTGTATCCCCAAAGTTTGATACAGTGCTTGGCACAGTGTCAGTGTTCAAAATTATTTGTTGAATTAGTGCATGAATAAATGAATGAAAGCATTGTGCTTGGTTCTCTAGCAGGCATCCAAAATGAATCAGATGTAGATCATCGATCTCTGTCTCCTCCTGCTGCCCCCACCTAATTCTCCCTTCTCTGCTCAGTCTGTAAATATTGCTGGTTGTCAGCGTTTTCACTTCTCTTTACCTAGATAAGATCATAAAATTCCCTTTTTGTTGTTTTCTTTTAATGAATTGGAAATATACATTCAGAAAAGTGCACATAATTGGATAGCATCAAAAATTTTTAAGGTGAATACACTTATTGCACTCATGAAACCAGCACCCAGATCAGAATATACCCACAGCCCAGAAGTCTCCCTTAAGCCCTTGCTCAGTTATTATTCCCTCCCTGTCATAGTGCTATTACAACATTTTAATTTTGTCTGTTTTGAGCTTATATAAATGGAAGCTTTCATGTCTAGTTCTTTTGTTCAATATTATGTTTGTGAGACTCATCACAAATACAGTAATAGGATCTTCATTTTCATTTCTGGGTCATACCCATTGCATGAATGTATCTCATTTTATTTATCCATTCTACTGTTGGTAGGTATTCAGCATTCAGGTTATTTCCACTCTGGCTATTAGGATTAATTCTGCTTTGATAATTTTTACATACTTTTTGGTGCTCATAGATCACACTTTGTTGCACATGTCCTTAGGAAGATAATAAGGTCTCCACTTTTCAGTTTAAAGATATACAGCCAAAGAGTTTTCCAAAGTAGTATATTGTGTTAGCAGTGTATAAGATTTCCAGCCACTCCACATTCTGCTAATGTTCACTATTTTTGTCTTTTTCATCTTACCGTTTATTTCTAGTAGGTATTTAATGACATCTCATTGTTTTAAATTTTCATTTCCTTAAATAATGATGTTGAGCTCCTTTTCCTGCACTTACTGGTCATTGTGTATCCTTTTTGGTGAACTCTTTGTCCCTTTTTTCTATTGATTTTTTAGGAGTTTTACTGTATCCTTGACAGATAAACACATTGCATACATCTCCCACTTTGTTGCCTGCTCTTTTACTCTTTTATGGTATTTTATTTTTTATAAAAGAAGTCATTAGTTTTGACATCTGTTTTCCTCAATGTCAGGAAGACAATTCTCTATGCTATCTTCTAAAAGCTTTATTTTACCTTTTCTGTTTAGATCAACAATCTACCTAGAATTAGTTTTTACATACAGAATGAGATAGGAACTGTTTTAGTTTCCTAGGCTACTCCAAGCAAATGGTTTGGTTTAAACAATGGGATTTGCTTACAGTTAGAGTCCAGGAAAATGTCCAAATCAAGTTATCATCAAGGCAATGTTTTCTTTCCAAGGACTGGCTGCTGGCAATCCTTGGCCCTTCTGCCACATGGTGCAGCAAACATGGCAACATCTGCTGGTCTTTTCCTTCTCTTCTGGGCTTCACTGATGTCAGCTTCTTGCCTCCTTGGCTTTCTCTCTCTTTCTGTATTCATTCTATCTATAAGGGACTACAGTAAGAGGATTAAGACCCATACTCAATGAGGTGGATCATACCTTAACTGAAGTAGCCTCATCAAAGAAATGTCCTTCTTACAATGTATAAACTTTAAGAACATGATTTTCTGGGGTACATACAGCTACAAACCACCCTCTGGACCACTCCCCTCCCAGAGACATGTTCTTTCTACATGCAAAATATATTAATTCCATAACAATATCTCACAAACCTTAAGTCATTTCAGTAATACCATCAAGTACAAAATCTCATCAAAATTGGCTATACATATGGTCTGTTCTGGATCATAAATCCCCTGTATCTGTGGGCCTGTGAAACCTAGAGAACAAGTTATCTGCTTCCAAAGCACAAAGGAGGAGCACGTATAGGATAAACATTCCCATTCTCATAGGGAGAAATTAGAAGGAAAATAGAGGTCACAAGTTTCAAAAAATTGCAAAACCCTGCAGGACATACTATACAGATACCAATTTCTGAAAGTCATGTAGGATGATGTTTCTTCCTCTAGCCTGATGGAGTAGCAGTCCTGCCCCTTCCAAGTGCTTGCACAGCAGCCATTCTTTCCCCAAACACTGTGGTGGAGTTTCCAGCACCCTTCAAACATTGGATAGCAGCCAGACAACCCAATCCCCAAGGAATATACTCCACCATCTCTGAAGACTGGGCAACACTCTTCTGGAACAACAGAGTGGAAGATCTGCTCTCTCCAACTGCTGGGGCATACTCACCCTTTATGCTTTATGCTTACGTGGGTGGATCTGCTCTTTTTGTGTGAGAAGATGTCTTCAGTCCACAATTTAGCTTCCATTGTTCTGCCTGTGAAATTATTTTCCCTTCAATATGTCACTTTTCTGGTCCTTTTAGTCCAGACCTGCAGTGGTAATGTTCATATAGACCCCACAAAATTTTTTCTTGGTTTCAAATGTAGTATTCAGGTGTCCAATCCACCAGACAAAAGAACTTTCAACAAATCCTTTCTGGATAACTGCATTCCCAATCTTAGCTTGCATTGAAATGGCTGACTTTCCATGTTCAGTTAAATAAACACATAGAACACTATTCTCTGGGGCTTCACTTTCTGGAAACTCAGAATTTTCCAAACCATCAATTTCTGGTTTCTCTATGCCCAAGAATTCAGTTCTCAACTTATCCCTTTTCTCTTGCATTTTACTGTAAGCTGCAAAGGGAAACCAGGCTGCACTTTCCACACTTAGCTTAGGTATCTTTTCATCTAAATGCACAATCCTATCACTCTCAAATTCTGCTTTTCATTCAACAGTTGAACTCAGTTTTACCAAGTGTTCTACCACTTTTTTCATATAAAAATTTATATTGAATTATATGATATATACATGAACATATATAAAAAATAAGTATATAGTAAAAGTTGTAAACTTAAAAAACAAGCACACATATCATACAGGGCTCCCATATATCACCCCACCACCAATACCTTGCATTATTATAGAACATTACAAATTATAAAAGAATGTTGTCATCAAAATATTGCTGTTGACTATAGTCCATATCTTACATTTGGTGTATTTTTCCACCAACACAATCTTTTTTTTTTTAATTCATATACCATATAATCATCGTTTTGTTGGTTGTCCTGGGCAAGTTTGATCTGGAGAGTAAGTGTTGGCTGCAAGTCTTCTGATGTTCATGGTTAACCAACATATGAACAGATGGAAGAGTTAAGTCTCTGAGACATATATTTAATGGGTATAATGCTAATTATAGGTTCAAATAAAAGGGGTAGAAGAATCATGTATAGGGAAATTATAAATGAATCTAACTATTACCTTGGGGAAATAGGTTGTCATATATTCAAGGTAAGGTCCACCAACAAGGTACTGATTCCAAGCAATTGTGTGCCTTGTCTGTAGTGTCTGGATGGCTCTAGAGTCTGCAGGAGGACCCTTACTTGAGGCTTGGTTCACAGTGGCAGTTAGTGAGATTCTTGAGACACACATAAGAATAACCTCTGAAATGACCTCCCAAAACATTTTGAAATCTCTTAGCCATAGAACTCTTGTATTTGAAGTTTCCCCATTTTGGTCAAGGTCTTTTTCCAAATGAATCACTGGTTGGTGCTTGGTATTAACTGTTGGTGCCAGGGAGACTCATCTGCAAGAGTCATGCCCCATGCCAGGGGGAAGGTAAGAGTTTATTCACTGTGTGTGATTTAGAGAGATGCCACCTTTGAATAACAAGGAGGTTGTTAGGAGGTAACTCTTAGGAGATAGACATTATTAGCCTAAGTTTCAATTTTACAAGATTAAGGTTTATAGTTATAAGCATTAATATTGAGGGCTTGACATATTGGTCTGTTTTCTTTCATTAGATAATGCTGATATACTCAAGAGATTCTTGTCTGTCTATTTGAGAACAAAGCAGGACCCCCCAGGATGGGAGTTTAATATTTTGTTGTTATTGTATGGGTCTCCACCTGCTGAGATAACACTCTATAACAAGATGAACACATTCATATTCCAAAGAAGCATGCCCCAGATATATCCTTTCCCATACACACCCCCCCACTGTCAACACCCCGCACCAGTAACCGTTCCCTGCCATATTTGCTAAAAGAACATGCCCACAATGTATTTTCAACCACAGAAATTCACCTCCCCAGAGTTCACCTGTTCCTTCCTCCAGCCCTACCTCCAGTTCCATGCATAGTCCAATGAACCTCCCTTACCCTATGCTCCCTCACACTCCAGTACCTTCAATCCCACTCACATCCCTCCATCACCATCTACTCCATCTATTGCCAAGCCTTCCACCTTATCATGGGTTTTGCCATGCTGAGCATAGGCTAGACACATTGTAATCCCTTTCATGCTCCTGATAACCTATCTTCCAGACTCTAGCTCTGTGAGTCTGTTCAATATTCTTAAGTTTTATCAGTGAGATCAGGTAATATTTGTCCCTTAGTGACTGGCTTACTTCACTCAACATAAGGCCTTCAAGGTTTACCCATCTTGTCCCATGCATTAATACTACATTTCTTCTTATAGCTGAGTAATACTCCATTATATGTATATACCACATATTGCTTATCCATTCTTCTGTTGATGGACACTAGGGTTTCTTCCAACTTTTGGCAATAGTGAAAAATGCTGCTATGAATATTGGTATGCATATATCTGTTTATGTCCCTGCTTTCAACTCTTCTAGGTATATACCTAGTATGGGATTGCTGGATCATATGTCAATTCTATAGTTAGTGCTCACATAGCAAGCCAAGCGCCTGTGCAGTAAGCCAATGCCCACACAAGTGAGTCACGAAGCAAGATGATGATACAACAAAAGAGAGACGAAGGCAAAAGTCAAAGTGAAGCACATCAGAGACCAGGAACTGAGGTAGCACAATTGATAGGGAACTTCTCTCCACATCAGAGTTCCCCAGGATCAAATCCTGGTGAATCCTAGATGAGAAAGACAAGAAGGCAAAAAGAAATATTGATACAGAAGATCACACAGTGAATGGACATAGCAAAAACAGCAGGGCAGGGGAGGGGGAGGGGAAGAAAAAATTAAAAAAAAAATTCTATACTTAGCTTCCTGAGAACCTGCCAAACTGTCCTCCACAATGGCTGCACCATTCTATATTCCCAGCAGCAGTGGATGAGTGTTCCCATTCTTCTACATCCTCTCCAAAGCTAGTAATTTGCTTTTTTTTTTTTAAATAGCTGCCAGTCTAATGGAGGTAAGATGATATCATTGTAGTTTTGATTTGATTTCACTAATAGCTAGTGAGGTTGAGAATCTTTTAATATGCTTTTTAGCTATTTGTATTTCTTTTTTAGAAAATTGGCTATTCAAATCTCTTTTTTTTTTCTTTATTTTTAAAGAAGTTTTAGATTACACAAATGTTACATCTAACAAATGTTACATCCCATATACCCCACCCATCCTGCTCCCCCACTTTCCCCCATTAACAACATCTTTAGTGTGTACATTTGCTATAATTGATGAACACATATTAAAGCATTGTTACTAACTATGATCTATAGTTTACATTATGGTTTACACTTTGCACTGCACAATTTTATAGATTTTGACGAAGTATATTATGGTTTGTATCTATCATTGCAATATAATGCAGAGCAATTCCAATAGCCCCAAAACTCCCTATGTTATGACTATTCTTCCCTCTCCCTCATTTCATAACCTCTGGTGAACACAGTTCATGTTACAAATACTTCTATTACTAGAATAATAATAAGTCTATTTTAGTCCATAATCGCATTCTCCAATTATGTTTGCTCATTCCTCAATCTTGAGGATTTGGGGACGGTGATGCCCATTCTGCTTCCAATTGAGAGGGGTCTTAGATCACATGGGGCAGATAGATGGAACTCTCTTGCTTACAGTTGTGGATACTCTGTTTTTTGCAATGGGTGTTGTCCATCATTATCTCCTTGTTAGTTGTCCTGGGTGAATCCAACAAACTGGAGAGTAGGTGTTGGCTGCAACTCCTCTGAGATTCAGGGATCAACAGGCATATGATCAGCCAGAAGATTTAAGTCTCTGGGACATATTTAATGGATACTGTGATAACTATAGGTTCAAATAAAAGGGACAGAAGAATCATATGTAAGAAAATTATAAATGAGTCTGAATCTGATACATTGAGGAGATAAGTTATCATATATTCCAAGGTAAAGTCCACCACCATAGTGCTGATTTCCTGGAGTTGTCTGCCTTTTCTATAGTGCCTATAGTGTCTAAATGTCTCTAGAGCCCTCAGGAACACCACTGCTTGAGGTATTGTTTACTGTGGCAGTCAATGAGTTCCTTCTGAGATATGCATAAATGTAACCTCTGGGATGACCTCCCTACTCACTTTGAAATCTCTTAGCTATAGAAACTCATTTATATTTAATATTTCCCCCTTTTGGTCTAGGTCTTTTTCCAAATGCATATCACTAGTTGGCACCTGGTAATAATCCCTCGTTGCCAGGGAGGCTCATTCCCAGGGGTCATGTCTTTGTCAGGGGAAGGTAGTAAATTTATATACTGAATTTGGCTTAGAGAATGGCCTCATTTGAGCAACAAGGAGGTTTTCAGGTGGTAAGTTTTAGGCAATATATATTATTAGGCTAAGTTTCAATTTCACAAGAACAAATTTAATAAGTAAAACCAATAATATCAAGGGCCACATACTGTAGAGATTTTTGCCCCTCTATTAGAGAATGTAATAGGACTCCCAGGATGGGAATTCAATGCTCCTTTTGTTATTGTGTGTGTCTCTACCCACTGAGACAACATGCCATGACCACATGAACATCTTCATATTCCATAGAGGCTGGCCCCAGGTACACCTCTCCCCACACATCCCCCCACGACTGACACCCCACATCAGGGATCCTCCCCTACCACAGCTGCAAAATTTCTGCAATCCAAAACTTCCCTAAAACAAAGTCAAAATAAAATAAAGTAAAATATGATAAAAAAGTAACTTAGGCAATTTGCATTGTGCCTTTCATCACCAAAAGACCTTTTATCTTTATGTATATTGACAATTTCTTCCATATGTTCCCCCAGTGTCTTTTTTTCACTTTATTTTCCAAGAAGTTTTAGGTTTCAGAAAAGTCACTAGAAAATATAGGATATTCCATATACTGCCCCTTCCCCCACACACATCCTCCCCTACCAATAAAATCCTACATGAGTATGGTAGAATGGTACAGTTGTTACAATTGATGAACAAATATCAAAGCATTTCTCCTAACCATGGTCAGTGGTTTACATTATGATTTACATTTGGTACCATGCACTTTTATAGGTTCTGACAAAATGTACAATAGCCTGTATCCATCAATGTAAGATCATGCAGAACAATTCCAATGCCTCCAAAATGCCTTATGTTCCACCCATTCTTCCCTCCGTCTCCCCTTGGAGTCTGTAACAACCACTAAATTTTCATTTTTGAAGAATAACTTTCATAGTTACATGCATTAATATTGAGGACTTAACACATTGTCCTCTTTTCTTTTATTTGACAATTGTTCTCTTTTCTTTTATTAGGCACCACCTATGTACTTGAAAGATTCCTGTCCATCTATTTGAGCAGAACTCCACAGGACAGAAGTTTAATATTTTGTTGTTTATTGTGTGGGTCTCCACCCACTGAGATAACACCCTACCCAAGATGAACACATTCATATTCCACAGAAGCATGCCCCAGTTGTTCCCTTTCCCACATATAACTTCAGTTAAGTTTATTTCTAGGTATTTGATTCTTTTAGTTGCTATTATAAATGGAATCTTTTTCTTGATTTCCTCCTCAGATTGCTCTTTATTAGCATACAGCAATGCTACTGGTTTGTGTGTGTCGATCTTATATCCTTCTACTTTACTGAACTCATTTACCTACCCTAGAGGCTTTGTAGTAGATTTTTCAGGGCTTTCTACATATAGGATCATGTCATCTGTAGATAGTGAAAGTTTTACTTCTTCCTTTCCAATTAAGATTCCTTTTATTTATTTCCCTTGCCTAAGTGCTTGAGCAAGTACTACTAATATAATATTAAATAAAAGTGGTGACAATAGGCATCCTTTTCTGGTTCCAGATCTTAGAGGGAAAGCCTTTAGCATTCCATCATTGAGTACAGTATTAGCTACAGGTTTTCATATATTCCTTTTAACACTTTTAACATGTTGAGGAAGTTTCTTCCTAATCCTATCTTTTGAAGTGTTTTTATCAAGAAAGGATTCTGTATATTGCCAAATCATTTTTCTGCATCAATAGAGATGATTGTGTGATTTTTTTTTCTTTAGATATGTCAATGTGGTATGTTACATTGATTGATTTTCTTATGTTGAACCATCCTTGCATACCTGCGTTAAAGCCCATGTGATCATGGTGTATAACCCTTTTGATGTGTTGATGAATACATTTAGCAAGTTTTTGTTGAGGATTTTATCCTCTAAATTCATTCAAAATATTGGTCTGTAGTTTTCTTTTCTTGTGGTATCTTTATTTGGCTCTGGTATTGGATGATGTTGGCATCATAGAACGAGTTAGGCGATGTTCCCTCCACTTCTAGTTTTTGGAAGTGTTTAAGCAGAATTGGTGTCAGTTCTTTCCAGAATGATTGGTATAATTCACCTGTGAAGTCATCTGGTTCTGGGCTTTTCTTTGTTTGAAGGTTTTTGAAAATTAACTCAATCTCACTCCTTGTGATTGTTGAGTTCTTCTTTTTCTTCTTTTGTCAATGTAGGTTGCTTGTGTGCTTCTAGAAATTTGTCCATTTCACCTACATTATCCATCTTGTTGGCATACAATTTTTTAAAGTATCCTCTCATGATGCTCTTTATTTCTGTGGGAACAATGGTGATAGCCCCTCTCATTTTTAAATTTTATTTGCATTTTCTCTCTTTTTTCTTTCTTAGTTTAGCTAAGGGTTTGTCAATGTTGCTAATATTCTCAAAAAAAAAAAAAAAAGAGAGAGAGAAAGAAAATTACAAGCCATGCATGAAACTGGAAGACAAACAAACATAGAGGAAAAACTAATCAAGGATATCCAAAGAAATATCATGAATCAATTTAATGAAATGATTGAAGTGATGCTTGGATACATACAGCTTCAAACCACCACGGGAACTAAGTCATAGTTTTTCTACATGGCTGTTTAATTGATCTAGCATTGCATGTTTGATATGCCATTCTTTCCCTACTTTATTGTGGTATTTGTCACTGTTGCATAAATGAAGTGTCCTCATATGATGTGTACAAAGGTCTGTTTTGGGATTCCAGTTTATTCCATTTGCTACTTTTATTCTTGAGCCCATATCACAGTTTCATTTTCATAATTATTGGCACTTTATTATAATTTATGGTATATTTAGAGTAAGTCTTAGTGTGTTCTTATGGCCAATTCTTGGCCCTTTGAATCTCAGTAAAATTTTAGCATCACCCTACAAATTTTCACACACACATACACACACACATACATTGTCTCACATGTGTACACAAAAAAATCCCCCTTGGTAAAGGTGGTTAAAAATTTGAAAATCACTACCAGAATGAAGGAAAAATACAAGTATTTTAACTCTACAAACCTTTCGAACACCACAATATATTTTTCTTATGATTTTTAGGTTACTGTATTATTGTTGTTTATTATTGTTACTTCCTCTTTTCATTCCTTACTGCATCCCCTTGCTTTAATCTGGTATCATATTCTTTCTGCCAGAAGAATTCATATGTGTGTATATATGTGTGTGTGTGCATGCATTCATGTGTACACACATGTATGTACATGTATGTGTATTAATATTTAGTGTGAGTGTACTGGTGATGAATTTTCCCATTGTATTTGTTTGGAAATGTCTCTGTTTTCCATGGATAGGAAATTTCTAGATTTGTAGTCATTTATAGTTATTTACTTTTTTTTCTCTTTATTTTTTTGAAATGTTACATTAAAAAAATATGAGGTCTCCATATACCCCACACCCCCCTCACCCCACTCCTCCCACATCAACAACCTTTTTCATCATTGTGCAACATTCATTGCATTTGGTGAATACATTTTGGAGCACTGCTGCACCACATGGATAATGGTTTACATTGTAGTTTACACTCTCCCCCAGTCTACCCAGTGTGCCATGGCAGGACATACAATGTCCAGCATCTTTCCTTGCATTACCACCCAGGGCAACTCCAAGTCCTGAAAATGCCCCCACATCTTATTTCTTCTTCCCTCTCCCTGCCCTCAGCAGCTACCATGGCCACTTTCTCCACATCAATGCTACAATTTCTTCCATTACCAATCACAGTAGTTCCATAGTAGAATACCAGTAAGTCCACTCTAATCCATACTCTATTCCTCCAGCTTGTGGACCCTGGGACGGTGATGTCCACTCCACCTCTATATCAAGAGGGGGCTTAGATTCCATGTGGATGATGGATGCAATTCTCCTGCTTGCAGTTGTTGGCACTCTTGGCTCCCTTGGGTGGTAGTTGACCTTCTTCACCTCCCTGTTAGCTGGCTGGGGTAAGTCCAATAAACCAGAGGGTATGAGTTGCAAGTCTGCGGAGGCTCAGGGCCTGGTTGTCACATGGACAGTCCAGAGTTTCAGTTCTCCTGAGTATACACCAACCCCAGCACCAACCACAGGTCCTATAAAAGTGCCAGAAGAGGCATGTGTAGAAAGGTCACACCTTAGTCCAACTCCATCACACTCAGGAACACAAACTCCAAAGTAGGGCCAACTGACATGGCACTGAACTCCAGAGCCATCTGCCATGACCATAGAACCTGTGGGTCTCTGTAGCCCTCAGGAGAACTAATATCTGGGATTGTATTTACTTTGGCTGTCTCTGGGATCCTGCTGAGACGTGTGTAAGTGCAACCCCTCTGATGACCCTCTGACTCTTTTTTGGAGACTCATAGACATATAAATTCATTTGTCCTTTCCAATTCACCCTTTTTTTTCAAGGTCAAAAAACAGTTTTTAACACCTGATATTACATGAAAGCTGAGATATTCTGCTGATCTGAGTTGACCCTTTTATTCAAGGTCTTTTCCTAGTTACAATTATCAGCTGGTGCTTGGTACTAATCCCCTGGTGCCAGGGAGGCTCATCCCCGGGAATCATGTCCCACATTGGGGGGAAGGTAATGCATTTACATGTTGAATTTGGCTTAGAGAGTGGCCACATTTGAGCAACATGGAGGCTCTCAGGAGGTAACTCTTCGGCACCCTGCAGCTCTAAGCCTTGTTCATATTTCAGGTGCAAAATGTCGAAAACAAAGCTTTTTCATTTTTTCACTTTTTGATATCCCAATTTTTCTTTATTTAATTTTTCTAAATTAGTATGTATTCGATATCTAACCTTTAAACCCATCATTATATTCCGTTTTACTATTACTGGAACTTGGCAATATATTAGGTTTCATTTTCAAAGAAGTTTTGGACCACAGAGAGGTTCAACTATGGCAGAGGAGGAATACTGGTGTGGGGAGTTATTCATTTTTAATATCCTAAAGATTTTATTTCATTGTCATATGATTTCTATTGAGAAGACATCTTCATTTCTATTGAGAATGCATATTCAATTAAATTGTTTTTTCTTTAAAAAAAAATATGTTTTATTTTCCATCAACTCTTTTAAGATTTTTTTCTCTGACTTGGATTCCAACAATGTAAACATGTTGTATATTTATAGTACTTCTTTTTTAAGATTTATTTATTTATCTTCCCCGCCCCCGCCAGCCCCCCCCAGTTGTCTGTTCTCTGTGTCTATTTGCTGCATCTTCTTTGTCCACTTCTGTTGTTGTCAGCGGCACGGGAATCTGTATTTCCTTTTGTTGCATCATCTTGTTGTGTCAGTTCTCCTTGTATGCAGCGCCATTCCTGGGCAGGCTGCACTTTCTTTCACGCTGGGCAGTTCTCCTTATGGGGCGCACTCCTTGTGCATGGGGCTCCCCCTGCGTGGCATGGCACTCCTTGTGCATATCAACACTGTGCATGGGCCAGCTGCACACAGGTCAAGGAGGCCCGGGATTTGAACCACGGACCTCCCATGTGGTAGACGGATGCCCTAATCACTGGGCCAAATCCGCCACCCTATAGCACTTCTTGAATATATAGCTTAAATGAAGGAAAGGAAATATTTATATACTGGCTAAGAATTTCACTAATCTGATGAAAGACAACAAGCTATATAGCACTTCTTGAATATATAGCTTGTTGTCTTTCATCAGATTAGTGAAATTCTTAGCCAGTATATAAATATTTCCTTTCCTTAATTTTTTTTTCCTTTTTTTTGCTTGGGATTACAAATGTACATTAGACCTTTACATTGTGTCACATATAACTCTCTTCCTCTCTTCATTTTCCACATTTTTATCTCTATTTTTCAAACTCGATATATATATATTTTTTTACTGACATCTCTTTCACGTCACTAATCTTCTGTTCTGCTATATCTAATACATTATAAAACCCATGCATTGAATTTTTAATTTATTTTGAAGTTGATTTTGTAGAATTCTCAAAAAATTATTTTCTTAGGTAGACTATAGTTCACTGATGAAATTCTCTTATCATCTATTTTCATGGATATATTAATTAGTTATTTTAAAGTTCACATCTGATAACTCAAATATCTGAATTGTCTACATGTCTGTTCTATTGCCTAGCTGGTGATTTTTAAATTTAATGACAGGAATTGCCTATGAAAAATTGTAGGAGCACTGGATAATGTTCCCTTTGCCTAAAAATAAGTTTCTTTAGCAGGTAATAGGAGCAGGAGTATGTCGTTTTAATCCAATCAGGCTTTGAGCTGATTCTCTCTTAGTAGATACAAACTAAGGGATACCTTGAGAGGAAAAGCAGTTGTGCCATCATGCCTACTTTTCTGTACTTTTTTCTTTGAGCTTGTGCTCCCTCATGTCCTGGATTCCTTGGTAGTGATGAACTCCAGAAGTTTATTTACCCAGCCCTTTGTATCTGATTAAAGCTTTTCTTGGCTGCACTATTTTAATAGCTACATTCATTTTGGTTTCTCAGCCTCTCCATCTTGGTCATTTATGAAACAATAAATGCCTGAAGGCTGAAAATGGGATAGAAAGTTGGGATCACCTTAATGAGGTTCCCATTTCCCTAGTATCTTGCCATTCAGGTTCTGGCTGCTTTGGTAGCTCTCTTACACTTTGAAACATTTTTTCTTCTTTTTAAATTTTATTCTGTTTTTCTAATTTTCTTATTGGGAAATTGATTTGCCATAAGTTAGTCTACCATAGCCAGAAGCAGAAATCCACACCCATGATTTTAGCTACTCTGTGCACAAATGCCTCTTAAACTATTTCACCAGACTAAACTCAAAGAAACAATTGAACATTTTTATCTGTGTGCCCCACTGGCTCATCCCTTGATCTGTTTTCTACGTCCCATACAGAACAAACCCCTCAAAGCTTCTGTTCTGTTCAATATGCCTTCATTTACTCTATCTTCAGCCTTTCCCTTCTGTTGGTACCATCTCATTAAAACTAAATACATTCAAGTATTTAATTTCTTAAAAGTAAAATCTACAAAACAAGTCCATTGACCACATATACCAATGCCTCTCTTGTTTCTGTCACAGCTAAAGTTCTTAGAAGTCTCATATTACAGCTCTACCTTCTCACCTATTAGTATCCTCCACTACTGCCATCCGTCACCTTCTGCACTGCATCCCAGAATCATTGATGGCCTCTTGACGTACCTCATTCCTTTGCTTACCTGTCTTGATCACTTTGCAATTTTGCCCATTTCTTGATCACTTCCTTTTTCTTGAGTTGCTCTCTGCCTTTGTTTGCATGACTCCATAGTGGTCCCACTATCTCTCTCCCTTGTGGGCTCATTTTACTCTGCCTGACCCTTAAATGTTAATGTTTCATAGGGTCCAGTTCTGCTGTCCTTCACTGTCTTGACTCTGTAGTGGTAAGTTAGGCAGAGTTGCAGGTCAGTCCCTTTGAGGAAATAGAGAAGAAATTCCTCGTGGAAGAGGGTAGATCATGGAGCTTTTATGCTTACAAAAAGGAGAAATGTGTTAAACCAAGCAGAGCCGAGAGCACTGCTTTTCACTTCTTGTTGGTGGCTGGGTGAAACTAGCCACGTTGTGCTTCAAATATCTCAAGTGCTGACTCCAGAACTTCTCCAGATCTTTCACTGGAGCTTCAGCATTGCCCATCCAAATGTCAATGGAGGGTCACATTCAAATGTACAACAAGTACCAAACCCTCAACAGGTCCACACAGACACACACAAACTTATTACTCAGCCCTATCCTATCCTTCCGGATCCTGTATCTACATGAATGATACCATCTTGTCCCAGGAATGTGGGAGTCCTATATGTTCTTTCCTCTTAATACAAAGCTCAGATCTCATCCTCCAACTGCCCTCCCAATCTGGATTTTTAGCTGGATCATGTGTGTGTATAATGTTGTATATATCATATCATATTCTTATACCATTTTGACATATCCTTCTCCTTCACCTGACTGTGAGTTACTTAATGGCAGATACAGTGAATTATTCTCCTCTGAACACCCAGTGCCTAGCATGGCTCACTCCTTGTAAATATTTCTGAATCTATTTGCATATTTCAAGGTTAAATATAAGTGTCAAGGAAGTAGAACAGATAATTTGCTGTGGTAGTCACCAGAGAAAAGATTCTTGGGTCTGGGGATATCAAGCAATAGCCATTATATTGGATTGTATAACTAGACGTGGCAGGGAGAGAGTTTCTAGACTGCTACTTACTAGTGGTGTCTCTTGGGACAAGTAATATAATAGATAAACCTCAGTTTTCTCATATGTAAAATGGAACTCATTATAGCTTTTTACTGTATCTGTGAAAATCAAATGAGATGGTGCATATAAAGTACTTTGGAAAGTACCTGGGACACAGTAAGCACCCAGTAAATGTTATTAGTATTAATGAAAGAAAAACACAAACACCAGTATAGTTGGGAAAGTACAGGGTGCAGGTATGGGGAAGTCAGTAGATCTGTGTGGTTTTAAAAACAAGACAACCATGTGGAATCTAAGCCCCCTCTTTATATAGATGTGGAATGGACACAACCATTCCAAGGTCCACAGGATGGAGGAATAGAGTATGGATGAGAGTGGACTTACTGATATTCTATTCATGAACTACTGTGATTAGTAATCAAAGAAAATGTGGCATTGGTGTGGAGAAAGTGGCCATGGTGGCTGCTGGAGGTAGGGAGTGGGAGGAAGAGATGTGATGTGGGGGCATTTTTGGGACTTGGAGTTGTCCTGGGTGGTGCTGCATGGACAGTTACCGGACATTGTATGTCCTCCCATGGTCTACTGGGTGGATTGTGGGAGAGTGTGGGCTGTGGTGTGGACCATTGACCATGAGGTGCAGTGGTGCTCAGAGATGTATTCACCAAATGCTATGAGTGTCTCATGATGATTGAGGAGGTTATTGTTATGGGGGGAGGAGTGGGGTGAGAGGGGTGGGGAGTATATGGGGACCTCATGTTTTTTTAATGTAACATTAAAAAAATAAAGACAAAAAATATCCTAAAAAATAAAAAAATAAAATAAAATAAAAAACCAAGACATAAAGGAGAGTATTGAGAGTTTTACTTGAGAAGTGAAGAGAGATTTAAATCACAAAAGACAATGAATGCCTTCCTAAGTAGTCTGATAACTGAAATATGTAATCATCTTCATAATGGGACTTAATTAATAGAAATATGGCAGAGGTGGCATGTAGCTAGCATTCAGGGCTTCATTGCTGCAATTCTGTGCCCAACTCAGCACAAATTTATTCCACACCCAGATGTGGCTTCCAAATGTTCAATAGAGTGGTTCAGGCAGGCTTTGCCAATCAATCGGAACCTACTTGCTATCTCTGGATGGCAAATCTCTCTGGGGCTCCACTTAATTTTGCTTGTGCAGACAAAGTGAAAGTAAAGGAAGAAACCAGACAATCATTAACCAAATGATATGACAATAATTGAAAGAATAATTTTCAGATAAAAAGCACATTTCCAGTCTGTACCCTGAAATTTCCAAGCTGTTCTATTATTCTTTGCATGAATATAACCCATCCAAGCTTTCAGAGTAAGGCCATGTACATGCTCTCATTTTATCCTCAGAAGAACTAAACTTACAGTATATACTTCGCAGATGAGTAAACCAATTCTGTATGATATCTGGTGAATTAAGGTTAGGACCAAACCGAAACTCTGGCCTTCGGCAGGGTTTCTGTTGACTTCTACTTCAGAGCTGGGAGGGTTGCAGACTGATTTTACTGAGTAGGTTTCACTCTCCGTCTCAGCTTTCTAGTATGAATCCAGCTTCCAATTAGCTGATAGCCATAAGCCTTATCAGAAGTTCTTTTCTTTTCTTTAATTATAAATCCCTTTTAATTTATTTAGGTTAGTATGGAGCTTCAGAAGTGATTTTTGAAAAGCATAGATGCTTAATTAATTGCAGTTTCCCTCCTATCTCTTGTCTAGGGCATCTGTGAAATACTGAACTAATTGATCCCAGAAGCCTGGTAATAGGAGAATAATGACTTTTCGTCAACCTCAGCTGCACACTGACAACGTCACTTTAGGAACTGGCAATTTCTATCTTTTACTCTCTTGGATTACCTCAGCTTGTTTTCTGGATTCCCCTCAAGAGGCAAACTGAGAATTTTTCTTTATGCATGTTAATGAAGACATATACCACGTGGCATCATTAGAAAGGCACTACCAAGTTGGAATGAACCATCTTCTAAGAGAAAAAATGGAATGGAAAGTTTGGCTTTCCCATAACTGGACTGTTCCTATCACCCTTATATACATTTTTGCTTTACAGGTCCCAACCTATACGTTTTTTATAGTTAAGATCACATCCCTTCTAACTATAGCTAACTTGCTTCCTTCTTGACCATCCTTAGTGCTTTTTGTTTCTTTCATACATTTTAATTCCTGATCACACTTAATGTTACTTTTTTTTCTTTCAGTATTTATATATCTTTTACTTGTGGAAAGCTTCTCTCTAAAATTAGACCTTAAGTTTCTTGATACTTGGGATATAAGATATTTCTTTTGTACATCTGATTATATCTAAGGTAGTATTGAATTTATGCTATTAATTTCATGTTTTTGATGTAGAAATTGAAAGTAAGAGAATGAAGTGAATTCCTTAGGGTTTCTACTCTTAGCTGCAGTACTCTTGGATTATTCAGACTTGTTTCAGTTTCCCTGAGAGTAAAAGAGAGTATACCCTTTTATGCTTTATAGTATCTACCTTACATTTTTAAAAAATAAGGAATAATTGAGTTAATTCATGAAATTCCTTGGTACAGTGATAGCATAAGGCAAATACTCAAATAAATATTATGTATATTATTATAAGCAGATGAATGCATGAAAGAAAACAAAACATACAGTGAACACCTGGCCAATAAATATTGCAACATAAGTCTTCAGCCAAGTTGTATGTAGTCTACCAATTGTCCTTTTGCCCAAAGTTTATCAGGAATCTGAACTGCTTTTTCTCTTGATGACTTACAAATAGTTCAGTCAGTTACGCAAAGATGAACAGCTTGACTGTGGAAGACATTCTATTCCAAGGTGTTGGGCTATAAAAGGATTCAACTCTAGGCTCACTGTGTTCTAATCTGGAAAGCTCTGTTCCTGCTTTTTATGACCTCTCTCCAGAAAGCAAATATTCTAATTTGGTCTTGGGGGCTGGGGGAGGAGGAAACTGCTGAATTTTAGTGTGTTTTAGCTTTACTATTTTTATAGACAAGAAAAAGTTAAATGGAAGCTTTAAAGAAGGCAATGGGAAAAATAGCAAATGGACACAAAACTCTATTACAAGGTTCCAACTGCTTGAATATTTTGGATATATGTTTGGTGAAATAGAATAAGAATAGGTTTTAAAATCTGAGAACCAAGATTCTGGTCCTAGCTTGGTCATTGTTGTATGTAACAGTATGAATTTGTTTTTTCATTTAAAAATGGGTACAATAATAACAGTCCACACATGATTGTGGTGAGACTAAATTGAGATGATGTTTAAAAATGCATCCAGTGAACATTCACTATTGTCATTCGAAATAGAGGAGGAATATTATAAAAATTTAACTACCCGGAAAATGTGACACACAACATTGGTCTAGTCTGTTGTTCACAAGGAATGTAGGCCAATATACTCAATCTACAAAAACAAAACCTAAGGGCACAAACAAAATAGGACAAATATTTGCACTACAATATGTTTCTAAGCCTCTTTTTCATTTACCTACGTATTTCCCTTGAAAATGGTTGAAGCTTCCTTAGAATACAATTTTTTAAAATTGTTTGACAAAGAAGGGTGTTGAAACTTAAAAAAAGAACTTCATTGCTACTTATTGAAGACCTATCACAATAATGATTTAAATAACAATAAATCTTATAAAATGTAAGTATAAATCAATTTATAAAGATGAAATTTGATTAGTGGTTATGTAGGGCTAGAGAAGGCATGCTAAGGGGTGTGGAGTTTTTCTTCTTGGAGTAATTAAATAATTCTACATTTTTTTATGATGATGAATGCACAGAATGCACAGCATTGTGATTATCCTAAAAGCCATAGATTATATGTATATATAAAAGCCATAGATTATATGTATATATGTATATATAAGGTATATAAAGTATATATACTTTAGATAGAACATATGGTATGTGAATATATCTCAATAAAACTGTTTAATAAGTAAATAAGTAATTATGCAAGAATAACCAGAAATTGCAGCTAGGTACAGCAGGGGAAACATAGAGACTGAGAGGTGAAGAATTTTCTTCTTGTTTGTCTGTTTTTTATTTATTATTATTACTATTATTGAAATAATGAAAATGCTCTAATAATAATTGAAGCAATGATGTACAAATATGTGATTATACCAAACACCATTGATTGGATGAATTATATGCTTTATTAATAAGTATCAATAAAATTGATTTGTAAAAAAAAATTCTATTCAAGCTGTGTAAAACAGGATTTGACTTGCCAAAGTTAATCAAAGTTCCTTAACTTTGGCATTTGGAATGGAGGTTGTCTAAAGATAGTTAAGAACACAGACTTTGTATGCTGCAAATGCTGGACACATATATAACCTCTCATAAACTCAGTGTCCTCATCAGTAAAATATGAATATTATTTTGTATGGGTTGTAATGAGGATTGAATGAAATAATGCTTCTAAAAATAATGCACAGCCTTTAATCAGCATCTTATCGAGTTTAGCTATTCTTTTTTCCTTAATATATTTCAGTGAGGTAGTTTGTACAGAATTCTTTCTGTATCTTATGTCTGTTGAGTTCTAGCAATATCCAGAATGTTAGAGCTGTCCAAGGAATTAGAAGTTGTCTCATTCTAAACCATCTCTTCCAGACGCACTGCTGATGCTCTGATTAGCTGTGCTCAGTCTAGATCCCATACCTCTATACATTCCTTCCCTGTCTTCTATCCTCTTCTGTCGGGCGGCGGTGAGGGGGAGAGACCCTAGGCAGGAGAGGGCTCTCGGGGGCTCTCGGGCGCGGAGGACGCTTGGCGCTGCAGGGAGATACCACGGAGACCGCAAGTCCCTTTATTTGAGGAAGTGCTACAGGTTTTATACTGATAGGGGTTGGCGTGTAGCTGACGGATTGGCTAGAGAGGGGGTGAGAGGGCGGGGATAGCAGGGGGGGCCGTTCCTGGCGGTCTGATGGCTACACAGGCGTATCAGCTAAGTTGGCCAGAAAGATAGCCGCCTGTGGGGACAGGGCTACGCTCTTCCATTCCCTTGAGGGGCATTTGATAGACAACTTGATGAAAGGAAATGAACATAGAGACATGGAGAGCCCAAAGAGAGATGAGAATTTGACTAATAGGAAAGGAACTTGCAATAAGTTTGGATTTAAATCAGGGGAAAATATGTCTATAAGCCTCTTTCAAATAAGCCTATGGCCAAAGGCAAGCACTTACAGCTAAAAGAAACTTCAAATTAAATGAATTAGAGGCGGTGTGCCATGGTGGAACATACTTGCTAACTGTGACAAATCCATTTAATGAATATTGGCTAAGGTATGGATTTATGAACAATAAAGTTCTGCATTTGACAGATTTTTACGACTCTGTATTTCAAGTTTGTACAAAAAGTTAATAATTCTTTTCCATAGACAATTTTCCCAAATGCATTTAATGAGGGATAGGAACAACAAGGCATCATTCTATGCCTTAGTCTTTACAGTTCTTTGCATGTTTTTTCTATGTTTAAAATAAAATTGTTCTTTGGTGAAAGGGTTTAACAGATGTGGGCAATGCCTTGAATATGGTTCAACATTCAGGAATATCAGAGCTGAAAGTGTCCTTAGGGGTCATGCTGAGGTCATTTTCATTATGGAAAACCAAGACAAGAGGGTGATTTATGATTGAAAAACACATCCTTCTATAGAAATGCTTTATGAGCTAGGCCAGATTTATTCTTTGGAAAACTAAGTGAACATCTCTTTGTTGACATGGAGAGACTTCATTTCTACTACCCCCAAGGAGATGGCTTGGAACTCCAATGTTCATTGTGTTAGGCATTACTTTGGTCATGCAAATAGGTCATGGTCACTTGGCCATACAGATAGAGCATAGAATTTGCTTAGGGAAAACTTAAAAGAGAAGTTACGGAGTGCACACAATCTCCTGACCTCTCTCAGATCCTTAGGTTTAGGACAGGCATAGCTGCTGGGCAGGCATTGCTGCTGGGCAGGCATCATGGCCTACATTTCAAAAGAGAGGGTACCATACCATAATATTCTACATATTGATAGGGTTGAAGGGACAGAGCATTTATGTAACTCTGAGTAGTGTGCTTGAGTGGATTCATACTGGCTCACTAAAGTCGACTGTACCCATCTCTTCCCAACTTGGCCTTCAGTGACTTTACATTATTAGATTGATATTGTCCATGATGAGAGTACTTATACCACAGAAATTGTCAAGCACTCTAAAGATGGGATTTTTTTTTTTAGACTTGGTTTACCTGCACACTACTGCAACTATGAAATAATGGAAGCTCTTCAATTAAAGACAAGCCTAAGACTTGGGGGTACAGATCTTCTGTTGAGTTAGGTCAATCCTATGAAGCTACCAAAAACAGGAGGAAATGAGTCTACAAATCCATACAGATTTGTCTCTCACTAGTTCTCTCATAAATGGCTCATTCTCCAGGGAGGAAAAATAATGATAATAACCTTAGTAGTAGCAGTAACATTTAAAAGTCCTTGCCATGTGCCAGACATTTTGCTAAGTACTTAATGTGTATAACATCATTTAGTTCTCAAAGCAATAGTTGGTACAATTGCTGTCTCCATTTTATAGATGAAGAAATCAAGTCCTAGAATATGTTAGTCAACTTGCTTGAGGAATTAGAGCTTTTAAAAGACAATGGCAAAGGTCTTTCAGATCAACCTGAAACTCCTAAGCAGGACTCTATTCTATAAATTATTCCCTTAAGATGGTGGCTTTCAATTTATGGGTTGTGAATCCTGGTTCTAGGAGAAGGTATATAATACTCTGTCCAGTAATTTCAAGGGAGAATTTAATCCATTTGCACAGGAAATCATTTTCTTTAAGCCAAATTGTGTATTTCACATGTATTCATGCTATCATTTTCAAGTATATATAAATATTGTTGAGATGAATACATATTTATTGGTTAAACTTATAACATATAATAATATGTTAATTATTAACTGCTTACTCTATTCTAACATTCCACTATACACTGTGCATGTAACAATGATTTGGATAAATATTGTCCTTGACTTTATATATTTTCTTTATTAACAAATGCGAAAGAGCAATAATTTAACATGGGGTGGACAAACAATACTCTGTTTTGGAAATGTTTGGATACTCTTGCCTTTGGAGGGAGTGCCTCTTGACTCCACATTCTTCTCCCCAAAGCTCACTACCATTTGTTTTAGCCCTGCCTTCGTTATCCTGGGACCACTGTTAGGGCTTCCTAACTGGCCTACCAACCTCTATTTTCTCTTGACTCCAATCTGCCCTGCATGTACTGCCAAGTTCTTCTTTCTAATGATTTACTCTGATAAAATAATTTTCTTCCATCCGGTCAAGTCTGACTAATAGAATACTGATCTAAAAATCAGTGTGTTCTCATCCCTCCAAATCTTGGTGTCAGTACAAATGAATTATATTCATGTTGCTTTAGGGTTTACTATTTAATTACTGTGCCTCTTTTTTTTCCTCTATCACCTTCCTCAACATTTTTCATACACACAAAAAAGAAAAAAAAAATCATTAAACAAAATAAAATGAAACAAAGCCCTCAAACAACCAAACATGTCTTCAAGCATTTTGAAGGCTTTGAATAAAACAAAGATCTCATCTGACCAAAAATTTTTGTGGATGATAAATTTTCCAAATACTCTCCCAGCAAGCTAAAAGAATCTCTTACGCCAGACCTAAAATCTATAACATTTCTTAATCCACATACGATTTTCTTTTCTTTTATACTGTTTATCAAAATAATTGATGACTGAAAAATACCATAGATTAAGCATAACATATCAGATCTAGAAAAATTACCTGGTTGTTGCTCCTCAGCTATTATGTTTTTAAAATCAATTGGTATTTAACCTGAGAACACCTCTTTTTGAAACCTTAATGAAAACCTGTTCTGAGAACATTAATTTGAAATGTCTCTCTTTTCCCCCAGCAGTATAAGGTGTTGCTTTGTATGTGTGTAATCAGGACTGGCAAGGGAGGTTTTTCCATATTCATTTTTAAGGACTGCTTCTTTTTTTTTTTTTAATTGATTTTGTAAAAATATTACTTTTAAAAAAAATATGAGGTCCCATTCAACCCCACCACTGCCCCCCCCCCCCCCCCCCAGCAACCCTCACTCCCTCATCATGACACATCCATTGCATTTGGTAAGCTCATCTCTTGGCATCTCTGTACCTCATGGTCAATGGTCCACATCATAGCCCATACTTTCCCCCATTCCATCCAGTGGGCCCTGGGAGGATTTACAATGTCCAGTGATTGCCCCTGAAGCACCATCCAGGGCAACTCCAAGTCCCAAAGGCGCCTCCGCCTCTCATCTCTTCCTGCCATTCTCCATACCCATCAGCCTCCATGTCCACTTTTCCCACTCCAATGCCACCTTTTCTCTGTGGACCTTGGATTGGTTGTGTCCGTTGCACCTCTATGTCAAGAGGAGGCTCAGATTCCACATGGATACTGGATGCAATCCTCCTGCTTTCAGTTGTAGGCACTCTAGGCTCCCTGGTGTGGTGGTTGTCCTTCTTCAACTCCATCTTAGCTGAGTGAGGTGAGTCCAATAAATCAGATTGTAGGAGCTGGAGTTTGTTGAGGCTCAGGGCCTGGCTATCATATTGTCAGTCCAAAGATTCAAATCCCCTAAATATATCTTAAACCCCAACATCAACTACAATTCCAGTAAAGTAGCATGAAAGTCTTATGAAAAGAGATCCCATCTGAGTCCAGTTTCATCACGCAGAAACACCGGCTCCAAAGAAGGGCCACCTGACATGGCAGTGAACCCCATCTGCCATGACCATAGAACCCGTGGGTCTCTTCAGCCCTCAAAGGAACCAATACCTGGGGATTGTATCTACTTTATCTGTCTCATTAGACTCTGTTCAGTTGTGCATAAGGGCAATCCTTCTGACAGCCTCCAGACTCTTTTTTAGAGACTCGTAGCCATATAAACTCATTTCTCCTTTCCATTTCCCCCTTACATTAGGTCAAACAGCATTTTAAAGTCATGTTATTATATGTAGACAGGGATATTCTGCTGATCTGCATCGAACCTTCAATTCAAGGTCATTTTCCAGTTGCATCATTAGTTGGTAGTTGATAGTGATCCCTCGGTGCCAGGGAGGCTCATCCCCGGGTGTCATGTCCCATGCTGGGGGGAAGGATTGCATTTACATGCTGAGTTTGGCTTTGAGACTGGCCACATTTGAGTAACATGAAGGCTGTCAGGAGGAAATTCCCAGGCACAGTGCTGCTCTAGGCCTTGTTCTTATCTCAGGCATATAGGCTCACAAGCATAGACATTAGTATCAGGGGCTCACTGTTGGACCCTCATTCCTTCCCGGTCCTTGCCGCTGCACCTGGGGGACTGCCGCTGCTCCCCTAGGGACTACGACAGAGCACCCCCGGCCAGTAACCCAGTATCCCCCCAGCTGTTGTTTTTAATTGTTGCCACTATGAGTATATCCAGACATTACCATGCACCCTGGACATATGCCCTGTATAGCTCCCTGTCAGCCATATATCACCTGTCAATAGTATCCTATACCAGTATTTAAGGACTGCTTCTTGAAAGGAAAGCAATTCTTTGGTTTTAGCAAACTAGATCAATCTATTTCTCTCAGGATACGGAAAAATGAAGTGAAACAATTGTGATTTGGGGGCTGATTCCTTACTTAGCTGGACCAATGTAGAAATATCTGGTGATAAAATCCAAGGAAATCACAGATGAGTCTTTGGCACCCAGTTCTCCAGTCAACCTCCCCATCATGGCTCCAAAACTACACTTGTGGAAATGTTGTCGGCACTCAGCTACTTCCTGCACAGCCTCCTGCTTATAAAAACACATGCTAGCCATCTACAGCTTCGTTAATGAACAAAGGATAAATGGGAGATTTCCATTAGATTTCAAAGAGAACATCTGGTTTGGAATATTTGTAATTTTTATTTTTTTGGCTTCCATGGGGAACCTCACATTCAATACCAAGATGGGGGTATAATTGAGACTTCCCCTGCTGACAGTGTAACTGCCTTTCATTGCTAAAGCACAAATAATTACTTATAAAATAGCAGGTGGTCTGCTTAAAAAATCCAAATAAATGTTCTAGGTATTTTTAGACATCATTTGCTGCATGCCTTTCTTATTCTTTTCTGGATCAAGTGGCCACTCTTAAAAGAATGAGTTAGCATGATGAATACCCTGACACCTGGTTTCTATAGATGCCTTCATCTTTATGTCTCCTTACTTTTTCCATTCATTGAAGCTTGATCTTGTTCCTTCCTGAATCCATCTAGACCTGAACTGTTGAAGCTGTGTTTTTATTTCAACTCTCCTTTCTCCACAAATCCTAAAATAGCAACTCATCGTGTTTACTTGTTTTCATCAGCCAAGAGAGAGCAGAGAAGCTAAGAGATTTGTTTATTGAGAGAAAAGAGTAGAGCTTAGAATTCAACTTATTAAGTTGGATTTGTGAGGTGTCAAATTCTAACTGTGTCTCAAAATTCTGATTTTTCTCCCCATTGTAATTGTTTCCAATTACAATGTCATAGGAATGGACATGAATAATCACTGATCTAGAACATTTAGTGTGTTTTTAGCCAGGTAGTCCTCTCTGCATCCCAGGGATTCTACAATGAATTAATTAGTCTATGTAAAAACATATCATCTTTTGTCAAGTGTTATGCCCACCTACAGTTTTATTATCTTTTTCTCTATAGAATGCAATGAAACTTAGGCCAGTATTGTGTTGCCCAGGCTTGCCTGCTACATAATGGAGGAAAGTGGTATGGTGAAAGTTGTGATTTAGAAAACCCCTAGATGTGCGTTCATTAGGGATTGGAGTCAAGGGGAATTATGTGATGTGAGGCAGATAGGTATTTGATAGCTGGGATGCACATAAAGGTACTTTTTCTTTATTCATCTTCAAAGGTTCTGTTTCTTGAGAGAAAGCAATAAACAACTTTTATTCTAAAAATCTCGATTAAAGTATTTCCTGCTTCTATTTAGATAACTCTAAATAAAATAAAATCAGGTGGTATGACTTAAGATGTTTTCTCAACCAATATATGATAGATAGGTTGGGGCGGGGGGAGAGAGAGAGAGAGACAGTATATCATGTTTTTATGAGGATCTTTTTCAGTTATTAAAACCAAGAATTGAGATAGATAGAAACATGACCTGGAACTTAAAACCAAACCTTCAAATTGATTTACCACAAAGTGTTAAGAAATATTTTTTTAAATTAATAATTATTCTATCATATTTTATATCAATGATAAATAATATAAAATTAAATAATATTTTTCAATTATTTTATAATATCTCTTTGATATTCTTTATTTTATCCTCTAAAACTTCATTTTAAAAGTATTTTATGATACATAATATATTAAAATAGTAGGGCTTGCATATTACTTATGCATCTGTTTTTAACTTACATGGCATTCAAAAAAAAAGTTTGGAAATCACTTCTCTAAGATAAGCCAAAGTGTCATGGGGGCGCTATTTGATATTGAGACTCTTTTCTGAGTGTGGTTCAATTCATCCAAAGTGTATCAAGCAACATGTTATCCCTGGTATTCAATAGTTATGCTAAATCATCTCTACGATTTGCCAATAGGTAAAGTTATAACTGAATTCCCATGAAATCATAAAATATTGGACTGCATTTATTCATAGAGGTTATATCTTTGAACCAGAGTTAACTGGCTTTCAGTTAATGTAACCAATGATCCTATAAGATTTTACTACCACATGCTAAATTATGGTGTGGCATCAATGGCAAAAGATGAGAAGTCTCCTCAAGTGCCAATCATGATACAAGGTTGATATGCACGTGCTTAACTATAAGGATTCTGGTTATCACCTTCAGTTATCCAACTGTAAACATAATTGGTAGAAAAAAGTAAAAAGGGAAATATAATGGGATCATTGATGCTAAAGGATCAAAGAACCTCCAGAATTCATTTCTCTTATACTTCTTATTTTCCAGAATACTGCAATATTAGAGTAGGGAATTTTTGAGATAATAACAATAGACATTTATATAGCCCTTAGTATAGGCCAGGTACTGTTCTAAATTTATATTACTCGTTTAAACCTTACAAAGATAAGTATTATTATCATCCTCATTTTCCAAATGAGGAACTGAGGCTTAGAGAGTACAATTACTTGCCCAAAGCCAAACAGCTAGTAAATAACAGGAGTAAGGTTAAAAATGAGGAAATCTGGCTCCAGAAGCTAGGCTTGTAAATACCGCACTATGGTCAAAGTTCTTGGACCAAAAAATGAATGTCAAAATCAGGAGAGTGAGTTCTGAAATATCACAAATGCTCAGATTTCACTGTAGAGCGTGATATATTATAGATTCCACTGGGGATTCTGATATACAAGGTTCCATCCAACTTGCACCTCTATGAACAAACCTTAAGAACCACTAACTTTATCCAATATCCTTGTTTTAAGGATCTGGAAATGCAATCTCACTGTGTAGTAAAAGAAGAAATCTGGACTGTCCAAACCCTGCACATTTCAGAGGTCTTCAAGAATGGACATTGACCTATCTTTCGGAAGATAACCTCCAAGTTATTGGAATATCCTGCCTTAAAAGAGTGTCTTGGTATAATTGGAGACTTGGGCTGCATCAAATAATTTATGTTAACAATGTGAGCTATAATGACTACCTGTTGTTTTTTTTTTCACCTGTGTCACTCATCCATGCTGTATCACTTTGACATCTGGAGGTAGGGGAAAGCTGGATAATAAGTAGCAAAGATCAGTTATGCCAGCACTTAATATTTCCATGACTGATACTCTATAAAATCATCATTGTGTGGAGAATTCAGAACTTTTTCTATAACTTCCTGGGAGAAGTTATTGGAAGACAATTGGAAGCTCACAGCTGGTTTCCCTTGAACTCCTTGAACTACAATCAACTGAGGAGATTGTCTTCAACAATGAGAGATGTCTTATGTAATGAGTTGAAGGCTTTAAAAGGAAGTGATGATTTCAGCAGTCAGAAGAGGACTTCCACTCCCTGAGCTGACCTGTCTACAGCTACAGCTGAGTGCCCAATCTGTCAGTAGCAGAGGCCAACACTCAGATCCTAATAAAGCATGACTTCATTAGGTGATTAGTCTGCTACCTGGTGGCAGGTTGATTACATTGGACCACTTCCATCATGGAAAGGAAGTGTTTTGTTCTAAATGGAAAAGACACATACTCTGGATATGGGTTTGGTTCCTTGCACACAATGCTTTTGCCATAATTACCATCTGTGGACTTACAAAATGCCTTTTTCACTGTCATGGTATTCAACATTGCATTGATTTAATCGAGGAACCCATGTCTCAGCAAATGAATCAGGAATGGGCACATGCTCATGGAATTCATTGGTTTTACCATGTTTCCTATTATCCTGAAGCAGCTGGATTGATAAAATGGTGGAATGACTTTTAAACACTCAATTGCAGCACAAACTAGGTGGCAATACTTTGCAAGACTGGACAAATGTTCTCTGGGAAGCTGTGCATGCTCTAAATCAGCATCTGCTCTATGGTTCTGTTTCTCCCACAGCCAGGGTTCACAGGGCCAGTAATCAAGGGACAGAAATGGGGGTGGCACCATTCACCATTATACCTAGTGATCCACTAGAAAAATTTCTGCTTCTTGTCCCTGACACCTGAAGCTTTTCAGGTCTACAGGTTTTTGTTCCAAAAGAAGGGGTTCTTCCACCAGGAGACACAACAATGAGCCCACCGAATTGGAAGTTAAGACCACCAGCTAGCCACTTTGGGCTTCTCATGCCTCTGAATAACAGGCAAAGAAGGGAATTATTGTTCTGGCTGGGTTATTGATCCTGACTATCAAGGGTAACTAGGACTGCAACTATACAATGGAGGTAAAGAAGAGGTTGCCTGAAATATAGCTGATTATCAAGGGTATTTCTTAGTAGTACCATGCCTTGTGATTAAAGTCAATGAAATATTGCAACAATCCAATCCATGCAGGACTATCAATGGTGCAGAAACTCTAGGAATGAAGGTTTGGGTTACCCCACCAGGTAAAGAACCATGGCCAGCTGAGGTGCTTGCTGTGGGTAGAAGGAATATGGAATGGATAGTGGAAAGAGGTAGTTACTAATATAAATATGAGCTACAACTACACAAACAATTACAGAAGTGAAGACTGTAATGGTTATGAATATTTCTTTCTTGTTTTGTTATGAGTATGTTTGTATATGTATTTAAAACAAATATATTTGTTTTCTTCCAGATCTTATCCCCTTATTATATGTCATGACTTGTATTAGCTTTGTGTCATAGTATTTAAATTATAGGATATCAAGTTTAGGAGTGAATATTACCCAAGAACTTGTACCCTATTCTAGAGAAAGTGAGTTTCCTGTTGTATGAAGGACAGTTGAGGATTGTTATTGAAACTAGGACCGTTACTGCTTTTATTTAGTGAGTAAGTATGGCTTAAGGTGATATGAATGGCTGCCAAGTTGGTAAGGAGTGGACTGTGTTTGTTAAGTTCATGTGTCAATTTGGCCAGGTAATGGTTCCTGGTTGTTTGGTCAAGCAAGCATTGGCTTGATTATTACTGTGAAGACATTTCATAGATGTAAATCATCAGGAGGTTGATTGTATCTATGGCTGATTACATCTACAATCAACTAAGGAGATTGCTTCCAACGAGAGATGTCTCATCCAATCAGTTGAAGGCTTTAAAAAGAGAAGTGATTATTTCAGCAGTGAAAAGAGAGAATTTCCAACTCTACTTCAGCCAGACATCTTCTTTTGGGTAATTAATTGGAAACATTCATTGGCATTCCCTACCTTCAGCCTTCCCTGTGGAATTTGGACTTGTGCTTCCCCACAGTAATTAGACAATTCTTATAATAATCTCATAATATTTACTGGTATCTCCTAGATCTTTCTTTATAGAATGCTGACTATTCAGTGAGGGCAATCTGGCAATATACCTGCTGAAAATATAATCTCTATGAAGTCAGGAACCATGTTTTAAAATTTATTTTTGCTTACTACATATGTCTAGAATATGGTTGTCTAGAATATGGTAGGTGTTCCATAAATATTGATTGTCTAAATAAATTGCATCTATCATTAGTGAAGATAGTCTTTATATAAGGTGGGCTGTCAGTGTTTATCAACATGGTCCTATATTTGCCACCCGCCCCTTCCTTGCAATGCCTTGGATGCCTAATGTCTTCCACTCGTGGACTTTAGATCTTTTTCAGCATAAACCCACCTCCTCTATTTTCTCAAAATTTGGGAGAAATGTACTGTGACCTTTCTTTCATATAGAATCTCTAACTTCTATAGAATGGAATGCCTCCTTTTTCCATGTGTCATAGAAAAGTATGGACCATCTGTCAAAGGGACATTGGAGGAGGAGGGAGAAGTCACTTCTGGCTGAGATATCATAATTGTAGAGAGAAGATAGAGTTTTCACTGGATCTTAAAAGGCACATTGGACTTAGATATTTGAAAAGACAGAGAAAAGGGCCTTCTTGGCAGAGGTAAGGAAAGATAAATAGTCACCAAATTAGAATGCCAATTATAAATTGAGAATGTGAAAGAATTAGTTTGCTTAAAAAATAACTAATATTGGGTAGTTAATTTGAAAAAGGCAGAAATTAAGGCCATGAATGGCCTTAATATCATTTGAATTTTATCCTTAAACCACTGGAGGCCAATTAAAGCTTAGAAAAAGTATATCAAATGGTATAACTGTACCTTAAGAAGTTGCAAGCAAGATGGATCACAGTGAGAAAGAAACTACAGTAGGAGAAACCAGTTAGGGAACTGTTGAAATAAAAGCAGGGGGTGGGGGCAGCAAAATCTGCTTTATAGTCTTTAGCTTCCTCAGCACCAGTTTGCAACAGAACTATGCGATCCTAAATTAGCAAAAGCTGCAGCATGTTCACTCTTTTGGAACCTTGAAACTGGCTTCCTCTTCAAAGGAAACATTTTGAACCCATTGTAAAATCATACTTCATATGGGAACCACAGAATTCCCCTGGTAACTGTGCAAGCTCATTAGAGGCAATAAGAGGTCCTTAGGTAAAAAAATAAACATGAAATTCCTTCAGTCTTGACGTATGAGAAAATAGAGATTTATTCCTGTGTCTTTCAATCTGTTTCAGATAGGTATCTTAGTAGGTTTGCTGATTGATACTGACTCTGTACATCTAGTAGACATAGGACATAATTGAGGCAATTATTGGAAAAACCCAAGTAGAAAAACATTAATAAATCAGTGAATTGATTTGTAGGGCTGTATTTCCTAATTCTATTCATTATCAATAACTACAAACCCTCCATTATTTCAATGTCATAGGTACCTCTCCCTGACTATCCGCTTCAGTCTTTCTAATTCACTGTCTCTAGGACTGACGACCCTCTAGTACTAATCCTTGCACCCTACTAGGCTCCCTAGTCCATGGATCCTGCCAAATTCTTCTTATTCCTCTTTCTCTGATGTCCTCACTATTCTCCTTATCCTATGCCAATTGTTATAATCAATTCCTTGACTTCCTTCTCTCCCTTTCTATGGCTTAGCAAAGCATAACCTGGTTAAATCCAACTCTTACCTATTTTAGGACACAACTCTCTCTTTGTTATTCTTCGACCTCACTGACCATTCCTTAATTTCCTTTACTGGTTCCTTCTTCTCTTCTCATCCTCCTAATTATAGGATACTCATTGCATGTACACACTGCTCTTTCTGTCTACACATGCTTCTTTGGCAATTTCATCCTATCTCATCTTGGCTTTCAATACTATCTATACTCTGATGATTCCCAAACATATACCTCTTTCTGAAATCTCTCTCTTGATTTGACTATCCAATCTTACTCAACATTTGCACTTGGATATTGTGTTTGCTATTTAACTAATGACTCAGCTTCAAATTTACTCTTTGAAACTCTGCTCTGAAAACTTTATTTCCTAGATTTCCTTGCCACTGACCTCCTTTTAGATTCTGCCCAATGGAGTCATGAAGGAGAATGGAAGGTGGAGATAGCAGATGTTTTGGGTAACTCACATGCCCTTGGCCCATCTTTGTTTTCAGCTTCAGTGTGGTAAACAGTGCCTGCATGCTCACAATATCCTGCTTCAAGGGCTTGCTATTGTCTTTCAGCTTTTATAACTCAGAGCGTTCTCCCAAGCCACAGGATCCACTTAGCCTGCACACAAGCATAGCACAGAAATGCAAGTGAGTTGACAACCCTACAGAAAACCTTTAACCAATGGGGTTTGTTAAATATCCCAGCTTCCTGACTTTCAGATGGATAATTCTTAGAGGGACTCTGTATACTTCTCATTGGAAGAATCAAGTTGCTATTACTTAAAAGCAACAACTTCTCTAACACATCTATTTTTGCCCCTCCCCCCATTTCCTATATCATTCTTCTAACTACGTTACTCCTGCTTCCTGAGATCAACTCTCAAATAAATTACCTGCACCCAAGTTCTTATTTCCTTATCTACTTTTAGGGGAACCCAGCCTAAGACAGTAGCAGGAGAAGGGTTTCCTTTCTGTTGTTTTTATTCCGACTTGTCTCAGGGTCATTCCACAGTGGCAGCAACTGAAGGAAGCTCTAGCTTCTTTCAGTAAATTTCAGTAACCCTAAAACCCCCTGAATCTGCTCTTTCCTTTTTTTTTTTTTTTTAAAGATTTATTTATTTATTTATTTCTCTCCCCTTCTCCCCCACCCTGGTTGTCTGTTCTCTGTGTCTATTTGCTGCGTCTTCTTTGTCTGCTTCTGTTGTTGTCAGCGGCATGGGAATCTGTGTTTCCTTTTGTTGTGTCATCTTGTTGATGTCAGCTCTCCGTGTGTGCGGCACCATTCCTGGGCAGGCTGCATTTTCTTTTGCCTGGCCAGCTTTCCTTACAGGGCGCACTCCTTGCATGTGGGGTTCCCCTACATGGGGGACACCCCTGCATGGCAAGGACACTCCTTGCCCCCATCAGCACTACACATGGGCCAGCTGCACATGAGTCAAGGAGGCCCAGGGTTTGAACCGTGGACCTCTCATGTGGTAGACGGATGCCCTAACCACTGGGCCAAGTCTGCCACCCTGCTCTTTCCTTTTTGATAGCACTTATCACTTTCTAAGATGCTATTCCATTTGCTTATTTATCATATTTATTGTTTGTGGTTTGTCTATCCCCATTCTAATGTAAACTATTTGAGGATAGGTATTATTTGCACACAATAGGCCCTCAATAAATATTTGCTAACTACTTAATTATTTAACCAGAAAACGTTACTTCCCCAAGCTTTGGTTTCCTTACAGTAAACTATGAAAAAATAATAGCATCTTCTTCATAGGGTTATTATATAGATGGAGTGAGTTTGTGAAAATGAAGGGCTTAGTACAGTGTCTAGCAATAAGACGTCCTTACCACACATTATTAGCCAGACACAGTTTGTTGTGTGTAGATGTTGCCTCCAAGGCATCATAGAAATTGGGTAAACAGGTCCGCCATTTATGTCTCCTCAGGCAAAATACAGCAACTAGGAAGAAAAGTTGCCAAATCATAGATGATTAGTATGGTTTATGCAGGCCCAAACCAGCTCTATCACCTCCTGTTTCCTCAACTTAGCTCCACATTACTTAGGGAGACATACTGCCTTCCTTGGAATTCAGTCAAGAATTTACAACTAGGAATACCCAGGGTTTTCATGATTAAAATTGAACCTTCGATTCATTCTACCTTCAGGATAAATTGGTTTATAAATAAAGGCTGTATGCCAACGAGGCAGAAAAGAAGTTAATTAATGAATGCTCAGTGTGTACTATGCCCAACCATTCAATGATTTATAATTTTTTTTTTCCCTTTTGATCCAAACTTCTTCTTTCCAGACAGTCATAGACTGTTTTGTATCTCTGCTGGAGTCATGAGGCCATTGAATATTTGAGGTCACCTTAGAGATATTTACTCGGGTTTGGCAATGTTATGCACTGGGGTGAAGGGTAATGATGATGAATCAGACATGAATCCAGTTCCCCAAAAAGGCCTAGGCAAATAGGACATATAAGAAAATTGGTTATAAGAGGCAAATGGACTTTCCAAAACATTACTGAGTGGACCAGTGGCATAGGTAGGACTGGAATTCTGGTCACCTGACCCCTAGCTGAAAACACCTGTCTGGTTCTTCCATGAAAAATTGAAATTGCATATAGAGGGAAAAATCTGCCTTATCCTCCTTTATTATTATTAAATCTGCCTTATTCTGCCTTTATTATAACAAGAGGAACAGGCTTTCTTCTCCCTCTCTCACATTTTTAAAACACAGCATAGAGAATAGAAAAAATTCCCAAATGGACCACATGCTGATAAACTCCTAATGGAGCCGGAGCGTTCTGTTTCACGGTTTCCTGGATAAGAGCCCTGCCTTCTACAATGATGCTTTCAATTTGGAGGACCAAGTGTTCTCTGAGGAAGGAGGTGGGGTGATAGGCAGGAAGCAGTGGACAACTGAAATTAACCAAAATTCAGGAGCCTCTTTGTTAGGAAATAATGCCTTTCCTAATCTGGACTCTTAGAAACCAGACTCCAATTTACAAGTATTTTGGGCTCCTCAAAACCTGCCCCTCAGGAAGAGAAAGATAGTTTTCCTAGGTACTTCAGCAGATGGAATTAAGCTGGAACTGGGGTCTCATCAGCTGTTCCCATCTGACTGTGAAACTCTCCAAACACTTACTACAAAAAGTATATTTAACCCTACAAGCTTTCAAATTTCCACTGGTACTGAATATTAAAGTGTGTGTCATAACTTTCTTCTTCCAGTCCATCCATGCTAAATTGTTCTCCATTCCTTCTATTGACCATTCTCTCTTTTATCTCCATGTCAACACACATGTAGTTCTAACTGGAACACCCACCACCCCATCCTGCATACTATCTCCTGGCAGAGTGGTTAAGAGCACAGATTTTCAAGCTGACCTGCCTTAATTCAAATCCCAGATCTAACACTTACAAACTGTGTAACACCATGGGAAAATCGCTGAACTCCATGCCTCAGCTTCTTCATCGAGAAAACAGAAATATCAAAGGTATTTGATTGGACAGTCATGAGGAATAAACCTATGAAGAATACTTGAACAGTGATGTGGTAAATGCTCAATAAATATTAATCTTATTACCATGTAAGTCCTGGGGTTTTGGAATCAGATATACTCGAATTGAATCAAATTTGAATTCTGGCTTGGTCACTTACTAGTAATGAAATCCAAGGCAAGTTACTTAAGTTTCCTCATCTGTAAAAGGTGCATAATAATATCTTTTCCATAAAATGTTATGAGAATTATTATGCATAGATTATATGCAAATGAGTCATTGAATGTAAAAAGTCAGCAACATGCCTGAAACATGCTACACATTCTATACTTATTAATGATGATTATTCTTTTAAGTTTCAGCTGTGAAGCTACTTCTTTCAGAAAAATGCCTTTTACCTGTTAGGTCCAAGTTAGAGGTCATTTGAGTGAGCTCCCATAGCACCCTAAACTTTATCTCCCTGCTATAATCTTTTTCCTATGTTGTCATTTCTGTTTACTTGCTCGACACTAAGGCAGGTACTTTGCCTAATCAGCCAGCACATGTCCTGGTACATGATAGATTCAATAAAGGAACGAAAACCTTTAGTTAATCCATATTCTTCTTATCCTTTTTCCTTTCCTCTGCCCCTCTCAAAGGAATCTCTATGTATTCCCCTAAGGCTAATGCCAAAGACTGAGAGGATATGGGACTGCGGGACTTTATTTTTTATTTTTCTTTGTTATTTAGTTGTCAATCATCTAAAAGTCTTAAGATTTAATAATTAAATCCAGATTTCTGTTTTTTTCATGAAAAACTGGAATATCTGGTGATACTGAGATTTAAATAGTCCCACTTTGCAACAATGAGCTAGAGTCAAACAGCGGCTGCTTCCTTTTAGATGATTTGCTGAAGTCCTCACCCATTTTTGTTGTACTCATTTGTATTCCCCTTCTGGCCTTTCTAAGCATTTGACTTCTAAACCCTCAGCTTTAAAGGCTGGGCCCTTTGGCTAAGTTGAATAAACAAACTGACATTGTGTTTGGGAGGAAGTAAAAAATCTATATTATAAAATCCCATGATCAAAAAGGGTATTTTTTTCTTTATCTCAAAAACTGCTTCCATGTTCTTTTAATGAATATTTATTGAGCTGCTGTACTTTATGGGAGGCAATGTTGCACTAACTCTCTAAATATCAAAGTAACTACTTCCCTTCATAGTATTGCATGGCCTAGGGTGAATGACATCAATTATATGGTCCAGTATTATAACTTGAAATTGTGACCAAGTCTGTGTCACTACAAACACATTATCATCACTCAACACAAACATAGGTTGGTCTAATGTAAGCATTAAGATCTCTGATTATGGGACCTGGCAGGCTGTGATTCAAAGTACTTATAAGGTACATGATCTGGGGTAAGTTTTTAAATTTCTATGAGTTCATTCTCCTCTTAGTAAAATAGGATAATAATAGTACATGCCTCCAAATATTATTGTAAAGATTAGAAGGGATAATTCATCTAAAGTACTTAGACATGAGATATAGTAAACTTTCAAATAATTGTTAGTTGTCGTTTTATTTTTATTTTTTTTTAAAGATTTATTTATTTATTTAATTTCCCCCCCTCCCCCGGTTGTCTGTTCTCAGTGTCTATTTGCTGCGTCTTGTTTCTTTGTCCGCTTCTGTTGTCATCAGTGGCACGGGAAGTGTAGGCAGCGTCATTCCTGGGCAGGCTGCACTTTCTTTTCACGCTGGGCGGTTCTCCTCACAGGCACACTCCTTGCGCGTGGGGCTTCACTACGCGGGGACACCCCTGCGTGGCACGGCACTCCTTGTGCGCATCAGCACTGCACATGGGCCAGCTCCACACGGGTCAAGGAGGCCTGGGATTTGAACCGCGGACCTCCCATGTGGTAGATGGACGCCCTAACCACTGGACCAAGTCTGTTTCCCAGTTGTCGTTTTAGAAGTATAAAGGAATTAAGTGCTAAAGAGATTACAGAGTAATAAACAAGAGCATTTGGGAGATACGAACTCTCCAGAAACTAACTATT
Source organism: Dasypus novemcinctus (assembly GCF_030445035.2). Lineage (NCBI taxonomy): Eukaryota > Metazoa > Chordata > Mammalia > Cingulata > Dasypodidae > Dasypus > Dasypus novemcinctus. The sequence goes on along the minus strand of NC_080674.1, from coordinate 162,854,589 downwards.
TTGTAGAAACAATGCTTTTTGAAGTTAAGTACAAAGACCATTAGAAGATAACTAATATTCTGTACCTAAAAACCATTTTCTCTGATCCCTGATTAATAGGAACTGATACAATTGTGTGTATATTATAAAAAAAGAAAGGAAGCTTTGGAAGCCTTGTGATTTCAATGGTTGGCTTACAACTAACTTGCTGGAATAGTCAGAAGAAGACGCTGATCTTGCCTTTGAAACGATACCTTTCCAGCAAAAATATTTGTATAATAGCTGACAGCATTAGCACTGGAATCAGGTTACTTGAGTTTGAATTCTAGCTCTATCACTTACCAACTGTATGATCTTGGACAATGTATTTAAACTCTTTGTGCTCTTCACATGGGTAAAATAGGAGTAATAATAGAACCTATTAAAGATTATTGTGTGGAAAAAATTAGTTCAAACAAGTAAAACACTTAGGAAGTACATAACACCTTGTAAGTGCTCAGTAATTATTGGCTTACATTATTATTATTCTAGACTTAAGATGAATCTATTTGGAGTTAATGTTTAGATATTGGCCAGAAAATGGCAATAATAATTAATGCATATGAGAATTAAATTCTTTCATTAGTCTGGTACTCTTAATTCTTGTTTTGCTACTTTTAATCTTCCTGTCCCAAGTGAGCCAGCCAGGAAAACATGCCTAGTTTTTGGAATAAGGAATTAGCATTTAATTTCAACCTACGAAACACCTAACCAAAACAAACTTTTTGCCAATGGACTGGCAAGTCCTTCAAGCAAAGAAATATATACATAGGAGGATAAAATGAGTCTTAGGAATATTTCAGCCTTAAAATTCCATATCGGGATATACTGCCAACATAGAAAAAAATTATCAGAAATTGTACTTCTAGACAATTTAAATTTCATTTAAAAATTGTAGTGATAATATAGTTTTTTAAATAGAAACAGACAGAATATCTAGGATAGCAAAACTGAATATCCATCAATAATATCTACAACCAACCCAAAACATGCAAAGCTGGACACAAACTGCCAACAGCTATAAATCTCGTGTCATATTAGCATCTGTGTGGAAAGAAACAGAACAAAGTAATGGGGTATTAGATGAAACTGATAACAGGAAAACTCTAATGTCACAAGTTGGTAATCACTGGAGACCATGGTAGACAATTTAAGAAAAAGAGCAGATACCAGTTGATGCTTTGCACACTCCAATTCAGGAATGCCCCCAGGGGATTCATGGCAAATTATGATTAATGGGGGCCAGAATATACTGGGCCTCAAGAATTCTCAAAATTAATCAATGTTCCATTCCAAAATGGATAAAAAAGTGACTGGGAGTAGAATTAAAATTGTGTAGTACAGGTATTAAAGAATCAAAGGAAAAAGAAGTTACAGATGAAATTAGAGTAGAATATCAGAGGAAGATGATCTTGGAAAGTACAAAAGTATGTGTGTGTGTGTCAGTATGACTTTTCAAAAACAGCAAATGATGCTCAAGATCACTGAAGCTAAAAAAGCAATCCTGGTCCATTCCTCACTTCTGAAAGTTCAGGAAAACTAAAATGCAAAACTAAAAGTTTAAAATGATTAGTCATTGTAGCTGTTTGGTATTATTTATGAATTCCAAAATGGATATTGGATTGTGTTTGTAAACTGGTCTGTTCTCTGAGTGTATTAGATTGTATTCAATTCAGAGGTTTCACTTTTACATGATTAAGTAATGATTAAGGCTTGAATTGAATCTAGTTAGTTGGATATTAAGTCCCCACCCCCTTGGTGGGTAGGGCCTCACAGAGAAAAAGCCAAGGAAGAGACATTAGAAGAGTTTTTGATGAAAAAGCCAAGGCAGAGACATTCGTAAGAGTTTTTGATGCTGAAGCCCCCAGAAATAAACACACAGGAGAACACAGAGGAATAGAGATGGCTCCAAAGACATGGCAGAAGCCCTGGAAAGAGAGAGCCACATAGTCTAGAGCTGACCATGTGGAGAGAACAGAGCAGCTGAGCCTGGAGGGAAATGAGCTCTGGAAGAGAGATGAGACTTATCCCAGCCTATTGTTAATATTGGAAGGTGGGACCACAAAGCCTTAAGAGGAAGAGGAAGGCTGGACCCTTGCAGATGTCAGCGGCCATCTTGCTCCAACACATGGCAACAAACTTTGGTGAGGGAAGTAACTTATGCTTTATGGCCTGTTACCTATAAGCTTCTACCCCAAATAAATACCCTTTATAAAAGCCAACAGACTTCTGGTATTTTGTGTCAGGATCCCTTTGGCTGACTGATACAGTGATAATAGACTAATAGACAAAGTTGTTAAAGAACTCACCCACAAAATAGCACTAGGCCCAGTTTTTTTGAAGGCTTACACTAAAAAATCTTTAGAGATCAGCTAATCAGAAAGTTTCTTCAACTATTCCAGAGTATAGAAAAAAGCAGGGGGTGGACTTCATATTCATTTCATGAACTCAAAATGATATTGATAAGCAAAACTAACAGAGAATGTCCCTAAAAATAGAAACACAAATCGCACTTATGATTAATGATGCAAACTTTTAAGGAACACATCAGCATATATAATCAAATATCATATTAAAAATAAAACATATGACAAAGTGCGGTTTTCAGGAATGCAAAATTAGTTCAATATAAGAAATCTATTTACACAATCCATCATTAATAGAGCTAAGGAGATAAACAATAAGATCATCTACATAGATGAATGAAAGTCATTAGAAAAACATTTAAAACCATTAAATGTTTAGAACATTCAGTACAGTTCAAATTGATCCACAATTCCTTAACATGATAAACTCCTTATACCTCAGCCTTAAAGACAGCATTCAGTTTAATGACAGAGGTGAGAGATTTTCCTACTAAAGTCAGGAAGAATGCCCATTATCTTTACTACTGTAACATTGTATTAGAGATTTTGCCTAGTGCAATTAGATGAGAAAAATCAATTAGAAGCATAAGAATTGAAGAGGAAGAGATAAAAGCATCTCCATTTACAGATAGCATGATTATTTGTAAAACCCTAAAGAATCAATGGAATAAAACACTACAAATATTATAAGTTTCATAAAGTAATGAATTATGAAATTAACATATCAAGTCAAAAGACTTTATATCTAGAAAAAGAATATATAATGCCTAAAAGGACTCACTTAGAGTAGCATAGAGAAAATAAAATGTCTAGAAGATTATATATATATATGTATATATAATATAATACATATAACACATAATTAATCAGAAAAATCTCAAGTTCTCAGGCAGAAAGACTTAATATCTCAAAGAGTCTTCGATCTAAGTTAATTTATGAGTTTGTTGTAATACCAATTCAAATACTATCAAGTTATTCCCCCCTACAGCTAAACAATTAAATTATAAAGTTCAGTAAAGTAGAAATAGCCTATATAATGAAAACCGTAAAGTACTGATACATCAATAGACCAGTGGAATGGAAGAGAAAATCCAGAAATGGGCACAGTTACTTATTGAAATTAGTATATAATAAAGGTGATATTTCATATCTGTGGAGAATAGAGAGCTTTTGCAATACTTGGTAATGGGATAACTGGATGGCTATGAGGCAAAAAAATAAAAAATAAATGAGATCAATTCCTTACACCATATACCAGGGCAAATTTTAAAACTCTCAGAGGGAAGGAAGGAAGGAAGGGAGGGAGGAAGGGAGGAAGGAAGGGAGAAAGGGAGGGAGGAAGGAAGGAAAGGAGGGAAGGAGGGAGGGAGGGAGGGATGAAGGAAGGAAGGAAGGAAGGAAGGAAGGAAGGAAGGAAGGAAGGAAAGAAGGAAGGAAGGAAGGAAGGAAGGAAGGAGAAATGGAGTCCTGCAAGTATTAAAATAAAAACATGGGTAAATTCTTTTATAACCTGGAAGGAGGGCATGGGGAACTTTCCTATGATGGAAATTAAAGAAAGTCAAGTAAGGAAAACGATAGATAAATGTGATTATACTTTAAAAATTGTATAAAAAACATTCCTTTGCATTGATAGAAATATGGGCTAGAGAAATGAACATACATGTCCTAGGAAAATAAATGCAAATAATTTTAAGAATATGAAAAGATGTTCAACTTAGTCAAAATAAGAGAAATGCAAATTAAATATCAGCTAGATTCTATTTTTTGCCTCTTAAATTAGCAAAAATCCAAACTTTGGCAAAATGCACACAAACACACATGCTTCTGTAGGTGAGGCTATGGGGAAACAATTAGTTTATGTATTGTCAGGGATAATGCAAAGTAGAATGGGGGATTTGCCAATATCTAGAAAAATTACACATGTAATGCCCTTTGTTCCAGTAATCCTTGGTCAAGTAGTCTATTCAAGAAATATAAAAAGACATTTGAGCAAGGTTATTCATTAAAGTACTAATTATAATAGGCAAAATATTAAATACAACCCAAATGCCCTTTAAAAGTAGGTTAATCAATATAATCATGGGGCAACCACACAATGAAGTCCTGGGCAGCTATACAAAGGAATGAGGAATATCTCTATCATTTACTACCAAGGTATTGCCAGGATTTAAATGAGGAAATAAAATAGGTATAGAGTAGTTATATAATAGGTTACCATTAATATAAGAAAGGTGGGTAACAGACACATTTGTGTATATTTGCTTATAAAAGAAAATGGAAGAATAAGCCATAAAACTTTTAACAAGTAGTTACTTTTAGCAAAGGGAATGAATAGGTTAGAAGGATTAGTGCTAGAAACCAGAGCCTGGTTTAGTAAATTTTCCTTTGGATCTATGTACATATTTTTCATAATTATAAAAAGCATATTCTTTTAAAAGGAAACTTCTAAAAACAGGAAGTAAACAAACCAACATTATCATGTATATACTTGATAGCATAACCAACTCAGAGAGTACCCATTTCAAGTGAATTTAAAACACAGTATTTTGAATATACATCTTTAATAAACATAAATTGAAGACAAAAAGAACTGCAGAAAAGCAAAAACAAATAATACAAAAATAAAGCTTCTCACCTTTTCACTAGTCAAATTATTGATGATAGTATTTGCATTATTATTCTACCATTGGGCATATGCTGTGAATTAATGTAAATGATTAATTATTTTATATTCTAATTCTGTTATTCCCAGTGTCGTAAACTAGAATTCTTGATGTTGTGGGAGAAAGGAAATACAGATGTAAAATCAAAAAGGTTAAGTAAGAACATTATAATTTGGAATTTAAGTTGGAAGAATCTGTATAAACTCATAATTACTTAAAACATACCACTGGAAAAATGCCTAGGAATAATGACCAACCAAGTAGCAATAAGCACTCCTAGTACTTGGACTGTGATCTCTAAATGTCCTTTTCCACTGAATGGTCACAAGGCTTCTTGGAAAAATTGCCGATTTCATGCCTGGAGGAGGAAATATACAAGAGGAGCCTGCCACATTATAACCGAAAACAAGGAAACTATCAAAGACTACTAAAGTAGGTCAAAAGGACTCAAGCCAACTTGAAGAGGCTACCTCTGGCCAAAGGTGGGACTATTTCATATTATCAACAAAGATAATAACTGAAAAGGACTTTATTTTTTAAAACATTTAAAAATTTTAAAAATGTTTAGTTTTTATTTTTAAAACATTTAAAAATAAAAGATGTTTAAATCTACGATGATACTGAAATAAATAAATAAACCCTAATTGGTCACCACTGAAGGATGCTAGTAAATTAACCCATTACTCTGAAAACTGGTAAATGGCAAAAAAGAATCAAACATTCATCCTCTCATTTTCATATAAACCATACCGCTTGGTGTACAAATAGTTGGTGAAGGCAAATTACTTTTTAGAGAAATATTCCAGCTAATAGATAAATACCATTTTGCAATCTGTTATGAATTAACGACTGATGTATGCATAATAAAATGGCAGCTAAAATCACAAAAAGAGAGGCTATCAGAACTTATGTGCCTTCTGGTATAAGAACATACAACCTATGAATTAATATTGTTTCCCCAAATTAAATCTTAATCAGATCAAACCTTTAGATCCAACTAATTTAAAGAAAGCTTGGGATCCAAACAGAAAAATTCAGACTTTCATAGACTCTGTAGGGAAAATGACCTGTTTCTTTAAATAATTAAAGTGGAAGGACAAAAGAGAGATAAAGAGATGAGGAGGAAATTTTAGATTAAAAGAGCTTTAAGTGCACATCAACTAATCAATGTATGGGATCTATCTGGATACTCATTGAATCATTAAAAAGAAAAAAACAATTGGAAAATTGTCATTGACTGGATATTTGCTATCATTAAAGGATAATTACTAACTTTCGATTTAGGTATGACAATGATATGTTGCTGTTTTTTTTTTAAAGAGTCCTTATCTTTTTGACATAAATGCTGAAACATTTACAGATGAAATGATATGATGTCTTGGATTTGCCTTAAATAAAGGTGAAGGGAAGTAGAAGGAGAAAGAGAAGAAACATGATTGGCCATGAATTGATCACCTTTAAAGCTGTTTTTCAGATATTCATTATGCTGTTTTGTCTACTTTATTTATATTTGAAATTTTTTATAATATAAAAAATTAATGAAAATTTTATCGTTAAAATGATCACAGAGATATCACATGATTATTGTTAACTAAACAGAGGGAAAGTATACCGTTATCTTTGCTTCAACATACCAGAGATCCCTCCAACTCCAATAACAAAGGAAGTAGGAAATATACAAACAAGGGCAATAAATTTTCTTTCTTTGCTCCTCTGATTCTGCATTTCCAGACATTCATTCAGCTTGTAGTTATACAGCTGCTGATACTGTAAAAATGTTGCTTAGCAACGTGTTAATGGGGAAAAACACTCCTTAAAACATTAGGGTTTTTGTGTTTTGAAATGTAATAGTTCAGCATATGATAACTCCCACAGCTCAATTTAATAGGAGGAAAAATAACAACTCTCTGAATATAATTTTGCATATGTGTGTTTTTTAAAAATTTGGACTTCTTTGCTGCGACTAACTTTAATAAGAACATCTAAGAAATGGAATTTGACATAGACCCTGACTATATCCAGTTGAGCTAATCTCTTTGGTAGTAGCTGGCAGGTGAAAGACAGTAGCACTCTGTCCCATCTGGTATTTATGGGGAGGGGAATTTAGGTGTGTGGAGGATGGGAAAGGTATGAAGGAAAAATACTCTGAGCTTTATTGGTCACTCAGTATTGTTGTCCAAAGAATGTTGCACTAGGGATTCAAGGTGTACAGAGCAACTCACTTTTTTAAGCCTTTTTGTTGTTGTGGCTTTTTTTTCCCCAGAGAAAATAAGGGTATTTGACTAAATGCCCTTGGAAAAGCATTTCTAATTGTAACAGCTATTTTTCCTTTGGAAGAACCTCTAATTCAATGCTTCTCAAACTTAAATGTATCTGTGCCTTTCCTTGACATCTTATTCAAATGCAGATTCTGATTTAGTAGGTCTGGGGAGGAGCTTAGGTTCCTGCATTTCTAACAAAATCCCAGGTAATACCAATGCTGCCCATCAGGAAGACCAGGCTTTCATAGCAAGGCAGAAGCCACAGTAAGTGAGCAAAGAAGTTAGAAAATATGGATTGCTCATTTGAAAAACAAAGGAATAAACTATTTTTGTGATGATTGCCTGACATAATGGTTATCATATATAAAGTTCCTAGACCTCTGTAAATATTAATTATTGTTGGTATAAAGAAGCATTTATGAAGGCCCATGCTGCAGTCTGAGTCCTAGACTCCTTCCAAGGGTGGCTATTTATTAAATGCCTGTTAGAGATTGACTCGTGTACCCAGTAAAAGACTTGTTCAGGGAAGCAGATTTGGCTCAATGATAGCATGTCTGCCTACCACATGGGAGGTCCGGGGTTCAAACCCAGGGCTTCCTGACCCACATGGAGAGCTGGCCCAGGCACAGTGCTGATGCGTGCAAGGAGTGCCGTGCCACTCAGGAGTGTCCCCTGCATAGGGGAGTCTCATGCGGAAGGAGTGCACCCAATGAGAGCTGTCCCATGCAAAAAAAGCACAGCCTGCCTAGGACTGGTGCCATACATGGGAGAGCTGACACAGCAAGATGATACAACAAAAAGAGACATAGATTCCCAGAGCCACTGACAAGAATGCAAATGACACAGAAGAACACACAGAGAATGGACACATAGAGCAGACAATAATGAGGGAGGGGGGAAGGGGAGAGTAATAATTTTTTTTTTGAATCTCTAAAAAAATAAAAGACATGTTCAAGTCTCAGTCCACATTCCAGTGGTATGGACCCATTTGTAAAAAGGGTCTTAGGAGATGTTATTATGAGTTAAGTTGTGGGCTCATTTGTGAATAAGGTCTTTGAGGATCCTATTTAGTTAGGTTAGGCCACATTGAATCAGGGTGAGGTTAATCCACAAGTCCTTATAAGGAGATGAAATCTAGACAGAGACACACACTGAGCAAGAGGAATAGAATCTAGAAGGAGAACTCAGGTGATGGGGCAAGAGTGGCGGTGTCAGAGATGCAAGCCAAAGAACCTCAAGGATTGCAGCAACTCAGCACCAAAATTCTACAGATTCTAGGATAAAGGTTAGTCTGTTGAGACCTGGATTTGGGGCTTCTAGCCTCCAAAACTGAGAGAAAATGAATTCCTATTATTTAAACCAATCTCTTATGTGGCATTTGTCATAGCAGCCTTGGCAGACTAAGATAGTACCTTCTAGAGGCAGTGTGAAAAATTGCAAAGAGCACTGGACTCGGACTCAAATTTGGCAAACTCATACCCTTTTTTGGGTTTCTGCTTACTTGCCTGTACAATGCAAAGGTTGGACCTGTCACTTTTTGGTCCAGACATCTTAGGAATCTGTATTAGGTTGTCTGAATGACTAAGTGCTTTGAGCTACATAAAGCAGCTCCAAGGAACTAGCTCCCAATTTCATGATAAGTAAGGAAGGAGTACAGTGGTGGGAGGCAGAAGCTTATCAGAACAGGCTGAAAGGCCCAGATGCACAAGAATCTGTGAAGCCTGTGTTCTACTTTAAAACACAGTCCTTTTTAGCAAGAGAGCCAGACTTAATTACTGAGGGACTCCATCAGAGGCAACATCAGTGTGAGCAGGCCAGAATCAGGGTGAAGAGCAGATTGACTTGGGGGCTCTCAGCCTTCCTGCTGACTTTCCTGTTCATTCTTTTTCTTGGGGCCCTGATGGGCAGAGTACTACATTTTTTAAAAACGGACTTGAGGCTTTTGATTCTATCCATTTTCCAAAGTACTTTCTAAGCATCTGTCAGGTTCTGTCTGAGTCATACATAAATGGGTATATGAATCACTTCCTTCCCAGTTCACACCATGTTCCCCATCCCCATTCTTCTGAAAACCCTTACCACAACCCATCGCACCCTCCCCACGCCATGCCTTGTGAAAAGAATAAGTGAAGGAACTGGCGATGCCGTGGTCTTTATCATACTGAAACCACTCTTTCTGACACCAGGAGTTCTCAGAGACACTTGGAGTAACTTCCCCGTTACAGGGATTTTATGGGATCCTTAAGGGTGGAACTGAGAGAGCAGCACATCCTACAGAGGACTCTGCCATTGAAATGACCATTCTGACCCAGAAAAGAAGTTGAGGATCTTTTAAGCCTAAACGTGATTATTAAGGAAATCCTGGGTTCATATGGATAGAAGGTGCTCCTAAAAATTACTTAATGAAATTGGTAAAAAGTACAACTATGGAGTAGAATGATTTAGGCTCAGATTCTGTTTCCTCACTAACAAAATTTGAAAAACTAAGTGAGTGACCTTGGACAAATTCAACAACCTCTCTAGTCTTCTTTTCTCTCTACTGTAAAAATAGTAAATATTTTCGTCTTAGGTTTCTTATAAAGATAAAGATAAAATGAGACATTGCATTTAAAATACTTGAGTTATTGCCTGGAACATTATATTAGCTGCTATAATAATATAACGATAACAAGTTGCTGTAGATTTTCCCTACTGAGTGGATTTTGAGGGGATTCTCTAATTCATCCACGTGTAGAATTTAGAGCAGAGGGGTCAAAGACAGCTTGTGGGCTGGATGCCACCTACAGACTTATTTTATTTGCCCTTTGCATTAGTGGTCAAGGTGTTTTTTAGTTTATATATATATATATATATATTTAAATTGGGTGATTTAAAAAATTTGCATAAAAATATAAATTTCTTAAATCTTTTTGACAAATCAGAAGATCTGGCAAACACCAACCCCCAATCCTGCACGGTGATAATCAGCTGGAGGTGAGTAGGGTCTGCCCCTTCTGTATGAGGCATTTCATTCCCCTCTACCAGTCTTTACCACTCTCTACTTACTGATGTACCACTTTACTTCATGTGTGTTACCTTCTATGTTTGAGTCAATATTTAAGTTTAGGTTTGCCACATCTTGATATCGCACCCAGAATGTAACACCATGCTTTGGTGAGGTTTGATTGGCATCATCATATCATTACACACAGATGCATCCACCAATGATTTGAAAGGATGCCTTTTAAGAGGGCTCATTATTAGAGTAGGCCATTTTGAAGTACCTGCCTAGCTCATGCTCTCATCTCTAAAATGGCTAGCTCCTCCCACCCACCCACAGACCTGCTGAAGGGAGAGGAATTGGCCAGATAGCACTAGATACCACATGAGACTGTCCCCTGTCCCTAACCATATTCCACCCCCATAAAAATTGGGCAGAGCAGTAGTCAACAACTGACCTGAGGTAAACCTATCAGATTCTCTTTCTCAGTATTTTAAACCTGGGATAGTGAGAAGCTAGGCCTGAGGCTCATGATGGCTGCACTTCAACTAAAAACTCAAGCTAAATTCAGACTAGATGGTGGTAGCAGGAGATAAAGCCAAAGGCCATGAAGATCAAAGTTAGGGAGGAGCATATAGTAGCCGGGGTCCCCAGAGGAAATCAGTCGGTAAATCTGCAGAGAGAAATAGGAAAGCAGGGGAGACTTGCAGAGATGAGCAGCAGAATTAACCATGTGACCTCCTGCAGAGACAGAGGGCATAGCATCCATTCCTGACCTTCTAGTCCTGGAATTGGGCAGCCTGGTTATATATGCTCCGCCATCTACAACCACTCACTATCTGACCTTCCTTTTTTATTTCTACGATATCACCTTTCCATATTATCCATCCATCTTTTAGGACACTCTTCTCTGTCTCCTTTGTCACTTCTTCTTTGACAGTTGACTTAAAATCATCAGAACCCCCTGAGCTTCATTATAGATCCCCTTCTCTTCTCTAGCCACACTTACTTCTTAGATGATCTCAGGGTAATGCTGGCTATATGCTGACAAATCCTCAATTTTTAGGTATTTATTCATGTTTTAATATTGTCTCGTTTCTTATTAGTATATGGAGTCATCTTGGGCAAAGTTCATCTGTCTGGTTCACAATAGTGTCTGACAGAAAGCAGGCACTCAACGAATATGTGCTAAATGAATGAGTGAATTGTTTGGGTTTGAGTCTCCTGTGTAGACCTAAGCCATTTCCTTTAGGCTCTGCGCCAAGCCCCTGCCACCTGGCTGCCTTTCAGTCTATCTGATTTGCCAAGCTCTTTCCTGCCTTAGGGACTTGGAAACTCATTCACTCTGCCTTCCAAGGTTTCCCTGGGCTATTCCTTCAAATCTTGGCTGAAAAGCTTTCTCTGTGGGGTTCTACCAATTCTCAGGTACTTTCTATCATTACACCATATCCCTTACCTGCATTGCCTCGGTTTCTTTTCTTAATCTGTAAATATGCCTGAAAATATTTGCTTACCTTATATTTGGCTATGTCCCACCCCTCTCCTCACTTTCTCCCCTCAAATATGCTGTTAACTTCTTTGAGTCAAGGCTTTCACTCACCTTTATATACCTAGCGCCTGACACACTTTCTGGAACAGAGTAAGTGCTTGATACATCCATTTTTCGAATTAATTCATTCCTATGCTGTGGCTTCTTTTATTATCTCCACAAACCTCATTTTTACATGAGCAGCTTGATTTGCTTTTGATTTCTTGCAATCAAAGAGCTTTGACACAATTATACTGACGAACAGATATTTATACTTTGTAGGTGCTGGGACCTAATTGCTATTACCTTATTGACAGACTTGGGAAAAACAATGACCTTTGCTGATAACTTCACAATGACATTAATCATGCATACTTCTACAGTTTACAAAGTACATTTACATCTATTATCACCGTTAATTTTCCCAGCAGTCTTCCACAGCAAAGGATGCTTAAGAAACAGAGGTCAAAACAGCTCATAGGAGCTAGGACCAGAGTCTAAGTCTTCTGTTAACCAGCCTGTTAACTGATATACCACATGACCTCTACAATTAAAATTAGCCTGCTGCTCCTGCTGCTCAGGAAACTGAAACATAGAGAGGTCATAGAGCTAAGAAGTGGGTAACCCAAGATGCGAGCCCAAGATTTTCTGATCCCTGAACCCAAACTACAAACTGCTATACTGTAATTCCTCATGCTAAAAAGAGAAGTGAAAGAATAACACCTGGGCTTTGAAAGTCTTACTCATACAGAATTATACATGACTAATTTCATTTGTAATAATCCCAAGCCACTTGAAGTACAATGAAGAGTTATCCAAACTTTTACTATCAATCTAAGTAGAAATTCTATACAAGTTAAGCATCAACTCCCCATTTTCTAACCCAAGACCACAGCACATGTATGTGAATGTGGTTAAAAGAGGAAAGTTTAGGGTGTATATATTACAAGAAAAAAAGTTAAGGATAAATCATAGGACTGTACAACACAATGAACCCTATTGTAGACAATGGACTACAGTAAATGGTACAAGTTTTAGAATGTTCTTTCATGAATTGTATGAAATATACAATACTAATACAAGGTGGTAATAATAGGGTGGTATATGGGAAAATATATCTAAGGTAAATAATGGATGATAGAACTATTTTATTAATTTTCAACTGTAACAGATGTAACTACTATTAAAAAAACAGTACAATTATGAGAAAAAGGTGCTATCTATTGTAACTAATGCAGGGTGGCAAGGTGGTAGGGGGGTGGTGTACAGGAATTCTGTAATTTATGCATGATTGATTTGTGAACTCATAATTTCTCTAGTAAAACAAAACAAAGAGTTATCCAGAACCTACAAGAATAGGATGCAGGCAAGATGTGGCTGAAAATGAGCCACTTCACCAACATCCCCTCTGATACAGGGACTTAATTAATGCACTTAATTGTTCAGAGATATGTAATGAGATTATTCAGAGCCTTGGCTGCACATTTCTTTCTCATTGTTAACTGTGCTAATTTGCAGTGATGCTCAAGATGCTGGCTGAATGAAAACAGTAACTCCATTTGTTCAGAGGAGGAAAAGAGATAATCACACCCAGTAATTTGATTTTGATGCAGTGCTTTTTAAATACACATACTCTCTATAAATAGGTGAAGGTGTGTGATCATTTGTTGAGTATATGAAGGCTGATTACCACAAATATGGTAAAGGGAACACAGTTACACCATCCTCCATGTGGTAGCTTCCTGAATTATTTTCCATTCAGGTAAAAAATAAAGAACTGAGAGAGGGATAAAAGAAACATAGCTACTGGGTATAACTGAATAAGTGGTGTGTAAGAATCTCTTACCCATTCTTTAACTGAATCTACAGAGAACTGTCTGAGCACAGCTATTTGTACCCCTTTTTACAGATTAAAGGAGACTTGGACTTGATTTTTTTGTGACAAGAATTCCTGCATTCAGTAATATAAAAAATGGACTTATTAAGCTATGTGGAGAAAAAAGAGGAATGGGTGCAGGGTGGAGGTGTGGAGAGATGGTGTTATGTTATGTTAGCATTCAAGAGTTCAAGTATCTATAATCACAGAATAGATTTTGATAATGTTTCATCAAACAAGTGCTTACACAGTTGTAATATATTTAACTACTTACTTTGATCTTATAAAAATAATAACTAAAAACTTGTTCTTTCAAATTCAAGGGTTTTTATTTTCCCCCAACTTGTTCAATCATACGTGAGTACTTATTTTGCCCTTCTTTCAACCTTCCAAATCTGAGATTTCGTCAAAAAACAAATTATCTTTGCAAAAAGCCCAATCCTCTTGTCTCTGGACCTCACAGGGAATGGCTTTTCAAATCAGTTTTCACTCAGTTCACACTCTGAAAGATCAAAGAACTATGCTATGTGCCCATTCCAGAATCCCCCTGGGTTTATTCCATCATGAATATAAATCATTGTATTTGTTATGTTTTCCAAATACCCATTCATCATCTATTTTAGCATTGTTCAAACAGACTAGGGTCATTTCAGCACTCACCCTCACAAAGCTCAATGCTTCTGTTTGTGAAACCAAATGAACATGCCAGACAATTAGCTACTTACCGCTGTGACTGCAGCGAAAGGTCTCCCCCATGGGGATGGAAGAGAAATCCTCAGGAGGAAGCTCTATTCAGGCATCAAGTGTGGCTTTTAGCCAAAGAGGCTACCCTCCAACTCAGATCCAGCTTTTGTGTAGCAAGACAAAGGCAAACAATGGCCACTTCTTTTGCAGAAGTGACAAGCAGAAGGAGAGTATAAAGTTAGCTTCTAAAAACTCAGTCATTGAACTCCCTGCCTCCCTAAGAAACTGACCTGAATACACTTTCTGAAAACCCCAGGAGGCAATTGTCCTTTTCTTTAAGAAAGTGTCAGCTTGGATAGGACCACCAAGAGGGAAAGGTCTATCAAAGCCGGAAGGTCCCTCACTGATTATTGAGCCCAACCTCCTTAATTTATAAGGACCTGAGGACAGGAAGGTTTCTTCCAAGCCCTACAGCCCATTACTGGCTGCCTCAAATATCATCAGAATAGACTGTTGATAAGACAAAGCTTGGTTTATTACTTACCTTGTTAAAAAGAGAACAGTGCTTAGAGAGAGTCTTGCTTGCATTTCAGAGGGGAAAGGGCCAAGTCAGGATATTGACTGAGACTTTGAAGTCTGGTTTAAAGAAGGCCTTTCAAGAGGTGAGGGGAGCACGAAGATCCAAGATGGCGACAGAGTGGGAAGCCCTAACAATCAGTTCATCCCACAGGGCAACTGATAATCAGCCAGTATTTGCCTGGAGCAACTGTTTGGGGGACTCTGGACACCAGACAACACAATGCACCAGCCAGAGAAGACCAGGAAGAGGAGAATGATCACCTGCTGTGGAGATTGTGAATAGATTCCTACCCGCTGCCTAGGAGGTTGCCCAACCCCAACTGGCGAGGTGGCCCTCGTCTGAACCCCTTCCCTAGCTGCAAGCAGAAGCTCTTTTTCCTAAAAGCAGGGGAGGGGATGTAGCCTGACACTAACTGCAGCTGTTGGTTGACAATTTTGGCTACCTGGATTCCAGTGTTGAGCCCAGCTGAGGTTTAAACCTGCCCCAAAGCCACCAAGAAGCCAGGAGCATTTGTGCTGTTTCTACCCACAGGAGGAGTGGAAACAGGGGTGACTGAAAAGCATATAGGTCCTCCATGCCAGTAAGGAACAGATACCAGATACAGCATGGGCCCCCACACCCAGCAGGAGTGGAAATTGGTGCAGTTTGAACACTTTTTTGGGATAGAACAGGCAGATTCACATTGGGCCCCAACACCTCCTTGAAGGAGGGGAAGCTAGCACTCTCTTGCTGGTAGTGTGGGCAGATTCACCCACCTACCCTGAAGGACTAGTACACACTGGGCCCCAAGGTGCCCCTGGATGGAGAGGAAGCCTGCACTCTCTAGTGGGCAGATTCACCCTGCCCAACTTGAACACCTGTGGCACTCTCATCCCCAAGGGCCCCAGGAAGGAAAGGAATCAAAGCCTTCTGATTACTCTCCTTCAAGACAGTGCAGGCAGTCACCTCACTCAGTTGCATGTGGGGTGAGTGTGCCCAGTGCCGGGTGGCAGCTGGTCAGAGAACTCAGATCTCAGGTAGTCTGGCAACCTCAGCCTCAACAATGCCCCCACCAGGAGCCACGTCAGCTGGAAATTAAAGGCGCAGAATAACTTAGGGCAGGGAGAAACAACTGAATGAAGAGTGCTACCTGCTGGGTACTTTAGGAAAGCCTAGATTAGAAGAGACATCAAAGAGAAGATTGGAGGCCTTTAGGGTCTCTTCTATATGGCACGTTGGAATCAATCTTCACTCCCCTCAGAGATCCCCTGAGCCTGTTTTGACTGGGAAACTAGAGCTAGGAAGGTTGTCTCCAGGGGGACACTTCTACCCTCCAGGCAATAGTAGTGATAGAACTTAAAAGGAGTATTTAAAATATACAGAGGCAAATAACAAACCGAACAGACTAACATTCAAAAGTTGCCTCTTTGAGGGAAGCGGCTGTGGCTCAATCAGCTGGGATCGTGCCTACCATAAGGGAGGCCCTGGGTTCATGACCAGGGCCTCCTTGTGAAGACAGGCTCACCCACACACTGCAGAGAGCCACCAGCCCAGGCACCGTGCCACCTAGCCTGCAAAGTGCCTCAGAGAGCCACCTGCCCGGGTGCAGTGGAAAGCTGACTCCGCGTGTGACCCAACCAAAAGGGAAACAAGCAAGAACGCCAAAAGCACGCAGCAAATGGACACAGAGAGCAGACAACAAGCAAGCCGCAAGAGGGGGAGGATAAACAAAAAATAAATACAGACACAGAAGAACGCACAGTGAATGGACACAGAGAGCAGACAGCATGCAAAAAAACAAAGGCTGCAAGAGGGGGGATAAAAAAAAAGTTGGTTCTTTGAAAAAAAAATGAACATAATTTACAAATTCCTAGCTAGACTGAAAAAGGGAAAAAGAGAAAAACTACAAATAAAATCAGAAATGAGAAGGACATTACTATTGACTCCACAGAAATGAAAGAGATCATACAAGAATACTATAAAAAAACGAATGCCAATAAGCTAGACAATGTAGATGAAATGGACAAATTCCTAGAAACACATGCACAAAGTACACTAACCCTAAAAGAAAGAGAAGACCTCAACAAACCAATCAAGAGTAAGGAGATTGAAATAATCATCAAAAACATCCCAAAAATGAAAAGCCCAGGACCAGATTACTTCCCAGGTGAATTCTACCAATCACTTAAAAAAGAATTAATACCAATCTTGTTCAAACTCTTCCAGAAAATAGAATAGGAGGCAAAACTACCAAATTCATTCTATGATGCCAACATCACCCTAATGCCAAAACCAGATACAGATAACATGAAAAAAGAAAATTATAGACCAATTTATCTAATGAATAAACTCATGGAAGTAAACTCTAGACTACAGGTTACTAGGAAATTGAATGAGGTTTGAAGATGGGGACTGATGCTTAATGTTCGTAGAATTTGTAATAAGGTTTGTTGTAAATGTGTAGAAATGAATAGAGTTAATGGTAATACATTATAGTGAGTATAACTAACACTGCTGATTTATTAATGTGAATGTGGCCGAAAAGGGCAGTTTGTGGATATAACACTTCAATTGAAAGGAAGTTAGAGGATAATGTAGGGACTGTATAACAGTGATTTTGGTGATGGATGAAGACATGGTTAATAGTATAAGAATGTTCTTCCTTTACAGAGTGTTAAGTATATGGTGGTACATGGGAAAATTACAACTAAAGTAACTTATGGATTATAGTTAACAGTAATATTGTAATATGTTTGCAGGAATGGGACAACAATGGGGGGTATAAGGGGATATGGGATTTTTCCTTTTGGAGTAATGAAAACATTCTAAAATTGGCTGAAGTGATGACAGCACAGCACTGTGATGAAAAAAGAGGGCCACTGAGTGCACACTTTGAATGAATTGTACAAAGTATGGGACTGTATAACACAGGGAACCCTGTGGTTGAAAACGATCTGTGGTTAATGGAACAAATAGGAGAACATTCTCTCATGAACTGTGACAAATATATAATACTAATACAGGGTTTCATAAACCAGGTGGTTGGGGAAAAATGTCACCAGACGTAAGATATTGGTTATAGTCAGTAGCCATGTTTTGATAATGCTCTTTCATAGTTTGTAATAATTATTTCACAACAGTGCAAGGTGTTATTGGCCTGGTAATGCATGGGAGCCCTGTGTGATGATATGCAGGTTTGTTTTGTAAGTTCATAACTTATACTATTCATGGATATTCATATATGAATGACAAACTTCAATTTTAAAAGTTAAGAAAGGATATATTAAAACATTAGAATCTAGTTCTGAGATTTGTTTTTATTACAATTGAATTATAGCTATAATTTAGAAAACAAACAAATAAAGCTTCCTTTATTCTTAAAAAGCAAAGGAAATGAGGGGAGGCTTGATTAGGATTGGGTAAAGATCATGATAAAATAGTTTAAAATTGGTGGAAACAGTAAGGCAAGGATTTTGATGTGAGGGGTTCAGATTCTTGGGGTATAAGTCGTTGGTTGATATTTCCTATTGAAGAGTTGAGTATTTCAGGAAATTTGTGAAATGAACAATAAAGTTTTTTCAAGCTTCGGGTTTGAGGAAAAGTGTCTGTGTGACTGAAGCATAGTAAGCAAGAGAAGAGAGGTAGGGGACAATGTGAGATTGGAAAAGAAGGCCTGGTTAGGTCCTTTGGGCCTTTTTGGTATAATCACAATGCCTGACCAGGAAAGAATTGGTCCTGTGACTGCATTTGCAAACAACTGCTGGTTTAACCTCACAGAAACTGACAATTGTAGCTATTTTCCCATTGTAGGTGAAGAAAACCCAGGTCCAGGTTCTCTAAGGAGAGGGTCTGGGAAACACTCAGACACTGATTGGTTCATTTTTCACGAGCAAAATGAGAAATACATTAAGTAAGCCAGCTCTGGGGCTTCATAGAGCATTAAATTATCTTTTTTTCTTCTTATTCTTTTGGTTTGTTTGCAAGACATGCCTATGATTCCAGGATATTCTTCTCTTATTCTTAGCAATTATCATGCTCCAATATCCATTTTAAATTTCTGAAGTTGAGCTGGATGGTTTTTATGGAGGCTTAGTTGAGAAAAATGAAAATGAATGTACCAAAGGAAAGACAGGATTTACTTATTTATGTTTTTAGTTAAAGAGTGCTCCTTGTGGTTCTTGCAAAAGCAAAAAGAACCATTTACTAGTACCTTATTAGGCACCCCATTTTCTTTTTTAAAGGTAAAGTGGCACTTATTGGAGAGCTGACATGTGCATTCAGTATTATTAGTGGATGACCCGATTAACCATTTTAAGAGCATTGTCTGATACTCCAATGAAATCATGCAATAGTCTATATGCAAGTTTACCAAAGCCGTGTAACAGATCTGAAAAGCCAGGAATTCAGTGACCAATGGAAAACATCATGGCACTCACTCGGCTCACCACTAGAATACTCATTCTTATTGTATGAATCCAAACACAGGAAAGTAGGACAGGCTAGGCCACCTTAACTGACCTGGGGGCAGTATTGCCCAGCAGTTAAGGGTGTGCATTTTCAGTTTTGTATGTCATTTATATCCTTAATAGCTAGCTGCATGCCCTTTGGGAGGTTTTTTAACCTCTCTGACCCTTTCATATGGGCATAATAATAGCAACTAACTGAAAGGATTATTCTGAAAATTAAACCAGAAAATCTGTGCAAAGCTTTTAACTCAGGTTCTGATGTTTTAAAAATCTTAGCTATTGTTATATAGATTGTGTAACAGATATAATGCAGTCGATTCTAGAGGAAATGGCTGCTGCTTGTGGGAGTGTGTCTGTTTCTTTGTGGATACAGGGTTTTATGTATTAGCAACAAATTAAAATAATATAGAGGAATTCATAATGAAAAGCTACCATCTCCTGCTCACCTTGGTCGATTCCTTATCCCATTCCTTTGAAGAAACCTCTCTTAGTTATTTGGGTTTTTTTTCCTTCTGAAGGTACCCCATATACCTAAATAATATACCTGTACACCATTATTTGATTCATTAACTTTAGGCAATATCTCTTTTATTCCATTATATAAGAATTAAGATTTATTTATAACATTATTTTCCCCTCTTATCCTCTTGTATTTTCCCAATGTGTAATGGTCATCTTAGTATTTTTATTTCTTCTGTTGCTCATTTTTATAACTGTGTGTGTGAAAATAAACATTTGCTCTTAGCTTGGAGACATATAAAAACAGGCTACAAGCCAGACTTGGCCCATATCTGACCTCTAATCCACCTCATTCTTGAAGTGAGATTAGTCTCCTGAAACCTGAGTCTCACTTCTTCAATTTATAACTTCTCTGGTATCCCTCTAGGATAGCCATATACATGTATTTCTTATTCTACCATTTTAGACATTGTCTAGACTCTCCTAACATGAGGATATCAATTCTCTATTCTGCTCCTTGATTTCTGTATGAATTTGGAAGGTGACTTGGTACAGGTTCTTTAAAGGCAGAGTCTGAGATGGGGACACTTATGCATGTAATTTATGGAGATGTGCTCCCAGGGGGGCCTGTAAAGGAGTGAGGAAGGCAAGGCAGGGAAGAAAAGAAACCCGGAGTCTAGCTTCAGCTTGTTCCCATGGAGAACTCTGGAAGATGAATGGTACCACAGAGAAAGCTGCCCTTTGTAAACTTGCCCTCCTATCAGTCAGGCATTGGTTATAGGCTACCTAGGAGGAGGAGCTTGACTTCCCTTTTGAGGCAGAACCTGTCAGCCAAGGGCAAACGTCCTGAAAAGGGCCCATGTGTGAGACACTGTCAGCCAACATTTCCACACTCCCCGCAGCTGGCTGCTGGGTGCACTGGCCAGGTAAAGGGCATCTGGGTGCGACACCAACAGCTTCTGCCACATAGGACGATGGGGGGGTATGATGGAGACAAAGGTGATGATGACCTCTCCTCCCCTTTCTCCTCCTCCTCAACTCTTACATATATTTAAGATTCACTATTTGCATAGTATTTTTACTTGTATTTTCCCATTTGAAACTTGCCTAAACAACACACACATACCCACACATACACACTCTCACAACACCACCACCAACAAAACAATGGGACAAAAGGTTGGTGTTACTACCTCAGTTTAAAAAATGAAAAAAACAACCAGTCCCCAAGGGTTTATGTGGCTTGTCCAATGCCCTGATTGGCGGAAATGGGACCTAACCCTAGATGGTCACATTCCAAGTTTATTGTTCTTTATAAACACCCTTGTTGTTGTTTCACAACACTTTGCATTAAACCATTTTTTCACATGTATTTTCCCCCCTAACTGGCCTGACTTTGTGGATCCACTCTTTTTCCCAAACACATTGTCTTTTGCATTTCAGATGGCCTTGTTCATCTCCATCATTGTCCCTTCATTCATATTACTCCTCCATCAGCCAGGACACTTTCAGCTCAACAGATAGACGAACTAAACATGGCTAAAATAATAGGGATATTTATTATTTATTTTATTTTATTTAGGTATTTGTGTGCACATTTATTTGTTCATTTTTTCTTTTATTCTGTTCCGAGCAGTGACTGAAAGGTTTGTCTTAGCTTGCCAGGCTACTAACAGTAAGAATTACTTGGCTCACAATTTTGGTGCTAGGAGAAGTCCAAATTCAAGACATCAGGAAGACAATTCTTTCTCTCCAAGATCTGTAACATTCTGGTGCTGACGACAGTGGTTTTTGGGTAATCAACCAATAAACTCCAGCAACCACTCCCAGTAGCAAAACATGCAAGCATGCACACGCACATGCACATTCACACACAGAATAAAAATTAATTTATATCATCTCCATTTTGTATATAACTGGTTGGTAAAGTACCAGCAAATGAGGGGTTTTTTCCATGTATTTTGATGTTGTGCTAATATAACATAGTGATCTGGTCATAATCTTTCAATTTTATTCAGTGATGCAGAGTATAAAATGCTTAGTTAGCAGTCTGCCTTATCCTATCACACTGTCCATATGTGGTCGATGAATTGATAATTCCTTGGTAAACCTTAGGAAATATATCACCAACTACTGTGGTTGCCTTGTCTGGACTATTCTCTTTTGAGAATTAAGGGATGGACTTGTGTGTACATTTGGAGCGAAGGGCTATGGGGATAGCAGGAGCAACTGGGAGCATAAATTTACTCTTGACATGGAAAGAGCTAATACACACAATTCTGAAACAACTATGGGCAAAAACATAGTTGATTGATGGAACAGAAAATTGCCCAATGTGCTTTCCTCAGGGATGACAGAAATCACTTGTTACGTGAGAAGGAACGTTCTGGTAAAAGAATCCTTAAGTCTATAAGATAGTGGCTTAGTTGAAAGTATCAGAAAACCCAGCCAGCAGAAGATTATGCTAAAGAGCATTTATTAACTCAGATAAAGAAGAATAAATGAAAATAGAGGATTAGCTGTCTTCAAACTTTGGTGAAGTTAAAGGTTCAAACATTGTCTGCAGGACCAGGCATTCCTCCATCATTCCTAAATTGACAAATTTTGCAGATTGGCATGGTAGCAAGATGGAAGCAGAAGTTCTGGTTTAACATATTTTTTTTGTTCAAGTAGAATGGGGAGAAGGAGTCTCTTTTTAAGTAGCTTTTTCAAAGGACCTGAGGTTCATGTATTTGGTCAGTTTAAGCTGACCCAGGGAATAGGATATTTTGGTTAACTTAGACCCACATCACCCTCAAGTTTAGTATGGTGAGCCACACAAACCGTATGGACTAGAAGCAGGGTTGAAGATGATTCCCAGAAGAAATGTGAAGAAGCAGGAAGAATAAGCCATGGGAACAATAGATAGCCACTGTAGTGTTTTAAAGCAAAGAGTGGCCTCTAAATGCCAGGAATCTCAAGATCATCTGATTTATACTTCTGTGGAAGAGAATTTCACCATCAAAAGAAAAATTCTTGTGTGCTGCTTTTGATACATTTCTAAAAACACTTGTCATATTGGGATTCACACATGCCAACCAGTTTTATCCCCATGAGCATTGTATCATGGCAAATAAAAGACTGCAATATGGCTTCATATTGCAGCCCACATGACCTGAGAAAATGAATCTAAGCTCTCTTAAATCCATCTCCCTGCCAGAACAAGTGGTAAATAAGACATAAATCACTTTGGTACCTGCTTACGTTTTTGGTGGAGATAAAAGGTAATTGACTCTGGGATGAAGACAAAATTATTGGCAAAAAGCCATCCCTATTATCAAGTAGATCAGTTCCTTGGTGACAAGATGGAGGCGTGCAACTTGGTACATTCGTCATTTTAACTCCAGTGGCAGACTTGAGGTATTTTAATCATGCTAAAATAGAGTTCCAGGTAGAAACAGTGCCATAGTTGATATAGAAATGAGTATCAATATTATTCCTTTGAACGGGTTACTTTCTACATGTGAATAATTAGATAAGACTTAGTCTATATTTACACAGTTTCTAGATATTTTTAGAAAACTATAATTGGCCATTTCTTACCAAATTTATCTATTCATCCAACTGCCCACAAATCACTCCTTTGAGTACATTGCTCTAACCAAGCCATTCCTCTGCTTAACCCCTTCAGTGTCTCTGTCTCTCATTACCCACAGAAATGTCTTAATATTCAAGTATTCAAGACCTTCCATCATAAAACACTAGAATATTTTTCCAGACTTAATTTCCACCATTTTTGCATCAGTCAGGAGCAGTTAGGTTATTCTATGTGCATTAGTTTTCTATTGTTACTTAACGATTACTATGAACTTGTGGCTTAAAACAGCATACATTTATTTCCTAACAGTTTTTGTGAAGCAGGAGTCTAGCTTAGCTGGTCCTCATTTCAGGGTTTCACAGGCTGAAATCTAGGTGTTGGCCAAGCTGCATTTCTTTCTGGAGTGTGGGATTATCTTCCAATTTCCTGTGGTTGTTGGAAGACTTCAACAACCTTGTGGTTGTAGAGCTGAGGTCCCTCTTTGTTGTGACTGTCAGGTGGGGGTCACTCTCAGCCCTGAAATGCCCCTGTCACACAGCCTCTCAGAGCGTGTAGGCTACCTCTTCAAAGCCAGCAGGAGAATTTCTCCCTTCCAGCTGCTAAAATGGAGTCTTATGTAACATAATGGAATTACAGAATGATTATCTTCTAACCTTTGCCATGTTCTATTGGTTAGAAACAATTGCTCATTACTCAGGGGAGGGGATTACACAAAGGTGTGCATACCAGAGGGTGGGGATCAAGGGACCATTCTAGGTTTCTGCCTTCCATATTGTGATAACAAACTACCCCTAAATTTCAGTGCCTTAAAACAGCAATGAAGTATGTCTATTATGGGTTGGCTGAGAGTATTAACTTTACATCACAGGTCAGTGATCTAGGTTGAAAGAGGCTCTATCTCTCCACTTTCATTACTGCCAAGGTAGGAAAAAGGGAATGAGGAACTCTTGCTTTTGCTCAGAACTCTGTGGTTAAAGCAGGAGGTATGGCTGCCTCCAATTTTACGTGGTTAGAAAATAGAAATTCTACCTGGTTCCCTAATGGAGAACCAGAAATATTTGGTGAAGAATGCAAATGAGGGCCATAATTAAAAATATATATATATCTTCTTGTGTTCTGGTTGGAGCTGATAATTTCCCTGCTCAGTTCATTGTTGTGAACTGCACAGTTCAGAGCAACACACTGCTGTGTTGTCTCAACCTGGATGACCTTTACTCCATATCCCCATTTCCAGTTTCCTCACATGCTGCATGGTCCAGCTCAAAAGTCACCTTGGTAAAATATTTTCTGATCTTTCACAATCAAATTAATCTTACCTTCTTGGATCTCTCATGACAGACCTCTATACTGTCTCCAACTACCTGGTATGGCATTTATAACTTTCTAATTTTATCCTAGTAGATTATTTTACAAGCCTTATCTTCCATATTGGACTGTGAACATCTTGAAGGTAGCATCCTGTCTGGGTCACAATTATTTCCTCTAAAGAATCCAGTACAGAGCTATACTTAGTGTAGTACCAGTGCTTTTTGGTTGAGTGAAATTATTCCCCAGGAAGTCTATTTGCAAAGGTAGGTTTTGGAAGACCTTTTAACTATATAGGGAAAGGACTCGACTATTTCCCTTATTCTGTCATAAGTCCTACTTTATTTTTTCCAGTTTGACTTATTTTTGAATATAGCATAAATTCCTCCTGAAGTGTACTTTTTTTGTCGATTTCTTTTTGTTTATCCATAATGAAGATGATAGATAATTTAGGACAGTAGGAAGACCCTGAAAGATTGTCTAGGTCAGAGACTGGAAAGTTTTTGTTTGTTTTAAGAAGTTGCTTTCTTAAAACACAAAACTATAAAACACTATAGAACACAAAACTATAAAACAGTGGTGGCAGCAACATAAAGCTGTTGCCCTGATTGAAGTAGGAGTGGTGAGTCAAGAGTCCTGGTTGTTTAATCTCTCCTGACCAGTCTCCAATCTCCAGAGTGGACCTCAGGATACATCTATGGAATACTGACCATTTGCTTTGAAATCCTCTGACATTGACCCAATTTATATATTACTGGTAGGAAAACTGAAACTAGAGAGATTAAGTATCTTATCCAAAGTCACACAGATATAGAGTTGAAAAATCTATTTTAATTAACATTTATTGAAGACTTGCCATATGCAGTATGTCTAATAACAAATAGATAACAAGCCTGTTAATAGAGGTAGGTATAGAAACCACATTTCCTAACTCTCATCCTCATTATTTCTATAGTTATGATGGTCAAATCTTCCATTTCTGAATTAATTTCTGTGGTTTAGTAAAGTCAAGGTTAAGGAAGAAATGGTTAATTCATGCATTGGATCTGAGAGTAGAGTTCACACTGAGTTCAAAGCCAGATGAGATCCTAGCTCACAGTCAGTGCCTCCTGTGAAGGTGTGTGGCAGCTCCATTTATGCACCTTCAATTCCTGGAACTCTCATTCTCATCAAACACAGGAGAAAATGTCAGTTTCTTAGACGAACTCTCTCTTGCTGGGACTTCATGTATATTTCATGCATATTGGCATCCATGTTCCAAGAAAAAGATCAGAAGGGATAAGTTGATCTTATCTTTTCAGCTCCCCTGCACAGGATGGTCCTGTGACTAGTCGGCTACAACTGGAAGATGACTTTCCATACACATGTGGGTGACTTTTTCTATCAGCATCCGCACAACATCTAGTCCACAACAATACTATATCTTTATATCATCAGGGAATTTATATGCTTTAAGAAGGTTAGAAAATTCATGCAGATAAAACAAATGAAAAATATGTGGTAAGGTCCTAAATTATGTAGTGTGAGCTCTAAGTCTATTGGAATTTGAAAATGGCATTGTTCAGAGTATACTAAAATATAGTATATATAATATATACTAAAATATTCCGTCTCCCATATGGAGAAAATATTGACCAAAGTCTTGAAAAATAAGTCATATTTGAATTGGATGGGTAAATGGAGGTAAGGGGAGAGGGGTGTCATTTCAGACCACAGCTATGATGGAATAAACATATCTTCCAAGTAGTTAAAGTAAACAGCTACAATGCGTTAGACTTTATATTTATCACTCAACAGTAATAATTCTCGTAACAACCTCGTGGGAAGGAATTGGTGTTATTCTTGTTTTATACATGAAGAGCTTTAAGTAAAGTAATTTAAGACCATATAGTTAGAGAATGGTGGAGCTAGGATTTAAACCCTGGACTATATGATCCCCAAATCTACATTACTAAATAAAATACCCTTCTGTCCTTTGATATATATAGGAAATAGTGAGAAAAATCCTAATCAGATGATTCAGGTAGCCTTGTTGGGGAAAAGAGTGAGAGAAGTTTTGGTAGGGAAGGTGGAATCAGCAGAGATTAGAGGTGCTCAATTGGGGACAATTTTCCTCCCTGCAGGGGACATTTGGAAATATATGGAGACAGTTTTCATTGTCGCAGCTGGAGGTGGGGACAGTTGCTACTGATATCTAGTGAGCGGAGGCCAGGGATGCTGCTAAATATCTTACAATGCAAAGAACAAATGTCCACAACAAGGCATTATCAGAACCAAAATGTCAGTATTGCTGAGAGATCAAGGCATAGCCAAATTAAGGAGTCCGGACTTGTTCCTTTAGGCAGTATGTCCTTGACTCCAGAACTAAAAATTCCCAAAGTGGCCTTCTAGGACTGATGATTCATATCAATGGTCATCCATCACCTCACTCCCCAAAGCAGACTCATCCTTCATTTCCCCAAAACTTCCCCATTGCCAGTGTTTCCTTAAGTGTCTTGCTCATGCCTCCACTGATCACCAGATCCACTTCCAAAATGTCTCCACAGTGCCATCTTCTCCTACCTAGAGTATGACAGTGGCAATTAGGTATTGCCATTCTTCTACACTGAGGCCCCATTTAGAAGTTCTCTACAGAGAAGCTGGAGTAATTTTCAAAACAAGTAAATTTGATCAAGTTACCCTAATGTATATAGCTATCAAAGACATTCCATTGTCCAAAATGGAAGAGCAGGCATGATCATTTTGCACTCCCAAATCTTTCTCTTCTGTCCTCATCTCTGTCTTTCAGTTTTTTTAAAAGTGTTTCTCTCTCAGTCCTTTAGGCCTTATTATAGCAGTTATTCCTTTACATGGAAATGTAGCCCTCATCCCTATCCCACAGTCTTCATTATTTTCATCTGGATAATCCATCCTCACCTTTAGATTTCAGCTTAAACATAACTTCCTCAGAATGGACTGCATTAACCTTGCAGACTAGGCTTCTAAATCATGTCATATTGCCCTGTAATTCCACTTTCACAATGCTTCTCATATTTCTAATTATTATATTAATATCGATCTTCCCTGGTATATGACAAATCCATGCAGGTGAGGTCTCTTTCTGTCTGAGTCAGTGCCATATCCTTAGTTTTTAGTAGTGGCTCAATGGATATTGGTTGGATTAATCAACAAATGAGCACAATTCTGGGTACTGAGTAAGACCAGATAGACATGTTTCACCTCAATTCCCCAGTCACTGCACACATTTCAAAAATGTGTGATGCATGGATAAGGATGAAACAAACCACAGATGCATCTCATCCCAGGAAAAGGAAGACGACAAAGAACAGAAGTGGACACAGGATTTTGGATAATTTATGGCAAAACCTTTATAGAGCCACAATAGAAGCTATAATATCCAAAACAAAGTCTTTATTTCCCCCTCAGCGGGGTTAGCATGAGTTGTTAAAATTAGGGCTATTTGCTGACTAGGAACATTCCAACCGTGTTGATTACCGACAGTGTCATACAATTACTTATACCTGAAGTTAAAATCACTGCTTTCTCCTAAACCTGGGAAGACACAGACAAGGTACAGAACATTCTCCTTCAGAGCAACAAACCACTAAAATACCATTTTTAATGGGAGAGCGAGCACTTCCCACATTTTATCTGAGAAGGTCATCTTCCTTTCTTTTTTTTCTCTCTCTCTCTCTCCCTCTGCTGCTGCTGCTAATCTTCTAGCCTTCCTTCTGAAGGAGACTCCCACTTCAAGACTAAATTTGCCACCACTAAACAAAGAGAAACTCTTAGCACTCTTACTGAAATTTACATACTAGCTCTCCTGCGTAGTCGGTAGGAAATGTATTTATTCACGTATTTGTTCGCTTATATATTGTTTCGTGAGGCAAAGGTAGTTCACTACAGCTTGATTTCCTTTTTGAGTCATTTTTATAATGATCTTTAATTTCACTCTTGTAGTGAAATTTCAAGTCTCATTATTAGCAACTTGATTAATTAGACTTTAGTTCTGAATGACAAATTACATATGGAATATACTTTGGAGGAAATTTATATTCTATTCTATAAAAGATAATAGCTCAATTCTCTATTCTTCTCTGTTTTTGAAGAGAAAGTATACCTTTAAGATTACAAATTTGACATCATAGAATTATTGTTTTTGTGGTTTCAGGCATGGAGCCAATTCTAAATATATTTAATGCAGGCAATTTCTTTCTACTCTCCCTCTCTGCCTTCCTCCCTCAACCCTCCTCACCTTCCTCCCTTCTTTCCTTACTTTTTTCCATCTTACAAATACAAATTAATTTCCCAATCTGAACCAGACATTGTTCTATCTAGACACTGTGGGTTCAGTAGGGAATTACATATAAGTTAAAATTCTAACAAAAAAGAGAAAAAATAAAGACACAATGAGATAAAGAAATGAAATACAAAAACAGTATTGTTTCTATAAATAAAATAAAGTAAAAATTATGATGCTAAGCTGACCATATGCAAATTTGAAAGAAGAATGTTACAGACAGAGAGACTAGCAAAGCCAAAGACCTGAACTAGATCCCAACTTAGCATCTTTGTGGAAAAGAAAGAAGACCAGCGTGGCTAGTACAGACTGAGCATGGGGTGACTGATGTGGGCGTGGAGGCGAGGACAACAGCTGGATCATTCAGGCCCTTGAGAACCATTACAAGGAGATATATGTGTGTGTGTATGTATACATACATACATCATACATACATATATTTAATTCTAATCTTGGAAAACCATTGGAGTTTTTAAAGCAGAAATATGATACCAACACTTTTATATTTTAAATGTTAATTCTGGTTTCTGTGTAGAGTAAAAGCTTTAGGGAAAGGCAATATTGGACATAGAGAGCTCTTTTGGGGATTGTTGCAGGGGTTCAGGGGAGAGGTTATGGAGCCTGAACCAGGTGGTAGCAGTAGAGACAGAGGCATGGATGAACAAGAACCCTGCAGGCGTACTACAGTGCATAGCTGGGAGGTCGGGGAGCAGCACCAGCCTGTAGAGCCTGTCCACCCAGTGGA
The DNA here is from genome assembly GCF_030445035.2 of Dasypus novemcinctus. Classification (NCBI taxonomy): domain Eukaryota; kingdom Metazoa; phylum Chordata; class Mammalia; order Cingulata; family Dasypodidae; genus Dasypus; species Dasypus novemcinctus. The sequence continues at coordinate 162,824,802 of NC_080674.1, read as the reverse complement.
AATGATTTTCAAGTGTTATCATCTTTGCAACACACTGAGAATTTTTAGTATCCTAAGATGATCATACAAAAGTTTATTGTTTCTTCCAGCTTTGCAGCATCTACAAATCGATTTAAACATAATCACTGTACTTAGCCAACTCAGACATGAAGATACTTAATTGGACTCAATTGAGGACAAGGTTATGTGGCAGGACACTAAGGACTGCCCTCCTGTTTGATATCATTGCACTGATCTACAGTCTAATTAAGGTGATTTACCTGGTCATGGAATACACCTTTATTTATCATCATTCAGTCTTTTCTAATGATGCAAGTTTCAAATATTACAGTTGATTCATGGGAGAGATATATTTGGCCATTTAGACATTTTATGTTTCTCATTTTACACCATTTAGTCATTCTTTGTCACTTCTATAATATGGTATCAAAACCCCTGTTCTGCTAATAACTTCCCTTCTAAGGCCACTAAGTCAAAAGGGAGTGGAGGACTTTGGGAAGTGAAGAAATTAAAGTAAGGGATGACCAATATATACTTTTTGTCATGCTGAGAATTTCAAATATCTCTTTTTTGCAATGGCTCCTAGGAAGCTCAAAAACTAGATTTAGGATTTTGGAATGTAATTTTTACTTCTATAGGAATGCTGCTTGCTATTCTATTTCCATTTTATGAACATTTTTCTGCATGTATATCTTTTATAATAATCTACCTCAAAATATTTTTACATCTGTCTGATACTTTTAAGTTGGCTTGTGCTTTGATAACCAATGTGTTAATTCAAATGTGAGTAAATAAAAGTTAAACAATGAACATGCATGGCAAAAGCCTGAATTTATTTCCCCAAGCTAAAAATTATGAAACTCTAATCTTTTACAACTTTAGAGATAATAGAATTATCTCTAAATATTGAATTTAATAATCCTGACTGCCAATCAACTAGAGTAGAAGGCAGGGTAGCTTTCCAAATGGCAGATGCATGTATGAGTACATGTATGTATGTGCACATGCCACGTGCTTGAAACAGGCTTCATAGATGATTGTATTATTTTGAAATCAAATTTGTCTGATGTATGAAGACTAGATTTGGCAATCAAAAGCTGGCTTAGAGCTGTCAATATATAAGGCTTGAAATTGGATTGTTGAGAATTTGATCTAATAAAAGATAAGGGCAGCCTGTATAGTATGAATTAAAATGTACTCATAATGAATGGCAGTGCTTCAAACATTTCAAGAGTGATCATTTGCCTCTCAGTCTTCTCCATTTTAAACAGTTCCAGTGTACAGGGAAGTTAACAGTGTTGGAGAGTCAAGAAGTTATATTCCAAGTTTTACCTCACTTTATAGATATGATTCATTTCTATCATCTTCTTAATAACTCTGTACCTCGAAACCCAGACTTTCTGTCACTGGATCTGATGAGATGATGCATCTAAGGCACTTACTTAGGCAGGTGACACATACTGAGTGCTCAGTATATGTTGCTATTATTCTTGTGATTCTAGCTTCTACATTCTTCACATGAGATAGGTTTTCTTTACATCTTTTTAAAGAGTTTTTATTGTGGCAAAATGCATCTAACATAAAATTTTCCATTTTTACCATTTTAAGTGTACAATTCAGTGGTATTTCATACATTAACAATGTTTTGCAAGTTTTACTACCTATGTTACTGACAATTTTTCATCATCCTAAATGGAAATTCTGTACCCATTAAGCAATAAATTCTTATTTTCACCTCGCCCAGCTCTTGGTAACTTTTAATCTACTTTTTGCCTCTATGAGTTTCCTTATTGTAAATATTTCATGTAAATGGAATCATACAATATTTGTCCTTTTCTAGCTGGCTTATTTACTCACTATAATGATTTCAAGGTTCATCCATGTTGTAGCATGTATCAGAACTTCATTATGTTTACAGCTGAACAATATGTCATTGCATGCACACATCACATTTGTTCTCCGTTCCCCTGTTGATGGGCACTTGGGTTGTTTTCACATTTTGGTTACTGTTAATAATGTTGCTATGAAAATGAGTGTACAAGTATCTGATTGAGTACTTGCTTTCAAATTCTTGTACGATGTGGTTTTGAAAGTTCTCTTATCGCCCTGGCTTGCTCTCCTTTGAAGGAGCTCTGGTTAACTGCTGCACAGGCACCTTCTGTGGATGCCTCCTCTCCTCCTGGACTTAAATCTGATTCCAGCCATGGCTACCAAAAACTGTTCTGTGTAGACTTTGACTTCCTGCTAGCAACATCTCACATAGGTTGCTTCCTACCTAGGGCTTCTCTGACATTGCTCAGTTCCCAGGAAGCTGCTTGATACTCATTGTGGAATCTGGAAGTGTAGGGCTAATAAGTGCATGCGTCCACCCATAACTAATGGGAGAGCAAAGGCAATGGACAGGTAAATGTTTCTCTTTTTATTTCAGCCAGGTGGTTCTGGAAGCTCCTCATAAGATCTGCTCCATACCTAGTGGTAGCCCATATTATATCACTTCCTTCCTCGTGTTGGTTTTTCCTCTTTCTCTGTTCACTGCCCTTCCTTTGAATAAACTATTTGTTTCCAAGTCATTATCTCATGCTCTCTTTTCAGAAGACACCCAGAGTAATATAACTATGTGCAGTACATTTCTTAGGCAGATTACCCTGGCAAACTCTTATTCACTCAAAAGACATTTAGTGAGCAAATGAACAAAATGAAGACAATTGTGATCTTTACATCTTCTCAATTTTTGCAACTCTTACAATCAAAGATACAGTTTGGGAGATAGTTATATGCTTTCTTACCTTATCAGATTTTATTTCATATATGTTGTATAATAATAAAAATAATAATTAATTTATTGAGCTCTGATTATAGGATAAAAGCTTTCTATGTATTATCTCATTTAATCCTGATATCTACTCTAAGTAGCTTTTATTATTATCTCAACATTAGGATGATGAAAATGAGGCTACAGAGGTTCAATATGAGGCATTAGGTCAAATCTCTAATAAGCAGCTGGCCTGGGATAGAACAAATTTTTAACCACTATATTGTTCTATAACCAGCAACTAGGTTTTGGGGAATGAAGATTATGATTTACTTTTCTATTGTTTGCCATATTCCCTATTCCTCCTCACCTCGTCCTTTCTCTCTCTCTTCCTCTGTTTCTCTCTCACCCAACCCACCATATTTATTTAATACTTTACTGATTTAAGAAGTTTACATTCAAGAATCACAGAATATAAATGATGAAAGAGATCCTGGTTGTCACGTTATCATTCCTTCTCATTTTATGGGTGGAAAACTGATGCCTAGAAACATGATGCAGCTTGACCAGATACACAACGGTGGTGAGATGGAAATTTGGAACTAGACCTCAGAGTTCATGATTCTCAAATAGGTCTACTTTCTTAAACATGGAGATTTTTTGTTTTTTTTGGTGAAAGAAATATTTTGTACATGTTAGTCTATAGATCGAAAAAGGGAGAACTATGGAAATGTACCATGAAGTTTCATCTTTCCCATATCCAGCCTCTAGATCAGGTATAAATTTCTCTACAAAAAAAAAATGTGGTCAACTGAGGAACCCAAGAGAATTGTTTTCAGGAAGAAATTTGTTGGATTTCAAACTCTAACAGTGGTGTTTATGGACCCTGGGTTGATCTTTGACTCTGAATTGCATAGGGACCGTTCTTATTGCACCTGTGAAAGCTCCTCAAGGACAGGTGGATTGAGAAATGTTTCATTTATACAGTGGAATGTCAGGTAACAATTTTACGATAATAAAATTAAAATACTACATGTTAATATATATAAATATATTGCTAAGTAGGCAAAAACACATTGCTGATTAATATGCGTGATGTGATAATGGTTTTGGAAATAAAAAAATGTTTATTTGCATGCATTTATGCATGAGAATGAATGGAAAGAGCACTGGAAGAGCATACATAAAAGAACTGACGGAGTTATCTATGGGGAGCGGTATTTAGTGAAGAGGCCGGTGAAGGGCAGGGGTGGGGAGAGCTTTCTTCTTTTGCTCTGTATACTTCCAGTCTTTGAATTATGGGATAAAAATAAACATTTATTGATCATTTACTAGCTGCTGGACACTCTTCCCAGGTGACTTCCCAGTCTACACCCTTAACTACCATATATACTGTCCTCTAATGAACTACTTCTCTAAAAATTATATAAAAGTAATAAGAGTTTACCTTCATATATACTCTCATTTGAATTTTGACTCAAACAACCTGCCCTCCTACCAAGTTAAATTTCAGGAGTAAGAGGGGACAAACTGTTTTATTCCCACCCCCAGGTATCAGTGTGAGTTAATAGAAAGAGCTCATCTAAAGTGTCTAGGTATCAGGAAGTGGGCCTCAGGTCTCAATTCCACCATCATTCAGAAAACACTGCAAACCTCTCCAGGATTCCTTGTTCCCTTATCCATCATAATGGGACAACGTTAGCGCCTGTTCTGTCCTCCAGCTTTGCTGGGGGGATGAAATGGAATCTTGCATCATGCTTGTGGAGGGCTGCCTGTACATGCACAGTCATCCTGTGGTGTGTGCTTCTCCAATCAACAGACACTTTTCCAGGAATCCACTGGGAGAAAATGCGTATGGAGAGGTTTATAGGTGAAAACAATATTGTGAAATAACTTGATGAATGCCTTAGCTCTTTGGGAATGGGGACCATGAGGCCATCACAAAATGATGGGCCCACAGGTGGTCTCCCAGGCTCCAGTAACGCTCTTATTCTTAGCTTATTCTTATAGCTTAGTCACCTTGGTAAAGTGCTTAGCACAGATTTGGGGCTCAAGAGGAGTTTGCTACATGAATGTGGGAGCTGAAGAAATTAGTTATTGTCCCTGCTCTGGAAATATTTTCCGAATAAATAGGGAGAAAAATATAACTGAGAAATGAATAATTAAGTTGGTAAGGACTATCTATCTTGTCAAGATTAAGGAGAGCAAGAAGGCCAGAGGTGTGTAATAGAATCATGCAACTGAAAACTATGGCTACAGAACTATGGTGTTCTACAGCATCTTGGGAGTCCATGGAGGTCCCTCCGGAACCCCCAAATTGTCAGAGAAAGTCTCAGGAGGCACACTATATTCAAACAGACAAACACCATGTCTCTCTTTTAAACATTGAACTTCCCCCAAAATATTTCTTGAACAGATCTCTGTTAGTGGGAAAAAAAAAAAAACAAAACTGTTTAAAATCCACTTGTGACAATTCAAATTTCTTTTGTTAACAGAGGAGGAAATTGAGGAGTAGGGAGAAAATTACTATATCTAAGGACCTGCTGAGAGTTCAAATATTTCCCCTATATTGGAAGAGACGTAAGACATATATATGAAATATAACTTACAATGAATGGGGCATAAGCTAAACCCCAAATTCAATGATCAAAAAAAATGCTTTGCAGTTGTGTAAAGTGGTGAAAGAATAAGATAAGATTGACAAGAGAACTTCCTTTTGTTGTTAATCTTTTATTCTAAATGTTCAGTTATATTTTTGGACTGAGTTTTAGTCAAGATCTCTAACAGAGAATAGTTTATGGAGAAATGCTGTCCTAGGCCACAGGAGGGGAGGATTTAGACTGTCAGAAAAGAGGTGAAAGTGTGTCCCCAGAAAGAAGCACATTTTAATCTATTTCCTGCCTCCTGATGGGGGGCATATTATAGTTACAGTTTAAGTTGGACATTTTCTTGTTTAGTTTCAATTTAGAGAGGTACTTTCCCTTTTCCTGTATACCTATTAAAGAAACTGTAGAAAATTTTCTCTATGCAAATCCTTATATTTTCAAGAAATTTTTATATCTTTTTGTCTTTCTGGACTCAAATCCTTGCCTATTTTGGGAAACTTAATGAAGATTGAAATGTTTATCTCCTATGCTGCTCAGCATTTCCCAAATATCATTTAGGTAAAATCCTGGGGGAAAAAAAGGCAACAGATTGCTTTTGGAAAGAGTTTTGTGATTTTACAGCACCACTTGCCAAGGAAAATGGCTGGATAAATACCATGCCCCAGTGTAAATATAAACAGAATTGGTTTATCTACTTCTAGGTCTTGGTGCATCTGGTACAAGAGTTCCCAAGAGACTCTAAAAACTGGAGAGGGAAACAGTCAGAAATTGCTAGTAATCTCCTTCCAATACAGTATGACAAAATGTCCAATTTTATGAGTGATCTGTTCATATCTAGCATGTAGGAGCTGCTACTTGTTGTCTATAGTCCCAATTTCCTAGGCATGCCTAAGCAGCATTAGATTCATTTACACATTGTATCTATTAGGCAGGAGTATGTTCTACTCCAAGAAAACCCTACCTACTATGATGGCTTAAAGAAATAGGGGTTTAGATATCATGTGCTATAAGACATCAGGAAGTAGGCAAACCAGGACTGCTATAGTTGTTCTATGATCCTTTGTCCTTATGTATGCTATCTCATGGTGACAAAATGGTTGCTGCACATCTATGTTTCATGCCCAATTCCAGGCAGGAAGAAGGGAAAAAGAGGTTACTTCTAGCAAGGCTTTGTCTTTGTATTCAGAAAGTATATGTCTTCCTGAAATTTATGCCCCATTTGTCATGTCTGAGCAACAGACATGGGTTATTACTTGGTACAAGGAAGGACAGGGAATAGAGGATTTTAGCTTTCCATCTTCTATCATAGAGGAAGGCAAGAGAGTAACAGGGTACGGATAAATTTGGGGTAGCCAATTCATAACACACTCCATTGGGAACTCAACTTGGAAACCAAAATAAGAACAAATTTTCCCAGTTTTCATTTTGGGAGCCAATCTACCTGCACTCTCAGCCCATATGGCTACAGTGAAACTGAACACATATTTTCAAGGCAAAAGATTTGTGTAGGGTCAAATGAGTCTTGCATAAGCCAATCAACATTTATCATTGTCCTCAATTGATAGGTTGCTCAGGGATGGATGTGTGACCCAATTTGAGCCAATGGGAGAAAGTCTAAGACTGGTTGGAGCTGCTGAGGAAGGGAGACTTCCTTTTCCATTTGCTTGGAGCTGAGATGGTCCAAATGTGAACCTGTTGGGGGATATAATATAGAAAGAACCTTCCTGACGATGGCACCAACACAAAAGACAGCAAAACAGAGTGAGAGAAAAAGGAAAGGAATTACACCCTGATGGCATATTTTGAGCCCCTGGATCCAGCCATGCCAGAGACCAGTATATCTTAAATTTCCCAGTATGCTAGCCAGTAAATCCTCATCCTTTTTATTTATTTTTTTTGGTTGAGTTCTGTCTCCTCCTATTGAAATGACCTTGAATGATAAGGTCTTGAAAGGAAATTTTCTGTTTTAAAGGGGACTCAAAGAGACTTCTTCCTCAGAAGAATAAATTTCAGTTGGTAAAAAGCTAAGCATCAGACCAGACCAGTGTGGGAGGTATATTTAAGTTCTTTAAAGCATATGTGTGAACAAATACTTGTCCATGAGTAGCTATGAAGAAAATAAGATTGTGTGGTTCCAGGCTGGTAGAATAGATGTTTAGGGATCATGGTTCTAGTTTTCATACTACTAACAACATGCTCTGCAACCCTGTTCAAACAGCTACAGCTTTCTGAATCTTCACATTTTCATTTCTAAAGTTGGGTCCATAGCACCTGCTATGTCAAGCTAATAGTCGAGGCTCAAATCAGGCAATATATGGGAAGGCCCTATGAAAAGATAAAACACCACCCAAAGGAAATCGTATAGAACAGGGGTCAGCAAACTACAGCCTACAGGCTAAATCCAGTCTTCCCCCCTGTTTTTATAAATAAAGTTTTCTTGGAATAAGATCACATTCATTCATTTAAGTACTGTTTATGGCTGCATTTTGCTAAAGCAGCAAAGTTGAGGGGTTCCCTTAGAGACCGTATGGTCTCAAAGCCTAAATATTTACTATGGAGACCTTTGCAGAAAAAGTTTGATGACCTCTGGTCTAGACTGAGACCAACCCTTTTAATAACACTGAGGAAAAAAACTCTATTATCTAATCAGCATCCCCTGAGACATTGGTGGTACTCATTTTGCTTTTCTCTTCTTCTTTTCCACTTCTGCCAGCTATGGTTGTAATGCCATTAACAATGAAAAACTGAGCAGCATGGAAAAATGAAAATGGGAAGTAATTCAAAATATGTTCTTTTTTAATATGCATTGCACACAGCTGTTGAACTAAATTTGATTATTATTCTATTGGAACAAAGGCATTTTGGACAGCTAGATTGGTGCTTTAGAATACATGCAAAAGATGTCTCAAGTTGGAATCCAAAGAATAACTTCTGCTTCATCAGCTTCTGTGCATTACCTCAGCTGTTTGCATGTGGTTGAGCAAGTTGAATCAATAGCTCCAAAAGACTTGTCCTCAGGACTTTACGAAGGGAAGGATAGAATTACAGTATTTACCCTTTGTAATGGGTCACTTAGGGCAACTTTATATCAGGTGTTCATTCATTCAGACAAAAAGTACTTGCTGAGAGTTAATACGGGCTTGTCACTGTGCCAGGCAGTGGAGTTAAATCTTTTGACAAGATAGAATGATTTCCTGTTGATCCCTGACCTATGGCACTTACATCCTCTTGGAGGATGCAGTTTTCATTTAGTTTCTGCTTGACCTTAACATGCTGGTGCTTAGCTTGTGCTTAAACACAACTAGCAAGGGAAAGCACATTTCATGGTTGGATATCTGTAATCATTAGGGAAGTTTATTATTACTATCATCATCGTCATCATCATCATTATCAATCTGAAATAAAGTTCCTTACAGTGTCCCTCTTCTCATCCTGTGGTACACTCAGGCCCATCACAGATCATATCTGTTCTCTTTGCTCCCTTTTCCACAAAACAGCTTTTCTGATAGAAGAGTTCTCAAGGTCTATAAATTCTTTCCACGTTAAAACCCACCAATTTTTCCAACATAGATTTAGAATTGTAGTTAAATTTCTATTTAACGTTAACCCATGTTATTTCCATTACAAACTATTCTAAGTGTATGTAAAAATAGAAATTTGTGGCAGTAAATCACAATTATTTGCAAAATACCCATAAAGCCAAGATTAATTTATTTTATGCCTAGATATGATAGGAATAATAAATAGCAACTCTTTGTTAGGGTGATTTCTAAATCTAAAAAAAATCATCTGACTATTCACATTTACAATGGAAATGGGTGACAGTTACTAGCTTGAAAAATTGAACTGGGGTATATAAGAAGTTTTGGTTTCCAGAAATTTTTGATTAGTAATATGTCAAATTAAATACATTTTTAATACTTTAGATTTAGCTTGAAAGTGGAATTGGGTTTTGGCTTACTTTAAAACAACTATCTGCACCAGCAGACAAAGTCATTGTAGGTGATATTATCCCACAAGAATAAAAGTTGAGAGTTTTCAGCACTCTAAGCATGTACTGAAATCCTGCAAATCTTCTCAGTCTTTACCTTATTGAAAATGGTTTATTGAATTGTTAAAATAGCACAAGACCATAGAAACTGTAGGACCACATCCAAGAGTAGATAAAAGAGTCTTTTATTTCCATGCTGTCCGCCAGGATTATTTCCTCTTCTCTAATTTTTGCCGTATAGAACCAGATAGAATTACCTGATACCTGATAGAATCCCTGATTTCAACCATTGTGATGAAATGCTCTTACCTACATAACATGGTTAATTTCAGTCTCAGCAGTGAATAGGAGATCCTAGGATGGTCATCCCATTACCTCCCCAGGATGCTTGAGCTTGGCCACAGCTGCCTTCCAAAATGTGAGATAGGTGGGATAGCATTCCAGTTGGCTCACAAAGGTACTGGCTTAAAACCCCATTTCTTTTGCTCATGAATCAGCAATCTGGGCAGGACTCAGAGGAGACTGTACATTTTTGCCCACTTAGAGTCAGTTGGGCCTGCCCAAAGTCTGAAGTTGGGAGCATCTGAAGGTCTGCCCACTATCACATCTGGTGCCTGGCTGGGGAAGAGGAAAGCAGCTGGGGACTGGAACACCTGGGGCTCCTCCATCACTTTATGGTCTCACCTCATGATGTCTCCAGCTTAACATCTTCAGAGTACGTGGACATCTTACCTATTATCTCATCGTTCTCAAGGTGCATGTCCCAACAAACAGGTAGAAACAGGTAAGAAGATGTAACATTTTTTAGCGCCTAGCCTTGCAGGTCATGTAGCATCACTACTTCTTCTGTAGTCACAAATTTAAGGGGTGGGCATGGACCCCACATCTCAGTGGAGGAATGTCAATATCACATTGTAAAAGCATGTGGGATGGGAGATATACAACCTGGTACAGATAAGTCCAGGAGCTTTATATCTGCTCTTGCCTATTATGAACACTTTGAATTTTGGAAACTTGTTTAAACTAGAATGTAGAGTTGAAAGGAGTTTAAAGTGTCACTTCCCATAGCCACTATAGGTTTGTAAAGTAAGGGGAAACCACTCTCCTCCTCACCCACTTCTCAGCCTTTTATAATTTTCTTCAGCCTCCATTCCCTTAATCTCCCAAATGCTCCTGCTGAACTAACTGCCCCTCCCACCTTAAATGCCACCTTTTCTTACTCTCATCTCCAGATCTCTTCCTCCTGAAGCTTGGCAGTTCCTCAGCTACCCCCATAATCCTGCTCAGGCTCTACACTGTTCTTGACCCATAGCAGAAATTTCCCAGGGGCAACCTCACTTTCAATCACCAACTCCTGCACCCAAATACTGACTCAAATCCTCTATTCCTCCAGCTTTCATCCCTTTTACATCCCTGTCCATAGACCAGATTTTTCTTTTCAGACTGCCACTCCCAAAATTCCCATGACTCTGTCAGATAACTCCAAGTCCAGCATCCCCTCAACTGTTCACATTCTCTTCTTGCCAGTTTTTGTCCTAAAAATCTTAGGACCTCAGTCAACAAAATAGACTCACTTTCTTTGCCTGGCTACAGCATTTCAAGTCTCAGCCCTCCAATTTAGACAGACATGACTTTCTTACTAGGACTACAATTCTTTACATTTTTGCATTTTTCTGTCTTCCTTATCTGCTATTTTTCTTTTTCTTTTTTTTAATTTTAAGAGCACTGCTTCTGTCATCTCCTAATAATGGCATATCTTTTTATGATATATGTACAATATCATATGATACATGTGATACATAAATATATCTATTGATGGAAATTTAGTTTGTTTTAAATTTAGTGTAATCTTTAACAATGATGCAACAAATATCTGTGTACATACCTCTTTGCATGCATGTTTATCTTAGGTGGGATGCTTGAGAAACAGACTCTGAAAGACATATTTGCAGATGTTTTATTAGGAGTCCTCTTGTGAATAACTGTAAGGGAGTGAGGAAAGTGATGCAGTTATAACAGAGGTCTCAGCCAATTCCACAGAAAGCTAAGAAAGTGGAATGCCCAGGACTCTATACCTCTGCATTGAAGGCATTGGACAAGAGATACCCCTTGGTAGGGATGGAGGGAGCTGGGAAGTTGTAACTTTGACTGAGGCGACTCCCTTTTGCTGAAGACAATTCCTGGGGAGGAACACAGCATTATCAACTATCAGACAACACTATTGGCATCTGGGAAAATGAGTGCCTCTGTCTTGAATGTGGGATCTGGGCACAGCATCAAGACATCTATTACAATGTCCCATTATCCTTAGGATAAATTCCTAAAGATAGATTTGTTCCGTCAACCGATAAGCATGTTTTAAAATACCATTTTGTCAAAAGGCATGTTTTGTGTAACTTGATTATTTTAAATTTATCGAGATTTATTTTGTGGCCCCATATATGGCCTACTTTGGTAAATGTTTGTGCACTTGTAAAGAATGTGTCCTCTGTTGATGTTGGATGGAGTGTTCTATAAATGTCAATTAGGTCAAGTTGTTTGATAGTGTTGCTCAAGCTTTTTATGTCTTGTTGGTTTTCTGACTTCTTGATCTATGAATTCCTGAGAGGAACAATTAAATATCCAACTATAATTGTGAATTTCTCTATTTTCCTTGCTGTTTTCTCAGTTTTTGCCTCATGAATTTTGAAGCTCTATTACTGGTATATAAACTTTCAGGGATGTTATGTGTTCTGATGGATTGACCTATTTATCATCATGAAATGACTTTTTTATTCATGGAAACACTCTGCTCTGACATCTACTTTGTTGAATAGTAATATAACCACTCTACTTTTCATTTGATTAGTGTTAGCATGGTATATATTTTTCCATCCTTTCACTTTTAACCTATTTGTGCCTTTATATTTGAAATGTGTTATTTGTAGGTAGCATATATTTAATTCTTAGATTTTTATGCAGTTCGGTAATCTGTGATCTTTAACAAGGGTGTTTAGATCATTCACATTTAATGAGATGATTGAAATAATTAGGCTTGAATCTATTATTTTGAGATTTGTTTTCTATTTGTCTCATCTGCTTTTTATTCCCTTTTCCCTTTTTTTCTGCCTTCTCTTGGATCGATATGTATGGTTTAATTTCATCTCCTTCATTGATTTATCATATGTAACACTGTTTTGGTATTTTAGTGGTTGCTTTAGAGTTTGTGGCATACATTCTTAATTTATCAGTCTACCTTCAAATGATAGTATAATACTTCACATGCTGTATAAAACCTTATGATAGTATATTTCTATTTCATTCCCCCTAGACTTTATGATCATACACTTTACTTATATAAATGTTCTAAATGCTTAATTACATTGTCATTATTTTTGTGTTAATCTGTCATTTAAAATTTTAAAGAGATTTAAATAAGAAAAAATCATTTATTTATTCATGTAGATAGGATTTCTGGTGTTCTTTTTTACTTTTGTAGATCCATGTTCATATCAGGTAGCAGAGGAAAGGAATAGTTTTGCTTGCAAGTGAAGATACTTCTTGCTTTGGGAATGGGAATTGTCCATCACCATCATTTTGTTGGTTGCCAAGGCAAGTCTGAAGAACTGGAGTGTAGGAATTGGCTGCAATTCTGCTGGGATTCAGGGCTCATATGAACCAGCATATGAACAATCTTAAGATTTAAGTCTCTGAAAAATATATTGAACAGTTACATTGAAAATTATAGGTTCAAATAAAAGGAGAAGAGGAACCATGGTTAAGAGTATTATAAATGTGTATAACTTTGTTATATTGGGGAAATAGATTATCATATATCTCAAAAAAAAACCCTGCTAAGGGGATATTGATTTCAGGAAGCCTAAGGTTTCTAGACATCCCTAGAGCCCTTGGAAACACTTTTGTTTGAGGCTTGTTTACTGTGGCAGTTTGTAAAATCTGCCTAAGACCTGCATAAGCATAATCTCTGGAATGACTCCCAACTCACTTTGAAATCTCTTAGCCATAAAAACTCTCTTTTATTTCATATTTCCCCCTTTTGGTCAAGGACTTTGTCCAAATGTATTTCTGATTAACACTTGGTAATAATCCCTTGGTTCCAGGAAGGCTCATCCCTGGGAGTCATGCCCCATGTTGAGAGGAAGATAGTAAGTTCATTTGTAGAGTTCAGTTTAAAGAGAGGCCACATTTGAGTAACAAAGGAAGTTTTCAGGAGGTAGCTCTTAGGCATTAGTTATAAGTAGGCTAAGTTCCATTATTATGGGAATAAGGTTCATAAGTATGATCATTAAGATTCAGGTTTGGCTTATTGGCATGTTCTTTTTTATAAAGTGAGGCTTGTATATTCCAGAGATTTTTGCCATTTTATTTGAGAAAGTAGCCAGACTTTCCCAGGAAAGAAGTTTAATATTTTGTTAGCTACTATGTGGGCCTCTATCTAGCTAGCAAACATACCTATGACAACAAGAATACATTTAAATACTATAGAAGTATGCTTTAGGTGCACCCCTCTATCAACACCCTGTACTAATGACACACCTTTGTTATATTAATAGTTCTTCAAAGAACTTTCTTATGTTCCTATTAGCCAAAATCCCCAGCCACCCCAGATATCACTGTTACACAGTCCCGTTTTATCAGCTAACTTTCCTTCTAGCAACATGTATGACCCAAAACTTCCCTTTTCAACCACATTCACACACATTTCAGCACTGTTAATTATACTCACATCTCTATGCCACATGGTCAGCTCTTGAGAAAGAATTTCTAAATTCAGACTACAGGACTTCACAAGCTGGTATTGTCATTATTTTATCTGATTCAGTGTCATAGAAACATAAGTCTCAGACAAATCACCAATAGAGTGCTTAAAAAAGCTAACATGTGATAAATAATTCCCCACCTCCCTCACCCACACACATTTATATGGAAACAAATTTATTTCTGCAGTTTTCTGACAAATGAAGACACTGCCAAGATTATTATAGTTAAAAAGGTGGTGAATATATAGGAGATTTTACCTATGATTGTGTTTTATTTTTTATTCCTTTTCCTAGTCTAAAAGGCTCAGGGGAAAAATCTATGGTATAGTCCTCTACTTGGACAATTGCACCTTAATGGAAATATTAAATGGACTTCCATTGTGGAGGAAGAATTTGCTTATCAAAGCCAAAGTATTATCTGTGGGTATCCGTAGTATTTCTTAACAATGATCACTACCTTCCATACTCTTTGTTTTTTGGATCTCCATTAGTTATGCAGTTCAGTTCTCAGCTCCATGGAAACCCATTAGAGCATACTGACTCCCTGACTTCATACTAGTGCTGTTTAGGGTTCAGTCAGCCTTCACATGTGAAACCTGGAGTTCAAGCTGTGAAGATCTAATCCAACCTTCTCCTTTTAGAGATAGGGAAAGGGGAGGTCTATGAACAGAAAGAGACATGCCCAGGTCATACAAGGTTATGCCTAAATCAAAGACAGAATCCAGACTATCTCATGCCTAGAAAAGTTAAATACTATGGTCACCAAGACAAGCCATCTGTATTAGTCAGCCAGAGGGGTGCTGATGCAAAATTCCAGAAATTGGTTGGTTTTTATATGGGTATTTATTTGGGGTAGAAGCTGACAGTTACCAGGCCATAAAGCATAAGTTACTTCCCTCCCCAGTCCATTGTGATGTGTTGGAGCAAGATGGCTGCTGACATCTGCAAGGGTTCAGGCTTCTTGGGTTCCTCTCTTCCAGGAACTTGTTTCTTTTCAGGCCCAGCTGTCCTGCTCTCTCCACAATGCTAGCTGTAGACTACTAAGTAACCGGCTAGCTCTCTCCCTGAGGTTCGATTCTCTCTGGGCTCAGCTGCTCTGCTCCTTTGCGTGCTTACTTCCCAGGCTCCACTTCAAATTTCCAACTCTCTTCTCTGCAGAGCAGTTTCTCTGTGAGTCCCCACCCACCAAGGGGGAGGGGATGCAAAGTCCTACTGACATGGCCCAATCAAAGTCTTAATCATTATTTAATCAAATAAAAGTAAAACCTCTGAATCCAATATAATCTAATATGCCTAGAGGCATATTAGTTTACAAACATACTCCAATATCTATTTTTGGAATTCATAAACAATATCAAACTGCCACACCATCCAAAAAATATTAAAGAGGATGGGTATTATCTGCACCCCTTCATAGGTTTTCATAGGATTATAGCATGTGACTGCATTCATTTGGATTGCCTCATTAAAGAGGAGGTTAATCAGGACCCCTGTGCCTTTTTCATTCTCCCTGCTCAGACTTCTCTGCCAAGACTCTCAGATCTAATAATTAATATTTATGTGAGAACAATAATGATCTGATATAATAACTGCTTAAAACTAGACACTTTTAAAAACACTAACACTCTTTTTCTTCATCAATTCTGTAATCGAGACTTGTCATTTAGAGTCGTTCAACACCCAGCATCTATTAACCCTTTCTATGAACACTCCAGTGTGGGTATGTATATGTGTGTGGGGGGGTGTATGATCCTTCTTTTCTTTAATGTGACATCTTGAAGAGACTGAAAATCTGAAAATCAAGGTATGCTGCCTTCCCACTGCAGAGATAAATGTGTTACCAGGAAATTTCTTCATTCAGATCCTCACTTTTGCTGCCTCGGTATAGCGAAAAAGAAGCCATGTGGGAGATAACCAGCAAGATAGTGGCAGAGTAAGTAGCTCCTAAAGTCAACTAGTGCTTCAGGGAAGTTAGTAATCACACACAGCTATCTAAAGCACCAATTTGGGTGCCCCAGGAGACCTGAAGAATATCCTGCAACTTACTTGAAGGAATGGAAGGAGGAGACTGCCCATCTGCAGAGAAGATTCATAAGTAGAGTGCTCCACAGCATGGAGCCTGGTTCCAATCCTTCACTGGCAACATGAACCACCTTGAGAGCTATTCTGTGGTTGGAATTGGAAGCTCCATTTCCCAAAAATGGGGAGAAAGAGATGCTTGGGCACCAACTTCAGCTACTGAGCAGTAAATTCTGCAGGCTAAAGTATAATCCTAAGGAAGTCTAAAATTTAAAACAGTCCAAGTCCAGAAAGAGGCTGATAGCCCCATTTTAACTGCCACCATTGGCACAAGAGGAAGTAGGATGAACTGATAATCACAGTGCTCATAGGTACCAGCTTTTTTGCATCCAGTTCGAATTGCCACTCTAGCCCAAGTTCCAACCCCACCTCTGGCAGGGAGGAAGCCGGGGACCTGCACCTGCCTCTCTGGGAAATTACAGGCCACACCATGGAGGCCAGTGGTCATCCTACTCTGGCAATGCAAGCTGTCTCAGGAGCTACTCTGTGGCTAGACTTAGAAGCTCCATTTCCCCAAAACAGGAGAGGTAGAGATGGTTGGCCACTGACTTCAGCTAATGATTAGGAAATTTGACTATTTAAAGTATAACCCTAAGAACAGCTAATGTTTGAACATGTCTGAGTTGGAAAGTGGCCAGTAGCCACCATTTTGACTCCAACCCAGCATTAGGGGAAGCTGGGCTGACTGAAAATCACAGTGACGTTAGGGACTGTCTTCTTTCACCAGGAGGCCTGCAGTCCTAGCCTAGGCTTCAGCCCCACATCTAGGAAGGAAGAAGCTGGTGGGCCCAGAACCAGCCTCTCCCAGTAAATTTGCAGGTACATTTGGCTGACACAGACTGAATAGTCAGAAGTCTACTGGGGCATCTATGGTTATCTTGGACTCACATGGCACAGATTGCTCCCCCATCTGCAGCTCCACCCATGTCCCAGGCAATGGAGAAAGGGATGTGAAGCTTCATTAGTCTCTCTGGGCAACTACAATCTAGTCCTGCATGACTTGGTTTATTATACACAACGGTGACTCTGTCCCTAATCCTGGCAAAGGAGAAAGTTGGGAGAACCTTCAGTTATCCCTGGGGCAATGAGGGCAACTTGAGTTTTCACAGCTTACAGCACTAATTACATCCTTGGTTCCTACTAAACAACCAGCAAGGGATAAAGGGCAAAAAAACACACATAAACTAAAGAGAGAAACTGCACCCAGAATAAATACATCTAGTAAGCCAGATTGCCAAGACATGAAAAAAAATTACAATCCACAGCAAGAAACAGGAATATATGACCCAGTTAAAGGAATAAGATGAGCTTCCAGATGACATAAAGAAGTTGAGACAACTTATCATAAATGTTCAAACAAATCTCCTTAATAAATTCAATGAGATGGCTAAGGAGATTAAGGATATTAATAAGACATTGGATGAGCACAGAGAAGAATTTGAAAGCATACATAGAAAAATAGCAGTTCTTACAGGAATGGAAAGTGCAATAAATGAAATTTAAAATACACTGGAATCACATAAAAGCAGATTTGAGAGGGCAGAAGAAAGGATTGGTGAACTTTCCTTTCAAAAGCAAATATACAAAAGAACAGATGAAGAAAAGAGTGAAAAAAAATTGAACAAGCTCTCAGGGAACTAAACAACAGCAAGAGATGTGCAAACATACATGTTATGGGATCCCAGAAGGAGAAGAGAAGGGAAAAGGGGCAGAAGGAATATTTGAAGAAATAATGGTAGAAAATTTCCCAACCCTATCGAAGGACATAGATATCTGTGTCCAAGAAGCACTATATATACCCATCCAAATAAATCCACATAGACCAACTCCAAAACACATAATAATCAAAATGGCAAATGCCAAAGGCAAAGAGAGAATTCTGAGAGCAGCAAGAGAGAAGCAATGCATATCATATAAGGGTTACCCAATAAAATCAAGTGCTGATTTCTCATCAGAAATCAAGGAGGCAAGGCAAAAGTGGTATGATATATTTAATATACTTCAAGAAAAATCTTCCATAAAGATTGTCTTTCAAAAATGAGGGTAAGTTTAGAATATTCACAGAAACAGAAACTGAGAGAATTTGTAACCAAGAGACTGTCTTTGTAGAAAATACTAAAGTGTGTGCTACAGTCCAAAAAGAAGACAGGAGAGATAGCATACTTTTCCCACATCAACAACTTCTTTCATGAGTGTGGTACATTCATTGTAATTGACTGCTACACACCATGGATTATAGAGTACATTGTAGTTTACACTCTTTCCCAGGCCATTTGGTAAGTTATGGCAGGATATATAATGTCCTGCATCTATCCCTGCAATAACATTCAGGGCAAATCCAAATCCCTAAAATGCCTCCATATTCATCCCCTTTTCCCTCTCCCTGCCTTCAGCAAGTCCAGTGGCCACTGTCTCCATATCAATAAAATAATTTTTTTCCATTGTTAGAATCAATAATTCTATTGATATATATAGTTCACTGTATATAGTCCGCTGTAGTCCATATTTTATTCCCCAATCCTGAGGACTCTGGAACGGTGATGCCATTCCATCTCTTATTTGAGAGGGGGCTTTGCTCCCACATGACGAATGGATAGGACTCTCCTGCTTGCAGTTGTAGACTCTCTTGGGTCCATGGTATAGTGGTTGTCCATCCTCATCTCCTTGTTAATTTTCTCGGGTGAGTCCAAAGCCCTAGAAGGTAGGTGTTGCAACTTGCTGAGGCTCAGGACACAGGTAGCACATGGATGGCCAGAGATTCAAGTGTCCTGGACATACACTCACTAACCTCAGTGCCAACCACAGGTTCAATAAAAGGGACAGAAGAAGCATATGTAAAGAAGTCACATCTGAGTCCAACTCCATGACACTCGGGCGCACAAATCCAAATTAGGGCCCACTGGTAAGGCACCAAACTCTAGAGCTATCTTCCATGGGCACAGGACCTGGCTGTCTCCATAGACCTCAGGAGCACCACTACCTGGGTAGTATTTACTTTGGCAGTCTATAAGATCTTGCTCAGACATGCATAAGTGCCACCCCTCCGATGAATTCCCAACTCATTTTGAAGTATTTAGTCATATAAACTCACTTATTTTTACTATTTCCCCCTCTTATTCAAGGTCTTTTTTCCAGTTGCTTCACCAGCTGGTGCTTGGTAGTAATCTTTCGGCACCGGGAGGCTAATCCCCAGGAGTCATATCCCATGCTGGGGGGAAGGTAATGCATTTATATGCTGAGTTTGGTTTAGAGAGTGGCCACATTTGCATAACATGGTTGGTGACTCTTAGGCACCCTACACTGCTAAGCCAAGTTGAAATTGGAAAAGCAAAAGGCTCATAAGCATAGTTTGTCAGTATCAAGAGCCCACCATTGGACCATCCTTCTTCAATGGTCATTTCCCTTGCACTTGGGGGATTGTTGCTGTTCCATTGGGGAATGCAGCAAAGCTCCCCAGGATGGGAACCCATCACTCCCTCAGCTGTTGCATGAATCTCTACCCACTGTGGCAATACCTAACAAACATCTGAACATATCTCTATACACTATATACATGCCCAGGTGAACTCACTCCCATGCATCCCCCATCAATGACCTCCCACCCACACCAATGCTCCTCCCCTGCCGTTGTTGAACCCGTCTGTGATCCAAAACTTCTTTGAAAATGAAGCTAAATATATTGCCAAATTTACTTAATAGGGAAATAAGATAGTAATGATAGGTTAAAACATAAGAAATAAAATACATAATAATTTAGAAAAAGTAAAAGAGAGTAAAGAAATTGAGGTATCAAAAAATGAAAATGATTTAAAAATTTTTTTTGATGTTTTGCCTTTCATCACTCTAATAGCTATTGTACTGAATATAAAGTGGCAATTTCTTCCATTTCTTTTTCAGTGTCTTACTTTTTTTTCTGTTATGTCTTCAAAGAAAATTTAGGTCATAGTAAAGTCATATGCAGAATATAGGGGACTCTCATATATCCAAAATCCTCCCCCTTTTCCCCCTTTCCTATTAATGATCTTTTTACATGTAGATGGCACATTTGTTAAAATTGATGTACCAATGTTGGAACATAGCTCGTAACCATGGTCAGTAGTTTACATTATGGTTTACACTTTAGCCCATATATTTTTATAAATTTTTGGTGAAATTTAACATGGCCTTCATCCATCATTGCAAGGTCATGCAGAACACTTCCATTCCCCCCCTAATTATCCCCCTTCCATCTATTCTATTACTGCCTCTTCCTCACCTCAGGGCCCACAGTGACCCCCAGTCTTCACTGCTTGAAGGACAAGATTCATAGATACTTGCAACAATGCTGAGGGCTTGACACACTAGTCTGTTCTCCCTTATTAGGAGCCACCCTTGCTCTCAAGAGACACCCTCCCCTCTGTTTGAGAACATATTGGGCCTCCCCTGGATGGGAGTACAACACCTTCCTGCTCATTATATGGGTCTCCACTGGCTGATATAATACACTATGACAAGATGAACACTCACACACTCCCTAAAAACCTGCCCTAGAAGTTTTACTTAACTTTACTGTGAAGGTGTGGAAATGTATAGAGTTGATGGTAACACATTGTAATGAGTAACAGCTGATTTATAAATGGAAATGTGGCTGAAAAGCGTAGTCTAGTGATGTAAATGCCAATTGAAAGGAAGCTAGAGAATAATCTAGGGATTGACTAGTACAGTAAACCCAGAAGTAGATGAGAGTTATGGTTGATGGTACAGATGCAAGAGTGTCCTTTGTGAGCTAGAGCAGATATATGTCACTGTTATAGGATAGTGGGAATTTGGAGAAGCATGGGAAAAATACAACCTGAGTGACTTATGGACTATGATTAACAGTAACATAATATTCATGTATCTATGCCAAACATGTACTGTGCTGGTAATGAAGGAGTATGGAAAAGGTGTGCCAAATGTATACTATGGACCTGGTAATAGTCTAATGATATTATCTCATAATCTGTAATAAATGCTTCACCATGGTGTGGTGATAGAGGGATGTTGTATGGGAATTCTGCACATGTGCATGATTGTTTTGTAAGTTTACAGCTTCAGTCATAAAATATATTTAACAAACGATAATAGGGTGGGGTTGGGGGGGGAAGTACACCAAATGAAAAATAACAAGTGTAATTAGCAGTAAGATTTTGATGATATTCTTTCATAATTTGTAAGAAATATGTCATGACAATGTAAGATGTTGGTGGTGGGTTGATGTATGGGACCCCAGTATGATATTATTCATGTTTGCTTTGTAATTTCACAAGTTTTACTATACACTTATTGTTTATATATGTTCACATATTAATGATATAAAAATAATAATAATAATAATAGGGTGGGTTGGGAGAATAATACACCAAATGTAAGATACTTTGGTTAGTAATAATATTTTGAGGATGCTCTTTAATCATTAGTTAAAAATGTTTCACAACAATGCAAGGTATTGGTGGTAGGGTGAGGTATGAGAGTCCTGTATGATGTTATGTATGTTTGTTTTGTAAGTTCACAACTATTACAATACATTTATTGTTTAAGTATGATTATGTTTGAGTGATATACTTCAATAATTTTCTTTTAGAACTTGCCAAAAAAAAAAAAAAAAAAGAAGCCATATGATTCAAGCTTTTCCAATAAGCTCCTTTCTCATAGGACTGTAAATATTGAGCATTGTGGTTTCAGGACAAGGACAAATTTAAAGGTTAATCAGTAGGATATAATAAAAATAAAACTGACATTTTGACAGATTGTACCACAAAGTGCAGATATTATATAATGTGTCATTAAAAGTTAACATGTTCCTGCAAGAGGATGTGACTCAAGCAGCTGGGTGCCTGCCTCCAACATGGGAGGTCCCAGTTTTGGTTCTTGGTGCCTCCTAAAGAAGATGAGCAAGATAGTGAGCTGATGCAATGGGCTGTTGAGGCAAGCTGACACAATGAGGAGACACAACGAGAGACACAACAAGAAGGGAATGTATGTGCTCAAGCAATTGGGCACTTCCCTCCCACATGGGAAATACCAGGTTCAGTTCCCAGTGCCTCCTAAAAGAGGACAAGTGGACACAGAGAGCACACAACAAATAAGCACAGAGGGCAGACAGTGAGTGCAAACAATGAAGGGGAGTGGTAAACAAATAAATAAATCTTTTAAAAAAAAGTTAATATGTTCTTTACATGAAATTAAGAGTGAATGAATGCAGCAAACTTCATTTTTGTCTTATTTTAAGTAGTTGTCACAGCCACTCCAATCTTCAGCAATATGGGTCTAGAGATATGCCAACACAGTAAAGACATATCTTGTTTTATTGCACTTCGCTGCATGTGTTTCATAAATTTTGTGTGTGTTTGTGTGTTTAATAAATTGAAGGTGTGTGACACCTCTGCATTGAGACATTTCATATCTCTGTGTCACATTTTGGTAATTCTCACAATATTTCAAACTTTTTCATTATTATTGTATCTGTTATGGTGATCTGTGATCAGTCATCTTTGATGTTACTATTGTAATTCTTTTGGGGTGTCATGAACCACACCCATATAAGACAGTGAACTTAATCAATTAATATTGTGTGTCTTCTGACTGCTCCACTGAATGGCCATTACTCCATCTTGCTCCCTGTTCTTGGGCCATCCTACTCCCTGAAAGTCAACAATGTTGAAATTAGGCCAATTAATAACCCTACGATGGCCAAAAAGCTAGAAATGATTAAGCTTAGTGAGGAAGGAAAGTCAAGAGCCAGTTAGGCCAAAAGGTAGGCTTCTTGTACCAAATAGCCAAGTTGTGAATGCAAATGAAAAGTTCTTGAAGGAAATTAAGAATGCTACACTGATGAACACACAAATGGTAAGAAAGCAAAACAACCTTACTGATGTTAAATGGAAAAAGTTTTAGTGGTTTGGCTAAAGGATCAAATCAGCCATAACATTCCCTTTAGCCAAAGCCTAATCCAGACCAAGGCCCTAAATTTCTTCAAGTCTGTGAAGGCTGAGAGAGGTGAAGAAACTGCCAAAGAAAAGTTTGGAGTTAGTGGAGGTTGATTCATGAGGCTTAAGGAAAGAAGCCATCTCTGTAACATAAAATTGTAAGGTTCTGATGTAGAAGCTGCAACAAATGATACCAAAGATCTAGCTGAAATAATTGATGTAGGTGGCTACACTAAACAACAGATTTTCAACATAGATGAAATAGCCTTATATTGGAAGATGTCATCTAGGACTTTCATAGCTAAGGAGATATTAATGCTTAAAGCTTCAAAGTACAGGTTACTCTTGTTAGTGGCTAATGTAGTTGGTGACTTTACTTTGAAGCCAATGTTAATTTACTATTCCAAAAATCCTAGGACCTTAAGAATATGCTAAATCTACTCTGCATGTGCTCTGTAAAAGGAAAAACAAAGTCTGGATGACAGTTCATATGTATATGACATGATTTAATGAAAATTTTAAGCCCACTGTTGAGAACCACAGCTCAGAAAAATGATTCATTTCAAAATATTACTACTTATTGACAAAGTACCTGGTCACCCAATAACTCTGATGGAGGTGTACAATGAGATGGATGTTGTTTTCATGCCTGCTAACACTATTTATTCTTGTAGCCCATGGATCGAGAAATCATTTCAACTTTCAAGTCTTCTTATTTAAGAATATATTTCATAATGCTACAGCTGCCATATGGTGATTACTATGATGGATCTGGGCCAAGTAAATTGAAAACCTTCAGAAAAGAATTCACCATTTTAGATGCCAGTAAGAACATCCATGATTCATGGGAAGAGGTCAAAATATTCACATTAACAGGACTTTGGAAGAAGTTGATTCCAACCTTACTGGGTGAATTTGGGGCATTCAAGAAGTCAGTGGAGGAAGTAACTGCAAATGTGGTGGAAACAGTAAGAGAACTAGAATTAGAAATGGAGCCTAAAGATGTGACTGAATTGCTTCAATCTCATGATCAAACTTAAATGAATGAGGAGTCGCTTCTTATGGATGAGTATGAAATCTATTCTTCGTGACAATGCTATGAACATTGCTGAAATGACAACAAAAATGTTAGAATATTGTATAAACTTAGTTGGTAAAGCAGCAGCAGAGTTTGAGAGGATTTATTCCATTTTGAAAGACATTCTATGGGTAAAATGCTATCAAATAGCATTGCACACACCAGAGAAATCTTTCATGAAATTAAGAGTGAATCAATACAGCAAACTTCATTTTTGTCTTATTTTAAGTAATTGCCACAGGCACTGCAACCTTCAGCAACCACCATCCTGATCACTCAGCAGCCATCAACACTGAGACAAGACCCTCCACCAGCAAAAAGTTTATGACTAGCTGAAGGTCAGATTAGGATTAGCATGTTATAGCAATAAAATATTTTTAATTAAGACATGTACATTGTGTTTTTTTGATGTAATGCTATTGCACATTTAATAGACTACAGTAGAGTGTAAACATAACTTTTATATGCACTGGGAAACAAACAATTTGTAGGACTTACTTTATTTCAATATTCATATTATTGTAAGAGGTTTGTAACTGAACTCACACTATCTCCAAGGTAAGACTGTAATGAACAATATTCAACCACTAATGTCTGCATAGCACATTTCCATTTCCACTGATTTTCTTCAGTTTAATCCATTAAGTGGACCCAAATGTTAGCAACTTGCTTAAAATGGATCTCCATCAAATATGAGGCACACATTACACAAGTGAGAGTCTTCCAAATTGATTCATGGTACTTATTTAGACAGTATCTTTCTCAACTAGAAATGGTTGAGTATATAGTCAGTGACTGCATCCAGAACATATTTAATTTGTTTAGACCTTTGGATCATTTCCCTTGTGGGTTTCTTGGTCCTGGCATTGTTCTCACATGATCCTCTGCTGTTTCAGCATCATTCTCAAGGCAGGAGTGCCAAGGAGCTCCTTCTTTTTCAATTTAGGAAAATCCTGATTCCTATTAGTTTCCAGTTCTGTAAGTTATCTGATAACCTCCTAGTAAAGACCCTTTTATTGCTTAAGCTAGCTAGAATGGTTTTCGGGTACTTACAACTCAAGAATACTAGGTGATATAAATCCTCACACCACCTGTAGAAATTAGGCAAAGTTGAGGTTGATATACACATTTAATGTTTGTTGGAATTGAAGCTTTAAAAGGCTTGGTCATTTACTCAGCATTATAAGATTACACAGTGAATTAGCCACAAAGCTGGAATTAGAATTTTTCTGGTTCTGTACATTAACTATATACAGTTAAGCATTGTACACTTGTTAACAAGTAAGCACTTGATAGATGAACACTGGTTGTCTTAGTCGGGGTTGTCAGAGAAGTAGATCCTGAGATGAGGACTTAAAATGGTCTGGGAAACACTAGAGAAAAAGAAGAAAAGATAGGCAAAGGGCGTGCTCTCAAATAAGTTATCAGTGTGGACTCACTTGGATAACTCTAAAAGCTTGTGTAGAAAGTGTAACCTCAGCTACTCCACCTGAGGAGTGAGGACAGTAGGGTAAGTATACCTAGTGGTTCTCAAAATGTGGTAGCTGGTCTAGCAGCATCAGCATGATTGGGAACTTGTTAGAAATACCTTCTCAGGCCCCAGCACACATCTACTGAATTAAGAGCTCTGTGGGTAGTCTGATGATCTGTGGCCTCTCCAGGTGATTTTGATACGCACTAAAATTTGAGAACCACTGGTATATACCACTTCTCATCAATGATTACTTGAAGGCTACTCCTGAAGGCATTAATTCCCCTACACTTCAGGTCTGCCAGTTATATGGGCAGAGTAGACTACAAAAGCTAGAGAAAACCTTAGCCAAGAGATGCAGACTCTGGCATTTGGAAGGCAAGTGTGCACTGAAACGGTAAGGCCCAGGGGAACATGGGTGGGTTAGAAACTGCTAAACTGATAGTGATGATGATAACAGATAAGAATTCTATCATGTGGTACTTCTAGTCAGCACTGTGACTTTGCAACTCCTTTGTGGCTAACCTTTCTGTTGAAATTTCCTAGTGACTAAGTTTTGCCCGTACAAGTACATGGTACTATCTTTGAAAGTAGCAGAGCAAGAGAGAGAAAAACCTGTGGCTGAATATTATGTACCAGGGACTATAATCAGGATTTTAAATATGTCTGATCATTGCAATAACCCTGGCAAGTAAATGCCATTATCCTAAATTTACAGTTGAGATGGTTGAGAAGTAAAGGAATTTGCCCAAGATCATATAGACAAGTGTTGAAGCTAGGATCTGAACCTGCATATGTCTGACTCTAAAAACCTATGCTCTATATCTGAATACCTAAGAGTTCAACTGATTTTTCAAGTAATATATTGAGACATTTCATTTTGTGAGTGTCTAAAGAACCAAAATTTTAACTTTTAGTTGGAAACTTACATTCAATCTACCTGCATATTGGAGAAGGAAGCAGAGGCTTAGACAGCAACTATCATGACCACTGGGGTTTGCTCAAAAGTCAGAAAAGAATTAAAAAATAAAGGAGAAAAGGAAACCAGGCATCTATTACAAATGGCTGTTCCTAGGAGACACCAGGTCTTTCCTAATAAACTTCTCTCAATATGGCTTTCTTAAGAAACCTTGGCACCAAGCCAACACTCAGTCATGGTCTTATATTTCTCATCTGTTGAGTTTAATTGTGCACAAAATGTTCCTTTAATCAGAAAGCTGGAGCAACTCTGCTGCCCCTGCCCTAGAAATGTAGTAAGCCCCCATCAAGATTCTTATGTAGGAAGAATACTTAGGGGGAAAAAAAACAATACTCGTTAATACAAAGCTTCTGGATAAGTAGCTAATTACAACAGTTTTTAGTGAAGAGAGAATCTCCCAATGTCATCTATTCCAACTTTTCCTAAAGGATGAAATCCTCTCTGTAATAGGAGGTAGGCAATGGTCTGCTTGGATATCAAGCACCTGCAGTTTGAAACAGCCCATCCGAATAGGAAGCAATTGGGAAAGCAAAAGAGAAATCATAGTTTTTCAGAGCATTATAGCCTGAATATGGCCTTCACAAGTAGGAACAAAGAATAGCTTGTCTTTATACAAGAATATATTGCTACTCAGTTACATCTTCCACATTTCTTCTGGTTAACAGCAGGGAAAATCTTGAAGCAGGCAAAATTAATCTCTGGGTCCCTGTGTCTTCTTTTGACTTGACATCCATTGTGAGAAATCAAGGGATCAGACAGTCAGGACTCATGTGTTCTCTTGAGTATTGTATAAATAGTAGCTACTCCCCACACTGTTTCTTGGGAGATATTTAACCATCATTAAGTAACAGATATCTGCTGTTCCTTTTGCTTGAGGTTTATCCTTGTGAAAAGAATCCAATGACAAATAAAAACTGCAACTTGTCCATCTGTTCCCATAACTAGATTTGGGAATCATTTAAAATCATAGCTTGTTTTCTCTGTGTGTGGCATTTCATTGTGTATGGAGCTCCTCTAAGGAGCAAAATTACTTGGCCCCTCACTGGCGCTCAATGCTATCTTCTCTTGAGGAGGTCTGGCTTTTCCCCTATGGTGCTTTCCAGACCCCCAACAGAGTCAAAATTTTTAAGATGCACCCTCTGAAATACACACTTCAGAATTAATACCTATTCAGGCTTTTTCACATGATATGGCATCATACAGAGAAGTAAATAGAAAAGTATTTACATAGCTATGAATATATATTGTATATTTCCACATACATGGATTGCACCTTTTTGGCATATGATTCTAAAATTTTAAAAAATTATGTCATATGGGCACTTCTTGCATCTTCCTTTGATAGATTTGGATAAATGTGGCTTCAGAAAACTAATTTCTTGCTCTTGTCCGACATACTTCAATATCATCTCCATGATTTCTATGAATTACCAGAAATTTCTCCTCCATTTCTCTATCCTCTATCCTCTCTCTATTTACCATCTATCTATCAATAATAGGGAACACAAAGTTTTAGAGCTCATTTTAATAATTTCCTAATACATTTTGAACACTTCCCCTTGTTAATGAATATTCTTCTAAAACATGATGTTATTAATAGTACAATATTCTCATATGTGGATGTGCCACAATTTATGTAAATCCCTAATTTTGAAATTGAGTTTCAACTTAATATCCTTGTACAATTTTCTTCATTTACATTTCTCATGATTTCTTTTTTTAAAGATTTATTTATTTATTTCTCTCCCCTTCCCCCTACCCAGTTTTCTGCTCTCTGTGTCTATTCGCTGTGTTTTTCTGTGGCCGCTTCTATCCTTATCAGCAGCACCGGTAATCTGTGTTTCTTTTTGTTGCTTCATCTTGTTGTATCCGCTCTCCATGTATGCGGCGCCGTTCTTGGTCAGGCTGCACTTTCTTTCACACTGGGTGGCTTTCCTTACGGGGCGCACTCCTTGCTTGTGGGGCTCCTCTACGTGGGGCACACCTCTGCATGGCAGGGCACTCCTTGCACACATCAGCACTGCACATGGGCTAGCTCCACACAGGTCAAGAAGGCCTGGGGTTTGAAACGTGGACCTCCCATGTGGTAGGCGGATGCTCTATCCATTGGGCCAAGTCCGCTTCCCACTCATGATTTCTTTAGAATACATTCCTAATGACTGAATTGCTGGAACAAAGATAACGTTCATTTTAAGGCTTCTAATATTTATTGATAATGGTAAAAGGCACTAAATTATATTTTCAATAGCAGAGTATGGGAGTTTTTGATACTTTACAACCCAGATATTATCATTCTTTCTTCTCTTCCACTTCTTAGGCAAAATTATTCCTTGTCCTGACAGAACCTTTGGCACAAAATAGGGATGCTAGGGCAGGAAAAGAAGGCCCAAAATAGGAAGTGGCAACAAATAAATGTACACATAGAGACACCATGTGACTGTATTTTTCTTCATTAGCCTTATAAACTAAATTCTTTAGCATTGACAAAAATATATTTTCTTATGTCTGACTCAGATAATGTGAAACATCATCTATTCCTTCTGACTAATGTTGCCATTAGTTTTTATTTATTTATTTATTTATTTATTTATTTATTTATTTATTTCTCTCCCCTTCCCCCACCCCCATCCCAGTTGTCTGTTTTCTGTGTCTATTTGCTGTGTCTTTGTCTGCTTCTGTTGTTTTCAGCAGCATGGGAATCTGTGTTTCTTTTTGTTGTGTCATCTTGTGTCAGCTCTCTGTGTGTGCAGCCCCATTCCTGGGCAGGCTGCACTTTCTTTTGCGCTGGGCAGCTCTCCTTATGGGGTGCACTCCTTGCGCGTGGGGCTCCCCTACGCGGGGGGCACCCCTTCATGGCACGGCACTCCTTGCGCATGCATTAGCACTGCTCGTGGGCCCGCTCCACACGGGTCAAGGAGGCCTGGGGTTTGAACCGTGGACCTCCATGTGGTAGATGGATGCCCTAACCACTGGGCCAAGTCCACGGCCATTAGCTTCTTCTTGAATGTGAATTGTAACTTATATGACATGTATACATATGTTCAGTAAGATTTCACAATCATTCATCAACTGTGTTAAGTGGAAAGCTATACCTGGAACTGGGCAATGTGGAGGAAGGAAATGAATAGAACATGACTTCTGATGACAACGATGGGCTCACAATGAAACATTGAGGCAGTAACATGAAGTCTACTGAGTATACAAGGGCTAGAAGAGAGTTATGAAATTCAGTAAGTGAATATAACGGTAACAGTACTATTAAAATGACAATGATAACAATAACAATAGTATGACTATTACTCTTAAATTTAACTTTTTAAATATTCATTAATGTCCACTAACAAAAGAAATTGTTGATATGGGAAAAATGGGGCTGTGGGGAGTGGGGTATACGGGAACCTCCTATATTTTTAATGCAACATTTTGTATGATGTATGTATATTTTTTAATTAGTAAAAAATATATTATTATTAAAAAGTTCATTATGTACCATGCAATGTATTGAGTGCTTTTGCATCTCATTCCATTCAATCCTTACTATATATATCACTACAAAGTAGATATTATTTTTCATTTTTATGTATGCTAAAACTAGGAAATAGGGAGTTTAAATAAATTGTCAAAAGTCATGTTGCTAGGATATAGTGGAAGCGTTTAGGAATGTCTTTGGGGGACGCTGAGTGAAAGCATGAGGTTCTGGGAGAAGGTTAAAGCTTCAAAATGTAGGGTCTGCTGTAAAAGGCATACCAGACAGCACAGCTTGAACAAAAGCAGCTCAGTGGGAAAGGGAAGGTCATGTACAAGCAAGCAGTTTGGAAGTTGAAGCAAAGATACGGTAGAAGATAAAGTATATTGTGGTTTGGTTTGGAGAGCCTTGAAGTCTAGATTCTGGTGTTTGGATTTTATTCTGTTGGTAGTCAAAGGGATAAATTTTAAAGCCTTTGTTGAGGTTGAGTGATATGACCAGATCATTAGAAGATTAGTCTGGTAACATTTTATTGTATGAGACTATGGCCTAGGAGGAGTCTTTATATAGAAAGATAAGCTTAAGATATATTTTTCTAAGTTTCATACTCATATCCCATGGGTAGATAATGACTCATATTTCACTGGTGTTTGTGTCTGAAATTGGATGGTGCCTAGGAATCCCAAACTATTCTTCTTTCACCTTATAGAAAAATTTCATCTCTCACTGGTTCTTAGCCCCAAATGTATATACCGATGCCCAACTCAGCAGAACAAAGGTAATTAAGTTTATAAGTAGCTTCTCACCACTTCCCTCTTGCTATCTTTTATATTTTGATATGTATTTGGTCTCACATCTAAATATACTCGATGGTTTTTGAAAGTAGGGTAGACCTTTGATTTAATTTTTTAACTACGCATTATTTAGCCCAGTGTTTTATATATATTCAGCATACATTGACTAAATAAGCCACAGGTTGAACTTGGGTCAGTGCTACACAATTTGTTGCCTATACATGGATATATATTGAGAGCTGCATCTCTAACTGAACTTGAGCCAATGTCTATTAACAGGACAGTATTAAGCACATTTAGAAATGAGAAACCTATTTACATTTATATTGCTGTCTATAATCATGTGTTGGGACTGAGCTCATCTTAATTTACTATGGTCTTTACTGCCTGCCAGGAAGCAATGATGTCCACAAATTTCACTTGCATTCCTTAGCAGGAATCTAGCATCAATTGATATTTGGGGGGAATTACCATTCTTGGGAAGGCTCTGAGTCTGATTTTAACTAATACAATTTGATCATTCATAATAATAGAACTGCCACCAGGACTCTGATGAAAGAATTTGTTAAATCTGTTCTTTGTCATTATTTTTTTTTATTGATTTTGTAAAAATATTACATTAAAAAATATATATATGAGGATCCATTCAACCCCACCGCCCCCACCCCACCACTCCCCCCTCCAGCAATACTCATTCCCATCATCATGACACATCTGTTGCGTTTGGTAAGTACATCTCTGGGCTCCTCTGCACCTCATGGACAATGTTCCACATCATGGCCCATACTCTCCCCCATTCCATCCAGTGGGCCCTGGGAGGATTTACAATGTCCAGTGATTGCCCCTGAAGCACCATCCAGGGCAGCTCCAAGTCCCAAAGACGCCTCCACATCTCGTCTCTTCCTGCCATTCCCCATACCCATTAGCCACCATGTCCACTTTTCCCACTCCAATGCCACCTTTTCTCTGTGGACATTGGATTGGTTGTGTCCATTGCACCGCTATGTCAAGAGGAGACTCAGATTCCACATGGATACTGGATGTGATCCTCCCGCTTTCAGGTGTAGGCATTCTAGGCTCCATGATGTAGTGGTTGTCCTTCTTCAACTCCATCTTAGCTGAGTGAGGTGAGTCCAATAAATCAGATTGTAGGTGCTGGAGTCTGTTGAGGCTTAGGGCCTGGCTATCACATTGTCAGTCCAGAGATTCAGATCCCCTAAATATATCTTAAACCCCAACACCAACTACAACTCCAGCACAGTAGCATGAAAGTCTTATGAAGAGAGATCCCATCTGAGTCCAGATTCATCATGCATAAACATCAACTCCAAAGAAGGGCCATCTGACATGGCAGTTAACCCCATCTGCCATGACCATAGCACCCATGGGTCTCTTTAGCCCTCAAAGGAACCAATACCTGGGGGTTGTATCTACTTTATCTGTCTCTTAGACTATGTTCAGTTGTGCATAAGGGCGATCCTTCTGACAGCCTCCAGACTCTTTTTTAGAGACTCGTAGCCATACAAACTCATTTCTCCTTTCCATTTCCCCCTTACATTAGGTCAAACAGCATTTTAAAGTCATGTTATTTTATGTAGACAGGGATATTCTGCTGATCTGCATTGAACCTTCCATTCAAGGTCATTTTCCAGTTGCATCATCAGTTGGTAGTTGATAGTGATCCCTCAGTGCCCGGGAGGCTCATCCCCGGGTGTCATGTCCCATGCTGGGGGGAAGGCATTGCATTTACATGCTGAGTTTGGCTTCGAGACTGGCCACATTTGAGTAACATGAAGGCTGTCAGGAGGAAATTCCCAGGCACAATGCTGCTCTAGACCTTGTTCTTATTTCAGGCATATCAGCTCACAAGCATAGTCATTAGCATCAGGGGCTCACTGTTGGACCCTCACTCCTTCCCGGTCCTTCCCGTTGCACCTGGGAGACTGTCGCTGCTCCCCTAGGGACCACTACAGAGCACCACCGGCCAGGAACCCAGTACCCCCCCAGCTGTAGTTTTTAATTGTTGCCACTATGAGTATATCCAAACATTACCATGCACCCTGGACATATGTCCTGTATAGCTCCCTGTCAGCCATATATCACCTGTCAATAGTATTCTATACCAGTATTCCTCCGTTGCCATTGTTGAACCACTCCGTGATCCAGAACTTCCTGAAAATTGAAGCCCAATATAATGTCAGGATCCCTTACTAGTAAAATGGCATATAGCGATGGGTTTAAAGGTTAGATATAGAATACGTGTTGACTTGGAAAAAATTCTACATCCTATCTTTTTCTTTTTTTTTTCCCCCTAATTATTGAACTTCTCTTAACAAGAGCCCTAGACCACAGCAATTCATATATATATTATACAGCACTCCCACACATCCACCACAAATCCTTTTCCCTTCCACAGCGATACTCTTACACCCTATTCACATCATATTTACTTAAAGTGATGTACAGAGTCTGAGACAATAGCTTTCAAACAAGGTGACATCTGTGCTGACATTGTGGTGCATACTTTAGGATACACAGTTTTCTAATTTTTTATGTTCTCTGTCATTATACTTATTTTTGTGTGTCATGAATAATCAGCAGTCAGGTTCCTCTGAGAATAGATCAGAAGTTATTTATGAGAAGAGCACTGGATGGGGAGTCTGGAGATTTGCTTTCTTTCTAGGGCTCAGTTGGTAGCATGGTATGTGAGGCTAATCACTGGTCTTCAGGAAGATGGATTTGAGACTCCAATGCATTAGGAATTTGAAATCACCTTAAGGTAACATTCTATGGAAAAATGCAAAAAGCCATCTCAGTCAACTGAGAAGCAAGTTTAAGATAACCAGGACTGAAGTCATTAGATAGAAGTTTAGTCAAGGGCTTGGGATGAGATGAACATTTAAAACGACCACATTGAAATGTACCTATTTATATCATCAGCCTTTATATAATATTCTTATGAGGTCATCTCTTTCTCTGAAATCCTGTTTGCTTTAACTATCTCCCTTGTATCTTCCCCCCATTCCCTTTTGATCCTTTTGTACCTTTACCCTCTATAGAAAAACTCCTAGGAGGTAAGGAAGAAGAGCTCCATTGCAGGAAAATGGAAAAAGAGATAATTATTGTGAATGCATTGTCAGCGCCTCATTCTTTGCTCTCTTGTATCTTAGCACCTTCCCTGGAACTTCCAATATGGATGCACAGACATTCAACAAGGTAGGAAGGGGAGAAGTTAAGCCTGACCTGTGTATTAAAAACTTCTTATAATCATTATCTCTCTTTCACCTATTCAACAAACACTGATGGAGGGTGTTGTAAAAAAAAATGTGACTGTGGAGTCAGAGAGTACCGGGTTTGTGTATCAGCTCTACTGTAAATCTACTTGGATAAGCTTGAACCACTTTTTAAACTTCTCTTAGCCTTTGTATACTTGTGTGTAAAGTATAAATAATGATAGCATCTGCTTCATAGGGTTACTGGGATATTAAATGAATAAGGTGAGTAAAGTGCTTTGAACAGGCCTGTTTGAATGAACGAAAGCTATTATCACTAAAGGGATTACTATACTTAAAATTATGGAAGACACAACCTTGAATTAGATAAGATCGTTGTCTACAAAGGAAGTCCTTAGTATAATGGTGGACACATATCATTTAGTTTGAGTATCATGTAAATTTATAAAAAGTACACCACTTTCAAGTGTATAATTCAGTGGTATTAATTACATTCATGATATTGTGCTACCATCACCAACATCCAGTACCCAAACATTTTCATCACCTCAAACAGAAAGTCTTCATTCATTAAGCAACAACTCCTCATTCCCCTCACTCAGGCCCTTGGTTACCTGTAATCTGCTATGCCTATGAAGTTGCTTACTATAAGTATTTCATATAAGCAAGATCGTATAATATTTGTCTTTTTGTGTTTGGCTTGTTTCATTCAACATGAAGTGTTCAAGGTTCATCCATGTTAAACATGTGTGAGAACGTCACTCCTTTTTATGGCTGAATAACATTCCGTTGTATGCATATACCATGTTTTGATTATCGAATCCTCTGTTGCTGGACACCTGGGTTGTTTCCATCTTCGGTTCTTGTGGATAGTGTGCTACTAACATTCATGTACAAATATCTGCTCATGAACCTCCTTTCACTTCTTTTGGGGATATACCTAGAAGTAGAATTGCCAGGTATTATAGA
Organism: Dasypus novemcinctus; assembly: GCF_030445035.2. Lineage (NCBI taxonomy): Eukaryota > Metazoa > Chordata > Mammalia > Cingulata > Dasypodidae > Dasypus > Dasypus novemcinctus. The sequence continues at coordinate 162,789,677 of NC_080674.1, read as the reverse complement.
AAGTCTATATTAAACTTTCTGAGGAAAGAACAAACTGATTTTGATAACAGCTATACCATTTTACTATCCCACCTACAATGTATAAGTGTTCGAATTTCTCCACATCCTGGACAAAGTTCTTTTCTTTTTATATCTCTTTCTTTTTTAATAATAGACATCCTAGTGGATGCAAAGTGGCATCTTGTGGTTTTGATTTGCATTTTCCTGATAACCAATGATGTTGAGCATCTTTTCATGTCCTTATTGTCCATTTAAATATTATATTTGGAGAACTATCTTTTCAAGTCCTTTGACCATTTTTTAATTGGGTTATTTGTTTTTTGTTATTGAGTTGTAGCAGTTATTTAATATTCTATATATTAAACCCTTATAAGATATATGGTTAGAAATTATTTTCTCACAATTGAATTCAATTTTAATTTTAATTCACTCTGATAATAATACCACCAGGCTCTTCATGTCATCCCCCATTCCCAGTCCACAAACCCATCCTACCTGGTATTCATTCCCCTTCTTTTCTCACCAGTTTATTACTGTATTTCTTGTAAGACTTATGTTCAGCCACGGAAAAGAAGAGAGTAAGGGGCCAGTGAATTTCTTCTATGAACCAGACACTATACTGAGCATTTTATATATTCTATCACTTAATCCTCATGGAAATCCTTTTAGGTAGGTAGTATTACCCCTTATATAGATTAGGAAATTGAAACTGAGAGAAGTTAAATGCCTTATTTGTATAAGTCAGAATAGGTTTTTAAAAAAAAACCCTAAATTTCAATAGTTTGAAATAACAAAGCTTTATTTCTTCCTTAGGCTACTGTCCATGATGGGTTGTCTGGAGGCTCCATTTTACATCTCCTTATCCTGGCACCCAGGCTGACAGTGTGGACACTTTTTGAGCCACTGTCAGTTGATGAGGCAGGGGGAAAGAGAAAGCACAGAGAATTATAGACTGGCCCTTAATTACTTCTCACTTTTCAATGGATTGATCAAATCCCAAGACTGCCCAAGGGGACAGGAAATTCCAATCCTATAATTTGCTATAGAAGAACTAAATATAGCTAGTGAACAGTACTGATGATTGTTATATTGTCTAAGATTACACAGTGTTGCCTGGGTTGATACAGTTCCTCAGCCTATGTTCTTAAACACAGGACAAATTGTCATTAGTTAGGGATCAGATAATCTCCACTAAGGTAGAATCGACAAGGCTCTCAATTATTTCCTCTCTCAAGGGTATTTACCTTTAAGGATTAAATATTTGATTTCTAATGGTAAAATTTTAGAGCCTGCATGAGGTAGAGATGAAAGATTAATGCCAAGAGTGTTTTCAGTGGCTCCTCATATTATACTATATAGGACTCTGATTGTGGGAGATCATGGATAAATGATAAATGATTACTCTGTGGCCTTTGGACTTTCATTTTTAAAGTCTGTACCAACTCCTGATGAGAATGAGTCAGATTCCGGGGATTGCAAAACAGAGAGGCAGACTGGGAAGTGACAAAAACATTAAACACAGACATAGGAACTGGATCCTGCTCATGGCTTTGCCACCAACACTCTGCATGAACTTGGACACAGCCATTCCTCTTTCTGAGCCTCGGTTTCCCCCTGTGCAAGATGCAGCTGGTTTAGAAGCAGTACTTCTCAAGTTTTAATGCGGATATGAATTCCTCGTAGATTTTTAAAAAAAAATACAGATTCTAAATCTGTAAGTCTGGGATAGAGGCTAAGAGTCTGCCTTTCTAAACGCTTCTGGGTGATGCTGAAATTGCTGGTCCCCAGACCACAGTGTGAGTATCAAGACTTAGAGGACTCCTCAAACCAGCTCTTAGAACTCAAACACATGTATTTGGTAATTATTACACTTGGGCACTATGCTAGGGGCTGCTGATACTGAGATAAAAACCCTGTTTCTACTCACACTAGAAATATTCACATTCCAATAGGGGAGTGAGACAAAGATATTTCAAAGTAGTGTGGTAAGTACAATGGAAGTTTGTACAAGGAAAAGAAAAGTCACAGAACAGGGAAGGAGTGATTTATTTCAGAGGGGGTTTGGGGGGTTTCTGTGAGAAACCACAGAGCCTGTCAGAAAGTGCTGAAAACTGTCAAATGCTACATGAATAAAGGGGTTTTTCTTTATCCCAGAGACACTCAAGAATGCCTTTGTCCAAGGGAGGTTCAGCTGGGGTATTGGAGAAGAATTATTTTAATCAATAATCTTGAATTCTTCACTCACTCCACGGTTGCTTTCTCAGTTCCTTCCCAGGTCTTGACTGCCTGTTAGCACTGCACTGATGAAAAATTTACTCATCCATCTGAAACCAGGGTCTGTGTGAAAGCTCCAGCCAGCAGGAAGCTGGTGAAGGTGAGGTGAAGGCAGTACCTTCTCCCTGCTCAGCCCCCAACAGGCCAGAAGAGTGAGTCAGAAAAGGAAAAGCAGGTTGGTGGAGAAAGGATGTAATCTGCATCTGCAGCTGACAGTGACTACATTTTCTAAAAGAACACCTGGACACAGTGACAGCCACCCCAGAGGAGGCAAGGTTGTGTGCAAGGAATAATAGTGCACCTAACATCTTGCAGCTTGACTCAAGGATTAATGGGAAGGGAAAAGGGAAGGTGAATTCTTTTTCCTGCTCATCATTAAATTTTTTAAAAAATTTATTTATTTATTTATTTAGTTGTATTTTTTTAAAGATACATAGATCACAAAAAAATGTTACATTAAAAAAATATAATCGGTTCCCATATACCCCACACCCCACCCCCTGGCGCCGAGGAATTACTACCAGTCACTAACTGGTGCTGCAACTAGAAAAAGACCTTGAATAAAAGGGGGAAATGGTAAAGACAAATGAGTTTATATGGCTAAGTGTCTTCAAGAAAGAGTCGGGAGGTAATCAGGGGTCACGCTTATGCACGCCTCAGCAGGATCCCAGAGATAGCCAAAGTAGATACAACACCAGGTACTGGTACTCCTGAGGGCTATGGAGACACACAGGTTCTACGGTTGTGGCGGATGGCTCTGGAGTTCAGTACTTTGTCAATGGGCCCTACTTCGGAATTTGTGTTCCTGAGTGTGATGGAGTTGGACTCAGATGCGACCTTTCTACACATGCCTCTTCTGTCATTTTTACTGAACCTGTGGTTGGCGCTGGGGTTGGTGTATACTCAGGAGACTTGAATCTCTGGACTGGCCATGTGCCAGCTGAGCCATGAGCCTCAGTAGAGTTGCAACACTTACTCTCTGGTTCATCATTAAATTTTATGTTGAAACAGTTTTACTGTGATGCTGAAAGTTGATCATACTAAATACCCCTCAGATGGCAGTTAGGAGAGCTGGCTTCTGACATCAACTCACTGTGTGACCTTGGGCAAGATGCTATTGCTCTGAGATTCAGTTTTTCCAACTATGCATTGGAAATTGGTTGGACACAATTTCTAGGGGAACTTCTAACTTTAGGAGTCTATAATTAAAATTTCATATCCAAGTTCATTAATTCTGCCCTATCAATGTCTAACAGGGATCTTCTGCTCCATCCACACTGGCCACTTCCACATACAACTGATTTGTGGCCAAATTTGGTTAAAGTGCACTCAGGCAGATCTCATAGTCTGTTTGTCTATTTTCCATAGATCCAGATACTTTTCTGTCTTTACTTGGGTATTGGGCTTCCTTACTTTCAGAGGGTAAAGAGAGAGCTGGCATCTGAGCTCTCATCACCTCTTGCCTGGACTATTGTAGTAGTCTTCTGGGCATGCTGGAGCTGCTCTTATACCCCAATACCTTCTTATCAAGATGCAGCTGGAATGACCTTTTATAATGTAAATGAGATAGTGTCTCCCAGCGTGCAGTTGTCTCCTTACTCATGAACTAAAATCCTAACTCTTACATAGCCTGAAAAATCTTTTATGATGTGAGTGCTGCCAATCTCTGCAATCTCAGTTCCTACTCTCCTCCCATATTCACAGCATCCCAGACATACAGACCTTCTTCTCTTGCTGGAAAACTCCACACTTGGACCTAGGTCAAGGCCTTTGACCTAGCTGAGAACATTCTCTCTCTAGATCTTAGCATGCCAGACTCATTCTCATTCAGTTTTCTGCTAAAATGATAAATTATTAGTGAGACCATCCCTGATTACACTGACCCACAACAGGTCTCCCTCTAGCCCAGGGGTCCGTAACTTGAATTGAAATTTTAAAAATAACATTCTTCTTCTGGGGATTTGTTGGTGCAGGTGTAATGTATTTATTAAATAATAAACAGTAAAGTATGGACTTAGTAAAGGGTCTGTGGTTTTCACCTGACTGGCAAAGGGATCCATGGAACAAAATAGGTTACGAACCCCTGCTCTAGCCCATAACTTTGGTTTGTTTCCTTTGCATCATTAATCATTTATCTAACATCATTCTAATTACTCTTTGCTTCCTTTTGTACTATCAGACTCTTTGTCCCATGAGGAGCTTAATGAGAAGCTGTGAGACCAGGACACAGTCTATCTTGTTTATTACCTCTGGACTAGTGAATGCCCCACAGTAGGTGTTCAGGGAATATGCATTGGGTATATACAAGAGAAAATGGAAGAAAGGAAGAGGTTTGGGGTGGGCAGGGGGGGAGAGGAGGAAAAAAAAAAAAGAAAGAGAATGGGGGAAATTCGCATTACTGATAAGAAATGCTTTTCTGTTTTACTCTTATGATCTAGTCAGTCTTCAAAATCACACTATAAAGAAATGGAAAAAATTCTGCCTGACACTTGAACCCAGGCCTTTCTGACTTCAAACTCAGGATAGTTAAGCAAGTTTTTTGGGCAAGTCTGAGTTCTAGCAGGTGCGACCTATAAGCAAACAACTTCAGCTACAGGAGGAAGGATGCAGTTTCAAAAATGGTAGAAATGCCTCCTACCACTGAAATGTTTCCTTTAATCGCTAACTGATACCTCAGCCTCACTCCACCAGAGCCTAAGGCTGTAGTTTGAGATTGTAATCCCTATTTTTAAAGCAAATCCATCTTAAGGGAGTAAGACGTATAGCTGTTCTCCTTATATCTCTTTGTGAGTAACATTTGCTTCTGTTGTAGAGGGTAGCTTTTAAAACGTGTCGAGACCATGTGGAGCTGGCCCATGTGCAGTGCTGATGCGTGCAAGGAGTGCCGTGCCACGCAGGGGTGTCCCCCACGTAGGGGAGCCCCACGTGCAAGGAGTGCGCTCCGTAAGGAGAGCCGCCCAGGGTGAAAGAGAGTGCAGCCTGCCCAGGAATGGCGCCGCCCACACTTCCTGTGCCGCTGACGACAACAGAAGCGGACAAAGAAACAAGACGCAGCAAAATAGACACAGAGAACAGACAACGGGGGGGAGGAATTAAATAAATAAATAAATCTTTATTAAAAAAATAATAAAATAAAACGTGTCGAGAGAAGGGAGGAGCCAACCCTGCAAAACACCCTAAAGCAGCTTTCTCAACCCTGCTGCACATTAGAGTCACTGGGCAGATTTTAAAATTATTCACATCCAGACCCATTCCAAGTTTCTGATTCAGTTGGCCTAGAAGGAGGCCCAGGTACTGATGCTTTTAAAAAGCTCCCCAGATGATTGCACTGTGTAGCCAGAGTTGAGGTAACCAGTCTAGAGGGGGGCCACAGGAAGATTAAGCTGGGTCTGAGGCAAACCCCTCCTCATTTGCCTTTTTTTTTTTTTAACATGGGATATTTTTCAGGCTGTTGGCCATCACTGAAGCCAACTACATATAAAGCATGGGGAAAGTAGTTGTGGGGGAGATTGAAAGGAGAGGTTCTCAGGCAGGCATCTCCCTGAGGATTTTACAATAGAAAAGGAAAGACATAATAAAAATAAAAGGAAAATATGGACCATGTGCATTAATAAAGTACCAAATAAATGATATCAGTTTACAGAAGATTTCATAACCTTTGCACTATTGTCTTCAAACATTACCAAAGGGTACCAGTGAGGGGGGTGGGGGGAAATTGCCTACAGTTGAAAACCACTAGTTTACAAGAAGCACCTGACCTTTGAGTTACAGGGATCATTGTAAGCTTCTGAGCAGAGGTGGAATTTTAATTAGATCTTTAAAAATGGATAAGATGGGGGTGGGGGGTGAAGCCAAGATGGAATCAGAGTAAGAAGCTCCTGGAATCAGCTCCTGAAACAGGGCAGTTGGTGGCCACCCAGAGCTACCTAAAGCACATTTTGGAGGACCCAGGAGACCAGAGGAGTATCCTACAACATTCTTGACAGGTAGAAGGAGACTACCCATCCACACAGAGGAATTGTGAGTAGAGCCCTCCATTCCATGGAGGTCAGTGACTGTGGCGTGCAAGCCACCTTGGGAGCTATTCCATGGATGGAGTTGAAGTTCCATATTCCCCAATAAAAACGGGAGGAAAACATGATGTGGTACCGACTTCAGGTACTGATTGGTGGATTCGATGGGCTGAAGTAGAATCCTAGGAACAACTAAACTTTGATCTTGTCCAGGTTAGAGGGAAGCTGGTGGCCACCATTCTGACTCTGACCCAGGCATGAGGGGAAGCAACATCTCATTGAAAATCACAGTGCTTGTAAGGACCAGCTTCTTCCCACCCAGGTTGGATAGCCTAAACCCCAGTCCCACCTCTGGCAGGGAGGAAGCTGGGGAGACCTGCACCACCTCTCAGGGAAGCTGCAAGCCACACTGCAGAGGCTGGTGCCCATCCTACTCTAGGGGCACAAGATGCATCAGGAGCTATTCTGTGCCTGGAGCTGGAAGCTCCATTTCCCACAAATGGTAGAGTAAGGGACAGATGTCCACTGACCACAGCTACTGATTAGTGGACTTGACTGGCTAAAGTATAATGCTAGAGCCAGCTAGGGTCTGAGCCTGTAGAAGTGGGAGAGTCTGGTAGCTGCCATTTTGACCCTGACCCCCAGCATGAGGGGGAGCCTGGCTGACTGAAATCCAATGAAGTTAGGGACAGGCTTCTTTCCACCAAGATTGGACTGCAGCCCTAGCCTAGGCTCCAGTCCTACCTCCGGCAGAGAGGTAGCTGGCAGGACCTGCACCAGGCTCTCCAGGCAACTGCAAGTGCTCTCTAATACAGAGGCTGAATAGTCAGACACCTGGGGCTTCTTCCTTCATGCCACGATAATAGGGATGAGCTGGGTATCCTTGGCAGGAGTTTTCAGCCCATACAGATTTGTTGAGTGCCTTTGAGCCCATCTCCACTCTGTTACCCCACAGGATAGGAAAGGGTTTATGTTGCCTCAACCTCTCAGGGCAACAGTTTTGGGCTGCACAAGTCTGACTGTTGGGCACCTGTGGCTCCACCTCCATCCCCAATAGGACAAGAGACGGGCTGTGTTTGCCCAGCCTTGTTGGGTAACTGCAGGTGCCTTTGGCCTACACAGCCTGGTCTGGTGGGTACTTGTGGATGCACCCTCACTCCCCAATAGGAAAGAAAGGGGCTGATCTTTCCACAGCCTTTTGGAGCAACAGCAGACCTTCAGCCTGCATGGACTGGACTATTGGATGCCTATAAATCCACCCCCACCCCCAATAGGATAGGAGGGTTTTGGTATCTCCACAGACTCTGGACAATGGTGAGTACTTTCAGCCAACAGGGACTGAACTTTTGGGTGCCTGTGGATCCAACCCCATGCCTTAAGAAGATAGAAGGGGGTTGGTGTTTCCTCAGCCTCTTCAGGCAATGTCAGGTATTCTCGGCCTAAAGGCACCAGACTGTTTAGCACACATAGAACCACCCCTACCACCCAATAGGATAGGAGGGAGCTGGTGCTTCCTCAGCCTCTCCGGGCAATGGTGGGTACTTTTAGCCTACAGGACTGAACTATTCAGCATTTGTGGTTCTGTTCCCACCCCCTAAAGGGCAGAAGGGACAGTTCTCCCTAAGCCTCTCAGGACAACTTCAGGCATATCTGGCCACAGAGATTAGATTGCTGGGCACTCCAGAGAGTCCATTCCCACTCCCAGTAGGGAGAGGGCCTGGTAATACATCAGTTTACCTGAGCATCTGTGGGCATTTTGGACCCACATGGCATAGACTGTTGACTAAGTTAGGGGAGGAAGGGGTGTGAAGCTTCATCATATCTCCAGGTGACTACAGACAGTCTTGTGCCCAACTGGGATTATTATACATGGCTACAGATCTGTCCCTAGCCCTAACAGAGAAGAAAAGTGGGAGAAACTTTGTCAATTCCTGGGGCAATGTAGGCAGCTTCAACCTCCATAATTTACAGCACCAACTACATCCTTGACTCTTACTACACAACCAGCAAGGAAGAAGATAAAAACTAAAGGGAAAAACTGCACCCAGAATAAATATATCTAGAAAGCCAGATGTGGAAACACCAACAAAAAATTGCAATCCATACCAAGAAACAGGAGAGATGGCCCAATTAAAGGAACAAGATAAGCCTGCAGATGACATAAAGGAGTTGAGACAACTAATCTTAGATATTCAAACAAATCTCCTTAATAAATTCAATGAGATGGCTAAAGAGATTAAGGATATTAAGAAGACATTGGATGAACACAAAGAAGAATTTGAAAGTATACATAGAAAAATAGCAGACCTTATGGGAATGAAAGGTGCAATTAATGAAGTAAAAAATACACTGGAGGCATATAACAGCAGATTTGAGGAAGCAGAAGAAAGGATCAGTGAGCTCAAAGACATGGTCTCTGAAAGTGAACAAACAAAAGAACAAATGAAGAAAAGAATGGAAAAAATTGAATAGGGTTTCAGGGAATTAAATGACAGTAAGAGACATGCAAACATTCATTTCATGTGTGTCTCAGAAGGAGAAGAGAAGGGAAAAGGAGCACAAAGAATATTTGAAGTAATAATGTTGGAAAATATCCCAACCCTAGTGATGGACATAAATATCCATGTCCAAGAAGCACAACATACTCCCATTGAATAAATCCAAATAGACCAACTCCAAGCACATACTAATTAGAATGTGAAATGTCAGAGACAAAGAGAGATTTCTGAGAGCAGCAAGAGAAAAGCAATGCAAAATGTATGAGATACCCAATAAGATTAAGTGCCAATTTCTCATCAGAAACCATGGAGGCAAGAAGGCAAGGGTATAATATATTTAAGATACTGCAGGAGAAAAACTGCCAGCCAAGGACTTTATACCCAGCAAGATTATCTTTTAAAAATGAGGGTGAGATTAGAATAATATTTACAGATAAACAGAAAGTGAGAGAGTTTACAACAAAAAGACCAGCTTTGCAAGAAAATACGTATGGGAGTATTACAACCTGAAAGAAAAGACAGGCGAGAGAGGCCTGGAAGAGAGTCTAGAAATGATAACTGTATTAGTAACAGTAACTAAAAGTGTCAAATACAAAATGGCAGACAAAATGCAAAGATCAAAATGGATGTAATAAGAACTGCCTTTATAGTAATAACATTGAATGTTAATGGATTAAACTCCCCAATCAAAAGACACAAACTGGAAGAATGGATAAGACAATATAAGCCATCTATATTTTGGCTGAAAAGAGACTCACCTTAGACCCAAGGATACCAATAAATTGAAAATGGAAGGTTGGAAAAAGATATTCCACACATGCAGTAACCAAAAAAAAGCTGGGGTAGCTATACTTATATCAGATGATACAGACTTTAAAAGCAAAACTGTTATTAGAAACAAGGAAGGAATTACATATTAATAAAAGGGATGATTCACCAGAAAGAAATAACAATCATAAATATATATGCACCTAACCAGGATGTCCCAAGATACATGAGGCAAACACTGACAAAATGAAGGGTGAAATAAACATCTCTGCAATAATAGTTGGAGACTTCAATACACCACTCAGCATTGGAAAGAACATCTGGGCAGAAGATCAATAAAGGAACAGAGAGCTTGAAAAATATGATAAGTGGTCTAAACCTAATAGACATATACAGAACATTGTACCCCAAAACAGCAGGATGTATGTTCTTTTCAAGTGCTCATGGATTTTTCTCCAGAATAGACCATATGTTGGGTCACTAAGCAGATCTCGATAAATTAAACAAAATTGAAATTACACAAAGCACTTTCTCTGGTCATAATGGAGTAAAGCTGGAAATCAACAAGCGGTAAATAAAGGGAAAATTCACATATATATGGAGATTAAACACTCTTAAATAATCAGTGGGTCAAAGAAGAAATTTCAGAAGAAATCAATAAATACCTTGAGATGAATGACAATGAGTATACAACATATCAGAACCTATGGTATGCTGCAAAGGCAGTGTTGAGAGGAAAATTTATAGTCCTTGATGCTTACATTAAAAAAGAAGAAAGTGCTAAAATCAATGACCTAACTACACAGCTGGAGGAACTAGAAAAATAACAGCAAGCTGATCCTAAAGCAAGTAGAAGGAATGAAATAACAAAGATCAGAGCAGATATAAATGAAATTGAGACCAAAAAAAAATACTAGAGAAAATTAACAAAAACAAAAGTTGGTTCTTTGAGAAGATTAACAAAATTGACAAACTCTTAGCTAGATTGACTAAGGAAAAAAGACAGAAGATGCAAATAAATGAAGTAAAAAATGAAAAAAAGGAACCTACTACTGATCCCACAGAAATAAGGGAGATCAAAAGAGGATTCTATTAACAACTTTATGTGAAAAAACTAGACAATGTAGATGAAATGGCAAAATTTCTAGGATGTACAAACAACCTACACTAACACTGGAAGAAATAGAAGACCTCAGCAAGCCAATCAGAAATAAAGAATTTGAAACAGTCATCAAACAACTCCCCAAAATGAAAAGCCCAGGACCAGATGGTTTCACAGGTGAGTTTGACCAAGCATTCAAAGAAGATTTAATACTAATCTTACTCAAGCTCTTCCAAAAAATTCAACAAGAAGGAATGCTACCAAACACATTCTATAAAGCCAATATCACCCTAATACCAAAGCCAGATAAAGATATTACTAAAAAAGAAAATTACAGACTCATTTCTCTAATGAATACAGTTGCAAAAATCCTCAAAAAAAAAAAAAACCTTGTTAATTGAACCCAACAGCACATTAAAAGAATTATCCATCACAATCAAGTGGGTTTTATACAAGACATGCAAGACTGGTTCAACACAAGAAAATCAATCAGCATAATACACCACATTAATAAATCAAAGAAAAACCACATCATCTTATCAATTGATGCAGAAAAAGCATTTGACAAAATACAGCATACTTTCTTGGTAAAAATACTACAAAAAGTAGGAATTGAAGGAAATTTTCTCAACATGATAAAGGCCATTTATGAAAAACCCACAGCTAACATTGTACTCAATGGTGACAAACTAAAAGGTTTCCCATTGAGATCAGGAACAAGACAAGGATGCCCACTCTTGTTCAATTAGTGCTAGACATTCTAGCTAGAGCAATCAGGCAAGAAAATGAAATAAAAGGCATCCAAATTGGAAAGGAAGAATTAAAACTTTCAATATTCACAGATATGATTGTGTATCTAGAAAATCCTGAAAAATCTACAACAGAGCTCCTAGAGTTAATAAATGATTTCAGTAAAGTGTCAGGATAGAAGATCAATATGCAAAAGTCAGTGTTGTTTCTATACATTAATAATGCATAATCTGAGGTGGAAGTCAGGGAAAAAATTCCATTTATAATAGCAACTAAAACAATCAAATATTTAAGAATAAACTTAACCAAGGATGCAAAGCACTTGTATTCAGAAAACTATAATGCATTGCTAAAAGAAATTGTAAAAAGACCTAAATAATTGGAAGAACATTCCTTGCTCATGGATTGGAAGACTAAATATCATTAAGATGTCAGTTCTACCGAAATTAATATACAGATTCAATGCAAGCCCAATAAAAATTCCACCAGCATTTTTTAAGCAAATAGAAAACACCACTATCAAATTTATTTGGAAGGGTAAGAGGCCCCAAATAGTCAGAAACATCTTAAAAAGGAAAAGTGAAGTTGGAGGACTCTCACTTCCAGACTTAAAATCATATTACCTAACTATAGTGTTAAAAACAGCATGGTATTGCATAAGGATAGACACATAGACTAATGGAACCAAATTGATGTTTCAGAAACAGACCCTCACGCCTAAGGCCAAGTGATTTTTGGCAAGCCTGTCAAGCCCTCCCAGTTGGGGCAGAACAGTTTATTCAACAAACAGTGTTGGGAGAACTGGATATCCAAAGCCAAAAGAAAGAAAGAAGATCCCTACCTCACACCTTATACAAAAATTAACTCAAAATGGATCAAAGACCTAAATATAAAAGGAAGTACAATAAAGCTCCTAGAAGGACATGTATGGAAACATCTTCAAGACCTGGTGGTAAGTGGCAGATTCTTAAACCTTACACCAAAAGCATGAAGAACAAAAGAAAACATGGATAAATGGGACCTCCTCAAACTTAAACATTTCTGTGATTCAAAGGACTTCATCAAGAAGGTGAAAAGGCAGCCCACTCGATGGGAGAAAATATTTAGAAACCACTTATCCAATAAGGGTTTGATTTCCATTCTATATAAAGAGATCATGCAACTCAACAATAAAAGAACAAGCAATCCAATTTTAAAAATGGGCATAAGATTTAAATAGACATTTCTCCAAAGAAGAAATACAAATGGCCAAAAAGCACACACACACAAAATGTTCCATATCACTAGTTATTAGGGAAAAGCAAGTTAAAACAACAATGAGATATCATCTAACACCACATAGAATGGCCATTATTAAAAAAAAACAAAAACAAAATAAGTGCTGGAGAGGATGTGGAGAAATAGGAACACTCTCACTATTGGTGAGAATGTAAAATGGTGCAGCCACTGTGAAGATAGTTTGGCAGTTCCTCAGGAAGCTAAATATAGAACTGCCATATCATCCAGCAATTCCACAATTAGGAATATATCCAGAGGAACTAAAAACTCTGACACAAACAGACATCTGCACACCAATGCTCATAACAGCATTGTTCACAATTGCCAAAAGATGGAAACAACCCAAGTGTCCATCCACCAATGAATGGACCAACAAAATGTAGTATATATGTACGATGGAATACTATGCTGCAATAAGAAGAAATGAAATTGGGAATATGTGATAACATGGATGAGTCTTGAAGACATTATACTAAGCAAAGTAAGCCAGACATAAAAGGATAAATATTGCATCATCTCATTAATATTAACTAAATGCAAATAATAAGCACATGGAATTAAAACCTAGAGTATAGGTTATAAGGAGATAAGAGGAGGGTTAAGACGAACTATGGATGCTTAATGTATGTAGAAGTTTTAATTAACTTGTGTGTAAAAGTGTGGAGATGGATAGAGTTGATAGTAACACATTATAGTGAGTACCAACTGGATTATAAATGGGATTGTGGTTGAAAAAGGTGCTCTGGGGAAGTAAGTGTCAATAGAAAGAAAGCTAAAGAATTATCTAGGGACTGAATAACACAGTGAACCCAGAGGCAGTTGAGAATTGTGGTAAAGGGTACAAATGCAAGAGAGTCCTTCTGTGAGCTAGAGCAGATGTATATCACTATTGCAGGGTGATGGAAATATGGAGAAACATGGGAAAACTACAACTGGTGTGATCTATAGACTGTGGTTAACAGCAATTCTATAATATTCTTGCATTAATGCCAAGCTATACTGCATTGATAATGGAGGTGTATGGAAAAAGTGTGCCAAATGTATGTTATGGACCCTGATTAGTGGTAATAATCTGATGGTATTATCTCATAATCTGTAACAAATGTTCCACCAGTGTGTGGAATTGTATGGGAAATCCACACATCTGTATGATTGTTTTGCAAGTTCACAATATTCAAAACAAGAATACATTAAACAAAAATAGTATGGGTTGGGGGAAAAATGCACCAAATATCAGATAAGGACTATAGTTGATAGTAATATTTTGATGATGTTCTTGCATAGTTTGTAACAAATGTTTCACACCAATGCAAAAAGTTGGTGGAGGGGAGATGTATGAGACCCCTGTGTGATGTTATGTGTGTTTATTTTGTAAGTTCATAATCTTTACTATACACTTATTGTTTATGTGTGTTCATGTATGAATGATATTCTTCAATAAAGTGAAAAAGAAAGGGTAAGATGTCACTAAAAAGAAAAGAAAGTTGAGGATTTTAAGGATGAGGATAAGTGTCCACAAGTATGCATTAAAATATGAAAATATGTTTGAGGAGGAGGTGGACAAGATGGCATCTGAGTGAGTGCACTTCATAATCACTCCCACAAAGGACCGGCTGAGTCAGGTAGGAATCTTGCTGGAGTGGGCTGTTTCAGGAGCTTGCAAGGCAGGAGGTGTTTGGATGTCAATTTGGAGAGACTACAACAGAAGTAGTGCTTGCTGAAGGTAGAATGGTGGGTTTCTAGCACTTAGTTTGGAAGTTGTGAGGAGGTGGGACCCTTCCCCCTAGGGCTGGTGGCTGCAGTGTTCCCTGAACTGTCAGTAGTGTGGTGGCATTCCCAAACCCTGTGATCCCCAGAAGCATGGTTCCCAAGTCTGTGACCCCTAAGCTCCCATAGCCCATATTCCACAGACCCACATACCCCAAGTCCATAATATCCTGGGCTTCCCTCTCCCAAATCCAGTGCTCCCTGAGATATGGGATTACCCTAGCCCTCTGGTTTTGGACTGATTCCATGAGTCAGAGGGTTTTGGTGGGAGGTGCATAGGGACCAAATGATTGTGGGTTCAATTTTCAGGTCCCCCCCTTTTATTTTTTTTGAGCTTGGAGAAGCATACCAGTTGGCTTGGGGAGAGCTGGGGAAGAAAGGAGAGATGAATCTGCTGAGACAGCCCTATTTACCTAAATGCCCTGGAATAGGAAACTTGGTCTGGGAGAAGGTGGAGTCAGAAAATCAACTAGCCCTCCTGTAGTGCACCTAAGGGAGAGAGACTGTAGGGTGTGTTTTGAAAACTTCCAATAGCATATTTGGGGTTCCTGTTGTGGTGTGGGTGCTCTCTTTGGAAATTAAGAGTCATTGTTTTCTCTGATGATTTGGTTAACCAAGGATCCACTTGAGTCTCCTACTGGACCCCTCACACAGCTTTCCTGCTGCCCTGAGAGAGAGGGAAATGAGAAAGGGTGAAAGGGGGAAGGTCAGACTCCTAAGCATTATATTTAACTGCAAAGAGGATTCCTTGCTTGAAACTTTATCTGGTCTTTTTTCTTCATTTGTTTTTATTTTGTTTGTTTGTTTGTTTTTCCTTCCTCTTTATTGCCCCATGGCCCTTTCTTCTTCTTTTATTTTTTCCTTTTTCTTGCTTGCTTTCCACTCCCACTTTTTCATCCCCCCACTTTTTTCCCTTTCTTTCTTTTCTTTTTTACATTTTTTATATTAGGTGCTGCAGGGAGTGCTTCACATTTGCTGTTTCCTCATCCTTGATTTCCTCTTTTTGTGTGTATTGATTTTGGCTACCAATGCTATCCCTTTCCTCTACATCTTTCTATCATTGATCATTTATTGTTTCTCTTATTTTCCACCTCTCTTTGTTTAGCCCCTAAGTTTTGTGACTTTTTATTTCTAGTACCTTTGTACTATTTTCTGTCTTTTATTAACTCTCTATTATTGTCCTTTCTTTTTTCTTTCCCTTTATCCTGACCACACTGGTCTTTTATTTCATACTATATTCCTCTGTGTATTCAGTTTGCTCTCTCATTATAGGTACTCCACTTTTTTTTACAATTATAATTCTACATAGCTTACATGAGTCTAATATTCATTCTCCTAGATTTCACATGGTTCTTCTGTTAAAATTTACTATCACTGCTATTATTCTTTTTCTTTTCTTACTCATTTGCTTTCTCTTGCCCTAATATTTTCCTTGAAGTGAACTTAGCCAACAACAAGGAAACAGAATAAGAAGAACCAAGTGACAAAGAGAAGATTTAACACATACACAAAAACAACAACTAATAAACACTGAGACTAGACAAAGAGGCTAATTGACTGAATAAACCCACCAAGATAAAATAATGACCAGACAGAAACAAAAAACTGCTACCAAACCAGTAATCAGGAAGACATGGCCCAATCCAATGAACAAATTAAAAGCCAGGAAGAAGAGCAGAACATCGAACAAATAATTAAAGCTCTCAAAACATATATTAGGGACCAATTTAATGGACTGAAGGAAGAGATTAAGAATATGAAGAAAATGCTTGGAGAGAATACAGAAGAAATTGCAATGATGCACAAAAAGATAATGGATACAATGGGGATGAACAGCACAATCCAAGAAATCAAAAATACACTCTCAGCAAATAACAGCAGATTTGAAGAGTCAGAGGAAAGAATTAGTGTTGTGGAAGACAGTACATCTGAAATCAAACATAGTAGAATCGATAAATAAAAAGATAGAAAAAATCCAGCAGGGACTTACGGACATGAATGACAATGCAAAATGCACAAACATGTGCATTATAGGTATCCCAGCAGGAGAAGAGAAGGGAAAGGAAACAGAAGGGGTGTTGGAGGAAATAATGGCTGAAAACTTCCAAAACCTATTGAGGGAGATGGATGTCCATGTCCAGGAAGCACAACACACCCCAAATAACATAAATCCCAAAAGGCCTATCCCAAGACATATACTTATCAAATTATCCAATGCTCAAGACAAAGAGAAAATACTAAAAACAGCAAGAGAAAAGAGAACCATCACATACAAAGGAGGCTCCATAAGATTAAGTGCTGATTTCTCATCTGAAACCATGGAGGCATGAAGGCAGTGGTATGACATAGTCAAGGTACTAAAAGAAAAAATTTCCCAACTAAAACTACTCTATTGACCTAAACTAGAATTAAAAAATGATGGAGAGTTCAAAATATTCACAGATAAACAGAAACTAAGAGAGTATGCTAAAAAGAACCCTGCCCTTCAAGAAATACTAAAGGGAATTCTAGAGTAGGAAAGAAAAAACAGGAGAGACAGAGTTGGAGGAGAGTATAAGAGCAACAAAAAAGACAATAAAAAAAGAAAACAAACAAACACAAAATATGACAAACACAAATCCAAAGGAAATATGGCTAATATAAGTAGTTCCTTGAAAGTCATAACACTGAATGTCAATAGACTACGGGAAGATTGGATAAGGAAATATGATCCATCTATACACTGTCTACAGGAAACCAGTCTTAGACCCAGGGATTCAAGCAGGTTGAAAGTGAATGACTGGAAAACAATCTTACATGCAAACAATAACCAAAAAAAAGGCAGGAGTAGCTATATTAATATCAGACAAAATTGACTTTAAATGCAAAACAATTGTGAGAGACAAAGATGGACACTACATATTAGTGAAAGGGACAATCCTTCAAGAAGAAAGAACAATCATAAACATTTATGCTCCTAATAAGGGTGCCTCAAATTTGTGAGGCAGAGCCTGGAAAAACTAAGTGAAAGAATAGATGTCACTACAATTATAGTGGGGGACTTTAATGCACCACTATCTCCTTTGGACAGAACATCTCAAAAGAGAATTAATAAAGAAGCAAAGACTTTGAACAGTATATTAGAGGAACTGGACCTAATAGACATATACAGAACATTACACCTGAATACAGCAGGATATACATTTTTCTCAAGTGCACATGGATCATTCTCCAAGACAGACAACATGTTAGGCCGCAGAGAAAGTCTCGATGAATTCAGAAAGATTGCAATCATACAAAATAATTTCTCTGACCACAGTGGAATGAAGCTGGAAATCTGCAAGGGCCAGAGACCAAGATTTGGCACCAAGACAAGGAAGTTAAATAACACACTCTTAGAAAAACAGTGAATCATGGAGGAAATCTCAAAAGAAGTCGATAACTACCTTGAAATGAATGAAAATGCTAACACAACATATCAAAACTTATGGGATGCAGCAAAACCAGTACTGAAAGGAAAATTTACAGCTATAAATTCATACATCAAAAAAGAAGAAAGAGCTAAAATTGAAGAACTAACTGCACACTTGGAGGAATTAAAAAACAAAACAACAAACTAAACCCAAAGGAAGAAGAAAGAAAGAACAAAGATCAGAGCAGAACTAAATGAAATAGAAAATAAGAAAGCACTTGAAAAAATAAACAAACCAAGGGCTGGTTCTTTGAAAAGATCAATAAAATTGACAAACCCCTAGCTAGACTAACAAAGGAAAAAAGAGAAGATGCAAATACACAAAATAAGAAATGAGAAAGGGGATATCACCACTGACACCACAGAAATAAAGACTATCATAAGAGGATACTTTGAAAAACTTTATTCCAACAAGAAGAACAATTTAGAAGAATGGACAAATTTCTAGAAACACATAAGCAACCTATATTGATGAAAGAAGAAATTGACAATCTCAACAAACCAATCACAAGTAAAGAGAATCGGTCATTAAAAACCTCCCAACTAAGAAGAGCCCTGGGCCAAATGGCTTCATAGGTGAATTCTACCAAAATTTCTAGAAAGAACTTGCTTAAACTCTTCCAAAAAATTGAAGCAGAAGGAACATTTCCTAACTGATTCTATGATGCCAGCATCACTCTAGTACCAAGCCAAACAAAGATACCACAAGAAAGGAAAATTAAAGACCAATCTCTCTAACGAACCTAGATGTGAAAATCCTCAACAAAATACTTGCTAACCGTATTAAACAACACATTAAACAAATTATACACCATGACCAAGTGGGGCTCATTCCTGGTACGCAAGAATAGTTCAACATAAGAAAATCAGTTAATGTAATACATCACATAAACAGATTGAAGGAAAAAAAAATAAATGATCATATCTATAGATGAAGAAAAAGCATTTGACAAAATGCAGCATCCTTTCTTGACAAAAACACTGCAAAAGATTGTAACAGAAGGAAACTTTCTGAACATGATTAAGAATATATATGAAAAACCCACAGCTAGAATCATTTACAATGGTGAAATCCTAAAATCTTTCCCTCTAAGATCAGGAATAAGACAAGGATGCCCACTATCACCCCTCCTATTTAACATAGACTTAGAAGTACTTGCTCAAGCACTCAGGCAAGAACCAGACATAAAAGGCATCCAAATTGGAAAGGAAGAATTCAAAATTTCACTATTTGCAGATGATATGCTCCTATACATAGAAATCCCTGAGAAGTCTACAACAAAGTTTCTAGAACTTATAAAATGAGTTCAGTAAAGTCGCATGTTACAAGATAAATGCACAAAAATCAGTAGTATTTCTGTACACCAATAATGAGAAATCTGAGGAGGAAATCAGCAATCAAACACCATTTACAATAGTAAATAAAAAATTCAAATACCTAGGAATAAATTTAACTAAAGACATAAAAGACTTATACACAGAAAACTACACAACACTGTTCAAGGAAATCAAATAAGACCTAAATAAATGGAAGAATATTCCCTGTTCATGGATAGGAAGACTAAATATTATTAAGATGTGTATCCTATAAAAACTGATCTACAGATTCAATGCCATCCCAAGAAAATTCAACACAGCATTCTTTAATGAACTAGGAAAACTATGAATTTTATTTGGAAAGGAAAGAGGCCCTGAATAGCCAAAGACATACTGAAAAAGAAAAATGAAATTGGAGGAATCACACTACCTGACTTCAAAACATACTACAAAGCTACAGTAGTGAAAACAGCATGGTATTGGCACAAGGATATAGACACACTGACTAAAGGAACCAAATTGAAATTTCTGATATAGACCTTCATATACACAGTCATATGATATTTGACAAGGCCACCAAACCCACTCAATTGGGAGAGAACGGCCTCTTCAACAAATGGTGCCTGGAGAACTGGATATCCATATGTAAAAGAATGAAAGAGGATTACTGTAGCAGTTTGATATAATTAATGAATTCCAAAAAGATATATTGGATTATGCTTGTAGTCTGATCTGTACCTGGGCATGATTGAGTTATGATTAGGGCATTGTTTCCCCACTCCTTGGTGGGTGGGGACTCTCATATAAAAGGCGTGGTGAAAAACAGAGGAGATTTCCGATGTTAGAGTTTGATGCTAAAGACCCGGCAAGTCAGCACCCAGAGGAAAGCGAAGTCAGCTCCAGGAAGGAAGGAACATTGAACCCAGAGAAAAGCAAACCCCGGGAACATAGGAACCCAGGAAGCCTGAACCCTCACAGACATTGGCAGCCATCTTGCACCAAACAGACTTTGGTAAGGGAAGTAATTTATGCTTTATGGCCTGGTATCTGTAAGCTCCTACCCCAAATAAATACCCTTTATAAAAACCAACCAATTTCTGGTACTTTGCATCAGCACCCTTTTGGCTGACTAATAAAATTACGGACTCACACCTTATACAAAAATCAACTCAAGATGGATAAAAGACCTAAATATAAGAGCCAAGATCATAAAGACCTTAGAAAGCAATGTTGGGAAACATCTACAGGACCTTTTAATAGGAAACGGCTTCATGAACTTCACACACAAAGCACTAGCAGCAAAATAACAAATAGATAAATGGGACTTCTTCAAAATTAAAGACTTTTGCACCACAAAGGAGTTTGTCAAGAAAGTGAAAAGAGAGCCTACACAATGGGAGAAAATATTTGGTAACCATATATCTGACAGGAGACTAATATCCTGTGTATATAAAGAACTCCTATATCTAGAAATAAAGACAAACAAAGCATTTTAAAAATGGGCAAAGAATTTCTCCAAAGGAGAAATACAAATGACTAAAAGCACATGAAAAAATGCTCAAAATCACAAACTGTTAGGGAAAAATAAATCAAAACTACAATGAGATACCATCTTACTCCCTTGAGACTGGCAGCTATCAAAAAACAACAACAACAACAACAGAAGACTACAAGTGCTGGAGAGCACTGACCTACTACTGGTGGGAATGCAGAAGGATTCAGCCATTCCTGAGGACAGTTTGGCAGTTTTTCAAAACACTAGCTATAGATTTGCCATATGACCCAGCAATTCCACTTCTGGGTATATACCCAGTAGAATTGAAAACAAGGACACAAACTGATGCATGCACACCAATGTTCATAACAGCATTATTCACTATTGCCAAAAGTTGGAACCACCCCAAATGCCTATCAACAGATGAATGGATAAATAAAATGTGGTATATACATACAATGAAATACTACTCAGCTATAAGAAGGAATACATTACAACACATGTGATAATATGGATGAATCTTGAGAACTTTATATTGAGTGAAGCAAGCCATGCATTGAGGGACACATATTACATGATGTCTCTGATATGAAATAAGTAAACCAAGCTGTCTCAGAGAGCTGGAGACTGGATGATAGACTTAAAGGAAGTTGGGGGGGGTGGCGGAGAGGAAGGTTGTGAGCTGATGTCTACATGAGTGAAATCTATGATAAGCTGCTAGTAAGTATTTGTAGAGGGAAGGGATAAAATGGGGGCATAGGGATAGCTTTGGGTGGTGCTTTGAGGGCTTGACAGGAGCTAGGGATGGAAGAATGGGTCAGATCACCCAAGAAATTGAGGGGAGCATGGGGGAACATTTGAACATATGAGATTGTCAGGTATGTGGTTGAAACTACAATGTTGAGAAAACGCGTTAGAAAATATAATAAGGAAGTTTACCTGTTTAAGATGCTTAAGGGAGGATATCTGACACAGGGCAAGCTTCTAGGGCGTGTTTGAGTACTCATTTTGTCATAGTGGGTTATATTATGAGTGTGAAGGTATATCCACATCCTGGGGAGGACTGATGTTCTCAAACAGAGGGAATTGTGTCTCTCAAGAGAATTGGTGGCTCCCAATGGGTTAGGGCAGTCAAGTATGTCAAGCCCTCAACATTGTTGCAAGTATCAGTGAATATAGTCCTTCAGCTAATGAAGATTGATTGACACTGTGGGTGCTGTGGGGAGGGGGAGAGAGATATTGAATAGATGGAATCAGGGAAACTGTGGGGCAATGGAAGAGTTCCACAAGATCATGCAATGATGGATACAGGACATGTTAAATTACACCAAAAATGTATAAAAATCTATAGGTTAAAATGTAAACCATAATGTAAAACATAAGATAACTAAAATTTTAGAAAATTGCATAGTCTAAAATGTAAATCATAGTGTAAACCACAATGGAAACTTCATTGTAAGCTATGTTTCAGTATCTGTACATCAGCTGCAGCAAAAATAATATAAACATGTAAAAATATCATTGCTGGGGAAGAGACAAAGTATTTGATGTTGGATATGTGGGAGTACCATATATTGTATATGTGAACTACTATGATCTAAAACTTTTGTGAGGACAAAACTAATAATTAGAAGGAAAAAAAAGGATGTAGACACTGATGAAGAAATGAAAGAAATTGCCTTGCCACTGTACATACAGGGCAACATCTATTGCAGTGTTGAAGGGAAAAATGTCAGAAACAAAGCTTTTTCATTTTTTCATTTTTTGATACCCCAATTTATTTTTACTTTATTGAGTTTTTCTAATTTAGTATGTATTCTATATCTGACCTTTAAACCCATCACTGTATTCCACTTTACTATTAATGGAACCTGGAAATATATTAGGCTTCATTTTTGAAGAAGTTTCGAACCACAGAGAGGTTCAACTATGGCAGGGGAGGAACACTGGTGTGGGGAGTTATTGATGGTGGGCACATGGTTGGGAGGGAGTTCTCCAGGGCATGTATACAGGGTATATAGAAAGGTTTGGATATTTTTATAGAGGTTAAAAACAACAACTGAAGGAGTGCTAAGTTCCTAGTCAGGTGAGCTCTATCACATTCTCCAATGGAATATCAACAATCCCCTGAGAGCAATGGCAAAGACCAATAAAGAAGGATAATCCAACAATTAGCCCTTGACACTGATGACTATGCTTATGAGCCTGTGCACCTGAAATATGAACTAGGCCTAGAGTTGCAGTGTACCTAAGAGTTACCTCCTGAGAGCCTCCATGTTGCTCAAATGTGGCCATTCTCTAAGCCAAACTCAGTATGTAAATGCATTACCTTCCCCCCAGTATGGGACATGACTCCCAGGGATGAGCCTCCCTGGTGCCAGGGGATTACTACCAAGCACCAGCTGATAATGTAACTAGAAAAAGATCTTGATTAAAAGGGTCAATTCAGACCAGCAGAATATCTCAACCTTCATGTAATATCAGGTGTTAAAAACTGTCTTTTGACCTTGAAAAAGTGGGAAATGGAAAGGACAAATGAATTTATATGCCTATGAGTCTCCAAAAAAGAGCCAGGAGGTCATTAGAGGGGTCATGCTTATGCATGCCTCAGCAGGCTCCCAGAGACAACCAAAGTAGTTACAACTCCAGGTACTGGTTCTGTGAGGGTTACAGAGACCCACAGATTCTATGGTCATGGCAGATGGCTCTGGAGTTCAATGTCAAATCAGTTGGCCCTCTTTGGAGTTTGTGTTCCTGAGTGTGATGGAGTTGGACTAAGATGTGGCTTTACACATACCACTTCTGTCACTTTTACTAGAACTGTGGTTGGCACTGGGGTTGGTGTATACTCAGGGGACCTGAATCTCTGGACTGTCCATGTGACAGTCAGGCTCTGAGCCTCAGCAGACTTGCAAATCCCACCCTCTGGTTTATTGAACTTACCCCGGTCAGAGAACAGGGAGGTGAAGAAGGTCAACCACCGCTCCAGGGAGCCAAGAGTGCCTACAACTGCAAGTAGGAGAATTGCGTCTGTCATCCATGTGGAATCTAAGCCCCCTCTCGATATAGAGGTGGAGTGGACATCAGCATCCCAGGGTTCACAGGATGGAGGAATAGAGTATGGATTAGAGTGGACTTACTGATATTCTACTATAGAACTATCGTGATTAGTAATAGAGGAAATTGTAGAATTGATGTGGAGAAAGTGGCCATGGTAGTTGCTGAGGGTAGGGAGATGGAAGAAGAGATATGATGTGGGGGCATTTTCAGGATTTGGAGTTGTCCTGGGTGGTACTGCAGGGACAGATGCTGGACAATGTATCCTGCCATGGCCCACTGGGTGGACTGGGGGAGAGTATAAACTATAATGTAAACCATTATCCATGTGGTGCAGAAGTGCTCCAAAATGTTTTCACCAAATGCAATGAATGTGACCTGATGATGAAAGAGTTTGTTGATTGGGAAGGAATTGGGTGAGGAGGGTGGGGGTGGGGGGTATGTGGGGATCTGTTATATTTTTTGAATGTAACATTTAATAAAAAATAGAGGGAAAAATATATTTGAGGGAATTATTGAGATATCAGATTTGGTGTTTTCTTTTTCTTGCTTGCTTTTTTTTCTCCCAATATAGATAGGTCTATTAGTTTGACAAAGAGCTGCCAATGCAAAGTCACAGAAATGGTTTGGCTTTTATTATGGGAGTTTTACTAGGGGGAAGTCTTACAGTTTTAAGGCCATGAAATATCCAAATCAAGGCACCATCAGAGATGCTTTCTCAGCTACTGGTGATCCTGGCATCCTGCCTCATGGGGAGGCAAGATGGCTGCTGCTCTCTGCCTAGGACCCTGCCTTCCCCTCCACAATCTACCATCTCTTGGAACTCAGTTGTGGTGGACAAGGCATATGGATGTCTCTTTTGGGCCTATTTTCTCAGCCTCAGCTGCTCCTCTTTCTCCCTGAGCCCAGCTGGGGGTTATCAGGCATATGACTCATCTCTTCAGCCTTGAGCTACTCCATCGGCCCAACCTCTTGGGGGCTTCATGCCTCAGCTTTGGCTTCTGGCAATCCTTGAGTCCTCTCTTTCACATGGCCTGGTCAAAATGGCACAGCTCCCTTTTCTGTGTGTCTTCTTTCTCTCTATGTATCTGTTTATGTAAGACTCCAGTAAGAGGGTGGAGACACAACTACATCTCACTGATGTAGTTGATCAAAAGCCATTTAATCAAATGATCTAATTTAGACCCCTTAACTGAATCTAATGTAATCAAAGGGCCTCACACCCACAGGAATGGAATAGTTCAAAAATATAATCTTTTTGAGGGGGAATTCACAAAATTCAAACTGTCATAGTAGGCTAAATAGCTTTTTGCAGATTATTTCATATTTGAGGTGAGAATGGCTACAGGGTGGGGGCAGAAAGAAATGTTTAACCCTCGCAAGACAACCCTAAACAGGTGTTTGATTTAGAAGGTTTTGAAGGCTAAAACAGACTTTTAAAGCTTTGTAATCTGGGAAAAGGAGATTGATTTTTGCAGAATCCCATGGCAGAGACCCAAATTTCTCAATTCAGTGCCCTTGAGGTATATCACCTCCAGTGTGGGAGCTGGTCACTCGTTGCTTATCACCTGGACCTTGGCAGCTTGGTGGTTTCCAAGATTGGGGTGACTGACAACTGTATTAGTTAGGGTTCTTCAGAAAAACAGAACCAATAGGATAGAGATAGAGATAGCAGGCATGCATGAGAGGGAGAGAGGGAGAGAGAGGCTGAAAGAGAGAGGAAGAGAAAGAGATTTATTATAGGAATTGGCTCACATGACCATGGGGATTAGCCAGTCTGAATTCCATAGGGCAGGCTGCAAGCTTGAAACTCCAATGAAAGTCATAATAAATTCTCCAGGAGAAACTGACTGAGATGAAGCAGAAATTCTGCTTTCTGACTTCTGAAATCCTTAGTTCTGACTTTTAAGACCTAAGAGTAATTGGAAGATACTCCCCTCATTGCTGAGGGCAAGAGCCTTTGTTGATTGTAGATGTAGTCAAACTTACTATAGTTTCTAATTCTCCACGAAATACCTTCACACTAACAATAAGGCCACTACTCACTTGACCAAACAACTGGACACCATAACATAGCTAAATAGATGCATGAAATTAACTACCACAGCAAATTGAGCTCAGTTCAAGGTTGCTTGTTTTCACTTAAGCTTATTACTGAACCACCAGCAAGCATTCAGTGAAAGAAAACACACCAGATAAGACTATAAGTGAGTGGAAGCAATTCCCCAGATTAATGCAAACTGCATGAAGTAAGGGATTTACCAGATTGGAAGAATGAAGGGGCCATGGCCTCCTGCATTTCAACACTAGGTTTGGAATAGGGCCACTGACTACTATGAAAGGCAATTTCTTTCTGTACCTCAGTTACATATTTCCTTGTCAACTAGCTAATGTGTGACCCAGGAGGACGAGAGAGTAGCTGTGCCCAGAGAAGGTGGGAGTCAGTCACTGGTTTTTGGAGGAGCAAGGGCCTGAGGACCAGAGACATTGACCCTATTTTTCTGGGATGCATGAGTCACAGGGAATTTATAACTCAAGGGAGTGGTAGAACAATAGGAAGAATGACAAATATTGAAGCCACTAGCAACTCAGGATTCAAATAAGATTTGATTAAGAAAAGAAAAATGCTTGTTATCACCTTGTATTTGAGTAACAAAGAGTAATTCATTCTTATTATATAATAATAGTTCTACTTTTAGAAGTTTATTCTAATGAAGTAAACACAACTGCAAGAAAAGTTTAGCTAAGAGATGTTCATTACAATTTTTTTTATTACTTTGAAAAAATGAAAACAAAAACAGATTTTAATCCATAGGATACTGGTAAATATATTTTAGTTCATCCACGCAAAGAAGTGCTAAGCAAACTGTAAACACGGTATTGTGGAAAAATCTTTAATGACCACAAGGAAGTTAATGTATTTTTTAAGTTGAATAATAGGTTAAGAACTGCTGCAAAATAAAATATAACCAACTAATTATGTACACTTTGGAAAAAGGGTTGGGGATACATATATGAAGGGGTAATATAAAAATTTCCTAGATTCTGGGATGTTATTTAATATTCTTCATTTATGTTTATATATTTTTCTTTTGGTTTCTCTACCTTGAGAAACCTGGTAAAACAAGACAATAGGTATTAGAGGAAAGAGAACAAATCTCACCCAACTATACTTGACAGTATTGAAGATATAGGGATTTGAAATGGATTGCATTCATCTTTGGGAAATGTGCTGTCCTTTACCCTTTATGAAACAGCCATGTTGATGGATTGAAAGTAGGTTCTTTCACTTCTTGTGCAACCAGATTTTTTTTAAACTGCTGACACTCTCCACTGAGGTCACTGTGAGCTGACTGAGGGAAAACATTTCCATTAGGAACTTTGCCTCCATTTCTAGGGGAGGAAATAGAGCAGAAAGCACACCGCTTAAATTTCCTATCCATATTTCTGTTTCTCTCTTTGAAACTCCCAAGGAATTTTATTTTATTTTTATTTTACTTATTTTTACTGCACTACTTAGCACTTGATACAGAGCATCTTGCATTGTTCCCTTATGGTGTAAAAGTCTTTTCTTCAATCTCACATTGAAATTAATCTCACATTAATTTCTCTCACATCCAGAAGTTCTCTCCTACTTTATTGTTATGTTCTTATTCTTCTTATTACTACTACCATTTCTGTCATTAAATTTATTATTGGTCAGATTATGGTGAATCCTCCAGGTAGGTACAGCTTGAGTTTTGACTGGATTTTTAAAAACTTTTTTATTTTGAAATAATGTCAAAATTATGGGACAGTTGTAAAAATAATACAAACCCTATACAGAGAACTCCAACATACCTCACCACCCCAGATACCACACTCACCTATTTTAACATTTTCCACCTTTGCCATATCATTCTTTCCATCTCTCTATCTCCCTCTATTTCTATCATCTATCCATCCATTTGTCTATTTTCTGAATATTTGAGAACAGATTACACACATCATATTTGTCGAACACATAATACTTTCACGTAAATTTCCTACAGACAAAGATATAACTTATGTTAAAACCTTAAGTACTGTTATCAAGTTAAAAAAATTATCCTTGACATAAAACTTACATTCCATACTGCAATTTTTTACATCCCCAAAATGTCCTGGTGAGTCTTTTCTCCTCCATCTCCTCCTCTTAGATTCCATCCAGTCTCATATATTGCATTTAATTGTCATTATCTCTTTAGTTTATTTTTCTTTTTTCTTTTAAATTTTGAATCATCATGTATATACAACATGAATCTTCCCATCATACCTCCTCCCAAGCATACCATTCAATGGGATTAATCACATTCACAATGTTGCATTACCTCCTTCACCGTCTTCCATTACTATAACTTTCCCTTCACCTTCTCCTCAAACATTCTATTTTTATTCCTTTCTTTCTTCTTTCTTTTTTTTCTTTTTCTTTTCTTTTTTGACATACTAGGGACCAGGGAATGAATCCAGGACCTTGTATGTGGGAAGCCAGTGCTCAACCACTAAGCCACATCAGCTCTCCTGAGGTGGGGTGCTTTGCTCATTTGTTTTGCTTGTAGCTTGCTTTTTGTTTGTTTGTTTTTCTGCTTTTTTTTTTGCTTTTTTTCAGGAGGCATTGGGAACCGAAGACAGGATCTTTCATATGAGAAGTGGTTGCTTAACCACTTGAGCCACATCCCTTCCCCCTACATTTCTTTTTCATTAACTCCCCATTGCCTCTGTCTCCCAGCTTGAACTCTACTCTCTGTCTCTATGAGTTTGCATTTGCTCTAATATTTCTTTATGGTTATCATGGCACTTAAGTTAATATCCTAATGCTATAATAAACTCACTTGTTTGATACCAATTTAACAACTTCAATAGGATACATAAACTATATTCCTATAACCCTCCATCCCTCAGCTTAATGTAGGTTCTGTCACTAATTACCTGTTTATGCACTATGAACCCAAAACCGTTGATTTATCATTACATTTTATATATTTGACTTTAATATCCTGTAGGAAGTAAAAAGTGGAGGTACAAATAAAAAATACAATAGCACCTGGTATTTATATATACCCAAATCTTTATCTTTACCAGAGATCTTTATTTCTTCATGTGGCTTCAGTCAATTGCCAGTGTCCTTTCCTTTCAACCTGCAGAACTCCCTTTAGCATTTTTGTAGGGCTGGTTTTATGAGGAAAAGTCCCTCAGCTTTTGTTTATCTGGGGAAGGTATATCTTAATTTCTTCCTCATTTTTGAATTTTGCTAGATACAGAATTCTTGTTTGGCAATTTTTCACTTTCAGCACTTTAAATATTTCTGGCTTCCATATTTTCCAATATAAAATTGGCACTTAATCTTACTGAGACTCCCTTGTAAGTGACATGTTGCTTCACTCTTGCAACTTTCAGAATTCTCTCCTTATTTTTGACATTCAACAGTTTTAAAACTCGTGTGGTCTATTTGAGTTCATCCTATTAGAGTTTTTTGAGCACCTTTGTTGTGGATATTCATGTCCTTTGTTAAATTTGTGAAATTTTCAGCCATCCATTATTTCTTTGAAAATTCTCTCTGCCCATCTCTCTTTCTTCTTCTGGGACGTCCAGTCTATACATTGGCACACTTAATGCTGTCCCACAGGTTCCTCTGGCTCTGTTCACATTTCTTCATTCTTTAGTCTCCTGATGAGCACCTCTAGGGGATTTTTATACAATCTTCTCCTCCCACCCCATGGTTTTCAGCTCTATTTGTTTCCTTTTCATAAATTCTCTATTGATATTCTTTTTATGTTTATCTATCATTTTCTTGATTTCCTGCTGTCTTTGTCCATGTTTTCCTTTAGCTCTTTGAGCATATTTAGGTCAAGTTTTTAAAAGTCTTTGTCTGGAATGTCTTAGGACTGGTCCTCTTCATTGATGGTTTCTAATGTTTTAATCATCTCCTTTGCCTGGACCACTGTTTCCTGCTTCTTTGCATGTTTTGTAATTTTCTTTTTTTGAAATCTGTACATTTTGATACTTTAATATGTTATTTCCAGAATTTAGACTCTAAAATGTCTCTTCCTTAAGATTGTGTCTAGCTAGTGTTATGAGAAAAGATTTACTTGAATGTCAAGGGCTAACAACAACAACAAAACAATGAAATAACAAAAGAAAATAAAACACAAAATATCTTTTCTAGTCCATGTAGATTAACCTGTGCAAGTGCTTTATAATAGCAGCTTGTCTAATAGGTATGAAATGATATCTCATTGTAGTTTTGATTTGCATTTCCCTAATCTCTACTGATATCAGACATTTTTTCATGTGTTTCTTTACCATTTGTATTCTTTGGACAATTGTCTTTTCAAAACCTTTTGCCCATTTTTTAATTGGGTAGTTTGTCTTTTCATGATCTCTTTACATATCATGGATATTAAACCCTTACCAGATATGTGATTGTCAAATATTTTCTTCCATTGAGTCGGCTACATTTTCACCCTTTGACAAAGTCCTTAGAGGTGAAAAATGCTTAATTTTGAGGATGTCCCATTTATCTACTTTTCGTTTTGTTGCTCATGCTTTGGGTGTAAGGTGTAAGAAACTACCGTCTACTGCAAGATCTTGAAGATATTTTCCTACATCTTCTTGTAGGAGTTTTATGGTTGTTGTTTTTATATTTAGGTCCTTGATCTATTTTGAGTTAATTTTTGAATAAGGTGTGAGATAGTTTTCTTTCTTTCTTTTGGATATGGCTATCCAGTTCTCCCAGCACCGTTTGATTAATAGACTGTTCTGACCCAGCTAGGTGGGCTTAAGAGCCTTGTGAAAAATCACTTGACTGTAAATGTGAGGGTCTTTATCTGAGTTCTCATTTTGGATCCATTAGTCAATTTTCCTTTCTTTATGCCAGTACCATGAAGTTTTTATTTTATTAAGAAAATGTGCTGGTTTTGTCAAATAACTTTACTGCATCAATCAAGAAGATCATGGAATTTTAAAATTTCAATTCATTAATGTGATTTATTACACTGATTTTCTTGTGTTGAACCACCCTTGCATACCTGAGATAAAACCCACTTAATCATGGTGTATAATTCTTTTAATGCGCTTTTGGATTCTCTTTGCAAGTATTTTGTTGAGGATTTTTTTTCATCTATATTCATTAAAGATATTGGTCTGTAATTTTCTTTTTTCATACTATCTTTATCTTCTTTTGGTGTTAGGGTGATGTTGACTTCATAGAAAGAGTTTAGTAGCATTCTTTTCTGTGCAATTTTTTGGAAGAGTTTGAGCAAGATTGGTATTGGATTGACTTTGAATGATAGGTAAAATTCAATTGTGATGCCATCTAGTCCTGGGCTTTTCATCTCGGGAGGTTTTTGATGACTGTTTCAATCTCTTCACTGGTGATTGTTTGTTGCAGTCTTCTATTTCTGTGGTTTGTGTGTTTCTAGGAATTTGCCCATATTGTTTATATTGTTAGTTATTTTTGGCACACAGTTGTTCATAGTATCTCATCATCTCTTTTATTTTTGTAGGGTCAATGTTTCCCCTTTCATTTCTGATTTTATTTATTTGTGTCTTCTCTCTTTTTTTGGTTTGTCAGTCTAGCTAAGTGTTGAGTTTGTTGATCTTCTCAAAGAACCAACTTTTGGTTTTGTTGATTTTTTTTTATTGTTCTCAATTTCATTCATTTCTGCCTGATCTTTACTATTTCTTTCCTTCAGCTTGGTGTGGGATTAGTTTGCAGGTCTTTTTCTAGTTCCTACAGGTTAGATTTTCAACTTTAACTTCTTCTTTCTGTTTTAATGTAAGCATTCAAGGCTATAAATTACCATCTCAGCACTGCTATTGCAGTGTCCCATAGATTTTGACATGTTGTATTCTCAGTTTCATTCATCTCAAGATATTTGCTGAAGTCTCCTACATTTTTTTTGACCTACTAATTATTTAAGAGTGTGTTGTTTAATCTCTGTATGTTTATGAATTTCCTTTTTCCATACATTTTTTCATTCCTAGCTTCATTCCATTATGATCAGAGAAAATGTTCCATATAATTTCAGTCTTTTTAAGTTTATTGAGACTTGTCTTGTGACCCAACATATGATCTATCTTGGAGAAGGATTGTGAGCACTTGTAAATAATGTATATCCTGCTGTTTTGGGATGCAATGCACTATAGATGTCTATTAGGTCTAGTTCATTTACCATATTATTCAAGCTCTCTGCTTCTTAATTTATCCTCTGTCCAGATATTCTATCAAATACTGTGAATGGTGTACTGAAGTCTCAAACTATTATTGTGGAGACATCTATTTCTCCCTTCAGTTTTGCCAGTGTGAGCCTCATGTATCATGGGGCACCCAGGTTAGGTGCATACATAGTATAGTTATTTTTTCTTGGTCAATTGCCCCTTTTTTAAATTATTTTTTAAGAGGTACTGAAGATTGAAACCAGGACCTTGTATGTGGGAAACAGGTGATCAACCACTGAGCTATATCTGCTCCCACCCCTTTTATTAATACATAACAACCCTCTTCATCCTTTATAACAATTTTGCATTTAAAATCTATTTTATCTTATGTCAGTATTGCTCCTCTAGCTATCTTTTGGTTACAATTTACATGGAATATCTTTTTCCAAACTTTCACTTTTAACCTGGTTTTGTCCTTTCATCTGAGGTAAGTCTCTTTTGGACAACATACGATGGCTAATAGATCCCATTCTACATGTCTATGTCTTTTGATTGGGGAGTTCAAGTCATTAACATTCAATGTTCTTACTGTAAATGCATTATTTTCTTCATCCTTTTGGTCCTATAGTTTTCTGTTGTCCTAGCCTACTACTGTCTGTCTTTTTACCCTCTAGTTTACCCTTCCTAATAATCTTCATTTCTAAACTCTTCTCCAAGCCTCTCACCTTTGTATTTTCCTTTCAGGCTGTAGCACTCCCTTTAGTATCTCTTGTAATTCTGGTCTTTTGATAAAATATTCTAACAGTCTGTGTTAGTCTGTGAAGACTTTGATCTCACTCTCACTTTTGAAGGAGAGTTTTGCTGAATTCTTAGTTGAGAATACAGAATTCTTAGTTGGCAATTTTTCTCTTTCAGTACCTTAAACATATCTTACCACTTTCTTCTCACCTCCATGGTTTCTGATGAAAGGTCAGCACTTAATTTTGAGGTTTCCTTGTATATGACACTTTACTTTCCTTGTGCTACCTTTAGAATCCTGTATGATATTTGTCATTCTGAATAGTAGGTATGTCAGGGTAGGACTATTCAGATTTATTCTGTTTTTCTGAATGCGTTGTCTTTCTTGGATATTGATATTAATGTTTTTCATAAGGATTGGGAAGTTTTCCATCATTATTTCCTCAGATATTCTTTCTGACCCTTTTCATTCTCTTCTCCTTCTGGGACAAGTATAATGCCTATGTCTGTGTATTTTGTGTTGTCATTAAATTCCCTGAGACCCTGTTCTATTTTTTCTATTCTATTTTCTTTCCATTCTCCCATCTTTTCCAGTTCATATGTTCTGTCTTCCAAATCACTAATTCTGTCTTTGAGCAGTTCAAATCTTCTGTTATGTGCCTCTAATGTATTTTTAATCTCATCTATCTTGTCTTTCATTCCCATAAATTGTTACTTTTCTTTGCAGGCTTTCAAATTACTTTTATGCTTACCTAAGTGTCTTCTTCCTATCCTTTATTTCTTTGGTCATATTTTCTTTCAGTTCTTTGAATTGATTTAAGAGAGTTGTGTGATTGTCATTGAATAATTGTCTTATATCCTTACCTCTTCAGAATATTGGTTTGTTCCTTTGACTGGGCCATCTATTCCTGTTTCCTAGTATGGCTTGTAATTTTTTTTGCTGATGTTTAGGCATCTGAATATGTTGAATTACTCTTATGGCCAATTTCTCTCTCTTGCCTATTTTTAGTTTTTTCATAGCTCTCCTTTGATATTTGTTTTAACTTATTCAAAGTCTTTAAAATTACCTGGCTTAAGTTATCAAAATTGGACCAGGGACTCACTAATGTGGTACATACTTTTCTCCCAGGGTTAGGGTACAGAGAGAACCAAAATTATTTTTTCCCATGCAATTTCCAGACCAGCCAGCAGATGGTGCTCATCAGCACCTCTTTCCTTGGAGGTTTCAATCTCTGCTTTCCTATGTTTTGTTCTGGCCAGTGCTGAGATTCAAAGCAGGCTCTGATGGCTGAATTTACTGACTCCCCTCCCTTTTCTCTTGTAGCAACTGACAGGGGGGAGATGTCTGTTCCCCTTTCAGTCAGCTATAGTAAGCCAGAGACTAGTCTAATATCTTGGGGGTTGGGAGGGGAGCCCAGTTGATTTGGGGTTTGGTAACTCATGTTTGTTGTTTTGGTAACTCATGGTAACCCTGTCCCTCACCCTCCTGGGAGTTGTGTATCACTGTCCTGATCTGTTAACCAACAAAGCAGGTCCCTTGGACAGTTTTTGTGAGACAGCTGAACCCTGCCTGTCAAATCTTATGCCATCTTCCCACCATCTCTCCCCTACCATTTTTATGTGGCCCTTTTTCTTGATTTGGCCTTTGCCCTGTTACTGCAATCCTTAAACTGTTATCTGGAGCCTTTACAGAGATGTTTCTGCCTGTCCTTTCTTATTGTTCAAAGCTTCAGTAGGGGAATGGAGCTCTGAAATATCTTACTCACTATCTTGATCTGGGTAGGGCCTCCTAGATGGGATTCAACCTTGATAACTGGATGATCAAACTACACTCATTACACCTAAGGGCAAACAAAATATTACTATTAATAAATACAATAATAGAAAAAATAACTTATATGTCAACACTAATTATTTTATGCTTCCAAGTCATTTTCACAAATATTACTTCATTAGTCCTCAGCAAACAATTTAAATGAGTAGTGTAAATGAATAGGTATTAGCTCCACTTTTGCAGATGAGAGAAATAAAATACCAAGAAATTAATGACCATCCCAAGTACTTACAATGGAGTAGCTGAAGAATTAAGGCAAGAATGCAGGTCTCTTTATTTCATAACTGAAACCATTTTCATATCAACATGAAATATCCTCATGGTTAATCTTTAATATGTGCTTAATCATTTTACATTTTTGAGGCTTAAAAGCAATATTCTTTCCTTCTAACATTTTACCATGTTCATAAAGTATAGATCTTTTGTGATATAAATCGAAGAATTTAAAAGTAAAACAGACATTAGAATTTATCCTTTTCCATGACTCTGACCAAGGAAGAAGTCACCCTAGTATCACTAATTCAATGGAACAAAATTAACAGCATTTTAATATCCACTGAAGCAACTCAGCAGTCTACCAAAGGCAGGGGTGTATAGTCAAAATGGACTGGGCAAATGAACTCTAGGCATGATGTTCTTTGGACCTGCTCTCTCTTCCTAGTACATTCCCTTCACCATAACTTTGAAAGAACTGGGTCTGCAGAACAGTCTCTGAGGACAGTTATGAGGACAGAATGCATCATGGGAAACTGTCCTCCATACCAGGGGGACTCTTGCCCAGTGGGATTATGTAGGCAGTGAAAGACTAAAACCAATTTTCTTCCTTTGAAGTGCAAGATCCATTTACAATTGTAAAACAATGTCCAGGAATGCCAAAGACTGGGAGAAGTTGTTTTATATTGAGTAGGAGATGGTAAGTATTCATTCCAATCCTCTTTGTTTTGAGGAGAATCCAATGTAATAGAGAAGACAATAAATGATATCTATTAGTTACACCCTAAGTACAAAGACCAAAATCTTGCAGGGGCCTATGAGGCTCTACTCAACTGGTGATCTGTTCTTGCTTCAACCTCATCTATTGCTCCTCCACCTTTCACTTTACTTCTCCCACATTGGCCTCCCCAATGGCTTTTTTCCAATGAAACTTACATGCTCCTGCCTCAGGGTGTTTGCACTTTGTTTAGAGCTCTCTTCACTCAGAGTTGAAGAGAATGAGATTTTATTCTAATGTCATCTCTTCAATGAGAACTTCCCTGTCTTTCATATACTCTAAAATTGCATATCATCTAACATTCCCTTATTCTATTTTGCTATATAGAATTCATTACCATTTAACATACTATGTGCTGGACTTATTTTATTTATTGTCTGCTGCCTTCAGTAACATATGAGCTTCCTGAGAGCAGACAGAGACTTAGTCTGTTTGGTCACTGCTGTGTATCCACATGTCCTGGATCAAGGCATAATGAATTTTGTCAGTATATATTGTTGTATGTGAGTGATTAAATTAATTATTGATATGATATATGGGAAAACAGAGGCCCAGAAAAGTGAAGTAATCTTTCTAAGATCACCTGGAAATTTTCTTAACAGACAGAGTTCATCCCCCATTAGAATCCTGGTCTCTTGATTCCTGGTGTGGTTCACATCCCATGACAACTACCTGATGCATTTCCAAGTTGAGATACTATTATATACCTATGTATTTAACAATTAGAGAGGGAAATTTTACTTTAGCAAATCATCCTTGTTAGAGACAAAGGAAGAGGGAAAAATGCATTCATTTCTCCAGCTAGAGTTGGTAAACCCTGCTGGCTAGAATTTTAGACTTTTGGCTTTCCATTCTACTCCTACATAACTGTTTTAATCTAAGTTTGTATGACAGTGAAAGCACAGTAACTTTCTCACCAGGTAAAGAACCTCAATAGCCTTTTCATGAACAAAGAAACAAGTAGTAAACTTGTTTGACTTCCTATTACTCTCTTTTTCTAAAGTCCTCCAAGGAATGAAGCAATTGTCAAATTACAGGAACCTTGCCCCTTAGAACTAGAAGGTCCCAGGGAATTTGTAGGCTGTGAAAAAAACATCTTTAAGTCTGCCACCTCCTTTGGACATACAATGTACAAAGACAGAAGTGTTAACAATTACAGTAAAAAACAATTACAGTAAAAAGATGTGGAGAGAGATGCATATAGGAAAAGCAAATGTGTATGCTGTTGCAGTCAAGTTGGTATCTAATCAATTATTATTGTTATTTATATAGGATGTTAAATTTTAACACCATGGTAACCAGAAGGGAAATATATGAAAAATGTATACAGACAGAAAAGAGAAGACATTTAATATGGCAATAATACCAAAAAAAAAAAAAATTAAATAAATATGAAAGTAGACATTAATGGAAGAATTGAAGGACAAAAAAGGTATAAAACTTACAAAGACTAAAGAGCAAAATGGCAGAAGAAAGTCTTGCATTATGAGTAGTTACTTTAAGTGTAAATGAGCAATCATAAGAAGAAATCAAGAAAAAAAATCCATTTATTAGTAACAACAAAAAGCATCAAATATCTAAGAATAAATCTAACCAACGATGTAAAGGACTTGTACATAGAAAACTACAACATTGCTAAAAGATGTCAAAGAAGACCCAAATAAATGGAAAGACATTCCATGTTCATGGATTAGAAGATCAAATATTGTTAAGATGTCAATCCTATGCAAAAGCTATTTATAAATACCACATAATCTCAATAAAAATTCTAACAACCTTCTTTTTAGAAATGGGAAAACCAATCATCACATTTATATGGAAGGGTAAGGGCACCTAATAGCAAAAACCAGTTTAAAAAAAGAGGAATGAAATTGAATGATTCACACTTCCTGATCTTAGAACTTATTACAAAGCCATAGTAATTAAAGCAGCATGGTATATGTACAAGGACTGAAATGTGAACAAATGGGATTGAACTGAGAGCTGAGAAACCAACCCTCACATTTATGACCCACTGACTTTTGACAAGGGTCAAAGGCCACTCAATTGAGAAAGAATAGTCTCTTCCACAAATAGTGCTGGGAAAACTGGATCTCCATTTGCAAAAGAAAAAAGGAGGACCCCTATCTAACACCTTTTATAAAAATCAACTCACAATGGATCAAAGACCTGAAAATAAGAGGCAGAACTATCAAACTCCAAGGCAAAAAATGTAGGGAAGCATCTTCAGGATCTTGTGTTTAGGAAAGGGTTTCTTAGACTTTGCATCCAAAGCACAGCAGCAACAACAAAATATAGTAATCATGAGAATAAAACAACAACCTACAGAGTGGGAAAAATATTTAAAAATCACGTATCTGGTAAAGATTTAATATCCAGAATATATAAAGGATTCCTTCAACTTAACAACAGAGATAATCAACCAAATTTTTAAAATGGGCAAAATACTTAAACAGCCATCTCTTCAAAGAAGATATACAAATATTCAGAAAGCACACAAAAAGGTGAAAGACAAAACACTCAGCATCATTTCCTCTATGAAATGCAAATCAAAATCACAATGAGATACAATTTCACCCCCATTTAAAAAAAACAAAACAGAAAATTACAAGTGTTGGAGAGGATATGGAGAAATAAGAGCACCCATTCATTGCTGGCATCAATGTAAAGTGTTGCAGTCACTATGGAAGACAGTTCGGTGGTTCCTCAGAAAGTTAAATATAGAATTACCATATAACCCTGCATCCCCACTATTGATATTAATATATAAACAAAATAATTTAAAACAGGGACTCAAAAAGGTATCTGCACATCAATGTTCACAGCAGCATTATTTACAATTGCCAAAAGGTGGAAGCAACCCAAGGGTCCTTCAACTGAGGAATGGATAAACAAAATGTGGTACATGCATGCAATCAATTTTATTCAGTCATAAAAAGGACTGATGTTTGGGTACATGTGACAATATGGATGACCCTTCAAGATACCATATTGAGTAAAATAAGCCAGATACAAATGGACAAACATTGTGTGATTACACTAATTTTAAACAAATAAAATAATCTAAGTCATATAGTCATAATATATAATATAGGTTACCAGGAGATGGGGGTTAGGGAATGGGGAGTCAAAATTTGAAATGTACAGCATTCTTTTTTGTAACATTTGAATTTTTTGGATAATGGAAAATTGATAGTGGTGATGGTAGCATAACATTGGTAAGCATAATTAACAGCATGAAATATGTATCTGAATGAGGGTTATAATGGGAAATGATAAGTTGCATATATGGTAACAGAATAGAAATGTTTTTAAAAATCCATGAAGCTGCACTATACAAACAGTGAAGTCTAAGTTAAAACATGGTCTATATTAATGGTACAATTATAAATATGTGCTTTCATTAATTGTAACATATGTTCCACCAATGAAGAGTGTTAATAATAGGGTGCTATAAGTGAATCCTATATTTTATGCATGATTTTTCTGTAAACCTCCAACTTCTCAAAGAAAAAAATGCCTTCAAAGGGTGTTGTTTACAATGGCTTATCAAGAAAGTATTAAGATTAAGAACACGGTTTTTTCTGGAATGCATAATTCAACCTCCAACACTAGGGTAAGAGAAGAGGAAGAGCAGGCTATTGGCCTGTCTCCCTGCCAGACTGCTGTGGGTTGGCCATCTCCTTTGACCTGAGGCTATCTAGAGTCTGTCAGGCAGCTCTTTTCACACAACTACCTTCTCTGGTAATCACCCTATCCTCTTGTCCCTTTGACCTAAGAATGGATAGAGTTCCCAGCTTTCACTAGCTCCAAGGCACTGTACAATCCCTTGTAGTATTTCCTCAACCCTTTTCATACCTTTGGGGAAAAGTTTCTTTACTACTCAGTGATAAGTATGTCATTTGTTTCTTTTGGTTCCCTAGTACATCTATTAGATATGATGTAATTTTCTGTTCATTTGTTGTTGTTGTTGTTGTTTTAACCTTGTCTCTGTTCCTTCCACCCAAGTAAAAAAGTCTCTTAGGAGAAAAGACTTTTTCCATTTCATTTGCTTTCATTACAATGCACAGAATTTTAGCTAAAAAAAGGGGGTGAGAATCAGTCACAAGTGCAGTATCAACAGGGAGCTGAGAGAGCTGAGTTTTTGTCTTGGTTTAATCTGTACCTCTCAGTGACGTTTATGAAAGATTTCATTGTCAACCTCATTATCTCAGTTCAGAATTTTTTCCAGAATAAAATGTGTTTAGAAGAGTTAACATATTTTTAAAAATTTATCTACTTAGTTTGCTAATAAAAGTATCTTTTATTCAGAGTTTTAGAGAAACAAGGACAGCTTTATCTCCATCAGATGTTTTGTAAACTGATATTTTCACAAAATACATGTTAAATAAAATGTACTAGTTAGAAATATAAAAGTACTTAAACCTCAAATAAGGGCTATATGCAAATACTAAACTAATGCTCTTTAATTTAAACTATTTTGAAGTTAAAGGACTGAATTATACACTTATTGAGCTAGAAGGAAAGTTGAATATTGTTATAAAGAACAATGACACATGATGCAGTTTTCTAAATGATTATTCATTCATTTATTCATCTATTCTTTTTTCCATAAATATTTACTGACTGTTTACTGTGGGCCAGACAGAATGTCAGGCTTTGTGCATTCAGGAAAGCTCCCTGTTCAGGGTTATATGCAATCTACTGCAGTGTTTCTGTGCAGTCCTCAAATCACCCATTGAATTTCTGGGTAAAGGTTTCAAAACTATATTTTCCAAAAGTTCCCCAGGAGATTTAATAACCACTCATTGACTTTTGCTTCTGGCAATATGGTGGACTAGACAGAGAGTGGGGAGGATTTGTACTACAAAGTACCAACACTCCTGTACAAAAGACAAGAGCTCTTTAAATAAACGGATAACCTTCTCAGACCTTGAGGAAAATCCACAGGATCCAAAAACGAAGAACAAGGGAGAAATCCAGACTATAAACCAGAGAAGTAAGGCTGAAACTTTTTGCTGTCCTTAGCTGAATGAGACACCTCCAGCAGTCAAGTCAAGGAGAGAAACCAGGTGCATCTGCAGCTGGGGGGAGTTGGAAATGAGACCCCACACCAGTACTTACTCTCCTTGGGAGGGTAACAGTGTGTCCTCGTTTGTCCAGGAAAGACCTGGTTTATTCCTGTTGTCTCTGGATAATTTCTATTAGCACCCACTTCTCTCTCAGAAAGAGCTGCTTTTGGACTAACATGTCCATCTTGGTCTTAGATGTGAGTAAAAGAGATTTAAAAATTAATCAAATTATGATCGCTGAAAATTAATACGTAGAGCTGTACTCTTAGCATATATATCAAAAGGTTGAATATACGTATTTTATTTTATGCATCTTATTTAAATTTTGGAAAACTTAAGAGAGAAAAATCACCCATTTTTTCTTTAACTAAATAAAGACAACACTAATATTGTCTTTTTTTCCCCTGTCCTGTCCCTATTCAGGGATTTGTTTATATTATTTATTTTATACTGAAGCAAATTTTAGAAATAATTTCATATATGGACTTTTCACTACACATAGTGATGAATTTTATTTCTATCCTACAATCTTTGCAACAATCTTTAGAATAATTGTTTTTGTTCTATTTAGTGGCTGTGACTAAAGTAAAACCCTATGCTGGGAATTTAAGTTGCTACTAATGATGCTATTAGGACAAATAGCATGATGGACATCTTTGAGAATAAATCTTTCTTGACATTTAGGATAGATTCTCTAAAATGAAATTACTGGGAGGAAGAATAAGGTCAATATTAAATTTCTTGACACAAGTTGTTGCCCACTGGTTTCCAAAAGGATGTATCAGTTTTCATTTTCAGGTTCTGTTTGACAGGATTAAAACATCCTCCTGCACAGGTTGTGAATATCCAAAGCACTCTTCCTTCACTCCTGGGGGCCTGGCCCAGAGATTATCCATAAATAACTAGGAGATTCACAGATTCAGGGTCATGAATCTGAGAAAGGGAAAGGAGGAGGGAAAGAAACTCAATGAGCCATAGCCTGTCACTATGAATCTTGGCAACAGGAATCCCATAAGTCAGAGAGCCAAGATATAAAAAGCATATTAAAGCTGTAAATAATTTCCAATTAGCGCTATTATCTATGTCCTGGCTGCTTAGCTTCAGCTTTCTGCTGGTAACAGAATTGGAATGCTCTCTCGCTGTGCCGAAATAATGCCCTTAGGCTCTCTGGTAGAAAATTGAGAACACCCATAGCCCAGCCTAAGGGCAGTCCTTGAATTTTAAAGAACAGAGACCCTGTTCCATGAATTAAAAGCACTCACCTTGTTTGAGAGAATTCTGATGTTCTAAAATATTTCTAAAGATGGATTTTCCATTTTAAGAATATAAAGAGCATTGGACAGAAGGATTCGTAGATTGAGGTTTAAGTTCTGTTTTCCATCAGTAACCATCTGACCTTGGTGGAAAGTGAGGATGATGATGGTGATGAATATTTATTCAACAGATAGTTATTGCATGCCTACAATGAATCAGACATTGTTTCAGATTCTGGGGATATGTTAGTGAACCAAACAGACAAATGCTGTCCTCATGGAGGTAGCTTACATTCAAGCAGAGTGAGACAGAAAAGTAACATAACAAATAAGAGTATTATGTAGTATGTTAAAGGCTGATAAGCATTATGAGAAAAACAGAGTTGGGCAAGAGGGGTTGGGAGTCTATTGTTTTTCTCTTTTAAAAGTTTACTTTTACTTAAAAGAGAGATTAAACACCTAAGACCAACTAAAATCTATATTATTCATAATTCTACTACTGTAATACAACTTTTTCATTTTTATTACTTCCTCATTTACGAGTGCATATTTGAGTCCCTTAATTTTTTTTTATTATTGAGGTAACTATATATAGCACAAATGTTACCATTTTAACAGTTATTAAGTGCACAATTCAGTGGCATCAATTATATTCATAATTTTGTGCTACCATTACCAATATCTACTTCCAAGGGAGTCTACTACTTTTCCCCCTTGAGTCTTTCCATTTTTTGCCCCCTTCACTCTGTTTCATAAGATTTAAGTTTAAACTCGAAAATCTTTGAATTTGCTTTGTTTTATAAGTATCTGGGTGATTTTACTGTTCAACCTGGTTTGGGCTAATTCTTTCAAAATAGTCTGGAATTTAATCCCCTATGTTTACATAGAGATGATCATTGTGTTTTCAGTAGCAGAAAATGACATTTTTTTTTTCTTTTATTATCAGGTTTGTAGCATCTTTGAGCTAATACAAACCCTAGAAATTATGTACTCTAGCAGTTTTCAAATTGCAATGATTATATAATGGGAAGATAATGAAACTATTTGGAGTTGGACCCTAAATCTGCATATCACCAGCATCCCATGTAATTCAGTTAAAGATGATCAAAGAATTACATTTTAAGAAGAACTGATCTGGTTGTGATGTCTCATTTGAGGCACAGAAATGTTAGAAAGAAATCTTCTTCTGGAAGAAAATAAGGCTCACCCGATTGTGGAGAAGAAAATAATTTATTCTCAATCTTGCAAGAAGGGGCACACAACCAGAAAACATAGCTGACGCCCCGAACAAAGAAAAATGACACAATTTATACCCCTAAGCCTAGCACGCAAGCCCTTCCTTTGTTTCTCCATAGATTGGATACTTCAGAATTTATAGCCTATCACGGAAGATCTAACTTTCCCGCGCAAAAGTTTGTGATTAACCGCTTCCCTCATCACATTCCAACCATTTTTGTTTTTACCTGCTCCCCTTTGCCAAATAAGGAATGGAATGTAGTGCTGAATTGGTATTGACTTAGCTCTTTCTTGGGCATCTTCTTTTTTTTTTTTTTTAATACTGCCTATAGGACTGGCTTAAGCTGGTTTCCTTTGTTGCTGTTTAACCCAGGAGTGGGAGACTGAGGTAGTAGGCTGCCAGGTTACATTAATCATTATTTTCTTCCTTTATGTGAAAACTAAACTAATCTTTGTTTCTTACAGAAAGGAGAAGTGCATCACTGGAGGTCATAGAGTGCACCAGTGGAGAAAATCAAATCCCATTTTCCCCTTTCTCAGTCATGGCCTTTCCCCTTACATCAATATGTATCAAAATATGTTCCCTGGATTAGCAGCATCAGCATCACCTGGATCTTGTAAGAAAAGCAAATTGTTGTCTGGGCCCAGCCCCAGACCTACTCTTTCAGACACTCTAGACCAGGGGTTCTTAACCTTATTTATTCCACAAATCCCTTTGCCAGTCAGGTGAAAACCATAGACCCCTTACTAAGTCCACTCTAAACTGTGTATTATTTAATAAATGTATCACACCCACACTAACATGTCCCCACAAGAATATTTTTTTGAATTTCAATGCAAGCTCACATACCCCTTGTTAAGAACCC
Source organism: Dasypus novemcinctus (assembly GCF_030445035.2). Classification (NCBI taxonomy): domain Eukaryota; kingdom Metazoa; phylum Chordata; class Mammalia; order Cingulata; family Dasypodidae; genus Dasypus; species Dasypus novemcinctus. Next base: position 162,745,739 of record NC_080674.1, on the reverse strand, counting down.
CTGCTGTAGACCCAGAAATCTGGTTTATTAAACCTCCCAGGTGGTTCTGATGCATTCTAGCTTCAGAACCACAACCCTAGTCCATATTTCTTTGACATGGGCTATTTTCAACCTTTCAGCACTTTCAGCACATGACAAAATATGCCATGGCACGCCCTTTATTGAAGGTGTTAGGAATTTTCTTGATTATAGAACAGTGACCTGCCCACTTTAGCCAGGAACTGTGCAATAGCATTTTTGAAGCTTTACCTAATTGCAACCTCTGACCAGTTCTACTGCTCTAGCCTCCACTTTTCCAGTCTGTCCTGTCCAAGCCCTCTGATACCTGCTCTCTTCCTCTGTGTCCACATTGTGCTCTCAGTGCCAAGACTGGGGTAAGTAATTTATGGTTGTTAAATGTGAAGGTTATTACTAATGGGAAGGAGACTTGAATAAGAGCTTGGCCTGTCTGGGAATTTCAAAGCATTTACAAACAAATGCACCTTGCCTTTTAATGACATTGGACTCAAAAAATCAAGTGTCAAAATCTCCCAAATTGTACTTTATCCTATCAATGAACAGGGACCAGTGCGGTCTTTTCCCATCAATAAAGGAAGGAAAGGGGTGGGAAGACAGAGCTTTGCTCATCCTTAACAGTTGCCTAATGATAATGATAATGAGCTGCATTTATATGGTGCCTTTCATCCAAATAACTCTACAGGCTGAATTTATGCTCACCATCACTTAAAACACACTTCATAGAGTCCCAAGGGTATTTCTCTCAAAGTCCTATTACCCCTGCATTTGTTAAGTATTCTGTCAGCTCACTGCTTACACTTCCTGCAAAGAAAGATGGATAATGAGCAATGGAGGTACTATAATTAAGGCTGCAGACTGACAGAAAGGAGAATTGATCTATTGCTGACTTTCTAGTATGTCACTGGTCCAATTCATTGATGTGTTCTTATGATTTTATGTCTTTGTCAGGGGTTCTCTGGGGAGGGATTGTGTTAGTGTGGTGGGAGATGAGCAGTTGAACTAATAAAAGGCAAATCTGATGCTTCAGACCCTTTGTAGGAGAGCAGTACTCTGTGGACTCGTTCTGCTGAGTTCATTGCTAGGAATCAGCTTCCCAGCATGCAGTACTAGGAGAGTGGACCATGTGAATTACAGTGAATTAGTTGGTAGAGAGTGAGTATGTAACCAGTATGCACAGTACTGGTTGCTCTGCCAACTTTCTAATAATTGAAGGTAGAGCGGTCATTTCAGCTGTTGTGCACGTGTCTTGATTTTGAAGGCATGGGGGGAGGACTATAACTGGGAACCTTAAGGTGATTAGGGGGGAAAAGACCCACCTTCAGCAGTAGTTCTCAGGTTTTCATTGGAATGATGCATTGAGCAAAAAAGAGGCAAAGGAACAAAGGTGAGGGCAACTTTATCTGTGTGGTTTTAATTTCTTTAAAAAAGAAATCCTAGAAACAAATATGAATTGTTCCAGCTCTTGATGGAATGCACAGTAGTATTTTTGTAATAATCTTGGTGCTTATCGCTAATGTATTAAATAGCTCAAAAATAAATCCAGGTCTTGGTGGCTCTATTTGGACATATTATACTAAGTCTTTTCTCCTATGGAATGGCCCAGCGATCTGTATTATTAATGGTTCCCTGATGATTTGGATACATGCTCCTGGGTAAAAAGTACCAAAAAATTTGACACTCAGTTCATGGGAAAATTGTTTTCTAAGTCAGCTAATAATTAAAATTTTAAGTCAGGATTTGTCAAAATGGCACCCACCCCATATCCATTTATAATTAATTTTTGAAAGTTTTAGATTACCTAAGTATGACATAAAAAGTATAGGGAATTCCCATATGCCTCACCCATCCCCCTCCCACACTTTCCCACACTAAAAATATCCTTCATTAGTGTGGTTCATTTGTTTCAATTGCTGAGCACATATTGAAGGCTTGCTACTAACCATGGACTATAGTTTACATTATAGTTTATATTCTATCCCACACAATTTTGCAGGTTATGACAAAATATATAATGGCCTGTATCTGTCATTGCAACATTATTCAGGACAATTCCAATGTCCTGAAAATGCCCCCATATTACACCTATTCTTCCCTCCCCTTTCCTCCTCTCAGAAACTCTGGTAGCCACTGCCTTTATACTAATGACAGCAGTTCTTCCATTGCTAGAATAATAAGTCTATAATAGAAAAATTATAACCTTACTTTAGTCCATTGTTCATTCCCTAACTTGAGGATTTTGGGATGGTGATGCCTACTCTCTTTCTAATTGAGAGGGGCCTTAGATTCCATGGGGAAGATGGATAGAACTGTCTTTCTTGGGATGGGCACTGTCCTTCATCATCTCCTTGTTAGTTGTCCTGGGTGAGTGCAATGAACTGGAATTAAGTATTGCAACTTTGCTGAGATTTAAGTCAGTGGGACATATATTTAATGAGTACAGTGCTAATTATAGATTCAAATAAAATGGTCAGGAGAACAAGATGTAGGGAAACTATAATGGAATGAACTCCTGACTCACTTTGAAATCTCTTAGCCATAAAAACTCATTTGTATTTAACATGTCCCCCTTTTGGTCAAGGTCTTTTTCCAGATGCATTGCTAGTTGACATTGCTAGTTGGTAATAATCCCTCAGTGCCATGGAAGCTCATCCCTGGGAGTCATGTCCCATGCCAGGGGGAAGATAGTGTGTCTATATGCTGAGTTTGGCTTAGAGAGAGGCCACAAGGAGGTTTCAGGAGGTAACTCTTAGGTAATATATATTATAAGGATAAGTTTCAATTTCAGAAGAAAAGGTTTGTAAGTACAATCATGAATATCGAGGGCCTGGCATAATGGTCTGTCTTCCTTCACTAGGCATTGCCCTTGTACTCAGGGGGATTCTTGCTGTCCTATTAGGGAATGTAGAAGAACTCCCCAGGATGGGAATTATTTTGGTTATTGTGTGGGTCTGCATGCACCAAGACAATGCCCCATGAACACTTGAACATACTCATGTGCCTAAGAGGCCTGTCCCAGGTGAACCTCTCCCCATGTATCCCCCATCACCAACACCCTACACCAGTGATCCTCCCCTGCCACAGTTTTGACCCTTCTGTGATCTAAAACCTCTCCAAAAATGAAGCCAACAAAGTAACCAAATGAAGTTAATAAGAAAATGAAAAAATACGTTTTTAAAATAACAAAATAGAAGAAAAATAATTTTAAATATTTGAAATAATAAAAATTTTTGACATTGTCTTTCATCACTGTAAGATCTGTTGTCATGTATGTACAGTGATATTTTCTTCTGTATACTCCCTAGCACCTTATTTTTTTCGTTTTATCTTCATAGAAGTCTATGTTACAGAAAAGTCACATAGAGAATACAGGGAATTCCCATATGCTCAATCCCCTCCATTTTTCAACTTTCCCCTATTAATAACATTTTACAAGTGGATGGTACATTTGTTACAATTGATGTATAAATATTGAAGCATTGCTACTAACCATGAAGCATCGCTACTAACCAAGCTACTAAAGCATGCTACTAACAATGGTTTATATTATGGTTCAAATTTTGGACCATACACTTTTATAGGTTTTGATGAAATTTAAACTGGCTTGTATTCATTATTGCAAGATCATACAGAACAATTCTAATGCTCCCCCCCCAAAGCTCTATGTTCCATCTATTCTATTCCCTCCTCCCCCTCCCCTCAGAACCTATGTTAACCACTAAGTTTCAATTTTTGAAGAATAAGAGTCATAGTGGGAAGCTAATGTGGCTCAACTGATAGAGCATCCACCTAGCACATGGGAGGTGCAAGGTTCAAACCCAGGGCCTCCTGACCCATGTGGTGAAGTTGGCCCATGTGCAATGCTGATGTGCAAGGAGTGCCCTGCCACGCAGGGGTATCCCCCACATAGAGGAGCCCCATGCACAAGGATAGCACCCTGCTAGAAGAGCCACCCCGTGCGAAAAAAGTGCAGCCCACCCAGGAGTGGTGCCACACACACAGAGAGCTGATGCAGCAAGATGATGCAACAAAAAGAGACACAGATTCCTGGGTTGCTGACGAGAATCCTCGTGGACACAAGAACACACAGCAAATGGACACAGGGCAGACAATGAGGGGGAAGGGGAAAGAAATAAATATAAAAATAAATCTTAAAAAACAAAGAGTCAAAGTTACTTGCAATAATGTTAAGGGCTTGACATTTTTGGTCTGTTTTCTTTTTTTAGACACTGCCTATGTTCTTGAGGGATTCTTGCCCCTCCACTTGAGGACACAACAGGACTCCCCAGGATATAAGTTGAATATTTTCTTGTTTATTATTTGGATCTCCACCCACTGGTACAATACACTATGACAAGATGAACACTTAATTATTCCATAGACCATAGAAGCTGGCCTCAGATGTGCCCCATCTCTTATACTCCCCCCACACCCAACACCATACACAAGTAATCCTTTCCTGCCAAATTTGCCAAAAGAACATTCCCACCATTGTAGTTTTTTAAAAAGATTTATTTATTTCTCTCCCCTTTGGCCTGCCCTGCCCCTCCCCACCCCACCCCACCCCACCCCACCCCACCCCACCCCACCCCACCCCACCCCACCCGAGTTATCTGTTCTCTATATCTATTTGCTGCATGTTCTTCTTTGTCCGCTTCTGTTGTTGTCAGGGGCATGGGAATCTGTGTTTCTTTTTGTAGCACCATCTTGTTGTGTCAGCTCTCTGTGTGGGCAGCACCATTCCTGGGCAGGCTGAACTTTCTTTTGCTCTGGGCGGCTCTCCTTATGGGGCACACTCCTTGCATGTGGGGCTCCCCTATGCGGGAACACCCCTGTGTGGCAGGGCACTCCTTGTACACATTAGCACTGTGCATGGGCCAGCTCCACACAGGTCAAGGAGGCCCGGGGTTTGAACTGCGGACCTTCCATGTGGTAGACAGACGCCCTTACCACTGGGCCAAGTCTGCTTCCCACCGTTGTAGTTTTAATTACGGACCTACAAACCCCAGAGTTTACCTGCTCCTTCCCCTGACCTTCCCCCCAGTTCCATGGATAATCCAACCCCACGCACATACCCTACTACTCCTCACAGACCAGCACCACCAAGTCTAATCACATTACTGCACCATTCATGCTCACCCACTGCCCAACCATACCTTTCCAATTTATCTTAGATTTTGCCCATATAGGCATCGGTTCACCATCCTCTAATCCCTTTCTGTCTCCTGAAAATCTATCTCCCAGACTCTAGCTCAGTGAGTCTGTTCACTTTGCTTAATTCATATCAGTGAGGTCATGTAATATTTGTCCTTCAGTGCCTGGCTTACATCACTCAACACAGAGTCTTCCAGATTCATCCATGTTATCCCATTTGTTAAAACTACATTCCTTCTTACAGCTAAGTAATATTCCATTGTATGTATATATCACAGTTTGCTTATCTATTCATCTGTTGATGGACATTTGGGTTGCTTCCAACTTTTGACAATAGTGACTAATGCTCCTATGAATATTGGTGGGCATGTATTTTTTTTGTGTTCCTGCTTTCTGTTCTTCTGCATATATTCCCAGCAGTAGGATTGCTGGATCATATAGCAGTTCTCTAGTTAGCTTCCTGAGGAACTGTCTTACTGTCCTCCACAATGGCTGCATCATTCTACATTCCCACCATGAGTGGATAAGCAATTCCTTTCCTCTACATCCTCTCCAACACTTGCAGTCCTTTATTTTTTTAATAGCCACCAGTCTAATGGGTATAAGATTATATCTCTTTGTAGTTTTGATTTGCATTTCCCTTATAGCGAGTAATGTTGAGCATCTTTTTATGTGCTCTTTAGCCATTTGTATGTCTTCTTTAGAGAAGCATCTATTCAAATCTCTTGCCCATTTTTAATGGGTTGTTTGACTTTTTATTTTCAAGATATAGGATTTCTTTATATATGCTGGATATTAGGCACTTACTGAATAGATGGTTGCCAAATATTTTCTCCCAGTGAGTAGGCTGCCTTCTCACTTTGTTGACAAACTCCTTTGAGGTGCAAAAGTTTTTAATTTTGAGGAAGTCCTTTTTTTCTATTTTTTCTTTTGTTGCTTGTGCTTTGGGTATAAAGTTTAGGAAACCATTTCCTACTCCAGGATCTCATAGATGCTTCCCTAGATTATTTTCTATTAGCTTCATGGTCCTGGCTCTTTATTTAGATCTTTGATCCATCTTGAGTTAATTTTGGATAAGACATGAAATGATGATCCTCTCTCATTCTTTTGGATATGGATATCCAGTTCTCCAAGCACCATTTGTTGAAGAGGCCATTCTCTCAGTTGCTTTCTCTTGGTGGCCTTGTTGAATATAACTTGACCACATATGTGAGGATCTATATCAGATCTCTTAGTTCTGTTCCATTGGTCCCTATATCTATGCTTGTGCCAATATGCAGTTTTGACCACTGTATCTTTGTAGTGTATTTTAAAGTCAGGTAGTGTGATTCCTCCAATTTTGTTTTTCTTTTTCAATATGTTTTTGGTTATTTGCAGCTCCTTGCCCTTGCAAATAAATTTCATAATTAGCTTCTCCAATTCAGTAAATAATGCCATTGTAAATTTTATTGGAATTGTGTTAAATCTGTAAATCAATTTTGGTAGGACAGACATCTTAATGATGTTTCGTCTTCCAGTCTATAAACAGGAATATTCTTCTACTTGTTTAGTCTTCTTTGATTCCCTTTACAATATTGCAGTTTTCTGCCTACAAGTCCTTTACATCTTTAGTTGTTTATTCATAGGTATTTAATTCTTTTTTTTTTAAAGATTTATTTATTTATTTAATTCCCCCGTCCCCTGGTTGTCTGTTCTCTGTGTCTATTTGCTGTGTCTTGTTTCTTTGTCCGCTTCTGTTGTTGTCAGCAGCATGGGAAGTGTGGGCGGCGCCATCCCTCAGCAGGCTGCACTTTCTTTCGCGCTGGGCAGCTCTCCTTACGGGGCACACTCCTTGCGCATGGGGCTCCCCTACGCGGGGGACACCCCTGCGTGGGGCGGCACTCCTTGCACACATCAGCACTGCGCATGGGCCAGCTCCACATGGGTATCAAGGAGGCCCAGGGTTTGAACCGTGGACCTCCCATGTGGTAGACGGATGCCCTAACTACTGGGCCAAGTCTGTTTCCCTTTAATTCTTTTAGTTGCTATTTTAAAAGGAATTTTTAAAAAATTTCCTCCTCAGATTGCTCAGTATTGGTGTACAGAAATGCTACTGATTTTTGTGTATTGATCTCATATCCTGTCACTTTACTGAACTCATGTATCAGGTCTAGAAACTTTGTTGTAGATTTCTCAGGGCTTTCTATGTATAGGATCATGTCATCTGCAAATATGAAACTTTTCTTCTTTCTTTCCAATTTAGATGCCTTTTATATTTTTTTTCTTGCCTAACTGCTTGAGCAAGTACTTCTAACACAATGTTAAATAGAAGCAGTGACAGTGGGCATCCTTGTCTTTTTCCAGATCTTAGAGAGAAAGTTTGTAGCATTTCATCATTGAATCTGATGTTCCCTGTGGGTTTTCATGTTGAGGAAATTTCCTTCTATTCCTATCTTTTGAAGTGTATTTTTTTTTTTTCAGGAAAGGGTGCTGTATTTTGTCAAATGTTCTTTGTACCAATAGAAGTGCATCTTTTTGATCTGTTAATATGTTGTATTACATTGATTGTTTTTCTTATGTTGAATCATCCTTGCATACCAGGGTTGAAATCCACTTGGCCATAGTATATAAGTCATTTGATGTGGTGTTGGATATGATTAGCAAGTATTTTATTGAGGATTTTAGCATCCAGTTTCATTAGAGAGATTGGTCTGTAGTTTTCCTTTCTTGTGGCATCTTTATGTGACTTAGGTATTAGGGTGATTTGAGCATAATAGAATGAGTTAGGCAATGTTCCCTCCACTTCTATTTTTTGGAAGAGTTTAAGCAACATAGTTGTTAGTTTTTTCCAGAATGATTGGTAGAATTCACCTGTGAAGTCATCTGATCCTGGACTCTTAGTTGGGAGGTTTTGATGACTAGTTCAATCTCATTACTTGTGATTGTTCTGTTGAGTTTATTAATTTCTTCTTTTGTCAGTGTAGATTGTATGTGTGTTTCTAGAAATGTGTCCATTTTATCTAAGTTATCCATCTTGTTGGCATACAAATTTTCAAAATATCCTTTTATGATACACTTTATTTCTGTGGGATCAGTGATGATAACCCCTTCCTCATTTCTTATTTAATGCATTTGCATCTTCTCTCCTTTATTTTTTGTTAGTCTTTGTAAGGGTTTGTCAATTTTATTAATATTTTCAAAGAAACAACTTTTTGGTTCTGTTAATGTTTTTCTAGTGCTTTATTATTTTCAATTTCATTTTGCTCTTCTCTAATCTTTGTTATTTCCTTCTTTCTACTTGCTTTGGGATTAGTTTGTTGTTCTTTTTCTAATTCCTCCAGGAGTGCAGTTAGGTCTTTGAGTTTAGCTATTTCTTCTTCTTTAATATACACATTTATGACTATAAATTTCCCTCTCAGCACTGCTTTTGCTGCATCCCATAGGTTCTGATACATTGTGTTATCATTTTCATTTATTTCAAGGAACTCACTGCTTTCTTTTCCAATTTTCTCCTTTACCCACTGATTGGCTAATAGTTTGTTGTTTAACTCCCATTTCTTTGTGCCTAATCTGGTTCTTTCCTCCTTACTGATTTCCAGTTTCATTCCATTGTGTTTATAGAAATTACTTTGCATAATTTCAATCTTTCTGAATATTTTGAGAGTTGTTCTGTGGCCTAGCATGTGGTCTATCCTGGAGAAGGATTCATGTGCTCTTGAGAAGAATGTGTATCCCACTACACTTGGGTGTAGTGTTCTGAATATGTCTATTAGGTCTAGATCCTCTAAAATATTATTCAAGGTCTCTGTTTCTTTATTGATCCTCTGTTGAAATGTTCTATCTAATGGTGATAATGGTGTATTAAAGTCCTCCGCTATAACTGTAGAGGCATCTATTTCTCCACTTGGCTTTTCCAATGTTTGCCTTATGTAGTTTGAAGTGCCCTGGTTAGATGTATAAATGTTTATGATTGTTCTTTCTTCTTGATAATTTACCTCTTTTATTAATATATATTGTCCTTCTTTGTCTCTTACAATTGTTCTGCACTTAAAGTCTATTTTGTCTGATATTAGTATAGTACTCCCAACCTTTTTTGGTCATTATTTGCTTGTAAAATTGTTTTCCAGACATTCACTTTCAAAGTCCCTGGGTCTAGGGTGAGTTTCTTGTAGACAGCATATAGGGGGATCATATTTCTTTAACCATTCTGCCAAACTGTGTCTCTTGATTGGAGAGTTTAATCCATTAACATACAATGAATTACTTACATTATCCATACTTTACATTACTTTTTAAAAGTATTTTTTTTAAATTTTGAAGGAATTTTTATATATGTTATTTATTTCTCCCTCCTCTCTCCATTGTCTGCTCTCTGTGTCTATTCACTGTGTGTTCTTCTGTGTCTGTCTGTATTCTCATTGGGTGGATCTGGGAACCAATCCTAGGGCATTCTGGAGTGGGAAAGAGGCAATCATTCTCTTGTACTACCTCAGCTCCCTCTTCTGCTGTGTCTCTTATTATCTTTCCTCTGTGTCTCTTTTTCTTGCATCATCTTGCTGTACCAGCCCTCTGTGTTGGCCAGCATACCTGCACAGGGCAGCATTCCTGCACAGTGCAGCACTCCATGGACGCCAGCACTCCATCTGGGCCAGTTTGCCACATGGCCAGCTTGCTTTCACCAGGAAGCCCTGGGTATCAAACCCTGGACCTCCTATATGGTAGATGGGAATCCAATTGCTTAAGCCACATCTGCTTCCATTTATGTTTCATTTTACATTACTTACATTAGCCATATTTTCTTTACATTTATGTATGTCACATATTGTTTTTCTTTTTCTTTTTATCTTTTTAGTTATTCTTACCAATAATCTTCCTTCAAAACTCTACACCAACACTCTCTCTCCTGTTTTATCCTTTAACCTGCAGCACTTCCTTTGGTATTTCTTGAAGGGCAAGCTTTTTGTTTACAAGCTCTCTTAATTTCTGCTTATCTGTGCATATTTTTTTTTAAAGATTTATTTATTTATTTAATTCCCCCCCCCCCCTCAGTTGTCTGTTCTGTGTCTATTCGCTGTGTCTTGTTTCTTTGTCCGCCTCTCATGTCATCAGCGGCAAGGGAAGTGTGGGCAGCGCCATTCCTGGGCAGGCTGCACTTTCTTTCGCACTGGGCGGCTCTCCTTACGGGCACACTCCTTGCGCGTGGGGCTCCCCTACGCGGGGGACACCCCTGCGTGGCAGGGCACTCCTTGTGCGCATCAGCATGCGCATGGGCCAGCTCCACACGGGTCAAGGAGGCGTGGGGTGTGAACCGCGGACCTCCCATGTGGTAGACGGACGCCCTAACCACTGGACCAAGTCCGTTTCCCTCCCTCATTTTTTAATGCCAGCTTTGCTGGATACAGAACTCTTGGCTGACAGGTTTTGTTTCTTTTTCCTTTTAGCACTTTTACTATGTCATACCACTGCCTTCTTGACTCCAGGGTTTCTCATGACAGATCAACATTTAATCTTATCGAACTTCCCTTGTATATGATGGATCTCTATTCTCTTGCTGCTTTCAGTATTTTTTCTTTGTCTTGAACATTGGACAGTTTGACAGGTATATGTCTTGGGGTAAGCCTGTTAGGATTTATACCTTTTTTGTGTGTGCTGTGCTTCCTGGACATGTACATCCATATTGTTCAAGAGAGTTGGTAAATTTTCAGTCATTATTTCTTCCAACACTCTTTCTTCTCCCTTTCCCTTCTCGTCTCCATCTGGGATGCTTATAATGCATATGTTTGTGCATTTTGTGTTGTCAGTCAAATCCCTAAGTCACTGCTGGAGTTGCTCTAGCTTTTTATTTATCTGTTCTACTATCTGTCTGATTTCATATGTACTATCTTCAACATCATTGATTCTTTTCTCTGACTGTTCAATCATTGTTATGTATTTTCAGTATATTTTTGATTTCTTGCATTGTGTCATTCATCACCATCAGATCTATTATCTTTTCATGTATGTTTGCAATTTTTCAGTATGTTCCCTTAATGCCTTCTTAATAACCTTTATCTCTTTGTTCACTTCATTAGATTGATTCATGGTATTTGTTTAGATATCTTTGATTAGTTGTTCCATGTTCCACATCTCCTCCTTTTTTTTGTTTGTTTGTTCATTAGACTGGGCCATATCTTCTTGTTTCTTAGTATGGCTTGTAATTTTTTGTTGATATGTAGACATCTGTTTATCTTGATGGGCTTATTTGGTTGGTTAGCCTCTCTTTCTAAACTAGGGTTTTATTTTGTTTGTGTGTCTTTGTGGTAAGATTCCTTTTTGGCACTTGGTTCCTCTTATTCTATATCCTTGCAGTTGTCTGTGTTCCCTTGAAGAAAATATTAGGACCAGAGAAAAGGAAAAAGATAAGAAGAAAAAAGAATATTAGTAATAGTAATAAAAAAGGTAGAAGAGGAACTGTACAAGAGCTACCTAGGAAAATAATAAGAAATATAAATAAAAATCATGAAAGTATGAAGAATATGAATTTAAAAGGTAGAATAGAAAAAATGAAACAAGAAACAAAATAGAGAAAAAAAACAGAATGAAATAAAAGGCTGGGCAGATGAGGAGAAGAAATGAAAAACAGAGAGAGAGAGAGAATGAAGACCAAACAAGAAGAGTTGGAATGAAAGAAAACAATAGAAGGAAAAATGAAGGAAAGAAAAGAAATAAAGTAGAAAAAAAATAAGTAAAAGGAAAAAAGGAAACAGAGAGAAAAAGGGAACAAAGGAAACAAAAGAAAAAATATCATAAACAAGAAACAAAATAACAAAAAGAACAAAGCAGGAAAAACATCCTTTCCTCTTAGTTACCTACGGAGCTTCTGAGGCTGCCAGTGCTCACCAATCAATTATCCTGTAGTCTGTCCTCTGCAGAAGATGTACCCAGTTTAGAAAATAAAGTAAAGAGGGAAAAAAAGAGATTTGATTAAAAAAATAATTATAATAGATCCAAAAAAACCTAAAAGAACAAAAGGAATCTGTCTATAAGTCCCCTCATGCTGGCTGGGTGCCTGATTATCTAGTGTATCACTCTCTGGTACCCTTCTCTTGGGAGATACTGGGAAAAAAAACAGAGACCTCATATAGGCAAGGTAGGAATTCCTAAACTGAGTTAAACCCACTCCACAGATTAAGTAGGCTTCTGAAAGCTTATCTGGCTCTTCCTCCCCCTGCTCCCCATTCCCTCAGGCAAGTGGGCTTCTAACCATTTGCAGATCTGGGTTGTTTAGGCACCTGTGTCCTCCTTCTCCCTGACCTAGTTCTTCACTCTCCCAAGGCAGCTGAGTATGAGAGCTTGCCTGATCAGATCCCCCCTCTCCTCTCCTTCAAGCGACTTTGATGCTGATTAGTGTCCTTTGAGATACAAAGAGAACTCAGCTGGCCAAACTTACTGAAAACAAATTACTCTCCCCTATCTGCCAGACCCTCTTCCTCCCAGAGAATGCTCCCTCCCACTCAATTGGTTGCAATAAGGCAGGGATTTTGCTGAGACTATTTGCCTTGAGGATGGGGTATATGTGTTGTTTTCAGCCACAGGGGCAAATAACTCACAGTGTTTGTTTGTCCTCTTTGTCTCTTTGTCCTGCTCCCTCCTGGATGATGCACTGTACTTTCCTGTTCTGTAGAACCCCAAAGCAGCTTCCTTAAGTAGGTTTTTGCCCTTTCTAGATCATTTTTTGCTCAGAAAATGTGCTCTGCCTACCTACTTCAACTCCATCCTCCCAGAAGTCCTTCCCTTATCCATTTTTTTTTAATTAATTTATTTATTTCTCTTCCCTTCCCCCCACCCCAGTTGTCTGTTCTATGTGTCTATTTGCTGTGTGTTCTTTGTCCACTTCTGTTGTTGTCAGTGGCACAGGAATCTGTGTTTCTTTTTGTTGCGTCATCTTGCTGCATCAGCTCTCCGTGTGTGCAGTGCCATTCCTAGGCAGGCTGAACTTTCTTTCATGCTGGGTGGCTCTCCTTACGGGGTGCACTCCTTGTGCGTGGGGCTCCCCTACATGGGGACACCCCTGCGTGGCACGGCACTCCTTGTGCACATCAGCACTGTGCATGGGCTAGCTCCACATGTGTCAAGGAGGCCCGGGGTTTGAACCGTGGACCTTCCATGTGGTAGACGGACGCCCTAACCACTGGGCCAAGTCTGCTTCCCCCCTTATCCATTTTTGATTGTCATTGGCCACCCACAGTCTAAGGTATCCAGCTAGTTGATTCTTGACAGGAGCTGATACTGGCTAAGTGACCTGAGCATTTGCTGTGTAGCAGGCTATGGGCCATATGTTTCATTCATTGCCTCATTTATTCCTTTGTCTCCCTGTTATATATTTTATACTTGAGGAAACTGAGTCCCAGAGCTTAAAATTACTTGTTTCAGGTCATATAATTAGGAAGTATTGAAACTAACATTTCAACTAAGGTGCATTTGACTCTAGAGCTTGCTTGATTGCTACCTATGCTATATCAAGCCTCCATTGTCTGAGGGTTCTCAATTTTATAGATGAAGAAACTGAGCTAGGGAAGCATCCCAGGCTAATAGATGTTAAAACCAGTTATGGGAGGTGTTTCATGACCTCCTCCAACTCAAGGTGCTTCTTCTCTATACCTTTTAGGCTATTGATGGCTCACTATGGTCTCCTTTATTTATATTCGTGTCTTCTGTCAGAACCCAAGGGATTCTCATTCATATAGTCCCGTGCTTCATTTCTCAATTCCAGCATGGATGGATGATCTCACTCTATTCCTCATCTTCAGTTCCTTCAAAAAGACATACATCCCCTTTGTCCTAGCAGGACCTTTTTCTTTACAAACATGCCATCAGGATCAGGATTACTGCTTCCCAAAGCACCCAGCTAACAGCAGGGTTGGCTGAGTAATAAAATTGATTGCTAGGAAAGGCATTATGAAATGGGGAAAAGGAATCCATGAATCACTGGTACTTGATTTCTTGGAATGTTTTTTTCTTTTTCTATAACAGTTTTCCCAGGAGAGGGAATATGTGTATCTATGTGATAGCAGTTGTGCCTCAAATGACTCTGAAAGACTAGTCTCCTCTTTTACTTGATTGGTTGATTCCCTTAAATTTGGGTCATTCTTTTCTTCCATTAGGGACAACCAAAGAGCCACATGATTGAAATGTGGCACATTTTGAATACATAAATGAATTATTGAAGGCAAAGCTTTCCAAAAACAGAATATATACCACCGCTATGCAAGACAATTTGGGGTGTTTCATGGATAGTTTCCAAATTTTAGTTGTTATTTATTTTAATGTATACTAGAAAAAAAAATAGGACATTAAATAGTAAACTATATAAATTAAGTAAAAGTGAATGATCTTAAAGAACAGGGGTTCTTAGACAGGGGTCCACAGTTTTCAGGAGCCTTGTGAGCCTGAATGAAAATTCAAAAAACATTATTCTTGTGGGGATGTGTTGATGTGTCATAAAACCATGCCACTGCATTGTTTTCACCTGACTGGCAAAGGGGGTCCTTGGAACAAACAAGCTTAAGAACCTGTTAAACAAATAGAGTTGAAAACATGGCAAATTATGCATGTTATAACATAGAACTTTAACTTCAGAAACAATAAATGAATTTAAAGTAAGGTTTAAATTAAATTTGATAATCTACAGTAGAAATAGCAGAACTGTCCTAAGAACAGAGGAGGTGAAACTGAAATGAGGGAGATAAGGAGAAAAGGATGTAAGAGAAACCACCTGAGTCTGTAAGTTTATGGGGTACTGATCATTTCATGTTCTGTTCATCAGTTTCCCCTCACTTCTCATTCCCTTGAGTTCTTTTTTTTTTTTTTTCTTTTTCTTTTTTTCTTTTTTTTCCTTGAGTTATTATCATCCTGTTCAGGATACCCACTGATTAGAGTTTAGAAGTGTCTGTAACTTCTATTTAATGAGAGAATTCCCATCCTAGTTCCTTAGGACCAAAGAAATAGTATTTTTAAATTTTATTTTTGGTAGGATCCTAGATGAGGAAGGGAGGGATTCCAGAAAATCTAAAAGGGTGATCCTTTATTCAGTAAAAGTTATAGAACAATTATAGTGGACTGAGGCACAGGTAACATTTTGTAATGACCTAGTCATATGTTATTACCAGAAAGACCTTAGAAATCATTTTTTGGGGGGACTGTTTCCCTTATTTGAAGATGATTTTATCTGAAGCTCAGAGGTAAGCAGAGACTTGAGTAAGGTGGTACATTTACTTTCAGGATCCCCTTTTTGTCAGTTTGGTGGTTGATGGTGGATTAAATATAAGCTGTCTCAGAGCAGCCTAGGGGCTCACTGAGGAGGAAATGTGGGAGGGATACACATAAAATTCTCAATAAATTCATATTGACAATTGAGAAAGCTGAACTTATATTTTTCAAGAATCTTCCAGCTGTAAAAGTTTTTTCTCTTTCTAATTCCCTATTTTACTAAAGTAGTGACTTAAATTTTGGGGGGAATCAAGGATATTTTTCACTAATCTTATGCAAGCTATAAATCCACACATATACAGATAAGTTTGTATTTAGTTTAAAGGGCTATAGCAGCCCCTAAAGCTAAAGATAAGACTCTTTACTCCAGAAAGTAAGCATGAGGCCCTTGAGCATCTATACTGGGGTGACTAAGAAGGGGACAGCCTAATCCTCACTGTGCTGAGCAAACCCCCCCTGCAAAACAAAACAAAACAAAACAAAAAAAACCTTCCTACTGGCTATGATTTTAAGTTTGTTTTCCCATACATACAGTTCCTTTCTATCTACCCAGATTTATTTTCTCCATATATATGTTTGTTTTTATTTTAATTTTTTTGCTTCCTGGGGCCGGGGATTGAAATTGGGATCTCCTATGTGGGAAGCTGGCACTTCCCATTTGTTTTACTTGTTGTCTGTTTTTGTTTTTTCAGGTCCTGGGACCTCCCTCCATATATCTTTTGACTCATGTGAATGGGAAACTCTTTAAAGTATGTCCTTATCTAATTAAGAAAAGCAAACAGAAGAGTCACTATGAATACATTCTAGTTTAAACCAGATGCTTTGATAGATTTTAGAGATAGTTTTGTATTGGTGATTAGGGTTTTGCCATGAGGTAGTATGTCCCCATATTAATATGTATTTGGGCATTCCTAAATTAAAGTGAGGGAGGTGAGACAATAACTTAGACACTGTTTCTATGAGGAGATTAGAACAATAAGGAAGTACAAATTTTTATGCAATGATCAATGGGGAAGCAAACCATACAGAAGTAGAACCTTTTTCTACTGGATGAAATTTGAAGAGAAACTCTCTATGTAAGAAGACTGAACCACAGGCAGGAGATGAAATGTCACTTTTGAATGATGTGATAAAGCTCAGTTCGAGCCCTTAGGTCATCGGTTCCCTAACTGCATTGAGTTCAAGACTAACCCAAGAGATTTATCAAAATAAATCTTCTAGTGTTTTGCTGGGGAACTCTTGTGATTAGTAAGGGAAGAAATTGTAATACTGAAGTGGAGAAAGTGGCCACGGTTGCTGCTGATGTTAGGGAGATGGAAGAAGAGATGTCATGTGGGGGCATTTTCAGGATTTGGGGTTGTCCTGGGTGGTGCTGCAGGGACAGATGTTGGATATTGTATGTCCTGCCATGGCCCACTGGGTGGACTGGGGGAGAGTGTAAACTACAATGTAAACCATTATCCATGTGGTGAAGCAGTGTTCTAAAACATATTCACCAATTGCAATGAATGTGCTGTGATGAAAGAGGCTATTGATGTGGGAGGAGTGGGGGGGGGGGATTTTGGTGACCTCTTATATTTTTTGAATGAAACATTTTAAAAAAATGAAGAGAGAGAAAAAAAGAATATTCCAGGACCTGCCCATACTCAATCACTGCTTCAGTATTGGGAGGAATGACTAGGGAATTTGCATTTTCACATAAGCTCCTCAGAAAATTATTTTGCAGATTTTCGATGAAGTATATTTTTAGGCTCATTGTTTTAACTCTTTCCAGAGAGTTGACTTGATGGGATTCAGAGAAGTGATATTAGGGTGCACATGGAAACTACTGATATTATATCTGTTAAACCAACCAGCTAGGAAGAATGACCAGCTCATGAGACACTAATACATTGGGACCAAGTTGGGAAAAGAAGAACGATGAGCAATTAGTTTAAGTTTTCTCTTTGTCCAGGCAACAGGCATGTTTCTTTAAGTGTTTAAGGGCTAAGTGGCTAATTTGATTAGCCCACGTGGACATGTCAGATGCTCCCCTTTCCTTTATTACCCTATGCAGGTTAGATGCCTCCTAAAATTCATACTCGGTTTTGTATGAGTATGACAAGTCTCCTTCTTGTCTCTGGTGTCTCTCCAGGTACTGTCTTCCTACTTCATTCAGGATTATTATTTGAAAGCAATATAAATCACCTCTGATAAGTTTAAATAGAAAATTAAATTAATTAAGATAATATATGGTAGCTTTCAAGGATATTTAGGAGAGCTAGAAAGCCAAGTTTTGTGGCCATGAACCCAAGATAAACACTCAAATTGTGTCTCAAATGGGTTCCATGAAGATTCTCTGCAGCTGGCAAAATGGTTCCTGCTTCCTTCAACATCCAGCTTCTGACTGACAATTTGGGATAGAAGGATCTGATTTGGTGATCCAGGTCATCACCTAAATGGAAAGGGTTGCTGAAAAACGTGAAGTTTTTGGCTGCTGTATTGGTAGGCCAATTGTGTCCCACCTCAAATATGGGAGAGTTCAAATATTGGGTGGCTAAAAATGTTAAAAGTCCTATTCCTTTCTTACCTTTCTTAGTTCTTGTGCATCCTACAAGTGCCAACACAAATTTAGACTGCTCTAAAACTTTCTTAGTGACTCAAGCCACAATTGATCTTTCCCTTTTTCTGATCCATCACGCTAATAGACTGAGTCACACAATACAAAATCTAATTATAAACCATTTGGCTTGTTTGCCAATTGTCTCATGCATTTGTCTGTTCTCCTCAAATCAATTGTAAGCTACTCTAGAATAGACTCTATATTGATTACTTACAGCTGGGTATCAAGGAACACATATGGCCCTGCTAGAGGTCATCAGCTAATCCTCATTTCTTGGTTTTAGTAATTCATGTTTTGGTATATATAAACAACTGCCTGCATGCAATGAGATGAATATAAGGGTAATGAATTTAATAGATAAGAAAAGGAAGTTCAGAAGTAAACAGCATGGACTCAGCCATAAAGGAAATAAACTTTAAGAGGAACTTAGTAAATATCATCTATTTTATTATTTTTATTCCTCCCCGCCCCAGATGACTCCATTGTCTGTCTGCTCATTTTCTTTAGGAGGCACTGAGAACTGAACCTGGGACTTCCCATGTGGGAGTCAGGCACCTAATTGCTTGAATCACATCTGCTCCACCTAAACACCATCTATTTTTAACTGATTACTTTTAAAGTGAGTCAGTAAGTATTTCCATAGGAGAAACATGCTTCAGACCTAGCAGTATACTACACCTGAATTTTTTCTTCAGTGCTCTTCCTGTGGTCTGGACATAGATATATTTGACATAGAACATATGTGAATCCTCCACGCAAAAGTTATTGGTGAGTTTGTTCTTCCAAAGGTGTCCTCAGCACAATGGCAGTATCTACCAGGTTCTACCTTTAGTGAAATATTTAAGTAAATGTATCTCCACTTTCCTTTACAGTATCACACTGTTTCTTCCAAGTGATGAACATCTCATTTCCCATTTAAATCTATTTTTAGTAAAGGACTTGATATCTGAATAACTCTGGTTTCCTTGATATCAGCATTTGAGAACAGATGAGGTCACTCTAATTGTTATTTGACAAATTAATTCAAATTTTCCCCAACTGAATAGCTTTCTGGGGAAAATCCATCTGTAGCCCTTTTACAACCATCTATTTCTCTCTCTCTCTTAGCCTACCTATGCAGAGTATTTCTTCAAGTCTCCAAGAAGTTATGCATGGATGCTCATCAGTATGTCTAGCACCGAGCTGCAAGGCTCACATTGGCCAGTGCACTGGAGACTTGCTGGTGCAATGGCTACACAAGGGTGTGGTGAAGTGAGGAGAAGGTCCCTCAGTCCTTGGATTTCACCATCACATGGCCCTCAGAGCAGTGCTGCTTATGCCTCCCAAGTGGCCCCCAATACATTAATCACATAGTTCTTTCAGGGTTGATCTAAAATGTGCTTCCTGTCTACATATTTAGGGCCAGGTTAGATATAAATATATAACAGCTGCCATAGTATATGCAAACAGCAGCATGTACTATCACTACATCATGATGGTTCTACTTGGCATCTTCATTCCCTGGATGTACTATCCTTCAGATGGCCCCTCAGCCTTCCACTTTCCTCCCCATCTCTAAGAAAGGGATTCCAGGCTTCAGGAAGTGGTGGAATCAGTTGTGAATATGTGGAGGCAGGAAAGGAAGTAAGGATACCCTTGCAAGTTGCACTGACCTGAAAATCATTAGACTCTCAACCTTAAATGAGGACATTCCTTGCTTTCAATCATTTGCTTAGATGTATTTAGTCAATTTGCTTCCAAACCTAACCAGAGATATCGTACTGACAGAACCAGTAGGCTGATAAACCACTGCTATTGTATCTTTCCAACCTATTTTGCCATCTTGTTGGAAAAGTCTAATGCTAAAATCTTAAATCCCAAGCTGCTGGCCATGAAGACCTTTAATACCATTCTGAGATGGTAGAGCTCTTCAGGGAGATGTCAGCTTTAATTGTCTCCTTTCTGAAGTCTGAGCCATGTAACTGCTGAGTGTTCTTTAGGATGCATTTCTATCATCTCTGGATTTAGGCTCTTCCAGTGGCATCCTCTGCCAAGGAAGCAGAAACAGTGAGCCCTAAGTTACAGTAGGACCAAAGGCAGATTTGGGCTAAGGAGACAAAAATCTGATAGGTAAGAAAGAAAATCTAAATAAAAATGATTAAACAATAACCACGAAAACTTCATAGGTGACTCTAAGCTCACCCCTGTTTAAGAGATTTTCTGTACTGGTGCTAAATTGGATAATTTGCAATGCCTACTCTTGAGGCACTAACAGTCAAGTAGGAAAGGCCAAGTATCTCAGCAATTAGACAATATTGATCACACTGGATAAAAATAATTTAGTTAAAAAAAATTTTTTTTGACACACATCACATGAAAATGGTCTGAATGTATTTTTGAAACTCTTCTTGGTATCAGATTGAAAGTTTTCATCCTTTTCTAATTTTCTGAAAATAATTATATAATAAAATAATTTCTGTTAATTGCTGGGTAGTATCATTTAAGGTGTAATTTTGATTACTAATATTTCTTTGTAAATATTAGTTTATTATCTTTTTACTTCTTTTTGGGTGGCTTTTGGTAACTGTTTACCAAACAATTGACTGTTTTGCTTGTTTGCAAATTTCTTTGTTGTTCAGCAACAGATGGAAACAGAAAATTTATATTATCCTCAGTTATAGCACTCTCTTCTTTTGTAATATGATTTATATTTTCCCTCAAGTCAGCTAAGTAAATCTTTAGTTATTTATTTTAAGATTTATTTATTTATTCCCCCCCCCCCCACAACACACACACACACCCTGTTGTCTGCCCTCTGTGTCCATTCACCATGTGTTCTTCTGTGTCTGCTTGTCTTCTCATTAGGTGCCACTGGGGATCTGTGTCTCTTTTTATTTCATATCTTGCTGCATCAACTCTCCGTGTGTGTGGTACCACTCCTGGGGAGGTTTCATGTGGGGCAGCTCTCCTTGGGCAGGGGCCACTCCTTGCATAGGGGGCACCGTTACACTAGGGCATCCCTGAGTGGGCAGGCACTCATTGGGCACAGCAGCATTGTGTGTGGGCCAGTTCATGAGCTGGGAGGCCCTTGGACCTCCTATATGGTAGGTGGACTCTCTATCTGTTGAGCCACATCCACTTCCCAGTAAATCTTTATTTAAAAAAAAAATTAGTTTTATTTATCTTTTCTAACACATTATGGTTTTGATTAATTTTTGCTCTTTATTTTTCCCCTTCATTTTCTTTCATTTGGTTTATAGTGTTCTTTTTCAGCTTTTGCAGATGAATGCTTATTTATTTTAAAATGTTCTTGTTAACACTATAATTCTACCTCAATTACCAATTTAGCTTCTTCCTACCAATTGTAATACTTTTCTACTATCACCCACTTCTAATAACATTATTTCTACTTTGATATTCTGTGTATCATATGCTTTATTTTAAACTTCCAAACCTCTTTAAAAAGCTTTCTTGTTATGATTTCTACTCTAAATGCATTGTTTTCAGTGATCTTTGGATGTAATACTTAGACGGGTTATGTATATATTCCATGAGTTTTGAAAAAATGTATACAGTGACCAGTTATTGGGTCCAAGAATATACCCAAAAATGTTACCATATTTTCATTTTTTAAAATATTGGTCAAAGGATTATATAACTCATTGTAATGGCAGTCCATTAAAAATCTACCACAAATTTTTTTTTGTCTTTGAAGGCCATGTTCTTCAGCTACATACAAGCTCAGTTTAAAAAATAATTTCAATGCGGTGGAGTTGGCCCAGTGGTTAGGGCATCCGTCTACCACATGGGAGGTCCATGGTTCAAACCCTGGGCCTCCTTGACCCATGTGCAGCTGGCACATGCGCAGTGCTGATGCGTGCAAGGAGTGCCGTGCCACGCAGGGGTGACCCCGTGTAGGGGAGCCCTATGCGCAAGGAGTGCACCCCGTAAAGAGAGATGCCCAGCATGAAAGAAAGTGCAGCCTGCCCAGGAATGGTGCCGCACACACGGAAAGCTGACACAACAAGATGACGCAACAAAAAGAGACACAGATTCCCTTGCCACTGACAACAACAGAAGCGGACAAAGAAGATGTAGCAAATAGACACAAAGAACATACAACCGGGGGGAGGGGGAGGGGAAGGAGAATAAATAAATAAATAAATAAATAAATAAATCTTTTAAAAAAATTTTTCAAAATAATTCAAACTTCCAGAAAATTTGCAAGCATAAGAATAGTAAAAAGAATATCTATATACCCTTTACCTATTAATATTTTATCCCCTTTGATTTATCATTTGTGCACAAGCATACCCTATATGCATAATTTTTTTCTGAGCCATTTGAAGGTAAGTTACTTATATCATGAAGCTTTACTGAAAACTTTATTTCCTAAAAATAAGGGTATTCCTATAACCAGTCCTGTACTTTCTGGCAGTTTTCCCCCTTTAACACAAAATCCAGTCTAGGGTCTAGCACTGCATTTAGTTGTCTCCTTTAATTTGGACCATTTCTACAGTCTTTCTTTGTCTCTTATAGCACAGGTTTTTGAAGAATAAAATCTTCTATTCCCTTTCCCCTCTTTAATGTCATGCTTTCCATTTTGTATTTTTTTGTTTGTGTTTTGTTGTTTACCCAAGAACTGTTTTCAGATTGTGCTTTTGCAGTTGGGAACTTCTCAGTGTATGACCCTGGAGGCACATTGTCTGTCTGTCCCTCATTGGAGATGTTGATTTTGTTCACTGGGTCAAGGCATTGTCTGACTTCTCCACTCTATTTTTACCCTTGCAACTAAATATTTTAAGACTTTTGTGGCAATTCTGAATCAATCAGATGGACGCTCATTCAAAATTTGGTTCAGATGCGGAGACTGATGTCACACACAATCCAACAGGATTTGAAAAGACTTATTACTTACATGCTGAAGGAGGAGAAGCAAGGCAGGGTTGCCCAGCTCGTCTGAAAATGGCTTGAGAAAGTGCAGAAAGGAGACTGGCTTGGGGATTATATTTTCCTTAAGGGGCTGGATCAGAGTGAGGGTTCCTGAACTCAGGAAGTAGTTTGCAAAGTTTGAAACTTCCACTGAGCCAAAGGAGACAGCACTGGAGCTTCCTTATCAGCTTGCCCAGGTGGGGACAGAAGGGGAAGAGGGGGTGGAGCTTAACTGTCAGCACTCAAGCTCAAAAATGGAATCAGATGCCTTATTATAAAGGCATGTAATTATCCTGATCCTCAGCAAAATTCCCCCAACTAATGATTCCTGTATGAGCCAATTTTTATTATGTTTGAGAAGTATTTATCTTCCAAGTCCAGCTTGCCCTCTATATTTATCAATCAGTCCTCTGTATTTTGCCATGAACAAGAGCCCTCCCTCTTAAATCTGTCCTCTCTATTATTTCTTACTACATGTTAATTTACAATCTCTCAAAATAAAAGTTTAATTAAAACTATAGTCAATTTATAGTCACCTAAAAATTTACCAATATTTGAAGCCAATATTTGCACTTACTGTACTTTTTTATATCCCATGCCTTCCCTTTGTCTTCCTTTGGCAATTAGTTTGGGTAAAATCTCTTAATCTTCATATGCCTGAAAAGTATTTTTGTTCTAGGTTTGAAATGATTGGTTGGATAACATTTCTTTGACTATTAACTCAGCATTGCCTGGAATTGGCACCCAACATTGTTGATAAAGTTTGCTTTCAATCGAATTGTCATTTCTTTGAAGATAATTTATCTTTGATTCTTTGTGATTTATGAGGTTTATTTATTTATTTACTTTGTTTTTAAATTTTCTTTTGGGAGAGTGATTATACTGTCACTATACGTGGACTTCTTTTTCCTTCTTGGCACTAGCGGGTTTCTTTTAATCTGAAATCTTTCGTTTTCTTTTACTCTGAAAAATTTCAGCTATTTTTATTCAAATATTGCTTTTTCATCTTTCCTTCTTGGTTCCTTGAGAACTTGCATCAAATACATGTTAATACCCTCAATTTTTCTTCCCTATGATGGACTTGGTCTTTCATCTCTCTTCCATCTCTTTCTATTATCATCGCTTCTATGGGCAGTGTTAATGTTAAAATATTTACAGTATTATTCTCTAAAAATGGGAAGAATTGTTTTGTGTGTTTTTTACCCAATAAAAGAATGTCTTTCAGTTTTATCATTTTTAGACAAGGATCCACTGAAGAGTTCACCCCTCTTATTTAATTAACAAAGTCCAGGATAGCAAGGACTTTAAAATTAATTTTTGAAAATTGTTTTTGTTTTACTACAGACTTTTACCCTCAATATTTTCACTTCTCAAGTTTGCATAATTGCATGGTTTGACTACTTTTAAAAACACACCCAATAGCAAATATTTTTTGAGGGAAGGACAAAAATATGGTTTATACTTTTGCACCTTGTATTAGTCAGCCAAAGGGATGCTGATGCAAAATAGCAGATACTGGTTGGTTTTTATAAGGGGTATTTATTTGGGGTAGGAGCTTACAGATACAAGGCTGTAAAGCATAAGTTACTTCCCTCACCAAAGTCTGTTTGGAGCAAGATGACTGCCATGTCTACAAGGGTTCAGGCTTCCTGGGTTCCTACATTCCTGGGGCTTGCTTTACTCTGGTTTCAAGGTTCCTTCCTTCCTGGGGCTGGCTTCTCTTTCCTATGAGCGCTGACTTCCCAGGGCTCCAGTTTAAGTCTTCAGCATCAAACTCCAACATCAAAACTCCAAATTCAGAAAGCCCTCCACTCTGTTCTTTGCCATGCCTTTTATCTGTGAGTCCCCACCATACAAAGAGTGGGGATTTAACACCCTAATCATAACTCTATCATGACCAGGTACAGATCAGATTGCAAATACAATCCAATATCTATTTTTGGAATTCATAACCATATCAAACTGCTACCGTTTTTATAAAGGGTATTTACTTGGGGTAGAAGCTTACAGTTACCAGGATATAAAACATAAGTTACTTCCCTCATCAAAGTCTATTTCCATGTGTTGGAGTAAGATGGCTGCCAATGTCTGTGAGGGTTCAGGCTTCCTGGGTTCCTCTGGACTTAGCTCCTTTGTTTTCTCCAAGGTCAGCTCTAGACTATGAGGTTCTCTAGACTTTGCCTGTCTCCACAAGATTAGCTATAGACTATCAGGTGAACTCTGTCTCTCTCCCTGGGATTTCTGCCATGTCTAAGGAGCCATCTCTATTCCCTGTGTTCTTCTCCTGACTCAGATCCTTTCTTCCCTGGGCTTGCTTCTCTTTCCTCTGTGTGCTTACTTCCTGGGGCTCCAGCTTAACTTCAGCATTAAATTCCAACATCAAAACTCCAACATCTGAAATCCTCAACTCTGTCCTTTTCCATACCTTTTCTCTATGAGTTACCACCCACCAAGGGGGGGGGGGGCTCAATGTCCTAATGACATGGCCCAGTCAAAAACCCTAACCATAACTCAATCATGCCATGTACAGACCAGACTGGAAACATAATCTGATATCTAATGTTGGAATTCATAACCATATCAAACTGCTACACCCCAGAAAACTATTCTGGACTCTGATTTGGTGGAAGTATCCGTGAAATTGGCATTGTATTAGGTTAGTATAATTGTCTATTCAAATGACTGATATATCACCTACTAGAGGTTTAGATAATTATAACTTCAATCTCAGTACAAATAATGAAGTT
Source organism: Dasypus novemcinctus (assembly GCF_030445035.2). Lineage (NCBI taxonomy): Eukaryota > Metazoa > Chordata > Mammalia > Cingulata > Dasypodidae > Dasypus > Dasypus novemcinctus. Next base: position 162,720,083 of record NC_080674.1, on the reverse strand, counting down.
CTGCGTATAAACCAATACCGATACCTGACATTGTCAAAGACATTCTCCATTTTAGCTACTAATGAAAAAGTTAAATGAATCCCTGGATATGAATAAACACAAAGAACTCTTCTATGTGCAATGAGTCCACATCAAGTGGCATATAGGTATTGTAGGGAATATATTAATCTAGAGATTTAGATTTTCTCTGTGAGGACAAATGTTCAACTGCTCTAATATAAATGGAAAGTACTTCAATCACCCAGGCTTTCAAAGTTTTATATGAAGACTCTCTATTCATATTGATTTTTTTTCAGTTGTTTCATTTAATTAAATGCTGTCCCTAAAATTAGTCATTTCTGTACTCCTCCCCAACATAAGTTGTTTATTTGTGTATAGATGCTTTAACTTGTCAAATCATGCAAAGTCCAACTGTTTATGTCGGTCATTGTGACTATAAATGACAAGTATTCACTTTATGCTTGTGGAAGAAACATTAAGGCTGGAATATTAATTTGATCAGGAAGATTTTTAATTGAATGGAATTTCAATAATATTACAAAATGTATATTTGTTAGCTGCATCTCCCCACCATGCCATTTTACCCATTTTAAATCTAGTGTTCATTCATATTAAGCAGCCTGTTATAAAACCCAGATCTTTAGTCTTTTTCCTTGAAAGATGATCTTTTTTTAAACCTGCATTCAAGTTGCACCTGGCTTTGTTTACTCCTCTTTCTTGCTTATGTTAGCCCAGGCAGGTAGCACTTCTCAAGGTGGTGAAGATGGCTTTTACTGCGGGGGAGAGGAGGGTAGCACTGAAATCACAGTGGGGGAGACAGAGACCACAGGGTGCTCTGAAATCGAACTTGGTGGCAGATGAAAATGTGATTCTGAGAGGTGTGACAGCAATTTTGAAGCCATGACAGAACATCGTCTTTCTCCCATGTGACCAGGTATATCTGCTCTCTCTCTCTAGATATTTACATTTCGTGAGAATGTTGCTTTTTGTTTGTTTGTTTGTTTTAAAGTAACACCATGTTTTTTTAAAATATTGAATTGAATTTCAAAAGTGGCTAGGGCAAGTGTAACAATGGTGGTAAATGTGCTGGGAATCAAGCTAGCTGCTTTTTCAATAGATTCACAGGATTTGCAGTTGGAAGGTGTTAAAGAGGTCCATTGTTTACCCTTGGGAGACTTAATATCCAAATAGAATCAGGTTGAATTGTACAGAATAAGAGAAGCCTTTAGACTTTGACCTCTCCCTCTGTGCTCAGGCAGATTAAGAATTCTGTTTTCTCCTTTCTCCTTGGCCTAATAGACTTTATCCAGTCCCTTTGTTCTCATAATCATCCCCTCTAATATCAGAGAACGCAGCTCCTGAGGCCTTTTGTGTCTGCTTTTTGCTGGAGACCTCTGTGATTAGCATATAGGTAAGGAAAAAACAGAAGCAAGTATCATTATATGATATAATTATTACTAAATAATTATTATAATATTCATAGTGGTCATTTGAGATCACTATTGCCAAGCTCTTTGCTGAGAGATTTATACACAGCCTCATTGAATCATCAGTACAACCTTATGAAGTTATCATCATTATTAATTTTAAGTTGAAGTAAATGACTCTGCACCAGGTTAAGTAGTTGCCCAAGATCATACTGCCAGTTAAGGGACATGCCCAAAATTTAAACCATGACGGTCTGACTCCAGAGTTAGCCTTCTTAGAAATAATCACTTAATACTTTTTCTATGTTATGGAGAATCTATGTAACTGAAGATTTTTTAAAAGCACATTTTTTATTGAAGCATAGCATTCATACATGAATGTGCATAAACAATAAGTGTATAGTAAAGATTGTGAACTTACAAAATAAACATGCATAAAATCAACAGGGTTCCTACACATCACCCCTCCACCAATACCTTGCCTTGTGAAACATTCGTTACAAACTGCAAGAACATCATCAAACTGTTACTACTAAAACTACAGTCTCTATCTAACATTTGATGTATTTTCCCCTCAACCCACCCTCTATATTTTTTAAAGATTTATTTTATTTATTCCCCCACCCCCCGCCTTACTACTTGTGCTCACTGTCTTCTCTCTGTGTCCATTTGCTGCACATTCTTCTGTGTCTGCTTGTCTTCTCATTTTCTCTTTAGGAGGCAGTGGGAACCAATCCTAGGATCTTTCAACATGGGAGAGAGGCACTAATTCACTTGAGCCACCTCAGCTCCCAGATTTGCTGTGTCTCTCATTGTCTTACCCTCTGTGTCTCTTTTTTGTTGTATCATCTTGTTGTGTCAGCTTACCACATAGGCCAGCTTGCCTTCACCAGGAGGCCCTGAGACCTGAACTCAGGACCTCCCATATGGTAGATGGGCGCCCAATTGCTTGAGCCATATCCACTTCCCCACCCTATTTTTTAAAAATATATTTATTACAGAGGTTGTAAACTTATAAAACAATCATTCACATGAGTAGAATTCTCATACAATACCCTTTCACCAACTTACCACACTGTGGTGGAATATTTGTTATAGAGTATGAATAATATCCTCAGACTGTTACCACCAACCACGGTCCATAGCACACATTTGGCACAGTTTTTCCATACCCTCCCATTATCAACATAATACATATTTGGCATTGATGCAAGAATATTAGAGTATTGCTATTAACCACAGCCCGTCATTCACACCAATTGTATTTTTCCCATGCAGCTCCACATTCCCACCACCCCGCAATAGTGATGTATATCCACTCTAGCTCACAGAAGGACACTTTTGCATCTGTACCATCAACCATAATTCTTATCCATCTCTTGGTTCACTGTGTTAGTCAGTGCCTATATTATTCTCTAGCTTTCTTTCAATTGACATTTACTTCCCTAGATTAATCTTTGTAACTTAAGATTTTCAAAGTGTAGATGTCATAAACTGGAAGTAAGACAAGCTTTGGTTGGAAGTTGACCAGAAAACTCCAGAATTAGATCTACTGATGACGAAATGCCAAAAAGAAGGAGGGACATTCAGCTGTGAATAAAAATTAGAGCCTGTTTTTAAGAAACTGGTAGTTTTATAACAGATGCCTACTGATCAGTTACTAAAATAATTATGACTGTCATTGTTGTAAGTATTGTAAATGAGTATCAGGATCTGTTAGTGCTGATGCTGAGAGAGGTAGATCTTGCCTATATCTGTGATTTTTTCCCTCCTAGCAGAGTCTACCTCTCATTCTAGAGTTTAAAAATATATTTCCTTTCCCCACCTCCTTTGTAAATAGGAAAAGGACATGTGAATAAATGGCCACTGGGAGGTGAGAAGTCTGTGGAGGTGCTTCTGGGAAAGGGTTTTCACCCTAATAAAGAACGTCTGTTTGGGTAAGCCACAACTCTCCATGTATTGCCTGGTACTGCTATAACTATCTTATGAACAAAAAAGGAGAGCAGAAAAATGGGTAGTACCTAGAAACCTGATAGGATTACTGAGCACCTGAATTAACCCCGGGAAGATCCATCTCCAGATGGCTGGTTATGTGAAGAAATATATTTTATTGTTTAAGCCATTTAAATAACCATTTTCTCTTGCAGCTCAAAACTTCCTAAATGAAGAGGAGGCTTCCCTGAGGAAGAGCCTTTATTGATGATTTATGAAGGATGAGTAATTGTTGACTGTGCTGAGTGAAGAGGTAAAGAGACTATCAGGTAGAGGTACAATAGAGGGAAGGCTCCAAGGTAGAAGAAGCTTGTCAGACTTGTTAAAATAGAAATAACAGTGTTGAATAGAGCTGTGTTTTTGTGTTTTTTTAAATTTTTTTAGAAGAGTGATACAAGATGAAGCTGGAAAAGCAGGCTAATGCCAGACCATGCAAGAATCATATGACATGGCAAGGGGACTGAATTTTATCCTAAGAGTGGAACGTTTTTAAAATATTTTGAACAGGGGAGTGCCCTAGTTAGATATGTACAAAGGCTCAAGGCAAGTAGAAGCATTAGTGGAAAAGGAAGACAGTGAGCAAAACTGGAGAGCAGAAAGTAAAGGATAAAATGACATGTGGCTGCTCATTAGGGCAGGAAAAAGATATAGCAGGGACCTGTAGAAGATGACAGGAGCAAAAACAGTTCTGCCCACATTGACGTGGGTATGGGGATCTGCAACTCTTCCTTTGGGTTTCCTCTTCACTCCCAACCTTGCAAAAATGTTTATACAATTTTTTTAGATTACATATTGTTGCTGCCTCCCTTCGCCCCTCCTCCTAGCCTTTGTTATCTCCCTTTTCCAGCCGTTGCTATCCTTCACCGCCTACCTCAGAGCTGCCTGCACAGCTCCGCCTATCCACTACCGCCCCGTAGTTCATCCGCCCCCGCTCCTACCCCTCCCTTGACCCGACCTTATATAATCAAGTGTATTTCCGCAATAAAGTGGACTAGCTCACTCTCACAGGCTGTCTCCGTGGTTTTTACCGCGCGTCCCCCACACCTGGAGAACCTAGGCCTACGCGCTGGCCTAGGGGCTCACCACCGAGCCGTGGAAGCCCGCCCGGTCCTCGTGGGTTGCTAACTCAAAATAGCAAGCCCACAGTTGGGGGCTCGCCCGGGATCCTTTCCTTCCACCGCCCTCCGGCCCCTCTCTGCTGCTGCTGCTGCTGTCTACAGGCGACCATTTCAGCTCTCCAGGTAGGGACCCCATCACTGTCTTTTCTTCTCCCACTATGGGCGCCTCTCTCTCCTCACACCATACCCCTCAGGTTCGGCTTTTAGCTGCCCTGCTTGATACCAATGGAGTCCGCGTTTCCCTGAAACAGCTCCAAAAATACTGGGACCTGCTACTCCCTTTTAATCCGTGGCTCGCCACCTGCCAGCTCTGGAGCCCAGACACATACTCTCGACTCATAGATCGAGTCACCTCCGCCATAGAGCATGAAAAGCGGTCTTTTCCGCCCGGCCTGCTGCCTGCTCTAGTAGCCATACACGCCTGTCTCCTTGGTGCGCCGTCAGAAGCCATCCGAGACAAATCGGTTAAGCAACCCAATGACTATGAGCCCGATGATCCTGGCGACACAAATTCTCTGTCTGACCAGCTCGCCGCCGCTCTCGAGCGCGAACCTCCCTGCCAGCGCTCCCCACAACCCGCAGAAGCCGCTTCAGTAGCTCCTCAAAATAGCGGACTTTCTCCCTCTTCTTCCACCTCTGCCCAAAATGGCGCACTTCCGGCTTCTTCTTCACCTATATCCGAGCCCGCCGGCGGGAACAAAGGCGCTTCCTCTCACCTTTACCTGCCCCTCCCTGTCCCGTCATCTTCCGGCCCTGCCCCGGAAATAATGCAGCCGCCATCTTGGCCGGCGCCCGGAAATGACGTGACTTCGCCGCCATCTTGGCCGGCGCCCGGAAATGACGCGACTTCGCCGCCATCTTGGCCGGCGCCCGGAAATGACGCGACTTCGCCGCCATCTTGGCCGGCACCCGGAAATGACGTGACTTCGCCGCCATCTTGGCTGGCGCCCGGAAATGACGTAACTACACCGCCATCTTGGCAGGCGCCCGGAAGTGATGTAGCCGCTCCGCCATTTTGTCCAGTGCCCAAAAATATCCCGCCGCCAGTTTGTTGCCGCCTTGAAGCTGCTAAGCCATCATTCTCTCATCTGTTTCCCGCTACCGTTTGTCCCTTGCCACCACCGTATGGCAGCAGCCCCCCACCTGCTTCTAGCGAAGCACATTCTCCCGCCCCCCAGCTATACCCGCTCAACCCGCTGCCCACGCAGCAACGCCCTCAAACTTGGCTTCCCTTCACAGCAGAAGAAGTTAAAACTCTTCGTAAAGCCGTTAAAGAAGACGGCATTGATAGCCCATATGTTCAACAACTAATAGAAGAGTTGGGGGTTCAGCTTGTTCTTCCCTATGATTGGATTTCTCTAGCTCGTTCCATCCTTCAGCCAGGCCAGTTCCTTGAATGGCGCGCTCACTATCAAGTAGCTGTTGATCAACAAGTAGTGGAAAATGTTCAAGCGGGTGTCCAAGATCCAGCTGATGCCTACACAGGGGTTAACAACTATGCTGACCCCCGTTCCTATGTAAACATAGACCCAGGGTTTTGGCTCCGAGTGAAAGTTCTCATTCAGCGGTCATTCTCTTTAATTTCCACCAAACAATCCACCAAGTTCGCGCAAATGCTTCAAGGCTCGCAAGAAACCTTTCCGGCATTTGTCGCCCGCGTTATCGAAGCATGCCAAAGTAAAATTACTAACGAAGATGCTCAGTTTGCGTTAGCAAAAGAACTCATTCTCGATGGGTGCCTCGCACCCTTCTGAGCTGTCATCCTTCCTATCCGCGACAAGCCGATGCACGAATGGGTCCTAGCTTGTCGAGACATTGACCCACAGACTAAAGCACTTACTGCTGCCTTCGCTTCCGCCATGGCTGTCTCATCTGCCTCCACTTCTGCCTGCTTTCGATGCGGTCAGCCCGGTCATTTTGTTCGCGAGTGCCCTCAACCAGCAGCTCCCCGCCCTGCCGTAGCACTGCACAGACCAAGAGGTCCCCCCACGCCATGCCCGCGCTGTGGTAAAGGGTATCACTGGGCCCGCGACTGCTGCTCAGCGCAACGTTTTTCTCAGCCTTTAAACTTCCAGCGGGGCAGGCCTCAGCCCCTCCCCCAAGAGGCCCTCCACAAAGCTCCAAAACCCTAATGTGGACCATGCCTATCAAACGTCACCAAAAACCTTCACTAGAACTTAAAATAGAGGGACAATGGCTTGACGGACTCTTAGACTCGGGTGCCGAAATCTCTTGTATTCCCTTCGAAATCGCCGCTTTTAATCACTGGCCCCTCGAAACTGGCCCTCAAGTCATCGGCGCCACAGGAGCTGCTACTTCTTGGAAAACATCTCAGCCTCTGCATTGGAGCGACCGAGAGGGTAACGAAGGTCAAATTCGTCCACTCGTCCTCTCTTCAGTCCAAACCATCCTGTGGGGAAGAGATGTACTCAGCCAGCTAAAAGCTCGAATCACCACAGAAGCCTTCTTAGCTGCGCCGCCCCCCCCTTATAGGGGCCACTGCTCCTGTTTCAAAACCTGACCCTATCCCTCTGGAATGGGACACAGAGGAGCCCATCTGGGTCGAGCAGTGGCCCTTGCCAACTCACAAACTACAAGCTCTCTCTGCCCTCGTTGAAGAGCAACTACAGGCAGGGCATATTGAGCCGTCTACCAGTCCCTATAACTCGCCAGTTTTTGTCATCAACAAAAAGAACACAAGTAAGTTTCGCCTCCACGACCTTCGAGAAATTAACAAGCATATTAAGCCAATGGGGTCACCTCAGCCTGGTTGCCCGCATCCCACTGCAGTCCCCCAGCATTTTTATGCAGCCACTATTGACATCAAAGATTGCTTTTTCTCCATTCCTCTTCACCCGCGAGACTGTCCACGGTTTGCGTTTACAGTCCCGCGTACCAACAATCAAGGAGCAGCACTCCGATTCCAATGGCGAGTACTACCACAAGGCATGCGGAACAGTCCAACTATATGTCAGCTCTATGTCAATCATGCCATTGAGCCGCTACGCTCTAAGTTCCATCCAGAGCACACATACATCATCCACTATATGGATGACCTTCTTTTAGCAGCAAGTTCTAACACACTTCTCAATGATTTACTTTCTGCAGTTATGACGAACCTCTCAAGTCTTGGATTAATAGTGCAACCTGACAAGGTCAACCCCCAGCCACCTTTCCAGTTTTTAGGCTTTCATTTTCATCAATATATTCGGCCCACCAGCCCACAAATCCATGTTTCTGATCACATGACGCTGACTGAGCTCCAACGGCTTTGCGGACAAATCAATTGGCTTCGATCAGCACTCCCCATCACAACAGCGCAAATGCAACCCCTTTTCGAGCTCCTGCAGACTAAGTGCAGTCCATCCGCTGCAGTCGTTCGCCCCATCACCATCACCCCAGCTGCCAAAGAGGCCATCCAACAAGTAAATGCCGCACTCCAGCAATGCCGCCTAGAGCGATTCTCTCCCGATCTCCCAATCCTTGCCTTAGTTTTGCCAACACCAGTCACCCCAACGGGTCTCCTATGGCAAGATGGTCCTCTTCTCTTTCTACACACGTCAAAAAGTAAACTCCCAAAAATCTGCCCATTTACAAGGGCTTGGATCACATTAGCCACTGACTTAGTACTTCTCTCCATACAAACGTACGGCGTCCCGCCACACACCATTGTTTGGCCCTTTGATGCAAAAGAAGTTACTTCCCTTATCATGAATAATGCTCAAATGCAGAGCCTGATAGAGTTCTTTCGTGGCTCCTTCAACAACCACTATCCTCATCATCCACTGCTGCAAGGTGTATCTCAATTAGCATTTTTCAACCTGTTCCATCCGCTGCCCGCAAGAAAGCCAATCCCCTTTGCCATCACTGCTTTCACTGATGCCTCAAAAAGGGGCTTCGCTGCTGTCATATATGTGCCAGGAAAGCTTGAGCCACGACAGTTGATGTTTGCCAATCACCTTTCTGTTCAAGTGGGTGAACTCTTAGCTGTCGCTGCGGTCCTCAATCTTTACCCAGACCAGCCTCTCAACATCTTTACAGACAGCTTGTACACCTTACAGGTATGTCGCAGCCTCCCACTTGCTACCTTTCTACCCAGCGACTCATCTATAGACCAAGCACTCGCCTTTGTACAGCGACTGCTTGAAGAAAGGCAACAACCCTGGTTCATCGCTCATATCAGAAGTCACTCTGGCCTGCCAGGACCACTGACTCAAGGAAATGCCCTTGCTGACGCCTTAGCGTCCGGCCGCCATGTATACCCAGCTGCCATTCGAGAAGATTCCATTGACAAAACAAGACTAGGAGACTTCGTCAACCAAGCCAAACTTTTACACTCTCAATTCCACTTCTCTGTGCGATCTATCCAGAGGCTCTTTCCAGACCTCCCCATCGAAACATGCAAACATCTTGTGCGTTCCTGCCGAACATGCGCACCTTTGCTACCCCTTGGACCTTTGCAGCCCCGCGGAGCTAATCCCCGCGGCCTGCGGCCTAACTCCCGCTGGCAGCTAGACGTCACCCATGTTAGTGCTTTTGGGCGCCTTAAATATCTTCATGTTGCAGTTGATACCTTCTCGCACCTATGCTATGCCGTGCCCCTCACAGGAGAGAGTGCCAAACATTGCATCAAAGCGCTTCGGCAAGCCATTCTATTCATGGGAATTCCCTGGGATCTCAAAACCGACAATGGACCAGCCTATCGCAGTGCCACCTTTGCCAGCTTTGTGCAGATGTACCACATCACACATCATTTCGGCATCCCCTACAACCCGCAAGGGCAAGGAATTATTGAGCGTACTCACCAGCAGCTCAAGCTACTCATTCAAAAGGAAAAAGCTTCCTCTCCCCACAAGGCCCCTGCCGACGTCATTACTGCCTGCCTTATCCATCACAATCTCCTGGCCTTCGATGACAAAGGACTCTCCCCAACCCATAAACATTGGGGACCCATGTGGCAACCTTCGCAAGTTCCCCTTGTTCATTGGAAAGACCCCGCCACAAACCTTTGGCAAGATCCAGCTCCCTTGCTAGCACAGGGGAGAGGTTTTGCTTGTGTCTTCCCAGACTCCGAGCCACAACCGCTCTGGGTTCCTGGGCGCTACATCCGGCCTGCCACCGACCCCAAAGTTCCACCGAATGATGAACACACTATGCCCTCCGTAAGAGACAACATTGACTGCGGAGGCCCAGATGTCGCCCCATTCACTCAAATCCAGCACCAACCAGCCCCTCCCTGAAATGTTTATATTAGATAAGTGCTCTCTCCGAGTTTCCTTCTGCTGACTGTCCCTCCCCTATGAGGGCTCTCTTCTCCTTTCTTTGTCTTTACAGATTCCCCAAAAGGACTCACCTCTGCACAGTCTACAAGAAGAGCCTTATTGCCGCCTCTACAACCTGCTGCTGACAAGTGCCTAACCTCCACCGAAACGTGCCTTACAACTTATCAGAGAAGAACTCTCAGTGCAGATGCTCTTCCCACTCCCCTTGCACCCTCACCCACTTTTATACTTCTTTTTTATAGTCTTCATTTTTTTAACAATCTTTTCAGCTGTCTCGCGGCTACAGCCCCAGCAGATTGGAACCTCCGCTAATGCTTTCTCCTTGCTGTCGCCTTTCTACTTCTAATTGGCGTTTTCACCTCCCTCGTCGCCCTCCTCCCATGACCACCATGCGCCCCCAAGCAAATTCACTCGAGCCTACCTCTCCAACACCACCGTCCGCGAGAACCACACCAGCTCCTTCTCGCCGCGAACGACGTCGACAATACTTCCTTGCCCGCCGCCTAAGCCGTCTTTCCCTTGAAGATGATGACCCCATCGAGCGCCAAGTTCTCCAGCTCCTCCGACAGGCCCGCTCTGTTCACACCCCCGCCTCCTGTTCCCCTACCCTTCCCTACCTCATCCATCTCCTCATTCTCATGTTGTCTCTAGCCTCCTCTGCCCAAAGCTCCTCATCCCATCAGCCATTCAACTGGACCTTGCAGACATTCCCGGAAAAACGCATTCTCGCTTATAATGTTACTAGTGTCGCTCCCTCCTTTCTCACACACATCTGCCCTCTTGCTGGAATTTCTTTCCATCCTGAATGCCAAGTAAGCAACATCAGAAAAGCGAAAGTAGGTCACCACTCCTCCTCATCCTGTCGAGGCGGGAATACAGCATGCCTGCTTTCTCGAAACAACCGTCTCCTTGGCCCTCAATTCAACCCTGTGTCTGGTTTTTACATCTGTCCTGCTAGTGCTCGAGGTTGTCATGACCCATCACACTTCTACTGCCCCTCTTGGGGATGTGTGACCATGGCCCATGGATGGTCCGGTGCCCCCAACAGAGACCCGTATCTCTCTCTCCAAGTAGCCAACAATTCCCATTGGGACTTCATTTGGCTGACAGTAAAAAACCCAAACGACGATACATGGCTGGCCGCTCGCCCCTATGGACTCCGGTTGTATATGAGCAACTATGATCGTGGCGCTTTGTTTGAAATCCAAAAGCGTGTTGTCTCCACCCCACCCTCTGCTATTGGTCCCAACCACATCCTTAACCCTCCTCCCTCACCCACTGTTCACCTTCTTCCGTCCTCATCTACCCCCCTCAAAATCTCTTCCACCTCGGCCGCCGTCGTCCCTTCTACAAGCCCCACTTCCCCCCCCCCCGCTTCAGGTATACAACCACATCCTCTCATCCCCTCTAGTCCCTACTTCAAACTCCTAAACGCCTCCTATTCCTCTCTCAACGCCTCCCACCCCAACCTCACTCGCTCTTGCTGGTTGTGTCTTTCCCCCAGCCTCTCCCTCTATGATCCACTTGCTATCCCTTCACCACTCTTTACTTCCTCCACCGACGATTCCCCCTCTTCCTGCAATTGGAATCAATCTACTCATGTCCCACTCACTTTTACGCACATCTCTTCCAAAGGTTTATGCATTCACCCCCGTTCCTCCCACACTCCTAGCCTTACTGCCTGTACCAACTATACCTCCCCAAACATCTCTGCCAAATACTTAGTTCCCCTAAACACCACCCAATGGCTCTGCTCTTCCACCGGACTTACCCCATGCTTATCTGTTGCCACACTTAACAAGACCAAAGAAACGTGTGTTCTCATCCTCCTCACGCCTCGAGTCATCTATCACACTCCTCTACATTTCTTTGAAGCCTTTGATCACACTCAAGAAGCTATCTACCTCCACAAACGTGAACCTATTACTGCTGTACTCACTGTCACTTCCCTCCTAGCTACAGCTGGAGCTGCCACTGGTGTTGCAGCCCTAGCCACACAAGCCTCCGCCCTCCAAAACCTCAGACAAGCAGTAGACTCTGATATCATCTACCTCCGAGATGCAGTCAAATATCTTAAAGACTCCCTCAATTCCCTTTCAGAAGTTGTCCTGCAAAACCGCCGAGGCCTTGACCTCCTCCTCCTCAAAGAAGGTGGCCTATGTGCAGCTCTGGGAGAAGAATGCTGTGTCTATGCCAACTATACCGGTTTAGTAGACTCCAGCTTAAAAGAACTTGAAAAAGGTCTCAACCAGCGCCGACTTGAACGAGCCCAAACTGCTGGTTCCTGGGGCTTCCTGCAGCCCCTCCTCCCCTATCTCCTCCCGCTAATAACCCCAGTTCTGCTCATCATCCTAGGTCTCACCGTTGGTCCTTGGGCCATTCGACGAATCATCCGCCTTGCCAAAGATCACGCTGACAGTGTATTTTCCTCGTTTGTTCAAATCCATTACCACCGTCTTGCTACCTCTGATCTCGCTCCTCAATCTCGCCCTTGTCCTCGCCCCCCTTCCCACCGTACTTCCCACCTGTGAAGCTGCTTGCTGTGAAACTCCCTGACCTTAGCCGCCGGCACGGGTTTGTTTCCCTCGGCATAAAGGGCTTGGGTGCACCCTCCGCCCCCCTTTATTGCTATATGTCTGAGAGTCCTTCGCGGTTAAGCCAGCCACAGCGCTATCCACCCCAAAAAAGCGTGCGCAACATCATGTTAGATATTTCGTCTAGCACCGGCACGCACCGACCCTAAGGGCTATGCATACATTCTGGCCAAATGATATGTCATTTGCCCATCGCCAGTCAATTCTACCCCCTTTTTCTCTCACCCTCCACAGCCCATCCCCCTACTCTCTCACGCCCTTTTTTTTTATAAAACAAAAGGAGCAATTGTTGCTGCCTCCCTTCACCCCTCCTCCTAGCCTTTGTTATCTCCCTTTTCCAGCCGTTGCTATCCTTCACCGCCTACCTCAGAGCTGCCTGCACAGCTCCGCCTATCCACTACCGCCCCGTAGTTCATCCGCCCCCGCTCCTACCCCTCCCTTGACCCGACCTTATATAATCAAGTGTATTTCCGCAATAAAGTGGACTAGCTCACTCTCACAGGCTGTCTCCCTGGTTTTTACCGCGCGTCCCCCACACCTGGAGAACCTAGGCCTACGCGCTGGCCTAGGGGCTCACCGCCGAGCCGTGGAAGCCCGCCCGGTCCTCGTGGGTTGCTAACTCAAAGTAGCAAGCTCAAAATAGCAAGCCCACAACATATGAAATTAATATGTAAGTAATTAAAATATATCCTAAAATAGTATAAAATGAAATAAGCATTTTATAGTCCTTTGCTTATTGAGGAGGCTTTTCACTTTTATTACCTCATATCTAAGGTCATAATAGATACACTTAAGATGATGCTCAATGATAGGGGTAGTGGGTAGAAATTCATATTTCAAGAATACTCCTTAATGATTTCAATATATCTTACTGACTTATTATATTGGTTAGCCAATGGAGTGCTGATGCAAAATACCAGAAATTGGTTGGTTTTTATAAAGAGTATTTAATTTGGGGTAAGAGCTTACAGATACCAGGCCATAAAGCCTGTTACTTCCCTCACCTAACTATTTCCACGTGTTGGAGCAAGATGGCTGTCGACGTCTGCGAGGTTTCAGATTCCCTGGGTCTTCCCTTCCTCAGGTTTCTTTTTCCTGGGCTCAGGTTTTCTCTCTTTCTGGGGCTTGCTTCTGTTTCCTGTGAGAGCTTACTTCCTGGGGCTCCAGTTTAAAGTTTCAGCATCAGATTCCAGAATCAAAACTCCAAAACCAAAAACCCTTAACTCTGTCCTTTGCCATACCTTTTATCTGTGAGTCCCCACCTGCCAAGGGGTGGTACTCAACACCCTACTGACACAAGAGATTTAGATAAACCTCTAAATCCAATATAATCTCATATGCCCAGAGGAAAAGACCAGTTTACAAACATAATCCAATATTTCTTTTTGGAATTCATCAATAATATCAAACTGCTACACTTGCTATCAGAATTGAACAGATGTTCATCTTTTCCATCTCGTCATGTGGCTGATAAGGAGCTCCACTAAAGTGGCAGTTCTGCCATTTTCTTGTGTGCTTGTTCTTGAATCATAATCTTTGATCTACTGGCTGCTGTGCAGGAATATCCTAAAGTCGCTTGTTCATTCTTTTAAGTTTAGCTAACAATTAGATAAGGTAGTATGTAAATCCTCTTAATCTGGCACAGTTGAATTGTGATAATTTGCAATATGCTAAAAGCAAAAAATGAGTGAGGTCACCCTTGTCGACCTCTCTATAATATAGAAGTCCCAGCCCTGGGCTGCCTACATTCCATTCATGACTTACAGCATCTGGCAGATAGGACAGGGTGATGGTGTCGGCGTTAACACAAGTATTAAATATTAGTAAAATTCAGTCTTTTAATTTAGGTTAATCATGTATTTAGGTCTTAGGTTGTATCCTGTAGAGGCAGAGCCTGTATGGGTATTCTTGTACATGGAATTTATTGAAGAGGTTTTCTGAAGAGAAACCTATCTCGGAGCCAGGGAAATGCTTGTGATGTGGGCTATGGGTGAGAGGCTCTTTGTCTCTTCAGAGATAACCTAAGCTCTCTGACTTGTGGGTGTGACAGTAAGAGGCTGCAGTCCTGCCCTTGGTAACAATGGCAAGGACTCCAGTCCCAGGAAACAGTTTAACAATGCAAGGTCTATAAACTTTAAGTATTTAGGGGAATGCAAACCAAATATGCTAAAAGCTTATCTAGAATGTCTGAAGTCCATGCTAAAAGCTTACCTAAGATATGGAAAATATATATGCTAATTCAAGCCTATTGAAAACTGAAACAAAGGGACCATTTGGCCTTTCCTCTCTCTATAAAAAAATTTTGAAAATCTTGTTCAGGGCTCAGGATTGAAACAGAAAGCTCCCGAGTCTGGCCGGCTGTCAATAAACCATTTTTCCTTCTCAAAATCATTCCTGAGTCCTGGCCTCTCTATACACAAATAATTGAACCTCTCTCAAATTCTACAACACTTGGACAGGTGAGGAAGTGAGGCAAGAACATGGCTTCAGGAGAAGTATAGCCTAATCCTGTCCTTGTGGGTAACTTGAGAGTATGAATTATACCACATTGGCCATCTCACATGGAGATAAGTCTTCTGGAGTGTTATATGTCAGTATTAGTGAATTCATAACCCAGGAAGGACATAACCTCTCAAAGTGTCTTCTTGGCCAGGTGGATCTTGTCAGTCAAGGACAATCCTCCAGAGAATAACATAGGTGCAAAGCATTAGCAGCCAACTGCAGCAACTGGGGAATAAGTACACCAGCTTGGCGGAGGGGAATTGGGGTGGGGCATCACCAGCAACTGTTATAATATATGAGCAGGAATCAGTGTTTTTCCAGTATCCCACTTTGAAGACCATTGACCTATTGTAGAGCTTTCCAATTTTAGCTCTATTGATACTTTGGGCCTGATAATTCTTGATTGGAGGGGCAGTCTTATGCGTTATAAGATGTCTAGTAGCATCTCCAGCCTCTGCCACTCCATGCCCATTAGTAATTCTCTCTTCCCCAAGCTGTAATAGCCAAAAATAGCTCCAGAATGGGGAAAATAAATGTCCTACCAATTCAGAATATTTGCCTATATCAATAGGGAAAGAAATAAAACTGGTTTATTACTGAGTATGCACAACAGTGTACATGCATATAGGTAGTCTATAAATAGACTACAAAGTCAGGAAAAAACCCACAACATGTGCAGTAATGCAGGTATAAATTTCACTTACAAATTAAGGTAGCTATTTGTTTTATTAATTGTGCTCTACTGAAAGTTAATACAGTTTACCTGCTTAAAAGACAAATGGTTACACCTTGAGTCTCCCTGAAAGACAAACATATACCTAGAGATGGACTCTGAAATTAACTCCAGGAATGCATTTATATTTCAAGGGGTTATGAGGTCTAACACCTTCGAGAAATCTCAGCATTGTAGACTGAGCTTCTCTCATATCTGTCGAGACTAGTCTACATCCCGAAGGTAAAAGAAAGATTTCAGACCAACTATTTTTTCAAGGAGACTCTTTCAAGAGGAAAAGAGAAGGCAACTAGCTTCCCCTCCTTTATAAGCAAACATAGTTCATTTGAAAGAAATTCCCCCTTAAACCAAGTATGAGATTGCCAAATGTTTGGGGAAGTGGGAGAACAAAATCACCCCAACTGAGAACTACTGGCTGAAAGCATGGCGTTTCATTGAATTGGGGTGACAAGGTTTTATAGTTAAGTGGCAACGTGAAGTCAAACAACCTCAAGGAAAGTCATGGGAAGAAAAATGAGCTTTGCCTGTAACACAGTTTGGTTTTGAATTAAAACTGCTATTTTGATTATGGACTCATTTTGTTGCTATTAAATCCTAATATCATTAGAGGCCTAACATTGAAAGAGAATAGGCATGAACCTCAAAGGGAGGAAAATATTCTCTGTCCCCTTCTTTCTATATTGGAATTGAGCATTAGAAATTATTTCCTCTCGTCTGGAATAGCCTTAATGGCCTTGTTCTGATTATCCATTTTTGTGTGTGTGTGTTCTTAGGAAATTGCTCTTGAAAATCTCTCTGACCCTTACTTTTTTTCTTTTCTTAATCAGTACCATTTATGTCTGTCTGATAGAAATCTACTTTCCTTTATCTGCTTTGTAATATATAGATAAATTTGTGTTCTTTAAAGCTCAATGCCAGATTTAAGTATGGCAAGAAACTGGTAAATCTAGAATGACTAGAAATGTCCCCTATCCTTACATCTTAATTAGGGGTGTTATTATATCACCAGATGTCAGAAATAGCCCAGAAAGGCAGAACCAGGAGTCCTTTATGCTGATAATTAGAGGATATGATAATGGGAGGAAATTAGAAGTATTGGGCCGTGAAGCATCATACAATTTTGATGGACGGTCCTTGCTTTGGTGTAGATTTAGAAGTGAAGTATTTTCTTCTTCTACTTGAGCCAATAAAATCTCCTGAGATAGTGAAGGCAGAGACCAAACTCTGTAATTTCATAATGTTAAGATGACATGATCTTAAAAGAGAGGTTCTTGGTACAAGTACCTGGCAGACATTCATGAGATGTCTGAGCATTTAAATGTCATCTATACATGTACAGTACTATAGAATCCCAGGCATGTATCTAGACAATCTGCTCCATATATTTGGCACTATTTCAGTGCATAAAAGACAATTGTCAATTTCTAGTTCAAGTTCTGATAACTGTAGCATGTGAGGAACCAATGCAACAATGGGTCAAAATGCAAATGACTAGAAATGAGCAGGATTGCCTTCCTGTTTATACCCAGACATGGTGTTTACAGCCTATTTTCTTAGCTGCATGTTTTGTTTTTCTAGGCTCACTTTATAATAGTGTAGGGGGAAAAAAGCTTCAGTCGAAAACTAGGCATTGTCTGTATCTCACCTGTCTGCCTTACCATATTCTTATTCTATAGGAGATATTTTACAACTCTGTTAATTATAATTAGTAGGCAGGCATGCAAATTCTGTTCTGTCTGAGGGAGGTTCAATCTACTCCTCCTCTGTGGAAAACAATTTTGTTTTTATTAGCAATTCATTTTAGCATTCCTTTAATCCATACAAATTTGTGCTTTTTTTGACTTTGACTTTTCCTTTGCATAGGTTATATCTGCTGCTTCCCTTATGAGTTAGTACATGTTCATCTTTAACCATGTCATTTTTATATTTGTGAGAGAATTATGATTTTACCTTTTCCCAAAAATTATCTTTTTAATGGATTTAGTTCTATTTGGCTCTGGAATGGTGGGTATATGCTCCATGGTTCAAAACTATGGTTATGCTAGAATCTGGATATCTGTCACATTAGTAGATAGAATCGGATTTTAGGTTTTGTTGCCTGGGCTTCCCCTATCCCACCCTGTCACCACACACGTGCAAAGCTTAGATGTAGTTAATTTCCTTTCACAGAAATTATGCCTTTTGCTTATTCAACTTGTACAGGCACATTTTCTTTTTTATGCTTTCTTTAGAACAAAATGAAATGACTGATTTGCTATAAATAGGAAAGAAATCATGAATATTGCCCCATTGTTTTGACAGTTCAAAAGATTGCAGGGCTTAAAATATTGGTCAGGAAATCTAGGTTCTATGAGCTAATAACAGTCCCCTTGGATTACTTATTTGAATTGTTTTCATTTTACAGCATTAATGAGACCACCAACTATTGTGTAACAAATTCATCAGCTTAGATGTTTGGCAGCAAGGAAACTATAGATAGCAATACCAAAATAAGCAATGTAAAGCTTGTTTCCCTGATTGACAGTCACTTTTCCTAAGAATATGGCAGGGACAATTAAATCTATGAAAATAAAAAATGTCATTCTAGCCCATCTCTGTTTTTACAAAGCTCTCCTTCACTGAAAAATCACACCTAAAGAAATATGTCTTCTTGGCAGCACCACTATCTTTCTTGATGAGATATGAGCATATTGGAGTTGAATCTCATGTGAAATTATTGATTGCATTAAACTGAGAGAAGGAGAAAATGAAAACGAATTCAGTTCAAGCTAACAAAATACGGCATCAGAGACATGGGAGACCAATGGATATAATCATCATGCCTCATTTTTATACATAAAGGTCACAAACACCTAGGAGATGTCTTGTGTTCAAATGGAAAGTAAGAATGCAATGTATACAGAGCTATCTGAAGGCCTGATTGCATTTATTTTTGGAAGGAGAAGGTGCTATTGATACAAGCACTTGTATAATCCAAGGGTTTCAAAGCAAACCTAAGGTGTTTTATGAACTTATGAACATATGAAATATGCCCCACATTTTAAGATGTTCTTGACTTTGTAATAAAAAAAAAAAAGAAGTAGCAATAATAAAGCATATCTACTAAAATGTGTGGGCCTTTTGAAAGTATTTTTAATGCTTGGTTTGGAATCCCCACCTTGATTGAAAGTAAAACTTTAACCCTACTCGTCAATATGAATAGACTGATTAGAGCTCTTTGTGGTCTGTCTTCCCTTTCCTGCTTTCAGACTCTCAAATTACTTTCCTTTTTGCCTCTTGTTATTTCTATTCTATTGTCTATATTGGTAATGGCTTGGTCCTTGCATTGTGGTCTAGGAATAGACTTGAGAGGTCATTGGTGCATCCTGTGAGTCTGGGAAGGTCTGCATAACATCCTACCAGAAGATGGTTGCCTGTCAGTTTCACGCCCCTAGTATGGAGAGATGACAGGGAACAGAGATATCAGCCAACTAAGACCCCTGCTCCTTCCTTCAATATATTTATTCAGTACCTTATGTGACACACATTGATAAGAATGGGATTCATTAGTAAACATATAGGCTCAGCTCTTATCTTCAGAGAGTTTAACGAATAAGTTGGAGATTAAACAAAGAGTTCACAAATGTTCACAAATACCATTCTTCACATCAATCCAGGCACAGAAAATCCTTCTTAATTCTTTCACGGTCCTTTCTGAAAAGTTGCTTTTCCTCACTTATTTATGAAATGAGCCTGATGTTATCAGATGTATGTTTGTAATTTTCTGCTTTTTTTTTTTAAAGATTTATTTTTATTTATTTCTCTCCCCTTCCCCACCCCTCTGCAGTTGTCTTCTGATCTCTGTGTCCATTTGCTGTGTGTTCCTCTGCATCCACTTCATTCTTGTCAGCAGCACTGGGAATCTATGTCTCTTTTTGTTGCATCATCTCACTGCATCAGCTCTCCATGTTTGAGGCGCCATTCCTGGGCAGGCTGAACTTTCTTTCGCACTGGGCAGCTCTCCCTATGGGGCACACTCCTTGCGCATGGGGCTACCCTATGTGGGGGCGCCCCTGCGTGGCATGGCACTCCCTGTGCTCATCAGCACTGCGCGTGGGCCAGCTCCACACAGGTCAAGGAGGCCCTGGGTTAGAACCATGGACTTCCCATGTGGTAGGCGGATGCCCCATCCATTGAGCCAAGTCTGCCTCCCTGTAATTTTCTGCTTTTTAGTTCTTTTCGGATAGAATCACTGTTGATTAACGATGAGGGTAAAGGGGAAATCATCAGGAAAGGGAGAAAGGTAATAAACAGGAGTTGGGGAAGATAATTAGGATCTCACTAAAATTTCCTCTCTTTGAAGAATTAGGAGGTCTAAGTGGTAAAAGTGTATGCAGAGTATGATAATGTGCCATGCAGTTCTTAATGCTACTATTGTAGAGAAACAGCCAAAGAGCTCAGTTTCCTCAATGCTGTTATGCGCAGCAGTAAAATCAATAATGATTATAGCAGTTATCTTAAAGTATTACCAATAAAAGAAAGAAAAGCATTTCTATTAAAAGGAATTACAGCAGCCTTTAGGCTATTCTCAGAAATTTAAGGGACTAAGTATTATTTTGTTCTCTGCTGACATCTAAATTCTGAAGCAGGAACATGTGCTTCATTGCAGAAAAGCAAAACATACATGAATCTGATTCCCTGTATGCTCTTGTTCACCTTTCTTGCTGACCAATCAACTTGGCAGTATGGTGAAATAGAATTTTCCTGGACTTGGGGAGGTTAGCATTCTCCTTTTAGAAGATCATTTGGAAGATAATGTCAAGTGATTTATATTGATGTAATTCTTGAATAATTTTTCTTCTTTAATGCTGCCATAACTCAGTCTTTATGCCCTGTGAAAATAGATGAACATGTAATAATGAATCAAACTCATGCCTCTTCTGAATGGCAACAAGGGCTGGGAATATGGAGCTATTCTGTGTCCATTGGAATGTGCTTATGGAAGCTGGATTGCTCACTGTCATAGACAAGGTAATCAAACATGGCACAAATAGAAATCCAAATCAATCTCTTAATCAATGACTCACTCGAGCAGTTTTCTCCCAGCCCTGCAAACAACTTGGCAATTGCTTCTCTTGGAAATGTTTGGCTGGCACTGGAAAGTTGAGATCTGGTGCATTTTACATAAGATGAGGAATTTCAGAGAGAAGAAGTTTGCAACAATGACAAGAAATTTAACCTTTGGAATAGGTTCCTATGATTTTTTTTTTTTTCAGGGTAGGTTTAGCTCATTTTTCAGGGGAGAAATTAAGGTTAACGGAAGGTAGTTTATCCAAGGTCACATAACTATTCAACTAGAATTCAAGCCAATTCTGATTTATACAAAAGCCTGTAGTTTAACCCACTCTTCTATAGTCTGTATTTATCATTCAGGAGGCCACATGGAGATGGAGCTAACATTCAAGATGTGTTTGTAGGTTTATTGTATGGCATTAACATGCTAAGGTTGGAAGAAATTTCTAAAATCTCAAATCCATGCCTCTATATTTATTAATAACTATTTGCTTATATAACTTGATTATACAGACAGATAATGGAAATTAATTACTTACTATGAAGCTTCCTAGCACATTCAACACCCAAGAGTTCCCACTTAGCTCAGGTTATTTGCTTTGCTTCCTTTTCTCTTCTCCTGTACCTTCTAGGTTTTTCTTACCCTACCATCTTTTACCCTCTGCTAGTGTTCCTCTTTCTTTTATTAATTGTTGAAAAAATTATCTTCTCCCTAATGGCCCTAGCTGAATAATGGGCTTCCTTTCAACAAAGAAAAAGTAAAATGATGAACTCACGATTTGTTCACAAATTTTACTTTTCCCTTTTTTTGAGGAATTCTAATCATTTACTGACTATCAACTGTCATCAAGGCTGTGAATATGACAGGTATACAGAGAGCTATTGTTTGGAGGGGGACAATCTTAACCAAAACAGCATATCCTTGACACTTCTTAAAGAGAAAATAATGAACAATCATGAACATCTGCCCTGGGTAAGGCCTTGTTGTGGGATTTGGGGGTTTAACGATGCAGAAGGCAATGTATCCTTGTCCCTCTAGACAAGATTTAATCTTCTTGTTACGTGTTCCGATAGCTGTCTGTGCTACTTCCTTCATGGCATTTCTCACAGTTACAATTATTTTTCGGTCTGTCTTCTCCCAATAGGCTGCAAATCCATGAAGGTGAGCACCATGGCCAATCTGTTAACTGCTATGCCTTAAGAATAGTGCCATGGGGTTGTATTTAATAATGTATTTTTTAATTGAATCGACTCTATCACCAGCATAGTGGATTCAATTATCACTTGGACACTTAGCCTTGTGCAAGATTTTGTGCTTGGCACTATGGGTTAAAAAGAAAAAAGAAAAACCCTTCCCTTTATTGTACTCATAATTAAGTGAGAACAGAATCAAACAGATGCATATTACACTATTAAAAATACAATAGCATATGCAGGATGTTATGCTGTTTAGGTAGTAGTAGTAAATATTAATAATAATTTAGTCACCACTGATTGAAAACTTACCAAGGTGTAACGTGCCTTATATGATGTCAACCATACATTCTACCTAGGACTGAAATCACCTCCATTTGTACAGGTGATGCCTGGACCTGTTCTAGTGTTGTAGAATTTGAGAGAAGTTCAATTATTTGAGTATAGAGAGGCCAGGACTCAGGAATGATTTTGAGAAGGAAAAATGGTTTATTGACAGCCGGCCGGACTCGGGAACTTTTGTTTGAATCTCGAGCCTCGAACAAGATTTTCAAATGTCTTTTATACAGAGAGGAAAGGCTAAATGGTCTTTTTGTTTCAGTTTTTAATAGGCTTTAATTAGCATATATCTTTTTTACATCTTAGGTAAGCTTTTAGCATGGACTCCAGATATTCTAGATAAGCTTTTAGCATATTTACTTTTTGCATTTTTCTTAAATACTTCAAGTTTATAGCCCTTGCATTGTTAAACATTTCCTGGGACTGGAGCCGCTTTTACTGTCCCTAAGGGCAGGACTGCAGCTTCTTACCGTTCTACACCCACAAGTCAAACAACTTAGTTATCTCTGAAGAGACAAAGAGCCTTCCACCCATAGCCCACATCATTCCTCCTCTTTTGCCAAAGTTTAACTTGCTAAGCTTTAGCATAATTATTGTTGGAGCTATGAGGTGGATGGCTGTTTGTTGTTTTGATTGATTATTTATCAGTCTTTAGTACAGCATCTAGGACTGTTTTTAGAAGTTTAGAACTTTTCATTCTGGACAGCAGAATCTTGGGCAGGGGCTTCCTGCAGTTATTCTGCTGCTACTGGCACTCACGTGGATTTTTGGTCAGGTTCCAGATCCATCTATTACTTTTATTTTACTTTTAAAGAGTTTACACCTTTAATTTAAAAGGGGTGCTGAAGGGAGACGATCTCTTTTCTGTAACTGCTTTTTGCTGGCTATGGGCTGTAGTTATTGCCTAATAAGGTGTAAAACTCTTTAATTTATTCTAACTGGAGGAAGATGGATCTGGCATTCTGTACGAAGTTGGATGAAGTTTTTATATGGTTAATAAGATGTTCACTCTGAAAGAAACAAACTTAATTAAAAATTTGGAATACCTGTTTTTAAAAGAGGACACATTGGATTACAGAGGTAGACAAGGTTAGGTGCCTATAAAGATGGCATTCTTTAAAAGCTTGTGGGAACAGCATATATATATATATTTTTAAGTTATCTATCTTTAGAGAGAAATTGCAACAGACACTTAGCTTTGTCTGAAGACACATTCTAAGCTGTTCAATGATTGACACTCATTCGCTCTGTCAGATGCTCTTGGTGGAACTGGCACTTTTTGGGCAACTGGCTTTACTCAGGATTGGGCAACTGGCTTTACTCAGGATTTACTAATTTGGAAATACTTTTAGTTTTCACCTGTGAGAGTGATCAGAACTACAGAATAAAGATTTTTACACTTTGGTTTTTATTGTACAATTTTTAGCAATTTTGACTTGTTCAATAGGTGACTCACTATCAGCAAGCAAGCTTCACTTTTGTTACACAGCAGAGTACAGCAGAATATAGAAGTTGGCTGAGACTGGCTGAGACTGCCACCTTATTTTATAGACATGTTATTAACTGTTTAGAAAATGATTTTACTAGGAATTTAACATGTCTAATATACTTCTGCACTTGATTTAAAATAGAAAAGATAACATTACAATTATTAGGCATATATTTAGTACAGGATAAAAGTACAGCACTTAATATTAACGAATGTATTACTTAATGCATAAGGATTTAGAGTTGCAATTATTAGTTTTGAGTTTCAGGTTTGTAATACTTTACATATTATTTCTCCATGAGAGCAGGCCATAATGCCAATTGTGTTTAAGTTCTACTTACAGTATCTTGGTATTATGGCTCCACTTAGCATGTTCTTCAACGCAGTGAGCAAGTTGCAGCATCCTTCATCTTAGAGAGATTTTTCAGTATTCTACTAGCCTGGTGCATAGTGCTCTCTGGCACCATGGAACAGTGCCAGTTTGGAGGCGATATCTATTGTACACTTGGCTGTACCGAGTTATTATTGGCTGCAGGAGCTTGAAACTGCAATATAGTTTCCATTGACTTCAGGAGCAGAACTAGAGACTGATATAGCACATATTTTTAATTGAGGGGTCAGTGACCAGCTTAGCCAATAACTCACATGGAGAGGCTACTTGTAATGTATACAAGGCTTGGTTCGAATGCACAAGAGTTTGATAATGTTAACATTTATTTTTTGTTTATATATATATTTTAAACAATTTAATGCAACACATCATATATTAAATGACTGTCTACTTACACAATTTTATTATGAAGATAACAGTAGGTACTTTACTTTAGTAATAGAGGAAAAATATTATTTTTCATTGTTAAAATGAAAACAGAAGACTTCTAATATAATTAAGATAACTTTTTATTACTATTTATTTAAATGTGTACTTTGCAGTGGCCTTCAGACAGGTTTATTATCATGAAGTTATTTCTGCTACTAATAACTAATTTAAGTTTTAGTTAACAATGACTTTTCTAGAACTAGAACTATTTAAACATTTTCAGTTGGAGGATGTTTTACAAACTCTTTATAATTGACTATAACTACATTGATTAGCCACTTCATGTTTAAATAAACTTACTAAATTACAATTACTAATGAAAAAAAATGTATTCTTTATTTAAGAGAGCATATTTACAATCTTTTTTTAGCTTAATTTTACTCATTAAAGATTTTATACATAATGTTAATTTAGTTTATAAATTAACTATTGGAGATTACACTCAAGTTAAATAAAATTGAAACTATAATAGTTTATGCAAGGAATGTTCTCTTTTTCTCTTACAGGAAGCTAAAAACTTCTTTTTTTTAAGTTATGAAAATTATTAATTTAAAAGCATATTGACTACCAGGTTTTAAAACACATTACACAATTACTTAATTTTTTTAAAATCATAACTCAGGAAAGATCTTTCTATAGTTTTTATGGACTTTCTTTTACTAATTGAAATTTGTTAATAGAGCCACTAATTATTTTTATTTTGTTGGAAAGAAATCTTTTGGAAGAAAATAAGGCTCACCAGATTGTGGAGAAGAAAATAATTTATTTTCAATTTTGCAAGAAGGGGTGCAGAGCTAGATATGGCTGGTGCCACGAACAAAGAAAAATGACATAATTTATACTTTTAAGCTTAGCATGCACGCTCTTCTTTTGTTTTTCTATAGATTGGATACTTCAGAAGTTACAGCTTATCTGAGATTTAACTTTTCTACGCAAAAGTTTGATTTAACTGCTTCTTCTATCACATTTCAACCATTTTAGTTTTCACCTGCTCTCTTTTGTCAAATAAGGAATAGAATTAAGTGCTGAAATGGCACTAACTTAGTTAGCTTTTTCTTAGGCATCTTTTCACTGCCTATAGGACTGGCTTAAACTGGTCTCCTCTACTGCTGTTTAACCCGGGAGTGGGAGATTGAGGCAGCAGGCCACCAGGTCACATCAACATTTTTTTAATGTGAAAATTAACTTAATTTTTTTTTTTTTTTTGCATTTTATGGCTGACAAAGGTTTAAACTGGGAAATTACTAGGCAAACTGATTCTTAATTCCCTAGCTTAGTAGATAGGTTTAATCTGCTACACTTAGTCTTGCCTTTAAAGCTTTTGCAAAGGAGGCTCTTTCTCAATTGTTTTTATAATTAGATTTTTATGACTTTTTCATCTTGCTTAGTTTAATTTGGGCTTTAAGAATATTTATAAATATAACTGCATATTTAATTTTTAACAATTTGAATAGACCTCTTTTAAGAATTTTTATTTGTTAATTTGATATTATTCTGATGTATGAAGACATACATTGAGCATTTTTTAAAATGGGCAGACACAAACAGTTAGACACAAACACAACTCATTGATATTACTTATAATTTGCATTATTTTATATACTGTTTAGCTTAATTAATTAAGGGTCCAGAAATACATATTACTTATATAACTGCATATTTAACCTCAACAATTTGAGCAAATAGGCAGACATGAATAGTTTGACACAACAACATGACTTTAGTTACTTTAAACTTTTCAAAGACTTTTGAAACTCTTCTTAATTTGCACTATGACTATGCAGTTTACTACAAGAATTTTCTTTCTTACTTAATGGATTGTAATAACTAAAATGTTCTTAATGCCTTAGCACTATTTTGTTTTAGAACTTTATATTTTACTTTGAAATTAGCAGAATTTTGGATAAGCAACAAGATTAATTTTATATATATTTACTGAGGCTATTTGAAGCCTCAGGGAGACAGACTGCTTTCTCTCATGAATTGCTACTCTTAGGAATACTGACTGTCAAGGCAGGAGACTTCTTTTCCTTTACCCCCCTTTTTGGTTTTGGAGATAATAAAACTCCAGTGGTCATTTAACTTTATTCTATCAGGCAGCAATTTATTTAGTTTACACTTGGATTCATGAGAGAAAGGGTTACTAATACCAGGAGAGGAGACAGTGATGTCTCAGCTCTTCTCTGGCCTATAGGGGCAGAAGCTATTATGAAATAACCATAGGCAAAGGCAAGGGGTGAGGTTAGACTTGAAGTAACCATAAACTAAGGAAAGGTAAAGTTTAGAGTTTACACTTAATAATTTCAAGCTAAATTTACCTAGCTATAATTTCAGTTATTACCTTTCTACTGTTTTATAATATAAATGCATTTATAAATGATTTTAACTTAGTTACAGTTTTTATTAATTTTTTTTTAAAAAAACCTATTAATTTTATAACACTTTTAAATACCTTTCTTTTGACTTATAACATATTAAATGAACTTAACCATTATTTTAATTTTTCTTTTAAAGTAAAAGAATAAATCTCTTGCAGTTAGTTTGAAATAAAAAGCTACTTTTCAGGATTTGATTTCTAGAACATAAATGTTCTTTTAAAAGAGGTAAGACTCTTCTTTAAACACCGAGGAAATGACGAGGTTAAAGCACAAGAAGCTATTGATAAAAGATTTTCTTTGTATATTGATCTTATTCAATTTTAATTATAAAAATTTTTTTCTACAAACTTTCTACACTTTCAGTATTTATTCAGGTTCTGTTCCACACTTTACTCTTTCTAATAATCAATCATTTTATCTTAGGACAAAATCATCTTTTGTTTCCTTAACAATAAAAACACACTCTATATATCTCACATACTAAGTTACCAGGCAAATTTCTTACAACATATAATTGCCATTAATAATAAACAAGTTTGTTAAAATAATGAACTTTTCTTCACTTTAAATACTTAGTAGCATGTAATACTAGAAACAGTTTTTTTTGGAAGCAAGTTGGCAGGGGAGATTGGCTGCCGAATAAGTTTGTTATAAAATTGCCTTTTATTATTATTATTAATTCAGTTTTGTTAAATAATGACTTTCTGCAATTAACCACTTAAATACCTTAATTTAAACAATGCTTTGTAAAACTTTTATAATTATTTATACTCTTAAGACAAATTTTACCTTCACAGAACACATTTTCTTACTTAAGGTTACTACAATACCTTCTAAGAACCTGAGCAGAATGCAAACGTATTTTGGCTTTAACACCTTAAGGAGGGAACTTTACTGCATTTATTCTGATTCTGCTTTTCACCCCCTTCACTTCCCCCCCTTCCAGGCAGTCAGGTGCACAACAAACAGGAATGCGGCTTATGAATAGAAGGGTGGACTCACTGGAAAGGAGCAAGCTGCTCCCCCCTTTCCAGCTTTCAGCCAAAATCGGCAGACAGAACCTACTCAAATTTGGCAACTCTCCCAGGGACCCAGCCACCCTGACTGGGACATCCCCAACAAACTTGGGTGTGTGGCGCGGACACAGATGGCCTCCAAGCCCCAGCAAAGGGCCAGACCAGAGACAAGACAGCAGAGCATGCACAAACATCTAGACTCCGTAAACATCCAGACTCCTCAGCTTTTGCCCCAGAATCATTTCACCCCCTTGCCAATGGCAAGGGAGGGCTCCAGCTCAGCTGTAATTCTACTTTACATAAGGACACAACTCCAACACTAGCATTGAGCTGACACAGACAGAAGCACAAAGGTCACTAATCTGACTCACAAGTTTATATATTTATTTTCACCATGGCTGCCCCCACAGCCATCACAAACCTCAGAACACTTAACATTTGGTATAAAGCGAATTCATTCACAAATTAGCACCATAACAAAAGATTTCAGCTAGACTTTTCCACTGTTTAAACTTTACACCCAGACCAAGCTCCACTAGAAAAGCCGATCCATTTTCCTGTAACCAAGTTTTGTTTTCCTTAATCTAGACCAATTTCCAGGACATTAGGACTTGAACCTATAAATAGCCCTTCCTATTAAAATCGAGACTCCACTCCTTTAGTGGATATAAGACCAGTACCAGATTCTAACATGCAGTTAGACAAACCCAAAACACCAGGGCTTTTCCCCGGTTTTCCTCCTTTTCCCAAGCCTAGAGAGAACAGCTTCCCCCCAGCCTTCTGGGGCTACTAGGGTTCTCTCGGGAGGTGATCAGCCTCCCCTTCCTAGCAATTAAAGCTAGGGCCTTCCAGACTGTGCTCACCCAGGGAGTCTTCTTTCTTCCATGTTCGGAGTTCTTTTTCGTTCTCAGAATCTTTCTCTTCAGATCTTCCATTGCCCTCGATTTTGGCGGGAAGATTCTGGTGGAGCCCACATCTTTTCTGGATTAAATTTAATCCAGGGGCACCCAGATTTGGGGTTCACTTGAGTCCTCCCGGCTTCCTCGGGGATTTGGAAGGGGCAGCAAAATGCTACCGTCTCTGGCCTTCGTTTGTTGTCCCACCAGAGTCGCCAAAAATGTTGTAGAATTTGAGAGAAATTCAATTATTTGAGTATAGAGAGGCCAGGACTCAGGAATGATTTTGAGAAGGAAAAATGGTTTATTGACAGCCAGCGGGACTCGGGAACTTTTGTTTGAATCCCGAGCCTCGAACAAGATTTTCAAATGTCTTTTATACAGAGAGGAAAGGCTAAATGGTCCCTTTGTTTCAGTTTTTAATAGGCTTTAATTAGCATATATCTTTTTTACATCTTAGGTAAGCTTTTAGCATGGACTCCAGATATTCTTGATAAGCTTTTAGCATATTTACTTTTTGCATTTTTCTTAAATACTTCAAGTTTATAGCCCTTGCATTGTTAAACATTTCCTGGGACTGGAGCCGCTTTTACTGTCCCTAAGGGCAGGACTGCAGCTTCTTACCGTTCTACACCCACAAGTCAAACAACTTAGTTATCTCTGAAGAGACAAAGAGCCTTCCACCCATAGCCCATATCATTAGGCCACACTTAGTGATTAGGGGCAGAGAGGGATTTGATCATAATCTGTATGACTCCAGAACCAATGTACTTTTTCCTCCTGCATTCTGCTTTATGTACAAATCTGCTCCTCTTCTTTTGAGGGTAGAAGCCCAGCAACTCTTCTTGGAGGAGTGATATCTCAGGGAAATTTTCAAGGAGTTAGGATTTATTCTTTCTAACTGATACAGTTTCTTTTAATTAATTAAAAGATTCATTTAATTAAAAGAAACTGCATCAGTTAAAAAGAATAGAAGATACATTTCAGGAATTATGCGTAGTGGTAGATACAAGGCTAGATCACAAAAGACCTTTTTTCCTAGATTAGGCAATTTTTATTTTACAACAATGATAGGGGGAGTTTAAGCTGAAGGCTACATTTAGTCTAACTGACATGTGACCAGAGCAATGGGGCTTGAACTAGATTCTGTGTAGAGTAATAATGAAACTTTATTCAATTAGCATTCATTTAACAGATTTGTTGAGATCCTATGCGTTGCTATCACAAAGATGGCCCCTTGCGTGGGAAGAGAAACAACTAAAACGTGAATGAAAAAAATATGATTGTCAGAGGGAAATTCATAGCTTTGAAAGTCTATATTTTTAAAAAAAGAAGATACAAAATTAACCTATCTTCATTTCTTGAGGAACAGAAAGGAAGATCAAAGTAAACACAAAGGTAGCCCAAAGAAGAATATAATGAAGATTATGGCAGAAATAAATGAAATAGAGAATAGAAAAACAACTGAGAGAATTAACAAAACAATAAGTTGGCTTTTTGAAAAATGTCAGTAAAATTAACAAACTTCTAGTTATACTGACAAAAAAGAAAAGATGCAAATAACCAAACTTAGAAATGAAAATGATGATATCACTACTGACTTTGCAGAAATAAAAAGGTTAAGTGAATACTATGAACAATTGTATACCAACAAATTAGATAAACTGGTTGAAACAGAAACATTTCTAGAAATGTCCAAATTACCTAAATTGACTCAAGAGGAAATAGAAAACTCCAACAAATATTTAACAAGTGCAGAGATTGAAACAGTAATCAATAACACTCTAAATGAAAATCTAAGACGAGATGTCTTCAGTGGTAAATCTGACCAAACACTTAAGTAAGAACACCAATCTTCCTCAAACTTGTACAATGAATTTAAGAGAAGGGAAAACTTCCTAATTCATTCTCTGAGGACAGCACTGCTACCCAGATACCAAAGCCAGATAAAGGAATCACAAGAAAAGAAAACCACAGACCCATTTCCCATATGAAAATATATTTTAAAAATCCTTAACAAAATACTAGCAAACTAAATCTAACAGCATTTCAAAAGATCATACACCATGATCAAGTGGGATTTATCCAAGGACTGTAAAGGTAGTTCAATATATGAAAATCAATATAATACATCACATACATAGAACAAAGGAAAAACTACATATGATTAACTCAAAGATGCAGAAAAGGCATTTGACAAAATCCAGCACCCCTTTTTTTGAATGATAAATATGTGTGATCTTTATTTTTTTAAATTATGACAATATAATAACCTGAGTATTAATAGCATCACCATGATGTGACCAAAACATTTTCTGGTGCTCCTTACATTTCTTTGTTTAAAATTTTTTATTATTTAAAAAAATATTTAGATTACATAAATGTTACATAGAAAATATAAGGAATTCCCATATGCCCCATTCCCCACATGGCCCACATTTTCCCACATTAACAACTCCCCTAATTAGTGTGATATAGTCATTGCAATTTATGAACACATTTTGGAGCATTGCCACTAAGCATGGCTTAGAGTTTACTTTATAATTTGCACTCTCTCCCATACAACTCTGTGGGTTATGGCAAGATATATAATGGCCTGTTTCTGTCATTGCATTGTCATTCAGGACAATTCTAAGTCCCAAAAATGCCCCAATAATACACCTCTATTTCCCTCTCCCTGCCTACAGCATTTCCAGTGGCCACTGTCTCCACATCAATGATAAAAGTTCTTTTATTGCTAGAATACCAGTAAATCCACTCTAGTCCATACTTCATTCCCCAGTCCTGAGGATTTTGGGATGGTGATGCCCATTTCACCTCTAATTGAGATGGTACTTCACTCCCATATAGCCGATGGATGGAACTCTCTTGCTGTTGTAGAATCTCTCAGTTACTCGGTATAGTGACTGTCAATCCTCCTTGTTAGTTGTCCTGGGTGAGTCCAATGAACTGGAGGGTAGGAGTTGCAACTCCATTTGGGCTTAGAGCCTAGCTGGCATATGGATAGCTTAAAGAATCAAGTCTCTTGAACGTATACCTACCAACTCCTGTATCAATTATAGGTTCAAATAGAAGGGAGAAGAGCCTTGTGTAAGGAAACCACCACTAAGTCCAATTCTGTTACACTGGGAAGCACAAACCCCAAAGTAGACCCCACTGGCAAGGCATAAAACTCATGAACTATCTGCCCTGACCATGGTGCCTGGGTGTCTCCAGAGCCCTCAGGAGCTCCACTATTTGAGATAGTGTCTAATTTGGTAGTCAATGAGATCCTGCTGAAACATGCATAAGCGTAACCTCTAGAAATGATCTTCCTACGTACTTCGAAGTCTCTTAGTCATATAAACTCATTTGTCTTTACCTTTTCCCCTTTTGGTCAAAGTCTTTTTCCTGTTGCACTGCCAATTGGTGCTTGGTAGTAATCCCTTAGTGCAGGGATGCTCATCCCTGGAAGCATGTCCCATGCTGGGGAGGGGGGAAGTTATTGCATTTATGTGCTGAGTTTGGTTTACAGAGAAGCCACATTTGAGCAACAATGAGGATCTCAGGAGGTAATGTTTAGGCACCCTATGTTATTAGGCTAAGTTTCAACTTCAAGAGAGAAGGTTCATAAGCACAGTGATCAATATCAAGTGCCTGTCAATGGACCATTTTCCTTCACTAGCCATTACCTCTGTACCTAGGGAATTCTTTTTGTTCCATTAGAGAATGTGGCAGAGCTCCCTAGGATGGGAATTCAACATTCATTCTGTTATTGTGTGAAATCTCCACCCACATGAAAATGCTCCATGAATAACTGAACACATTTATATGCCTTATATGTATGCCCAGGTGAACCTTCTCCCATGTATCTGCTATCACGGATATCCTACACCAATAGTCCTCCCCTGCCACAGTTGTAACCCTTCTGTGATCCAAAACTTCTTAAAAAATGAAGCCAATAAAATAGCCAAATACAACTAATAAGAAAATGAAATAATAATAGTTTGAATGCTCACACACTCCTTAGAAGCCTGACCCAGGTGTGCCCTGTCCTAAATGCCCCCCACATCCAACACCCTAAACGAGTAGCCCCCTACCTTGCCCTATTGCCAAAATAGAATTCCCACTATTGTAGTTTCAACTATATACCTACCAATCCCCAGTGTTCTCCTGTTCCCTTCCCTAACTTCCTCCCCCAAATTCCATGGAGAGTCCAACCCTTACTCCATACCGTGCCCCCCTAACCCACCTAACCCAATATTATCATTGCACCACTGTCATGCCCCTCCACTGCATAACTATACACTTTTAACTTATCACAGATTTTGCCTATATGGGCTTTGGCACACAGCCTCCTTCTCCTCTTCTATTTCCTGTGAACCTATCTTCCAGACTCTAGCTCTGTGAGTTTTGCTCAATTTGCTTAATTTATATCAGTGAGGTCATGTAATATTTGTCCTTCAATGCCAGGCTTGCTTCACTCAACCTAAGGTCCTCAAGATTCATCCATGTTATCCCATGTGTTAATACTATATTCCTTCTTATAGTTGAGTAATATTCCATTGTATGTATATACAAAAATTTGCTTATCCATTCTTCTGTTCAAGGGCCTTTGGGTTGATTCTAGCTTTGGGCAATAGTGAAAAAAGCTGCTATGAACATTGTTATGCATGTATCTGTTCATTTCCTCACTAATTCTTCTGGACATATACCCAACAGTGAAATTGCTGAATCGTATGGCAGTTCTATAGTTAGTTTTCTGAGGAACTGCCATACTGTCCTTCACAATGGTTGCACCACTCTACATTCCCATCCACAGTGAGTGAGGGTTTCCTTTCCTACACATCCTCTCCAACACTTCTAGACCTCAGATTTTTAAAAGCTGCCAGTCTAATTGGTGTAAGATGATATCACATTGCAGTTTTGATTTGCATTTCCCTAATAGTTAGTTATGTTGAGCATCTTTTCATGTGCTTTTTAGCCATTTGTATTTCTTCTTTGGCAAAGTGTCTACTCAAATCACTTGCCCATTTTTTTAAGTGCATTGTTTGTCTTTTTCTTTTTGAAGTGTAGGGTTTCATTATATGTGCAGGATCAGGCCCCTATCAGTTATTTATAAACATATTTTCTCCCATTGATAAGCTGCCTTTTCATTTTCTTGACAAACTCCTTTGAGATGCAAAAGTTTTTAATTTTGAGGTCTCTTTTAATCTATTTTATCTTTTGCTCTTTGTGCTTTGGGCATGAAGTTCATGAAATCATTTCCTATTATAAGATCCTGTAGATGCTTCCCTATATTATCTTCCAAAGTCTCTGTGGTCTTGGCTCTTATATTTAGGTCTTTGATACATCTCGAGTTAATTTTTGTACAAGGTGTGAGATGGTGTTCCTCTCTCATTCTTTTGGATGTGGATATCTAGTTCTCCAAACACCATTTGTTGAAGAGGCCATTCTCTCCAGTTGAATGAGCTTATTGATCTTGTCAAATATCAGTTGACTATATATGTGAGGATCTATATCAGAACTCTCAATTTAGTTTCATTGATCAGTATGTCTGTCCTTGTGCCAGTACCATGCAGTTTTGACCAATTTAGCTTTGTAGTACGTTTTAAAGTTAGGTAGTGTGAGTCCTCCAATTTCACTTTTCTTTTTCAATATATCTTTGGCTATGCAGGGCCTCTTGACATTCTGGATAAATTTCATAGTTAGTTTTTCCAATTCAGTAAAAAATGCTGTGGTGATTTTTATTGGGATTGTATTAAATCTGTAGATCAGTTTGGGTAGGATAGATATCTTAATGATGTTTAGTCTTCCTATCCACAAACAGGGAATATTCTTCCATTTATTTAAGTCTTCTTTGATTTTCTTTGACATGATGTATAGTTTTCTGTGTATAAGTCATTTACATCTTTTGTTAAATTTATTCCTAGGTATTTGATTTCTGTAGTTGCTGTTGTAAATGAGATTTTAAAAAATTTCCTTCTCAGATTGCTCATTAGTGGTGTACAGAAATGCTACTGATTTTGCACATTGATCTTATAATCTGTGACTTTACTCGACTCATTTATAAGCTCTAGAACAGCACCCTTTCATGATAGAAGACACTAAAAAATGTAGAAATTGAAGGGAACTTTCTCGAATTGATAATGGCCATTTATGAAAAACTCTTTTAGGAAAAAATAAAAAAAACAAATAAAACACACATGCATACAAATACAAATAATGGTGTACTATGATAGGAATGAACAAGGTGACACATGGTAAGAAGCTTGTCAACTGGCCACCTTTATCTAGGGAAAACTGAGTGTTCCAGTGTGGGAATTCTATTTGAGGCGATATCTGAAGAATGGGTATGGGACCGGCCATGCAGTCCAAGCACCAAGACCAGCAGTGAGGCAGGCTAGTTTAGGGAAAGGGAAGACGAGTAAGACCTGGCAGAAAGACAAGGCTGAGAAACATGTGGCCCTGGAAACCTGCCTGGAAACCCCTGAGATAAAGACCCCACAAAGGAAACTGTGGGAAGGACCGCTGAGAACCCCATTTGGAACAAGATCTCATTCAGTATCAAGAAAAAACCCTGTTTATTCTCAAGAGGCCTTACTGTTGGGCCCCCTGGGAAACTGACAGGTAGGATAATCAATCAGAACAGCAAACAGCTAGGTCCCCTCCTGCGGACATTAGCAAGGAGGGGAATAATTAATAGTTTAAAAGGTAACCCCACAAGCCAAATCCCACTCTCTCTGCTTGCAGGAGCCTGCATCAAATCTTGGTGCATTATTTCCATCCTTCTCTCCCATTTCTCAGCAAACTCTATTCTTTTCCTCCATTTCCCAATAAATTCTCTTTACTGGCCTAACTAAACCGGTAAGTTCTTAAATTCTTTTTTTGTGACATAACCAAGAACCTTGAGGAATCTACCCCTTCCCTGGCTTCACAGGTATGAAGGGAAAAGTATGGATGAACATGAGGAACTAAAAGGAAGTTCCCAAGAGAGTGAGCTTGGATAGACTGGTATGAAAGAAGGTGAGAATTGGAAGGATTTATAAAGGTTAGTGAATTGATCTGTTTACTCATTAAAGATATACTTTGCATGGTTAATCAAATAAGATTTTTTCGGCTGCAAATACAGTGGTTCAACTATGTAAGGGTTAGTTCTTATATAGAAAGAGGAAGGCTGGGGCTGGTTTAGCAGCTCTGGAAACACCAAGGACCTAGGCTTCTGTCTGTTTGCTCTGCTCTCCTTAGCCCTAGCTTCTGTCCTCAACTACATGAGATGGCTGCTAGAGCTCAAGCCATCTTTTCCACTTTCTGGACAGTGAATTAAAGGCAGGGGAGAAGGGCACCAGGATCATAAGATAGCTATCTGTCCCATGGTTTCATTTCCTGGGAGTTTCATGCATTGACTTCCAGGTAATTAGGTCCTATCAACTGTAAGGGAGACCAGGAAATATAACCTTTTTAGCTGGGTATGTTCCTACCCAGAATATCAGATTGCTGTTACTAAATCAGAATACTTACTTGGAAGGCAAACAGCACTTTCTGCTACAGATGCTATGTGGTGAATGCAGTGGAGATGGCAATGGATTATAAGCAGGAAAGGTGCTATTGTGAAAATCTAGATGAGTGAAATTTTTAGCTTTAATTAGATTAGGGTGAGTAAGTTGGGGGTTAGAAAAGGAGTGTTGAAGGTTTGCAATAATTAACAAGCTGTAGCTCAGTTTCCCCTGATATGCACTGGGGAAAGGCTAACCCCACCCCCATACGCCTACATGCCTAAGGGCATGGCACTTCCCCACAGGTTAAACAAAGAAACCACTTAGAGATAGGAGTAAAGGGAAATGGAGATCTTCCCTACCTCTGCATATCAGAGGGAGATAAAGAAACCCTTTAATCCCTATAGATAAAAGAAATATCTGCTCTTGCAGCATTCCAACAACCATAACTCCCTAACCCACTATCCTCTAGTTATTATCAGGAAAAATTTTCACCTCCAGGGCTCCCTATTAGTCCCTGCTCCTCACTCAGACCCTTAACCCCCTCCCACCAACTATCATTTCCCCACTTGGGAAAGTTCTGTATAAATTCAAATCCCCCCCTTCCAGGAGTGGGCTGAAGTCTCTCTTCACACACAGGAGTGGGCTGAAGTCTCTCTTCAGACCCCTACCATGCTGGTGGGGGGGCTGTGAAGTCTGTTTTTCAGACCCCCTCCATTGAGAGAGCTTCTCAATACACTCTCTGCCTGTGGTCATATCGGTCTCTGTGTCGCAGTAAGCACTGTTTTTCTTCAACATGGAGAAAGGATGAATTTGAGAGCTCTTTTGAGCCAAAACTGACACGATTTACTGAGGATCCCCTCTCCTTCAAACATGCAATCAAAGAATGAATGATGATGTCTCAATTTGTAGCATGTTAATTTAAATACTTGGTGGTGTTATAGAGTGAGTAATAAATTATGCAGAAAATGATTACAGAGGATGAGAAAGGAGATTTATTTACTTGATTTGTAAATATAATTTCTTTTCTTATGAAAGAAGCTAAAAGATGGTTAAGTTAACACTGGATCTAGGTGCTTTGCCACAAATACCTAAAAAACAATCCAAGATGATCCCCACATTTTTCCAAATATCTTCTATAGAAGTTTACTCAGGAGAGTGAAAAGCAGTCTTTTCAATCTTTTCTTCAAAACTGGAGATTCACACGATACTGGGTTTTACATATTTGATAGCTTTCCAATGTAGATGAACTCTGAAACTGCTTTGATAACAGACTCACCAGAGTTAAAAAGGAAAAAAAACAATAATGTTATCTAAATTTGAGGAGAGGGGGCCATTTTAGCAGTTTTCAATCTATTTCACTAAATGTAATATAAAACTTCCTGATGTCAAATACAGCCCAGCAAATGCTAAACAATATTGTCATGAAGCAGAGAAAATCAGGTTAAGTCAACTTATGAGTCTGGGTGGATTGACAGGTCTCGAAATTGGAATTCAAATATTTAGAAGCAATAAAGCACATACTCCCAGATCATAATGGCTCTGAAGGGGGTTACAATGTAGTGAATTGAAATATTAGTCAAGAAATTTATGCACACACAATGCAGCCTAATTTGTTTTCAACACATTTGTTAAACTTCCACTGAGGGACATACAGGGCCAAATGGAGGCTTTCTCAAGACTGAAGATTACATATGTAGCCCCCGTAGATTTATGTTTGTTTAAGGCAGATAATTTCAGAGATGCCCTGGACTCCACTACTTCTAAGACTTGTGACCTTGAAAATGTCATGTAAGTTCTCTCTGATCCTTAGTTTCCTCTTGTGAAAATTGGAAAAACATTTCTTTAGGACTATAAATTTACCATGGATTATTCGACCATGTGGAACAATTTTGAGCTACTGGTGTTGTTATTGACAAATTCCATCACGCTGAGCAGGAAGAGAAAAGCGCTCTGGAACAATTAGTTTCCCCACCCTCTATTGTTATTTAATAAATTCCATTGCCTCTTGGTTGTAATAATACAGCTTCCTGACAGGAAAGTTCAGACTGTAGCCCCTCCCCTCTACACACACATCCCCTGCCCAACCCTCCCCACACACATATCTCCATATGATGTTGCCTTGTGGAGACGTTTTAAAATTTGAATTATTTGCCTACTGATTTCTTATAAATATGCATATTCTGGGCTTACTTGTTAAACCAGGTCTTCCTGAATGGCATCTTTAAGCAGGAATGTCTACCTTTGGAGATGAGGCATCATCTTTGCAGTTTACCATAGTTCCCAAGACTACCTGTTTAACGTTGCCTACATGGTCCCTGTAGACTTTCAAGTTTCCTTCCCTGGGATTGGAGTGTGGCTTGACTAAGGGCAAGATGCAACCAGTTGGTTCTTCTCTTTCAGCAACAATAGTTGATATAGCTAGTCATTTCTGAAATATGTGTGACTTATAGGATAGACCATTCAAAAGCATATGATTGAGATCAATCTCTTCACTCTTATAAGGTTTTAATAATAATGTGAAAGAATATGCAACTATCAAGAAGGATGGTCACTACTGTAATGGAGCATGATCTGTGTAGTGAGTTTGCGAAAATTTCTTGAGATAGGTATGTATTTGCTTAGGGCCATCCATGTCTGTTGTATTCTCTCCCTTGTTGAGATGAAAGGGGGAATCTTCTGAAACTAACACATTCATGATGATTTTAATTAGTTACCTTGACCAACTGACTCTGCTTTTAAGCTTTGGCTCAATGTAATGAAGTAATGCTTATATAAAACAGGATTTTATATCACTGAAAACTTAGGAAATTAAAGATATAAACAGGATGATCTGATGTATTTTAAACTAAAAATAAGTTTATTCCAAAACAAAGTGCTGTATATTTAGCATCATTGAAAGCAGTATTCTTAATCAGAGGTGATTTTGTACCCCCATGGAGCATTTGAAAATGTCTGGAGACATTTTTGATTGTCATGATTGGGGAGGTACCTACAGGTATCTAGTTGGTAGAGGCTAAAAATCCTGCAATGAACAGGACAATTATCCACAACAAAGACTTATCCAGCCCCAGATATTACTAGTGATGAGGTTGAGAAATCCTGATTTGAAGAATGCATTTTTTTGCAGTTCCTTACATTTAAAGTAGAAGTTAAACCAAGACCTGTTTGGATTTCTGTTAATGGTAAATTATAACATATACTGCACAGCATTCCCAATCTCACCTCCAAATTCTTCAATGCTAATTGTGGTTAATTTGTATTGTGACAATTTAGCTAAACTGGAACTCTGCTTCCCAGAGTCCCCATTCTTTTGTAGCTATGCGTTAGGATAAGCCACAAGAGACATTCTGCAAGAGATTTGGAAGCCAGGAGAGGGGCATGATCAACTTAATTTTTAAGGTCAGAAAGTCAGAGTGGGGACTGAGGCATTCCTCACATACACAGTAGCAATGTTGGCTGTATTACCTAGATGGTCTGGGGCAGCAGCTGAACCTGCAGCAACTACAGCCCCTGCTAACCTCTTTCCATTCCTTTGACTCCAGGGCCAAGTGCATGTTCAGCTCCATGATAAAGGGAGCCAACTTCAGCAAGACTTCCATCAACTGTTGGCAGATTAGAGTGTCTCAAATTTTATTTCTCCAGACTTGCCAGGCCACCAAATGCTTTGATGGTTTCTCTGCTCTCCAGAAATAGTCCTTTTCTCTGGACAAAGCCTGTTCTCTCAGCTTTTCCCCCTGCATCCCTAAATCAGCAAATGCGTCCAGAGTAATAGCAACTGTAGGCAACTCACATTCTTCAATTCTCTCTTCCATTGAATCTTGGCCCCTTCTAGTTCTTGTTGCTTTGTTAGTTCTCTGATGTTGCAACAGATTAAAAAAATCATCTAGCTATTTCTATTTCTTGTTTGTGGGAACATTGGTCTGAACAAGCTCCTCTATCCTATTCAGAGTATCAGGTTTCCATATACAGTTTTAAAATATTTTGGTTATCAAAATGTTTAACTCATATAGGCTCAGTAATGCCCAGAAA
The DNA here is from genome assembly GCF_030445035.2 of Dasypus novemcinctus. Taxonomy (NCBI): domain Eukaryota; kingdom Metazoa; phylum Chordata; class Mammalia; order Cingulata; family Dasypodidae; genus Dasypus; species Dasypus novemcinctus. Next base: position 162,679,744 of record NC_080674.1, on the reverse strand, counting down.
TGAAGGAATCTAGCTTTACCTAATGGCTACAATGAGTGTACATGCACAAACATCCTCCATTCAGTGCCCCAGAGTTAAGGAACTTTTATTAATTTTGCTAAATCAAATACTATTTTCCACAGTTTGAATAGAACTATACTGTTACTTTGTCATTGGCCTTCCATAAGTAATAATCAAGTTCAGTTTTACATTTGCAATGCTTTTCTCTATCAAACAATGGAAAAAAATATTTGTACACTAAAACATGAAATGGATAATGAACGAAGGTGTTGGCAATGAGACAAGTTGCAGAAAGGAAGACTGTAATTGTTATGAGCATTTTTTCCCTTTTTTTAATGAACGTTTGGGTGTAAATGTACATAAAGCAAACATCTGTGTTTTCATACATCCCTTATCTTCTTATCATATACATTGAATTAACTTTGTCATAGTATTTAACTTACAAGATATTAAAGATGAGAGTGAATATCATCCAAAGTCTTGCATCCTCTTCTAGGGAATTAGTGTGTTTTTTAATTCTATGCAGGATAGTTGTATCAGATTAGATGAAAGTGTGACTAGTTGTCTTTATTTGAAGATTAAGTATGGTTTAAGATGTGTATATATGCTAAGCTAACAAGAAATAGACAGTGATGATTAATTTCATGAATCAACTTGGCTATGTTATGGTGTTCAGGTGTTTGAACAAACAAGTACTGGCCTGATTGTGAATGTCATAGGTTTGCAAATATAATGAAATTGAAAATATAATGGATTTCACAGATGGATTTGCAAGTATAATCAGTTGATTGCATCTATGGCTGATTGTATCTACAATTAAGAAAGGACACTGTCCTCAGCAATGTGAAAAGTCTCTTCATCCAATCATATGGAGGACTTAAAAGCCAGAACTAAGGATTTTAAGAATCAGAAGACATTCTGACTTCACTTTAGTCAGGTGGATTCTTTTGGGGAATGCAGACTTGTCAGGATTCAGAATCACCTTTCTTGACTTTCTAGTTTGCAGCCTACCCTATGGAATTTGGATTTGCTAGCCCCCACAGTCCCATGAGCCAATTCCTCCTAATAAAACTCTTTTATATCCCTGGCCTTCCTTTTCCCTCTCTACATCTCTACATCCCTTCTCCTGTTGGTTCTGTTTCTCTGGAGAATGCTGGAGAATGCTGGAGAATATGCCCCCTCCCCTCCCCTTGAATGCACACTGGAACTAATGACTTGGTTCCAACCAATAGAATATAGCAAATGTGATGGAATATCACTTCCATGATTAGGTTTCAAAAGACTGTGGCTTCCATCTTGCTTGCATACTCTCTCTCTGGCTTTGATCAAACAAGCTGCCATGCTGGAGAGAGCCATGTGTTCAGGATCTGAGGCCTCTAGCCCCTATTAGAGAGGGTCTGTGAGGTACAAAGTGTTTAATTTTGAGGAGTTCCCATTTATCTATTTTTTCTTTTGATACATGTGCTTTGGGTGTAAGGTCAAGAAACCACCTACCACAAGGTCTTTAAGATGTTTCCCTACATTTCTTCTAGTAGTTTTGTGATCCTGGCTTTTATATTTAGATCTTTGATTCATTTTAAGTTGATTCTTATATAAGAAGGGAGATAGGAGTCCTCTTTCATTCTTTTGTTTATGGCTATCCATTTCTCCCAGCACCATTTGTTGAAGATACTGTTTTGTCCCTCAACATGGACTTGGTAGGTTTGTCAAAAACCAGTTGGCTGTAGAATTGACTCTCAATTCTATTCCACTGATCAATGTTTCTATCTTTATTATACTACCCTACTGTTTTAAACACTGTAGCTTTGTAATATGTTTCAAGGTAAAGCAGTGAAATTTCTCACATGTCACTCTTCTTTTTTTAGAATGCTTTTGGCTATTTGGCTGCACTTTCCCTTCCAAATGAATTTTGTAACTGTCTTTTCTATTTCTGTAGAGTAGGCTGTGGGAATTTTAATTGGTATTGCATGGAATCTGTAAATCAGTTTGGTTAAGATTGACATCTTCACAATATTTAGTTTCCAATCCATGAACAGGGAATGTCTTTTCATTTGTTTTGGTCTTCATTAATTTCTTTTAGCATTGCTTTGTAGTTTTCTGCATATAGGTCCTATACTTTGGATAAATAGATTGCTAGGTATTTGAGTCTTTTTGTTGCTATTGTAAATGGAATTTTCCCCTGTTTTCCTCTTCAGATTGTTCAATACTAGTGTGCAGAAACAGTAAAGATTATTGTGTGTTGATTGTGTATCCTGCCACTTTTCTGAACTCATTTATTGGCTCAAGTACTTTGTCATAGACCTTTCAGAATTTTCTAAATATAGAATCATGTCATCTGTGAATAGTGAGAATTTTTCTTCCTCTTTTCCTATTTGGATGCCTTTTTTTCTTGTCTAATTGCTCTAGCTAGAACTTATAGTACAGTGTTGAATAACTTGTCTTGTTCCCAATCTTAGGGGGAGAGCTTTCAACTTCTTCCCATTGGGCACAATGTTGGCTGTGGGTTTTTCATATATGCCTTTTATCACATTGAGGGGTTTTTCTTCTATTCCTATCTTTCAAAGTGTTTTTATCAAGAAAGGATGCTGGACTTTGTCAAATGCCTTTTCTGCATCAATTGAGATGATCATGTGGGTTTTTTTCAATTCAATTTTTTTTTAGTGTATTACATTAATTTTTTTTCTTATGTTGAGCCACCCTTGCATACCAGGAATAAATCCCACTTGGTTGTAATGTGTAAGTCTTTTAATATACTGTTGAATTCTATTTGAAAGTATTTTGTTGAGAATTTTTGCATCTATGTTCATTAGAAAGATTTGTCCATAATTTTCTTTTCTTGTAGTGTCTTTTATCTGTTGGGAATTTTCCCTTTTCTTCAATTTGGTGTTATTTCTTCTTAAAATGCTTGTAGAAGTAAATGTGAAGCCATCTGTTCCTGGACTTTGATTTGTTGGGAGATTTTTGATGATTGATTCAGTCTCTTTATATGTGATTGGTTTGTTAAGTTCTTGTATTTCTTGTAGCATCACTGTATGTTGTTTGTATATTTCTAGTAATCTGTCCATTTCATCTAGGTTGTCTAGTTTCTTTGCCTTTGTTTCTCATAATATCCTCGTATGACCATTTTATTTCTGTGGTGTTAGTCATAATTTTGACCCTTTCATTTCTGATTTTATTTATTTGCATCTTCTCTTTTTTTTTTCTTTGTTAGAATAGCTAGGGGTTTGTCAATTTTATTGATCTTCTCAAAGAACCAGATTTTCTCTATTGATATTTTTCTTCTCAATTTCATTTATTTCTGCTCTAATCTCTATTATTTCTTTCCTTCTTGCTTTGAGATTGGTTGCTGTCTTTTTTTATTGTTTCTCTAGTTGTTCAGTTAAATTCTTTATTTTGACTCTTTCTTCTTTTTAAATATAAGTGTTTAGGTCTATAAATTTGCCTCTCAAGACTGCCTTTTCTCTATCCCAATAGTTTTGATAAATTGTGTTCTCATTTTCATTTGTCTTCATATATTTACTAATTTGACTTGAAATTTCTTCTTTGACCCACTGATTATTTAGGAGTGTGTTGTTCAGCCTCCACACATTTGTGAATTTATTTTTTTCCTGCCTATTATTGATTTCCAGTTTCATTCCATTATGATCTGAGAAGGTGCTTTGTATAATTTCAATTTTCTAGTATTTATAGAGACCTGCATTTGACATAACATATGATCTATCCTGGAAAAAGATCAATGGGCACTTGAGAAGAATGTATAACCTGCTGAGTTCGGTGCAACATTCCATATATGTCTTTCAGGTCTAGCTTGTTCACCATAATATTTAAGTTCTCAGTTTCCTGGTTGATCTTCTGTCTGGTTGTTCTATCTAATGATTTTAGTGATGTGTTCAAGTTTTCAACTATTATTTTAGACATGTCTATTGTTCCCTTAAGTTTTTCCAGAATTTGCCTCATGTATTTTGAGGCACCCTGGTTAGGTGCAGAGACATTTATGACTGTTAAATCTTCCTAGTGGATTGTTCCTTTTATTATTATATAATGGCTTTCTGTATCTCTTATAACTTTTTTGCATTTAAAGTGTTTTGTTCAATATTAATATAGCTACTCCTTCCCCTTTTGGTTACTATTTTATGGAGTATCTTTTCCCATCCTTTTACTTTCAGCTGATTTGTATCCCTGGGTATAAGTTGAGTCTCTTGTAGGCAGCATATGGATGGCTCATGTTTTTTGTTTGTTTGTTTAATTTTTTTTCCCATTCTGTCAGCTGTTATTTTTTTGACTGAGGAGTTTAATCTATTCACATTCCATGATACTGTAAATGCATTATTTACTTCCACCATTTTATTCTTTGTTTTTCATAAGTCATATCTTATTGTTGTCTGCCTTTTTACTCTTTTGGTTACCCTTTCTGTTATTGTTTCTTGCGGGCAGCGGCGGGCCTCCGGGAGGGTCGGCGGTTGGCCGGGCGGGCTCTCCGGACGGGGGCTGCCTCACGGTCGAAGGAGAGGAGGGGGTTCGGCACGAAGCCGTTGGGCCCTCGATCTCTCCGCTCAGGCATGGGGGACGCGCGGTGCAAGCAAGAACACCACGGAAACAAGGTCTAGGCACAAGTCTACTTTATTGTTGAAGGGGACATGGTTTTATAGGGTCTAGGGATACGTAAAGGGACTTGATTGGTGCCGGCGGGTGCTGTTGCTTGCGTAGGCAGTTACTGGACAGTAGGCAGTTACTGGACAGTAAGCTGGCTAAGAGGTTAGGAGCAAGGGAGGGGAAGGGGAAAGTGTGGGCTGTCTAGATAACGGCTAGGCGGAAGACGGAGAAGGAGAGAAGGAGGGGCAGCGCTGGCTGCCAATACTGGGCGGGAAGGAGATGGGGACAGTTTCTACTATACTCTCCTACAGGCATCTCTCTCCTGTCTTTTTCTTTCAGGCTTTAATACTTCCTTTAATATTTCCTGGAAAGGCAATTTTATAACTCTCTAAGTTTCTTTTCATTTGTGAATATTTTAAACTCACCTTCATATTTGAAGGACGATTTTGTTGGTTAAAGAATTCTTGGCTGGCAGTTTTTCTATTTCAGTATACTAATTTTATTATACCACTGTCTTCTCACCTCCAAGGTTTCTGATGAGAAATCCACACTAAGTCTTACCGGGCATTCCTTGTATAGGATGGTTTGCTTCTCCCTTGCTGCTCTCAGAATTTCCTCTTTATCTTTGACATTTAACAGTCTGAGTAGTATGTGTCTTGGAGTATGGGTATGACTATTCCCATTTATTCTGATTGGGGTACACTGTGATTCTCAAACATAAAAGCTCATTTCTTTCATGAGAGTTGAGAATTTTTTAGCTGTTATTTCTTCAAATACTCTTCCTACCCCCTTTCCCTTCTCTTCTTCTGAAACTCCCATGATACATATGTTGTTGTGTTTCATGTTATCATTCAGCTTTCTGAGCCCCTGCTCATTTTTTTCCCCATTCCTTTTTCTCTTTGTTCTTTTCTCTCTTCAATTTCAGCTGTTTGTCTACTGGATCACTTATTTTTTCTTCTATCACTTTGAGTCTGCTGTAGTATGCATCCAATGTGTTTTTTATCTCACCTGGTATGCCTTTTATTCCCATAAGCTCTGTTGCTTTTTTAATTCAGGTTTTCAACTTCTTCTTTGTGCATGCTCAGTGTCTTCTTGATGTTCTTTATTTCTTTAGCCATATTGTTTTTTATTTTATTTTATTTTGTTTTTTTGAGGTTTTAGGGTATTTTTTATTTTATTTTATTTTATTTACTTTGTAATAATATTACATTAAAAAAATATATATATGAGGTCCCATTGAACCCTACCTCCCCCACCCCACCTCTCCCCCCCCTCAGCAACACTCCCTCCCATCATCATGACACAGCCATTGCATTTGGCAAGTATATCTTTGGGCACCCCCGCACCCCATGGTCAACGGTTCACACCATGGCCCACACTCTCCCCCATTCCATCCAGTGGGCCCTGTGAGGATTTACAATGTCCGGTGATTGCCCCTGAAGCACCATCCAGGGCAGCTCCATGTCCCAAAGACGCCTCCACCTCTCATCTCTTCCTGCCTTTCCCCATACCCATCAGCCATCATGTCCACTTTTCTCAATCCAATGCCACCTTTTCTATGTGGACATTGGATTGGTTGTGTCCATTGCACCTCTATGTCAAGAGGAGGCTCAGATTCCACCTGGATGCTGGATGCAATCCTCCCACTTTCAGTTGTAATCACTCTAGGCTCCATGGTGTGGTGGTTGTCCTTCTTCAACTCCATCTTAGCTGAGTGTGGTGAGCACAATAAGTCAGATTGTAGGTGCTGGAGTCTGTTGAGGCTCAGGACCTGGCTATCACATTGTCAGTCCAGAGATTCAAATCCCCTAAATATATCTTAAACCCCGACACTAACTGCACCTCCAGCACATTAGCATGAAAGTCTTATGAAGAGAGATCCCATCTGAGTCCAGATTCTTCACACATAAACACCAGTTCTAAAGAGGGGCCATCTGACCTGGTAGTTAACCCCATCGGCCATGACCATAACTCCCATGGGTCTCTTTAGCCCTTGAAGGAACCGATATCTGGGGGTTTTATCTGCTTTATCTGTCTCTCTGACTCTGCTCAGTTGTGCATAAGGGCAATCCTTCTGACAGCCTCCAGACTCTTTTTTAGAGACTCGTAGCCATATAAACTCATTTCTCCTTTCCATTTCCCCCTTACATTAGGTCAAACAGTATTTTAAAGTCATGTTATTTTATGTAGACAGGGATATTCCGCTGATCCGCGTTGAACCTTCCTTATGAGGTCATTTTCCAGTTGCATCATCAGTTGGTAGTTGATAGTGGTCCCTCGGTGCCAGGGAGACTCATCCCCGGGTGTCATGTCCCATGCTGGGGGGAAGGCATTGCATTTACATGCTGAGTTTGGCTTCGAGACTGGCCACATTTGAGTAACATGAAGGCTGACAGGAGGAAATTCCCAGGCACAATGCTGCTCTAGGCCTTGTTCTTATTTTAGGCTTATCAGCTCCCAAGCATAGTCATTAGCGTTATGGGCTCACTGTTGAACCCTCACTCCCTCCCGGTCCCCGCCGCTGCACCTGGGAGACTGTCGCTGCTCCCCTAGGGACCACGACAGAGCACCACTGGCCAGGAACCCAGTACCCCCCCTGCTGTGGTTTTTAATTGTTGCCACTATGAGTATATCCAAACATTGCCATACACCCTGGACATATGTTCTGTACAGCTCCCTGTCAGCTATATATCCCCTGTCAATGGTATCCCATACCAGTATCCCTCCATTGCCATTGTTGAACCACTCTGTGGTCCAGAACTCCCTGAAATTTGAAGCCCAATATAATGTCAGGGTCCCTTACTAGGAAATGGCATATAGCTTTGGGTTTAAAGGTTATATAAAGAATACGTGTTGACTTGGAAAAAATTCTACATCCTATCTTCCCCCCCCCCTAATTATTGAGCTTCTCTTCACAGGAGCCCTAGACCACAGCAATGCATATATATAGTATACAGCACTCCCATACATCCACCACAAAACCTTTCCCTTCCACAGCGATACTCTTACACCCTATTCACATCATATTTACTTAACGTAATGTACAGAGTCTGAGACAATAGCTTTCAAACAAGGTGACATTTGTGCTTACATTGTGGTGCATACTTTAGGATACACAGTTTTTTACATTCTTAGTTAGCCTATGTTTTACATTATGGTTTACATTATCAGTCTGTCATCTCCTATATGTTATGCTGTAATATTACATGTTTTATATCCATCCTTGTGTACTCTCACGAAACTCCTCTCTTACCCCCCATTTACCTTGGTTACACACATTTAACGTCCATTTTCCCTTCCACCTTGGTGCCCACAGTGACAGCCAGCCTCCATTTCCCAAGGAGCCGCTTCCAGATATAGATGGAATAGTGTTCAGGGTCTAACTTGCTCAACTGCCCCAATGCCCTGGGAGCCACCCTTTCTCTCGAGGGATACAGTTCCTTCTATTTGATGGCATTAGTCCTTCTCAGGATGTGGGTTCACCCCCACTCTCACTACTTGGGTTTCTACCCCATGGTGTCACCCACTCTGGCAGAATGAGCATTTAGACATTCCCCAGGAGCCCGTCCTGCATCAAACCCTCCCCTCCGAGCATTCTAAACAGGTAACCCTCTTTATTATATTTTGATTTGATTTTCTCGGCATTTTACTCTCCACCATCACCTGACCCTCTCCTGTGTTCGTATGCTACCCCTCCCTCCCCCCACTTTTGGGCAATGTTACCCATCCGCCCATCCCCAGCCTCCCTCAAACCCGCAAAGCCCCAACCAAAGGCAACCCCTGCCCCCCTTTTATCTCTTCTTTGTGTTCATACTTACCACCATCTCGTCTTAAATTCCACCCCTGTAGACATCGGCTCACATCCTTCCTCCACCCTCCGATTTCCTGTAAGCCTATCGTTCAGTCTCTTGCTATCTAGGGCAGCTTGGTTATTTCAAATCATTGAGGTCATGTAGTATTTGTCCTTTAATGTCTGGGTTGCTTCACTCAACATAAGGTTCTCAAGATTCATCCATGTTATCACATGTGTTTGTAGTGTGTTTGTTCTTACAGCCGAGTAGTATTCCATTGTGTGTATATACCACATTTTATTGATCCACTCATCTGTTGATGGGCATTTGGGTTGATTCCAACTTTTGGCAATAGTGAACAATGCTGCTATGAACATTGGTGTACATATATCGGTTTGCATCCTTGTTTTCAGTTCTGCTGGGTATATACCCAGCAGTGGTATTGCTGGGTCATATGGCAAATCTATGGCTAGTTTTTTGAGAAACCGCCATACTGTCCTCCAGAATGGTTGGATCCTTCTGCATTCCCACCAGCAGTGGATGAGTGTTCCCCTTCCTTCACATCCTCTCCAGCACTTGTATTCTTCTGTTTTTTTCATAGCTGCCAATCTTATGGGTATAAGATAGTATCTCATTGTGGTTTTGATTTGCATTTCCCTGATAGCTAGAGATTTGGAACATTTTTTCATGTGCTTTTTTGCCATTTGTATTTCTTCTTTGGAGAAGTGTCTGTTTAAGTCTTTTTCCCATTTTTTAAATGGGTTGTTTATCTTTTTATTTTCAAGATATAGGAGTTCTTTATATATGCAAGTTATAAGTTTCTTATCAGATATATGGTTGCCAAATATTTTCTCCCACTGTGTGGGCTCCCTTTTTACTTTCTTGACAAATTCCTTTGAGGTGCAAAAGGCTTTAATTTTGAGGAAGTCCCATTTATCTATCAGTTCTTTTGCTGCTCGTGCTTTTGGTGAGATATTCATAAATCCATTACCTATTACAAGGTCCTATAGATGTTTCCCTACACTGCTTTCTAAGGTTTTTATGGTCTTGGCTCTTTTATTTAGGTCTTTGATCCATCTTGAGTTGATCTTTGTATAAGGTGTGAGATGGTAATCCTCTTTCATTCTTCTACATATGGCTATCCAGTTCTCCAGACACCATTTGTTGAATAGGCCACTCTCTCCCAGTTGAGAGGGTTTGGTGGCTTTATCGAATATTATGTGGCTATATATGTGAGGTTCTATATCAGAGCTTTCAATTCGATTCCATTGGTCTATGTGTCTCTCCTTATGCCAATACCATGCTGTTTTCACCACCGTAGCTTTGTAGTATGTTTTGAAGTCAGGTAGTGTGATTCCTCCAATTTCGTTTTTCTTTTTCAGTATGTCTTTGGCTATTTGGGGTCTCTTTCCTTTCCAAATAAATTTCATAGTTAGTTTTTCTAGTTCCTTAAAGAAGGCTGTGTTGATTTTTATTGGGATTGCATTGAATGTGTAGATCAGTTTTGGTAGGATAGACATCTTAATAATGTTCAGCCTTCCTATCCATGAACAAGGAATAGTCTTCCATTTATTTAGGTCTTCTTTGATTTCCTTGAACAATCTTGTATAGTTCTCGGTGTATAAGTTCTTTACTTCTGTAGTTAAATTTATTCCTAAGTATTTGATTTTTTTATTTACTATTGGGAATGGTATTTGTTTCTTGATTTCCTCCTGATCTTGCTCATTATTGGTGTACAGAAATGCTACTGATTTTTGTGCATTGATCTTATAACCTGCAACTTTACTAAACTCATTTATGAGCTCTAGAATCTTTGTTGTAGATCTCTCAGGGTTTTCTATGTATAGGATCATGTCATCTGCAAATAATGACATTTTGACTTCTTCCTTTCCAATTTGAATGCCTTTTATTTCTGGCTTTTGCCTCAGTGCTCGAGCAAGTACTTCTAAGACAATGTTAAATAGGAGTGGAGACAGTGGGCATCTTTGTCTTGTTCCTGAGTTTAGAGGGAAGGAGTCTAGAATTTCTCCATTGTACACAATATTGGCTTTAGGTTTTTCATATATACTCTTTATCATGTTCAAAAAATTTCCTTGTATTCCAATCTTTTGGAGTGTTTTTATCAAGAAAGGGTGCTGTATTTTGTCAAATGCTTTTTCTGCATCAATAGATATAATCATGTGATTTTTTTCCTTCAATCTGTTTATATGGTGTATTACGTTGATTGATTTTCTTATGTTGAACCTTCCTTGCATACCTGGGATGAATCCCACTTGGTCGTGGTGTATAATTCGTTTAATGTGTTGTTGAATATGATTAGCAAGTATTTTGTTAAGTATTTTTGCGTCTAGGTTCATTAGAGAAATTGGTCTGTAATTTTCCTTTCTTGTGATGTCTTTGTTTGGCTTTGGTACTAGGGTAATGTTGGCATCATAGAAGGAGTTGGGTAATGTTCTTTCTGTTTCGATTTTTTGGAATAGTTTCAGCAGGATTGGTGTCAGTTCTTTCCGGAATGTTTTGTAGAATTCACCTGTGAATCCATCTGGCCCTGGGCTCTTCTTAGTTGGGAGATTTTTAATAACTGATTCTATCTCTCTGCTTGTGATTGGTTTGTTAAGATCATCAATTTCTTCTTTTGTCAATATGGGCTGCTTATGTGTTTCTAGGAATTTGTCCATTTCCTCTAGATTGTCATTTTTGTTGGAATATAGTTTTTCAAAATATCCTCTTATGATAATCTTTATTTCTGTGGGGTCAGTGGTGATATCGCCTTTCTCATTTCCTATTTTGTGTATTTGCATCTTCTCTCTTTTTTTCTTTGTTAGTGTCGCTAAAGGTTTGTCAATTTTGTTAATTTTCTCAAAAAACCAGCTCTTGGTCTTGTTTATCTATTCAAGTGCTTTCTTATTTTCTATTTCATTTAGTTCTGCTCTTATCTTTGTTATTTCCTTCCTTCTTCTTCCTGTTGGGTTACTTTATTGTTGTTTTTCTAATTCCTTCAAATGTGCTGTTAGTTCTTCACTTTTGGCTCTTTCTTCTTTTTTGATATATGAATTTATGGCTATAAACTTCCCTCTCAGTACTGCTTTTGCTGCATCCCATAGATTTTGGTATGTTGTATTATCATTATCATTTGTTTCAAGGTAGTCATTGATTTCTTTTGAGATTTCCTCTTTGACCCACTGTTTTTCTAAGAGTGTGCTGTTTAATTTCCAAATCGTGGTGTGAAATCTGGGCTTCTGTCCCTTGCAAATCTCCAGCTTGACTCCACTGTGGTCAGATATAATGTTTTGTATGATTTCAATCTTTCTGAATTCGTTCAGCCTTTCTTTGTGGCCTAGCATATGATCTATCTTGGAGAATGATCCATGTGCGCTTGAGAAAAATGTATATCCTGCTGTGTTTGGGTGTAGCGATCTATATATATCTATTAGATCCAGCTCCTCTAATATACTGTTCAGATGTTTTGTTTCTTTGGTGATTCTCTTTTGAGATGTTCTGTCCAGCGTTGATAGTGGTGTATTAAAATCCCCCACTATAATTATAGATGTATCTATTGTTTCACTTAGTTTTTCCAGTGTTTGCCTGACATATTTAGAGGCACCCTTGTTAGGGGCATAAATATTTATGATTGTTCGATCTTCTTGACAGATTTTCCCTTTCACTAAAATGTAGTATCCTTCTTTGTCTCTCACAATTGTTTCACATTTAAAGTCTATTTTGTCTGATATTAATATAGCTACTCCTGCCTTTTTTTGGTTATTGTTAGCTTGTATGATTGTTTTCCAGCCATTCACTTTCAATCTCCATGCGTCTCTGGGTCTAAGATGTGTCTCTTGTAGACAGCATACGGATGGGTCATATTTCCTTATCCAATGTCCCAGTCTGAATCTTTTGATAGGTGAGTTTAATCCGTTGACATTCAGTGTTATTACTATCAAGGAATTATTTGTGTTAGCCATATTTTGATTGGATTTGTGTTTGTCATATTTTGTTTGTATATATATTTTTTTGTCTTTTTTGTTGTTGTTGTTGGTCTTATACTCTCCTCCAACTCTGCCTTTCCTGTTTTTTCCTTTCTTCCTGCAGAACTCCCTTTAGAATTTCTTGAAGGGGAGGTTTCTTGTTGGTATACTCTTTCAGTTTCTGTTTGTCTGTGAATATTTTGAACTCTCCATCATGTCTGAATGCTAGTTTAGCTGGATAGAGTATTCTTGGTTGGAAATTTTTTTCCTTTAGTACCTTGACTATATCATACCACTGCCTCCTTGCCTCTATGGTTTCAGAAGAGAAATCAGCACTTAATCTTATGGAGCTTCCCTTGTATGTGATGGTTTTCTTTTCTCTTGCTGCTTTTAGGATTTTCTCTTTTTGTTGAGCATTGGATAATTTGACGAGTATATGTCTTGGGGTGGGCCTGTTGGGGTTTATGACCAGTGGAGTGCGCTGTGCTTCTTGGATATGTACGTCTGTCTCTTTCAGTAGATTTGGGAAGTTTTCAGCCATTATTTCCTGCAACACTCCTTCTGACCCCTTTCCCTTCTCTTCTCCTTCTGGAATACCTATAATACGTATATTTGAGCGTTTTGCATTGTCATTCAGGTCCCTAAATCCTAGCTGGATTTTTTCTATCTTTTTATCGACCCCTTCTACTATCTGTTTGATTTCTAATGTACTGTCTTCCACATCACTAATTCTCTGCTCTGCCTCTTCTAATCTGTTGATATTTGCTGCAAGTGTATTTTTGATTTCTTGAACTGTGGTGTTCATTCCCATCATATCTGTTATGTTTTTGCGTATGTCTGCAATTTCCCCTCCCAGTGTTGTCTTCATGTTGTTTACCTCTTTCATTACTTCATCAAATTTGTTGGCAATAAATGTTGTGAGATCTTTCATTGCTTGTGCGAAGTTCTGCTCCCCTTCCTGATTTTTAGTTTGTTGATTGGATTCAGCCATGTTTTCCTGATTACTGATTTGGTTTGTCAATTTTTGTTGCTTTCTGGTCATCCTTTTATCTTGACGGGTTTAATCAGTTCCTTAGCTTCTCTGTCTAGTCTTTGAGATTAATTAGCTGTTATTTTTGTGTGAGTGTTATATCTTCTTTTTGTCACTTTGTTCTTCTTATTCTAATTTCTTGTTGCTGGTTAAGTTCACTTTAAAGGAAAGTATTAGTGCCAGGGAAAGGCAATTGTGTAAGCAAGGAAAAAGTGTAGAATTGTATTGGTGATATATGTTAACAAAGCAAGAATATGAAATCTGGGAGGATGGAGGTTAGATTCATGTAGATTGTGTAGAGTTATAGCTGTAGGTAGAGTACCTTTTATGAGGTAGATGACTGAATATGGGAGGAATATGGTATGAACTACAAAGCTATTGTTTTCATGAGAGAGGGAAAAAGAAAAGAAAGGTAATAGTTTCAAGAGTGGATACCAGACAGAAAACAGAACAAAGGTATTAGAAATTAAGAGTTAGACACTTTGTGGATCAAAGAACGGGAGGTGGGGGGTGGAATATAGGAGAGACAGTAGATGATAGTGGATATCAAGATGCAGGGGAAGGGGGATAGTGTAGGTAGCCTAAATCAGTTCACACAGAAATGAGGCAGTGGAGGATGGGAAAACCCAGCAAATGTGAGGTGTTCCCTGTAGCACCTATTGTATACTTGAATTAAAATAAAATAAGTGGAAAATGAGGGATAAGAGGGAAAGAGAAAACCGAAAAAGGAAAACTAATTATAATAAAGAAAAAAAGAAAGACAAGAAGAAAGGAAGAAAGAAAAAGAGGATGAGCAAACGGTGGGGAACAGATGGGGGAAGAGAGATACAGGTATACACGTGTCACAATTGCAACACTATCTAAAACAACAATGAAAAAAACCCCTAAATAACTGTATAAAAAAAAGGACTTTGGGGGACACGCTAGGAGAAAAGACTAGGGGATAATGCAATATTAGCAATCAGGTCGTCAAAAAGAGTAAAAAATAAGATAAAGTGAAAATAAAAACGAAACAATATGAACCAATAAAGATAAAACGCAAACGTTAAGGTCCAGGGCACTCAAGGACCCCAGGTAGACCCCAGGGCGTGATGGATTCAGGGGTGGAAAGTCTGAGACACTGAAGACTCGAGGTGTGAGTCTGGGGTGTGGACCGCCAGAGTCCAGGTGACCCAGACCTGGCAACCTCAAATCTGGTCCACAGGAAGCTTAGGAGCCCCGCAGTGCAACACAGCCCTCAGGGATCCCCGTAGCTGGGTGCCAGCCCAGTGGGGGAAGCCAGGTCCGCAAACTCTATATTAACTGTCTGATCCCTGCAATTCACCTACTCCTCAGGGTTTCAGCCTTTGGACAGCTCCCTCCCTGTGCTCCCACAAAACGGCCACTTGAGGGCGCCTCTACACCACAGCCAGTTCAATGACCCAGATCCCAAGCCCCGCCGGGTGGGCTGGGCTTCAGTTGGAAATGCTGAAAACAGACTCCGAGACCGGAAACCCCAAACTTTGCAAAATATTCCCCAATCGGCTTCCAGACGTGTCCCCCTCCCTCACTGCACCCTACAACAGTCTCCCAATTGTGTCCCCTTATTGCCAAAAATCCAATTCCGTTGCAGATCAGCAGCCGGACCTGTGGGGATGGAGCTCCAGGCGGAAGCGCAACCCCCCCTGTCCGGCGACCAAAACGTCCCCCGCTTCACAACAAAACACCTCTGTCTCCCCAAATCGATCTGCAAAGGAGTCTTGTCCCTTCAACCCCTCACCAGCCGGCCCAGTATCCGCGAATTCCTCAGCACTGCAAAGCCTCCAGAAAAAGGAAAAAAAAAAAAAAAAACCCTGGCCGTGGAGGCTCCCCAAGCTGCAGGAGCGCCCGATACCGCGGCTCTGCCCACCCAAGAAGGGAACTTCCCGCGCCCAGCTGGGACCTCCGTTTATATATTATAGACGTATCCTCTCTGTTACCTTCCCACCAAATTGACGTCCAGACACCTTCCAAACAGCAAAAATCCCCGAAACAGCGCGGTCCCAAAGAGCCTTCAAAGCTACCCAGCCGCCCCCTGCAGAGACATTACCAGGCAAGCTCACTCAGCCACCATCTTCTCCAAGCTTCTCCATATTGTTTTTTAAATCATTGATTTGATTTTGAAAATTTGTATGCATCTTATTGATTAATTATTTCAAATTCTGCATCTCTTCTGGGGCTTTGATATGTTCTTTTTCTTTGGCCATTTCTTCCATTTTCTTAGTGTGGCTTGTAATTTTGAGGGTGTTTAGGTATCTGATTAAGGTGGTGCATTTACTCAGGTGCTCAAATTCTTTTTCATAGGGTTTTAGTGGCAGGAGACAGTGTATTACTGCTGTTCTTTGATTCTTTGTTCAACCTGTTTTGGGTCTTTAGGATTGTCCCTGGTAGGGCCCAGTAATGTGTTGCAGGCTCACTTCCTAGGCATTGGGAAGGGAGACTGTGAAGGCCAGGAAAAGCCTCTCTTGTTTACTTTTAATTTCCTCACATGGACTTCCTTGGTCTGCCAGCAGATGGTACTCTTTGGCAGCCCTCTCAGTTCAATCCCTGGTGGAGTGTGTTTGCTGCAGCATGGAAGTATTAATATGCCAGGTGTTCTTGCCTGGGGGCTAAGAGCCTAGTAATTCAAACTTTCTCAGAGACAATTCTCCAACCTTTCCTGGCAGTCCCCTCTACTTTCCTGGGTAGGAAATAATTCCACTCCCCTCTACCTCCTCCACAACCAGTCCTGGACAGTGGTGAAAGATATTCAGAGGATTGGATCTCTTCAGTCCCTTGCTGGCAAACAATGGCACAGCTCCATCCAGACTGGAAGAGCTTGTGGGAAACAGCAGAGAAATTTTGTGGGTCAGAAGCTGAATCAGCCTTAAACCACGTGTTTCTCTCTCCTTTTCCTGGAGAGGTGGATCCTTGGGGCCCCTTTTGTTTGTAGCCTGTGGTCCAGAAGCCTGAGAATTCAGAAGTTTCTATAGGGTGGGGCAGGATGTTGGCATTTGCAGATGAGGTTTTTAACTCAGGTTTGCGTATTGATCTTTTGTTTTGCCACTCTCTCTTCTGGGTGGTGTCCAACCTTCCTCTAATGTCCGAAACTCTAGATTATTTTCCAGGCCGTTTCTACCTATGCTCTAGCTATCAATTAGCTAAAAATATGTGGGTTTATTTCTGGACTCTCAATTATATTCCATTGACTTATATGTTTATCCTTATGCCAGTACCAAACTGACATGATTGTTGTAGCTTTGTAGTAAAATTGAAATTCAGAAGTGTGAGTCCAATAACTTCTTTTTTAATGTTGTTTGGTTATTCTGGTTTGCTTAAATTTCCATATTAATTTTAAGATCTCCTTGTCAATTTATCAAAAATTGTGTGTTGTTTTAGAGTAATAAGTTATAAAGTATACTAAGTTTTGTAGTAATACGTTATACAGCAATAGATAACTATTATACACCTAATCTAGGGCTGTTCAGATAGATATAATCCTCTTTATGTATTGAGAATGAGACACTCAAATTGATATGGACTCAACAGAAAATAAGTATGGGTTCAAGATGTGAGGACAAAAACCATAGAGGGAAGAAAATTCCTACCCTAGAAGATGACTCCTACCTTCTGCCTCACTGTTTTTTTGTTGTTGTTGCTGTTGTTGTTGCTTTTTAAAAAAATTTCTGTCTTTATAAAATTTCTATAGAAGTCAGTGTAAATAGCAAACACATAGCCCAAATATACATAAATTATAATTTTTTATTGTGCATTTATCCAATGGGTCAGAGGACTTGGAAAGGGATACTCCTGAGCATATCTGGGAATTATATTAAAATGTTTTACAGGTCAATGAAGATTCAGAAAGTGATCCCTCTAATCTCAAAACCTTCTGTTTCCAGACATGATTTAATGAAAAACATTGTTTAATATTCCTAGGAATATGGGGTATTCATATTTAAAAGCCTAGGCTTTGGAGTAAAGAGCTGGGAATTGAATTCAGTCCTATTCACCATTTATCAGACATCTGATTTAGGCCAAGTACTAAGCCTCTTTAAACTCCAGCTTCCTTTCTTGTGAATGGGGATTCTAACTGCACCAACCTCACAGAACTTTTATGAGGACTGAGGCATAAAATGCCAGGAAAGCACATAATAAGGTGCCTTGGGCATAAATGGTAGTAGTAAATCATATGCCCCCAAAACTAAGATAAGCCAACTTTAGAGCTAAAGTGAGTAATCTGATCTTGGGAAAGAAGTAAATTTGGAGATGATTTTCATAACCAAAAGAGAACTTTAAACAGGGGGCTTCATTTAGAATACAGATGTTGTATGATATATTTTAGGAACTCTAAACTCTTGACAAATCTCTGTCCCCAACTGCATTGTACCTTAAGAAAATCACTTCCTGACTTAGGGAACTCTTCATTTATATACCAAGGGAGTAGGGTGGCAGTCATTTCTTGAGGATGTCCCAGTTTTAGGGTACTATTATAAAACCTACATGTTAGTTGAAAGCCAGGGACAGGGATGAGAACTAAAAGGCTTAAGTGTTGGGACAGGCTGCCCACTGAAGAAGAATCAGAAGTGTAGAAAAAGTGTGTTGGGAATTCTAATGGAAGTCAATTTTATTTTTGCACACACATTGATTTTATAAAATGATACATGCTGCAATGCTATTTGTTTGCCACACACATCAGAGGAAATATATAACAAGTATTATTTAATGTGACATGACAATGTGAGGTCAATGAAATGTTGAACCATGTGGTTTTTCTGGTGGCATGGTTGAAAGATTGATGGATATGCTTCTTAAGCAGAAAGGACAGAAATACTAAGAATCAGGACTCTACCATCCCTTCCTTCTGCATCTAAACATGTCTGTTCCTCTGTACTTATTTGCAAAACACTGCTACTTGTTTGTGAGACTAGGTATGTATAATACATGACAAATGAAAAGGACTTGAAATGACACGTAAAGGACCTAGAAATGTTTTAGTGACTGACGACATAGGTTAGAGAGGGCTCTTGGTCGTAAACTTAAACTGGTTTAGGTAATAAAAGGAATTTATTAATTCAGGTAAAGAAAAAAAAAAAAAGGCAAGACTTGTGTTACTTCAAATACAGCTGGAACCAGGAGGTAGAACATTATAAATTATGTTATCAGGTCTCAGTCCCTAACCTCTGCCACGAGTATATTTTAGTTCTACCTCCTCTGTTGGCTTCATTCTCAGGCAGGCTCTCTCCATGAAATGGATTTGCGTCAGCTTAGCACTGTGCCGGTCACTGAATCAATTGCTGTGACTCTGCTTGCCCACGCCTGACCTTCCTTTCCCTGAAGGTAGGAGTATGGAGTTAAATTGTCTCCCCTTCCACTAATCGCGGCAAAAATTATATGATCTGACAGTGGGGGAGATGGGTTCTTTTGGTAGGAGACATGAATGCTGGGGATTTAAAAGTGCACTGCAGAGAATTGCATTTGGAGCATACTTTTTGACTTTTGAATGGGTTTAAATATCCTGTTTGCATATGAGGTAAAATTACTTATCCTAAGTGACAAACTAGTGGGAGAGATGAGAAGCAAACCTATCTAGTTACCTCTGATTCCTAATCTAAGACTTTTTTTTTTTACCATATCCTACTGCCTCCAACCAGACAATTTTTTCCTGCATACTGATTCTGTAGAGCTTGACTAGAGGAAAGTGATAAGGATTATCAGAGACCTGAAAAACATTCTGTACAACAAATAATAGAACCAACTTGGGGAAGCAGACTTGGCCCAATGGATAGGGCATCCATCTACCATACGGGAGGTCTGCAGTTCAAACCCTGGGTCTCCTTGACCCATGTGGAGCTGGCCCACCCGCAGTGCTGCTGTGCACAAGGAGTGTCCTGCCACGCAGGGGTGTCCCCTGTGCAGGGAAGCCTCATGTGCAAGGAGTGCACACCACACCGTAAGGAGAGCTGCCCAGCACGAAAGAAAGTGCAGCCTGCCCAAGAATGGCTCCATACACACGGAGAGCTGACACAACAAGATGATGCAACAAAAAGAAACACAGATTCCCGGTGCTGCTGATAAGGATAGAAGCCATCACAGAAGAACACACAGCAAATGGACACAGAGAGCAGACAACTGGTGGAAGGGAGAAATAAATAAAAAATAGATCTTAAAAAAAAAGAATCAACTGGGATGCTGTCTTAGGACAAGAAAAGACTGGAAGATGTGGGGCAGAATGATGAAATGGGGTGGTAGCTAGGGTGATAGGTGAAGGTAGCTGTTGGAAGAATACCCTAGGATATAATTCCCTATGGGTAAAATATGCAGAAAGGCAGATTTTGACTCAACATAAAGTAGCCAGAGACATTGAGCAACAGAGTAGAACTCTTCAAGGATCAGTGATCATTCAATTAATACAGGTATTAAAAAAAGGAAACCTGGGAATTAATGACTGTGGTAATATGGCAGAGTAGAAAGCTCCAGGAATCAATCCCTACAACGAAACAACTATTGAACTGGCAGGAACTGTCTGAATCAAGCATTTTGAAACTCTGTAGTCTAGTGGACTACTGTGCAGCATCCAAAGAAGTGCTAGAGAAAGAGACTGGTATATTTCCATTAATACTGACGAATTTCACTTTCTGTGCAGTAGCCATCTCCCAATCCCCTAGTCTCATAGGAGAAGTAGAAATTGCAGCCCTGTCTCCTCGTGCAGTTTGCTTATGCCATGGTGGTATAAAAACTCCCCGTCCTCCCAACTGCTGGGGATAGGGGTGTGGTCTGATTGCTGATTACTGCTTTTCCTCAGCTACTTCAGATCACTGGGGACTGACCTTGAGTGTGGCCACTGTTCCAAACCCCCTCATGCAAAAGTGTCTGTGACCTTTCCTCAAAACTGTGGAAAAGAGTTAAAGAGATACAGTAACTGGGTGAGTGCTGAATCAAGAAAATGCAACTTTAAAAGCCTTAAGAGAAGCTCCTGGTAAACTTGCTGGCTCTCTTCCACTCCCTCCCCAATGCAGAGTGGACCCAGTCCACGTTCCTATTGTGGGCCCCTGGCCCTGTTCCAGTGGGAGCAGATAACCCCACATGCATACTGGCATGGCTGTATGTCATGGCCAGGCTTTTGGCAGGGTGTCTGAAAAAAACAAATTGAACTAAGAAAGTTGTCTTGGGTTTGCCCTCCCAGAATTTGTCTTTAAAATAGAGAAGTCTTGCAGATATTAAAGGGTGTGAGAAACAATTAAGTCAAAGTCACCTGGGGCAAAGGACTACCTGAATTGTCACATAATAGAGCACAAAGAAAAGGGTGAAAATCTAGTTCAAAAGGAGTAGAAGGTGCATTTGAGCCCCTGCAAACTGTAAACAGAACTCCTGTAAACTGAAAACAGAATTCTTAAGGCAACTAGCAGGCACAAGCCTGTGAAAAGAAGCAGACAGAGCATGACACCAAGCAGGCTCAGGTAAAACGGAGTGGACCCTACACTTTGCATTTGCTTTGGGCTAACCGTCTCAGTAAGAGGGCTAAGTTATGAAGAAGACCACAAGCCAAAGAAGGGACAATTTGCAAAGACTGTAAAAGGTGCTTCTTTGCTTTGCTTTGCTTCGTTTGTTTTGATTAGCTTCTGGTACTCAAAGAAATTTGTCATATCACTAGCTGGATACAAACCTAAAGAACCAACAGCTCAGGGATTAAAACCCACAGTTAACACTTTGAAATATTAAAATGTACACTGTGCAATAAGATTACAAAACAAAGAAGCAGGAAATGATGGACCATTCAAAGGAACAAGATAAAAATCCATAAACCATCAATGAAGATAATCAAATTTTGCGCTTACCAGACAATGACTTTTTAAAAATGATTGATATGCTTAAGGAACTAAAGGAAAACCTGAAGAAAGAACTAAAGGATTTGAGGAAAACAATGAATGAACAATATGAGAATCTTTTTGAGAGTCTCAATAGAAAACTAACAGAATACTGGAATTTAAGACCACAATCACAGAATTGAAAATTTCCTAGAGGGTTTCATCAGCAGACTGGAGCTGGCAGAAGAAAGAATCAATGATCTTGAAGATAAGACAATTGAAATGATTCAAACTGAGGAGGAGAAAGAAAATAAAAGTGAACAGAGTGTAAGAGGCCTGTGGCACACCATCTATCATATTAATATATGCATTATGAGAGTCCTAGAAGAAGAAGAGAAAAAGGGGAAGAAGGATTAATCAAAGAAATGGTAGCAGAAAAATTTCCAATTTTAAGGAAAGATAAGAATATGTACATTTAAGGAGCCCAACAAACCCTAAACAGGATAAACTCAGAGAACAATGCCCAGACAAATACTAATCAAACCTTCCAAGGACAAGAAGAGAGTTCTGAAAGTTGCAAGAGAAAAATAACATGTAATGTATAGGGGAGTCCCAATAAGATTAAATACCAAGTTCCCATCAGAAACCATGAAGTAAAGAAGGCAGTGGGATGAAATATTTAAGTACAGAAAGGAAACAATTGTCAATCAATAATTTTGCATTCAGCGAGACTTTCTTTCAAAAATGAGGGAAAGAATAAGGCATTCTCAGACAAAAAAAAACTGAGGTGTTCATTAGCACTCAACCTGCCCTACAACAATGCTAAAGGAAGTTCTTCAGACTGAAAGGATGCTAGACAATGGCATAAAGAAATGACCTCCTGCAAAGGTGCTAAATTTCTAGCAATCACATTTAACATTGTAAAAAGAAACAGATGAGTTAATTTTAATATTTTTATCTAGCCCAATGAAGCCAAAATATCATGTTAATTTATAGTCAATATACAAATATTTGTGAGATTTTTCATACTGAGTCTTCAAAGTCCAGTGTATATTTTCTACTTACAGCACATTTCAAATCAGACTACATACATTTCAAGTGCTGAATTGTCATATGTGGCTAGTGGCTACTGCACTGGACGGAGAAGCTATGAAGGATAATTTAGCATTGAAGCTTGAAATTGAGGGTCCTTATAACCTCTGAAGTCCATTTAAACTCTGTGCATCTAAATAGTGGAAGAAGCAGCTATAGTCAAATCATCCCTTTCTTGAAAACCTTCAGTAGTACTCTAGTAACTGAAGAAAAAAATGGAAACTCACTCACTGTGAGGTGAGTGAGTTTAAAGATTGTCATGCTCATATCTGTTCCCGGGACTGATCACGTAGAAGGTACTTGCTCTCCAGGTTTTTTCCGACTTCTCTCTTTCATGAATTTTATATTGTACCCCAAATGAGCCTCTTATTATCTTTCCCCCTATTCACTAATAAGAATGACTCTCCTAATATCTTTCTTTGGATGGAAGAAAGATGTCAGTCTCTTTTGATAAGAAAACTTTAATGCATCAGTGAGAATCAAATTTCATTTAGAACATGGCCCCAAGCACTGGGACACTGAGACTTCTGACTTTCTGAATGCGGTAGGTTCAGCTTTTGCTTATACCCAAAATATTGAGCAAGTCCCAGTCCATTATGAGACAATTTCTAACTTCATCTTGAAGCAGAAGTTTAGATCACACACTCTCTAATGTCATCTCCTTTTCTTTAAGTTGTGCCAAGTTAAGTACTCTTTGCCAAGTGGAAAATTAAGTTGGATTTCACATTTTAGTGAGTTAGATGCTCTTGTAAGTTTGCACTCTGGACTGTGTGAATTTGAACATGGCTTTTAATTACCCTGTACCTTAGTTCCTCTATTTTCAAATTGATATTAATAGCTGTTCTAACCAAACTAAAGAATATAACCCATTTATAACATCTTTACAGTACATTATTGCAATTAAACGCTAGCTCCAGAATCACACTGCTTGTGTTCAAATCTCTATTTTCAGACTCTTAGCTGATTGACTTACAAGTTGCTCAACCTCTGAGCTTTTGAGTCACCATTTTTAAAGTATGGATCATAGGTTTGTTGCAAGAATTAACTATGGTAAAGTATATAAATGTTGAGCACTTATAAATGCTTAGAATACATTTTCTGCTTTTATTGTTTTAGGCATAGTAGGAAGAACATGCTTTGTATGACTTGGGTTCTGTTCTTAGGGTTCTGCCCCTCACTTCCTTCACTTTAAAAAAAGATAAGTCTGAATATCTTTGCTGATATAGGGTTGTTAGGAGGATGATAAAAAGGTGATATATGTGAAAAGAGTCTTTAAAAATTCAAGCTTATGCATTTTTTCAGCAAGGCAAACATTTTTGGAATGTATAAGCTATACACATATTCACACTGGATTCCGAATTCCAAGAGGACAAGGCCCCTTTCAGTTTCTGCTCCATACTATCGTCCAGCATCAAGTACTGTGCCTGGCACACAATGCTGATTGAGTAATTGTCTAGCTAGATTGCCTGTTTATTTCTCAGTAGAGATGAAACTTTCTCCCAATACAAGGAAAACATTCAGGGTTTCCTGTTATTCTTTTCTCTGAAAGCATGCTCACACCCTTGGAAGAGTTACTAAAATAAAAAGTGAAATCATTTGAGTGAAAAGGCTTTCTATGTGATTAGACACCTTTGTTTCAGCTTAGCTGGCACTCATTAAAACTTTGGAAAACCAAGTATTTTAGAAGAGAAGTGGTATTAGGCAGTCTGTATTTGCTTATCTTTTCATTTCCTCTCTTCTTTAGTGTCTAAAACTATTTGCATAATAACAGATTCATTGTTTTCCTAAAGTTCAGGTTTCCTATTTGGGCCCCACTTGAAATAAAAATCCTGGGATTGTGAAATCCAAATCATTTGTGTGGAAATGCCTTGATGACTCTGAGCAGATTTGAGCTCAGTCTGGCTGAGAGTCTGTTTTTATGCTAATGTTGCTAATATTGTTGGTGAGTCATTTTGTTTCTCATTTTTCTAATGGTCCTGAAGATCTGGGTATCTATGGCATTGGACATCTCATGGGCATTTGGAATAAAGAGTGGAATGGAGGTAAAACACATGTACCTGAGAACAAAGACCCAAGAAATCTACAAGGTAGAGTAAAATTGGTTGTATGAGGAAATGAGCGGCTAGCCTCCACTTTTTCCCAAATTATGCCTAGGGGTTACAAATAGTTTTGAGTTGCACCTTGTTGTGGGGAATAGCATTGCAAACAAGGCTCTTAATGTAGGTCATGAATGTAATTGGAAATTTTCTTGTGGCCCTCTCACTACCCCATTCATTTTAACTATTTTCTCTGTAACATTCCTGAATGACAGCCATTGCAATAATCAGCAACAACAAAAAATCAAGTTCTTGTAATTCCACAATGTCTTAGACACTGTACTGTGGTTTGGGGATACCACAGTGAATAAGAGACATGGTCCCTGCTCTCCTGTGTCTACTATCTGGTAGGATAGGCAGGCATTAACCAAATCATCACTTGAATAAATATGTAGCAAGAACTGTGATATGGATAATGAAGGCAGAGTGCAAGGTGCAATGCAAGAGAGGAAATGGGATGTGATGATCTGTACTCTGAGATCAAGGAAGGCTTTCCTGAAGACCCCAGTCTCCTGAAACCAGGTAAAGAACGGAAGGTAGAACCTTCCATAAAGGCAAAGGGGCCTTTGTGAAATCCCTGAGACAGACATGTGGCACTGGCCAGGAAGAGGAAGGCCCCCATGGTTGGAGAAGAGCAGAACCTGGGGATCAGAGGACTCAAGGAGGCTGCAGAGGAACAGGGGTTAGATCGTGCAGTCTTGCAGGCCATGGCGAGGAGTTTGGGTCTTATCCTCAGAGCAGTAGGGAATCATTGGAGGGTGTTAGGCCAGAGAGTAGCATCAAATTTGCTTAATAAAGAACATCATGCTGAATTCCCCCACAGTGAGGTGACTCTTAACAGATAACTTCTGTCTTTCCTTGAGCAGCTCTTGAGCAGCTTTTTCATTGTAAGAAAGTTCAGTTGAGTATCACATAACATATTTCCCTTGAAGGCTTTTCTTCCATCGTGTTGTAGAATGATGGCCTTCATTTTTTCTGAACCCCCTCAACCAGGTGACCCAAGATGCCATGCAGAGTAGCATAATGGACAGAGTCTAGCTTTGGAGTCAGAATTAGGCTCTGCCACATTTTAGCTGTATGACTTTAGGCAAGTGACCTAAGCTCCCTGAGCCCCAATTTCCTCATTGGTAAAGTGGGTTTGTAGCAGTTTGATATTATTGATGAATTCCAAAAAGAGATATTGGATTACATTTGTAAACTGATCTTTTCCTCTGGGCATATTAGATTATAATGGATTCATAGGTTTACTTGATTAAGTAATTATGTAAACCTCTTGTGCCAGTGGGGAGCCGAGTCCCCACCCTTTGATGGGTGGGGACTCACAGATAAAAGGCATGACAAAGGACACAGTTAAGGGTTCCTAATATTGGAGTTTTGATGTTGGAGTTTGATGCTGGACTTAAACTGGAGTTCTGGGGAGAAAGACAAAGCTGTAAGCCTGATAGTCTATAGCTGACCTTTTGGAGAGAGGCAAAGCCTAGAGAGCCTCATAGTCTATAGCTGACCTTGTCGAGAAAATGGAGCTGAGCCCAGAGGAACCCAGGAAGCCTGAACCCTCTCAGATGTCGGCAGCCATCTTGCTCCAATACGTGGAAATAGACTTTGGTGAGGGAAGTAACTTATGCTTTATGGCCTGGTATCTGTAAGCTCCTACCCCAAATAAATAATCTTTATAAAAACCAAGCAATTTCTGGTATTTTGCATCAGCACCCTTTTGGCTGACAAATACAGGGTTCTTATGATAATTTAATAAATTAATGTATACTAGACACAAAAGAACCTAGCAGACATAACAGAAACTGAGTAGCTCTCAGCTGTTAATGTTAGGATTGACCCAGACTTAAACAAATCCTCTCACACGTTAGGCTCTTGATTGCTGTCTAGCATGGTATGATCCATCTACTTAGAAGAAAATTGTGAACTATCCAGGGTATTTGGCTCTTGTAATGGATTGGATCTCTTCTCCATGCCTCTCCTCCTCAACCCATGGACACTTCTTTCCCTCTGCCCACCTTCAGGTGGATGTGAAGTCTTTTCTTCTCCTTTCCTCCTCCTTGCATATCGTCTCTTTTTTCCCTCTCTTTCCTTTCCCTTCCCTTCTCTCATTTGTTTTTCTGTGGCATGTGCATTCTGACTCTTGCTGATGAGAGTCTTAGTTACCTGTTGTTCAGCTACATATAGAAGAGGTTGAGGCATACATTATTCCCACATAAAACCCCTGTGTATATCTGTTGAATGTGCTTAATGCTTGGCTTTGATACAAACCATATCAAATAATGGTTTCATTAAAACAAAAGGAGACTTATTTTTCACAGTTTCACAGCAGGTGGCATAAATTTTTCCTTGGAGGAAATTAATTCTACCCCAATAAAAACAAGTAGAGATAACTATTTCCCTATTATTTATTTCTTCAGGAAATACTGTGGTAGATACTGTGGGTATAGAAGATAATAAGACATAATTTCTTAAGTAGTTTACAGTTTAATCAAATGAAAAACCACCAAAATAATAACTTTGTTATAATTATGAAAAGTGTTATGAAATAAATATAAAAGAGGACTCTAACCTGACTTTGGGAGGTCTAGAAGTGTCCCCCTTTGTGGAAGTACTACTTAAAATTAATTGACAATAGTTGTAAAATAGGAAGCTCAAGGAAATTGCACTTAAATGGTCCAAAATAAGTAAGACTAAACGTGTGAATAAGAAAGTACAGGGATATGGTAATCCAGGAAGAGGACCAGTGTTATAAAGAGAGGATGGGGAAGAGGCAAAGCTTGGTCAATAGTTTATTAGGACTTTTTATATATATACAGTCTGTCCTGTCAGAGGCAAACTGGTGATTGAAGGCTAGCTATCTAAGCTGTCTAAGGGATTCTGGGAGGGTGAGTGAGTATTAATCTGAGAAATAAATTGTGGCAGTGAGGCTTCCACACCCATCCTTGCCAACCATGGAAGCACAATTAGGAGAGAATGTTGAATGGAGAATGAGAGAGAGTTTATACTCCTAGAGACAGGATCCTATTTGAACTCAAAGAGGGGAATGTTCAAAAGCTGATGAAAGAAAAATAACCCGTATTTGAAAATAAAGGGATAACCTACATGAGCAGTTGGAGAGAAAGTTTGAGTTTGTATGGAAACCAACTAAAATGTCTCCCAGAGACAATGGGGCCAATTTCCCAAATGCCAGGGAAAGTAGAATATGGGCTGAAGAAATCCTTGTTGGGTTGTCACACTGAGTGCAAGGTTGGTAGCTGGAAGGAAAGGACTTTGTAATAGGTCAAAATTCTTCATGTAACATTTCTCTTCTGCAGACTATGGGCAAAAGGGGCTGGGGATGTGGAAGCTATGCCAGGTATTTTCATGCAAGGGGCTAAGGTAAAGATGGCTTGAATGAAATCATCTTCCTGAGAAAAATGAAAATAAATAGAAAATTAATTTTATAGTTCAGCAAGGTTGATTCATGTCTTGGTGAAATCAGAGACGTATGCTTGGACCCTTCCCAGATTAAAGTCCTGTGAGATGTGGACACAGCCTGCCTCTCCAGTATCAGTCTCTATTTCTCTCCCCTCATTCTGAGACCCAGTTCTCCCTGCCATTCCTCAAAGACACAAAATGCTTTCCATCTTCAGAATCGTTGACCTAATTCTTCCCTCTGCCTGAATTGCTTCCCTCCCTCAGATCTGTGTAAATAGACATGCTGGCTCTTCCTTTTTTGACAGGCTTCCTGTCTTCAAAGAGCCCTCTCTAAATTAGTTCCACAAGTACCCCAGACTAGGCTCATCACCTTGCTGTTTCATTTATAGTGTTTGTCACGTCCTGTTATTTGGCTTATTTGTTTACATGTTGATCAGATGCCTCTCCTCAGAATGTAAGCTTCGTGAGAGCAAAGAAAGTCAGACTGTCTGGAAACCCCACATACGTAAACAGTGTTTAGTCCCAGATAAATGATGAATGGATGATTCTTGCCTTCAAAAAGCTTATGATGTAGTAGTTATTATGATGACTAGAGGGCAAACATACTGGCCATTACGTAAAATTACATAGCACTGGATGATGAAGAGCTAATGGGTGGACTGCATTTAACTAAGTCATGAGGAAGAAACCTCTATGTAGAGTTTCCTAATAACACAAAAACATCATGTTAAAACCAACAATAACAAATTCCATTTGAATAATATCTTTATTTTAGGCTCTAATAGGTATTGTACATTTTTATCTATGTATAATATATCTTTCCATAAAATAACCTCTGAGATAGGATCCCAGTTTTGTGGTTAAGAAAACAGGGACAGAGGCTAAGCTTGCAGAATTTTTTTTTAAATGTATTTTTTATTAAAAAAGTTGTGAGCTTACAAAACAACCATGCATAATGTATAGAATTCCCATGCATTACCCCTCTACCAACACCTTACTAGGACTGGGTTTTGAACTAAAGTTAGTTTAATTCTTAAACCCAGAAATTTATCATTGTTTTGTTGTTGTTGTTTTGTATAGCTAGAAAATTTTTGGAGATGAAACCTGAGCCTTTGTGAAACAGAAGTTCTTGAGTAAAAATAGATGTCATGCTAGACATGAGGCATAACTTGGGAAGAATGATTTACATGAAATTTCTAAAGGGTCAGAGGTAAGAATAGGTATGAAATTGGGAGAGAGAAGCAAAGAGTTCGCAGACTTCTGTGGGTCTCCTAGCTCTGGGACTGGAGGCTCCTCCTAAAATTACAGGGGCACGGTTGGGGTGAGACATGGTGAGGATAAGGTCATTGGGTAGGACTGGAACAGATTACATAGATCCTTGAACTACAAAATAAGGAGCTCAAATTTTGTACAAAGAATATGACATGTACTCATAGATTTTTAAAATTCATGAGCCTACCTTGCCTTATATTTATGTCTGTGGAATATCTGTGGTATGCAGAAAGTTGGTAAACACCTATTTCACTTTTCACACCCAGGGATTATTACTACCCCTTAAAAGAAAAAGGCAAGTGAGGTCCAGAAGTTTGTTGCCTGCCTAAGGCCACATGTAATGCTAACCCCACATCCAGACTCTTGGTGTGACATTCTTTTCCTTCTGTGAAGAGTTCTTGATGATAAAACCTACTCTTCTGTATAATCATCTAAAATATTATTCTCTACCTTTTTTGTTTTACAGTTAGAAGTTAAGGAGAAAAATCACAAAATCTTTCTATGAAACAGATGTAGATGTCAACACTGCTTCTACAAAGCATGAGTACATTTTTCAAGAAACAAAAAAATGTATACCATTTTCTCCTCAACAACCATTTATATTCCAGTGAGTTTTTTTCCGTTTGTAAAAAAACTGTTAAAGGAAATAAATCCACTAGTGTTTCTTCTATAAATGATGTTCAATCTAGATGAAAATTTTCCCATTTTTTTCCCATGAATCATTGCATCATTTTCCCAGTGCTTATCTTTATGATTCTGGGTAATTCATATAATGTCTAAACTACCATTCACATTCATTCATTCTCTCTTTTCTCTCCCTCTATCCCTCTTTGACTGTGTTAATACTTTTCAGCCTCCCTCTTTAATTTGTCTTCTGCTCAAATGACATATAATGGATGTGAAACTAGAAAGCATTGTATGATTATAAACAATTATCTTTCTTTTACTGCTAGATTATTTCATATTATTTATATTTGCTCCTAGATCTATTTCCTGTACATAAAGCTTCTGGTCCCTTCTCTGTCCTTTGGTCATGCTTGATTTTGTCAAAGTCCCTTCCTTAATTGTAAAATTTAGAAATCATACTTTATTGCTCTACAGTGTATAGAGGAAAGAAAGGCACAGGTTTCAGTCATGCTGGCTGCTTCATCAAGGTAGGAGGTCTGCATAGGCATGAGGCATGGGCTGTACGGGAGCACAGACATGTGCTTAATTTGGTTTGTATCTGAAAGTTAAAAAAACTTGAATCAACACTAAAAAGCCATATTTCTGACTTAGAAAACTGGAACATCTAATAATACTGTGTTCTTTTTCCTACATTGGACTGATTAGCCAGGGCTGTCCCCCTTAGATGGAGCATGTATGCTCCAGATTTCCAGATGCCCTACGACTTCCAGTTGCCTCCCTGAAACCAAGATCTGTTGTCAGTTCCCACTTACACTGTATCTTACCTACTGTCTTCCCTACAATGAAGACATATTTTACTCTCTAAAGTATGAAAATGATACACAGGGCTGCCTTGTTTCCAAAAGGTGAGACAGAATACTTCTTGGTGGAAAGAAAAAATATTCCTGCCTATTTAAATTTCCAGCCATGTCTCACGGTCTTATTTTCTCTCACCTGGCCTATTTCAATCATTTACTTTGCCTTTCTGGCTCCTGGAGAACCAGTAATGTTCCAGCCTCCATCGTCCATTCTCTACAAGGGTTGTATCTGGTCTGCTCTATTTATTCTCCCACCCCCAGAAAGTTACCCTTTTAACTGCATCATGCCTCATTCCCTCCACATTCCTTCCCGTGGTAGGGCGTATCTGTTGCAGTCACCAAGCTCAGGGATATTTATTACATATCATCACAGCCCCTCCTTTGTCACATGGGATGCAAGGAGGGCTCTTCCCTCTCTGGAGAGCAAAAAATAAACTTGCCCGTTCCCTATCCTTCCCTCCTGATTCTTGGGAATTCTTCCATTGCCAGGATACCTCCTGTGCATGGACTCCAGGTCTGTATATGGCCGCTTATGATTTTGAGTACTCCAAATATTCCATTTCTATGTTTTGTGGGAGTTGAGCAGCAGGTGAAGCATATCATAACAGAAGTGCCTTGCAGAGAACACTGTAGTTTAAAACACTTGAAGAATATTCAAACTACTCTCACTCCATGTATACTTTTCTTTGGTCTGAGAAATCGAATGGCGTACATGTTATTTCCCCTTCCCTTGGCCTTCTTTTTTTCCAAGTTAAGTGTACTATATGTAATACTTTTGTAATCAGAAAATAAAACTGTGATTGAAAAAAATCAAAAGCACTTCTGGATGACCTCATTTGAACTTTATTTTAAAAAGAAATGTTAGGTAAGCACCTAAAGAGTGAAGCATGAACCAAAGCAGAGGAATTCTGACATCCTTCCTTATCCCTACCCCTGCTCCTTCAAGGATCTGGCTCCTTTGACCAGAATACTGACTTCTTAAGCTGATTTTTTTTTTTTTTTTTTGCACTTCTTACTGACTATCTAGCAAAGTAGTTTGTGTTGATGTAAAAAAAACTGTGGGATTTTCTTTTCTTTTCACATTCCTTGGAGGCAGAGTGGGATATTTTGGGGAGCCAGGCAGGTAATATGCTGAAGAGGTCAGGGCATGAGTCAAAAGAGTGCCAAGGACTGTCTACAGACTGTAGCCAGCTTGGTTCTAAGGGTCATTGCTGAGGTCGGAGTGCAGGACTAGTCTAACCTCAATGTGTGACTTGCAAACTGAGGTTGAAGATCCAGCTTAAAAGTCACAGATGCCCTGATTTTATTGCATATTTTTATTTACACTTTGCATTCACAAGCAGCTTGCAGTTGCCCAGGGCATGGCCTCTGGCATGTGTGGAAGGGGCAGTTCACTACCAGGCATAAGGCTTCTTAAGTCATTTAAATTCTCTTTGGCCTCATTTTCCACTTGCTTGTGGGAAAAATATATAATTTCTGCCTGGCAAAATTAATATGGAGTGTCAAAGAGGAAAACATATTCAAATAATAATTTATAGAACACCTTCTCTGCTGATAAGGAAAACTAAGACTAAGATAAGGAAATTAACATTCAGAGTTCTTAGTTGCAAAAAATTTACTAGAAGATAAAGGCTAAAGAAGCAGTCTCAGAAGCTGTGAAGCCGGGATCATCATCCAAAATCAGGCAGCAGGATCAATTAGATGCCTATATCACTGGTACCGGATACCTCACCTTATACTGTCGAAAGCAGCTATCTCGTACCTTGTCCCAGACAACGCAGTGATTGCTTTTAACAGCCATTGCAGAATGGCCCCACTTCTTCGCATCACTGCACAGTTCAGCAGGTGGTACTGAAACATTTGGTGGGTGGAGCCTGTCTCTCATAGTTACATCCTGGCTGTAAGGGAAGCTGGAAGGGAGAGTCTCTGGACATTTAATTCCTATGGAGGGAATCAGGTTGAATTTAATGCAGTACAAGATTCTCTAACGTAAGAAGGAGGTTTCGACAATGGATACCAATTAGAAAAAAAAAAAATGGTCCCCAAAGTTTCTATTCTCAAGGAATACCGTAGAATAGGGAATAGATGATATTCTTTTAAATGTACTATGCAATTGTAACCCCTGACTGTTATGTATTAAAAGACATTTAACCAGCTAACTGCTAGGTGCAATTGCCCGGCAAGATTTGCTGACAGAGGTACTTTGTGACTAAGATTTTCTCTTGGGATCCCAGTTCTTTCCTGGTGCTCCTGGTTCCAGAGGCTTGTCTTTTTCTGTTATCTCTGGTCTTTCCTCATCTGGACCTGCTAAGCAGACCAGGGTGCTAAGATCATCTCTAAGAATAGAAAACTAAATATACCCTGGGGAGAGAGCAGCTCCCTCCTGGCTTTAGAGGGCTAGCCAATATGCATTCCATCTTCCCTGTCTAACCTTCATTTTCATTCCTTTCTCTTTCCCTGGAGCATTGGGAGTGATAATACTGTTTTTGAAAGTTAGCAAATTAAGGAAAAAAAAAAACAAACTCTGAGAGTCTTCTGGTCTACAGATCTTACTCTGATATTCTGTGCTTCTGTAACTATATCTTTTATCATTTTCTCTTTCTCTCCAATGGTTAGGACCATTTGTGCACTCATGATCGACACTTAAATATTTGCAGGATGAATGTTAATGTACTAATCATGGATTTTCTTTCTTTCTTTCTTTTTTTTTTTTTAAAAGATTTATTTATTTATTTAATTTCCCCCCCTCCCCTGGTTGTCTGTTCTTGGTGTCTATTTGCTGCGTCTTGTTTCTTTGTCCGCTTCTGTTGTCGTCAGCGGCACGGGAAGTGTGGGCAGCGCCATTCCTGGGCAGGCTGCTCGCTCTTTTCACGCTGGGCGGCTTTCCTCTTGCGCGTGGGGCTCCCCCACGCGGGGGACACCCTTGCGTGGCAGGGCACTCCTTGCCCGCATCAGCGCTGCGCATGGCCAGCTCCACACCGGTCAAGGAGGCCCGGGGTTTGAACTGTGGACCTCCCATATGGTAGACGGACGCCCTAACCACTGAGCCAAAGTTCCTTTCCTCTTTTTTTTTTTAAATCACTTGCCAGAGAAATAAATTTAACACCAGCTAGGTGTAGCCAAAGGGGTACTTAGTAGTACAAAAAACTTTCAAGTCCCAGATTGCCTTCTGGCTTCAGGCACAGGTGGGTCCAGGAGCTATCTTCCCATGCCCTGAATCTGTTCTCTGTAAGGTTCTATTCTTTGTTAGACACAGTTTTCATTAAACTTTCCCAACAACTCCAGGTTTAGCAGCTCTAGAACAAGAGTTTTATTCTCATTTCTTGCCAAAAGTGGCCCAAGTGTGTAACTGGACAACTAAGATTTACAGCTGTACCATGCAGCAAGGCTTTGGGCATGAGCTAGTGGTAGACTTGTTCTGTACCACAGATTTACTCTAGGAACCCAGATGAGCTCAAGTAAATCCCATGGATTCAGAATTGAGGAAATGAGATTCGCTAAAGCAATTTTGGGGTATTAGCAGCAGTTAGGGGAATAGATGCTGGATTTAGTAAGTTAGGAGGTAACCTTCCTAAAGATATGTTCACATGGAAATTTTGTATGTGACCTTATTTGGAAAAAGTCTTTGAAGATGTAATTAAGTTTAGGATCTAGGGGGGTGGGGGATTTATGGGGACCTCATATTTTTTAAATGTAACATTAAAATAAATAAATAAAGAGAAAAAAAATTAAGGATCTAGTGATGATATCTTCATGGATTAGAGTGGGCCCTAAAGTGAATGACAAGTATCTTTATAAGAAGAGAAGTGGAAGAGAATAAAGAGATGTGCCTACAATCCAAGGTCCACCATGGATTTCCTGCAGCCACCAGAAGCTAGTAGACAAGCAAGGAACGGATTCTCCCACAGAACCTCCAGGAGGAACCAACCCTACCAACACCTTGATTTAGAATCTGGCCTCCAGAACCATGAGAAATAAATTTCTGTTGTTTTAGTCACCTAGTGCATTGTTATAGCTATATAACTATATATAGCTATATAATTTGTTATAGCAGCTCTAAGAAGCTAATATTCTGGGTAAGTAAAAACAAGTGAGGTTTTACTATAATCACCAAGTATTGGTTTTTCTGGTCTGGAGTGTTACTCCATGAGCCAAATGACTGCCAGGAAATTGGGTTGGAATGTATACTTATGACTGCATCTGCATGGCTTTCAAGCCAGCCCAGTAGAATTCAGCTGCGCTGTTAGCCTCTTTAGATGTACCTCTTTTAATGGAAAATATTAATTCGAACTACTCATATCATCAGTGGAATAAAAAGATAACAGGCCCACAGGAGTGTGGTGTCTCTGTGGCAGCAGGCACACAGCTAGTGCTGCAGGACAAGACTTCTTTTCACTGCCCCCTCATCTTTGCTCCATGATGTTTCTCCCTCCTAAGCTGCACCCCTGGATGACCTGGGTATCAGGTCCTACTGTGTGTACAGTTGTTGCACCAGTTTCTTCAAGCCTGGTACTATGATGGTTGGACTTGCAAAAAAAAAAAAATTAAAGGCATTCTTTTTGAGTCCTAAGAATAGGAAACATCTAATCATTGTGCTGACTCTTACAAGTGCATTATTTTTTCCAGCTCATTAGCTGCATTTGTTTATCCTCTTTCCAGGCCATGAGAAGCCCTAATAGAACTGAGGAGGCTGGAATAGCTTGTAGCAGGCTCACAGTCTATGTTCAAACCAAGGCCTCAGTGGCCTAAATGTCTAAAGTGTGGCTGTCAGGTGAGGAAGAAAAGGTATTACTGTAACACTGTCTTTGTCAGTGGGTTTTTATTTTGGGGTGGTATAAAATATACTTTAAATCATATTTAAAATATGATTTTATGTTAGCCCTAATACTGCCTTTAAGACAACACACAGGGCTTTCACTAGTAGATTAAACATTTTCAATTAGTTTTAGAAACCCTCCAAGGAAGGAAAAGAGAAAAGAGGGAAGAACGGGAGAGAGGGAGAAAAGAGTAACTATTTTTGTTGTTGAAAGTACAAATGACCACAAGTTGAATTTCAATTAAATTAAACACCATAGGCATATGCTATATGTACACATAACAAAGATACTGATGGAGAAATGAATCATTTAAAATCAACCGCACAAGAGAATGTCACTGATTTTTCCAGTCCCATTATCTAGCAAAGAGAGTTAGTGAAAAACTCAAAACAAACGAAAGTTTCCTTAAGGCTGTCAAGCAAAAATATATTAATTGAAAAGTAAAGTCAATCAAATAACGTTTAATTTTATGTGTGTGAGAGCAGGAGAATTTGATATGACATATGAGTGTTGAGAAAGAGTCTTACTTACCAGCCAAAACAATAATGAAATCAGTTTGATGCTAATAATCCCACCCAGGCCAGCAGTTTTCAGGAAGAGGTTATGATGCTGAATTCTTTACAGAGTCTGTTGTATGGATTTTTACCCATCTTCCCCCTTTCCATTCTCTGCTTGCCTTTCTCCTCTCTTCTACTTTCATTTTTTTCCTCAACCAAGTTAGATTTATAAGGCAGAAAAATTGAGTAAAAGCTAAATGCTACCTTGAGGGACCTGTGAAAGAAAAGATGGTTCCATGCATCAGCAAGTCTGAATTGTTTTTGTCTTTCCTTTCATGTTCTGTTTTGAAGTGTCTTTGCTTCTAAGTGCTATTATACCTTGAACTAGCTGCTTACCAAGCACTTTCAAGTAGAACTCTATGTGGCCTTGGCTTAATGATTTTCTAATACTTTTGGCCATACAATGCTACACTGATTCAGTGACGACAGAGGTTCCTGGACAAAGTTCACAAGGGGCAGGTGACCTAGCCAACTGGAACAAGTCATGGAACCTGCCTGGATCCCTTTTATCTTCTACAGATTGAGATGCTGTGCCAGATAATTCCTAAAGTTTCTTTGGGATCTACAATTCTGACTTGAATTATTCCAATGATTTTTCTTAATAATAGTAATAGATGCTATTTATTGAACACTGTCTGGAGATGACAGCAGTTGTGCTAAGCATTGAATACTGTTCAACAGAAACGTCATAGCAAGCTTTATAATTAAAAAGCTGCTATTAAAATCCCCATTTTATATGAGAGAGGACTGAAGCTTAGGGAAGGTAATCAACTTAATCAAGCAACAATTACAGGGTAGTGCCTAGTATCCTAGGTCAGTCTTACTTGGGTCCATGTTGTTCACAGCTGCACTATATTGTAAATTTCATTCTAGTTTATGCTCAACTTATCAAATGGGATTTGAATTAATGAGATTTTACTGAACAAGAGAACATTTCTATCTTAATGTCTTACCATCCATCCTGCTAATTGCTCTTATGGTTTTAGGCTCAGAGGCTTTCATGCTGCTAGACTTGGAGAGATGAGGGATGACAAAAAGAGCATGGTACCTGAAATGCTTATTTCCACCTTTCCCATTAGGATCTTTACTCATTGTTAAAGTTCTCTGTGTTAGGAAGGAATATCAACCATGCTAGACACTATGACTCACAGGATTGTTCTCCTGTTCCAAATCCTAACATGCCCAAATTTAGTTCCTCCAATATATTTGTTAGTGGCCAAATAAACTGGCAGACTGTTTTTGTCTCCTGTTCGAGATTTCTAAGCAACTGTACTTGTGGGCCTCTATTTAATGTGCTTTTCTTTCTTTAAAAAAGAGAGAGTGTATGCATTATCGGTGCAGGTGATCCATTATTCACTTTTTCAGGTTGCCTTATTTAGATAGCAGCATAGGTATTCAGCCTTCTCACGGTCTCACTGGAAACTTGCTTTATTTCTCTCTCTCAGCATCCATCTCTCCATCTTGGGTTCCCTCCCACTCATGTTTTAAATGCTGGCACCCTCTGCTAACATCCTAGAGAGAAAGCCTTTTTATTTTTTCATTCATTTGGCCTCTAGGGAAATGTGCCCCTGGAGTTGTGCTGGAGTTTTTGCCTGGTATATGAAGAGCAATCAGGAGCTTCCCAGAGGTTTAATGCAAAGAAGTAGGTGTTGCCTTTCAGCTTTTTTTTGCCACACTGGGTTCCTTGGGGAATTTTTTCAAAGATCCCCTATGATGTATTCTTTGGAATATTAAAAAAGGAGAGAGAGAGCGGAAGGAAGAAAGAGTCTACACAAAGTCCTGGGGCATGAATTAAGCAGGACATAATGCAGTTACCTTCAATGAGACCAGGCTCTCAGGCCCCTGATACTTTCCTTTGTCTTTTTGTGAAGCTGTATCATTGAATAGAACAAAAGTTGATCATGATTCTTTGTCACTTAATTCTCATAATCTATTCATTTTTGTAACCCTTGAGCTACTTTAAAAGTACCTTGTGTTCTGTAGCCTGGAGGACAGCCGTTTTTAAGAAATGAACACTTGCTTTATGTTCCTTAGGTTCCAGACACTATACCTAACAATAAGTTTGTGTAATTGCTGTTAGTAGTGTTACCTCTTTTTACATATGGGGAAGGAGAGAAAGTGTTGCCTCAGGTCACGCAGGTGGTAAGTGGAGGAGACAGCACAGAGGGTAGCACAGAAGGCAGCACAGAAGCCTCTGATTTATCCCACAAGTACCTGTCCCAATCTGAAGCAAGCTAATCTCTTCATTGGACCTTCTATAGAAAATTATTGGGTTTTGGTAAGGAAATGACAATGGTTTGAGTGGTATCTCCTCCACCAAGAAGAATAAGCATTTTGGAACAACTCAGGGAAATTGATGTATCAGTTTGAAACAGTTTGGTAACATCTAGTTGAGAATGTGTACACCTTCCCATTCACTATTGCACTTCTAAGTAAATACCCTCGAGCAACTAGGCACTGAACTAAAGGAAATGGGTGTGAGAATGTCTATTGCATCATTATTGATTATGGCCAAAGACTGGGGAAAAAATCCTAAGTGTCTATTAATAGGTAAGTAGATTAATCACTTTTGGTAACTTCATCCAATGCAATAGTATGATATGTTTATCATAAATGAACTGGATCCACACGTATCAACATTAATAAAACTTATATATGTTGCATGGTAAAAACAAGTGATAAAAATATATGAACCATATGAAAATTTTTAAAATACACAAAATGCCTGAATATCTATTTGTGGGTACATACATATCTAATAAACATAAAAAATGGGCAGGAAGCATACACATCTACTTCAGGATGGTGGCTTTATCCAGGGAGGGAGACAATGGAATAGGGAATGGGAGAGGTAGATCTTCCACTCTATATATAACTTTTTTATTTTTTCCAAGTGAAAATTCAATAGAAAGAATGGGAAAATTTTAGATTAAGTCTGCATACATGATAGGCACACGGATTTCTCTTTCTTGTCTCTGATTCTCTCTACTTTCCCGTGTGTTAATATTAGTTTATAACTAACTTTTTTTGCATAATAGAGAAGCAAATAAATGCAACTGAAGAATGTTTAAAAGGAGAAGTGTTTGGGGCCCAACCCCAAGTCCCAGAGTGTCAAAGTGTCTTCTGACCCAGCGGACAACAAATGTGCAGGGCAGGTACTGAAGCATCCAGGCACTCGAGGCCTTCCTCCCAGTCATGTCCACGCCTCAGTTCTTCGCAGACCTGCTAATGTCTTTCTCATCTAACTTTAAATGGCATGGGCTCTTATCACTCCTGTGGGGAAGAAAAGCCAGCCATGGGTTCATTTCTCCTTATGCTAGACTAAACATTGCTAATCCTCTTCTGCCTACTCAAATTTGGTATGAAGCGCTCTGGCAAGCTCCAGCTCCTGGGAGAAACATGCCTTTCCTAAGAAGAATCAGGAAGGTCTTTCAGGCATCTGTCCACAAAACCTCCGAAGTTCTCCCCAGCTCTTCTATGAGTGAACCTGCCCTGCAGTGTGGCTCAATCAATGCTTACCACCTACCAGCATTTTACTACAGACAAACGTATATTCTTATTCTATAAATGTCTTATGCCCTCCCAATTTCAGGCATTGACTCGCTCAACTGTTCTCAGCAAACCCCCTCCCCTGCTTCCCCTTCCCCATCTGCTCTTTCCTCCTTCTCTTCCTTCTTGTATTCCCTCCTCCTCCTCCTCAGACCCTTCTCCTCCCATCCTCCCAGCTCCCCCACCTCTACCTTTACCTTCTCCTTTCCCATCTCTTCCTCTCCCTCCTCCTCACCCTTCCCCTCTCTGTCCCTCTCTTGCATCTTTCCCCAGAGTCCTTACTGAATGGCTCAAGTACCCTGGCCCATTTGCAGATTTCCAGATATATGAACAATTATTTATTTATCCCATAATTAACATATGCAAGTATAATATATATATCTAACCCTGTTATGTTTCTGTTCTTTCCAACTAAAAAAGTACTAAATGCCAAAGGAGCTTTGACCTAGTACTAAAAAACAAAACAACAATAACAACAACAACAAAAACATGCATTCTTGGGAAACGGACTTGGCCCAGTGGTTAGGGTGTCGGTCTACCACATGGGAGGTCCGCGGTTCAAACCCCAGGCCTCCTTGACCCATGTGGAGCTGGCCCATGCGCAGTGCTGATACGCATAAGGAGTGCCATGCCACACAGGGGTGTCCCCCGCGTAGGGGAACCCCAAGCACAAGGAGTGCGCCCCATAAGGAGAGCCGCCCAGCACGAAAGAAAGTGCAGCCTGCCCAGGAATGATGCCGCCCACACTTCCCGTGCCGCTGACGACAACAGAAGCGGACAAAGAAACAAGACGCAGCAAATAGACACAGAGAACAGACAACCGGGGGAATGGGGGGGAATTAAATAAATAAATAAATCTTTAAAAAAACAAGCATTCATGTTTTTACTTGAGTTAACTTAATGATCTTGGGCCAATCAAGTGAGCCTGTTTTGCCTCAGTTTCCTCACTGATATGTAGGGACAGTATTCCTTGTCTGCCTCACTGGGTTTTATAAGAATTTGAGGGAAAGCTTGTAAAAAAAAACAAGAAACTGAAATAAACGGGGAGGAAGATAAAAATGTCAGGTGCAGCTCTGGTAAATTCATTGTTAAGTTGATGCCCGCTTATAATGCCAAACAAGGGTGAGAATGATTCACAGCAAAATCTCTTGTTCTTTTACAAAACAAGAGTCTTCTTCCTGTTGAAAATACACTGTTTAAGAATTCCTAAGAGGGAATCTTTTAGTTATATGTTTGAGCAATATTTCTTTCTTTTCTTGTCCATAAAACAGGGAGAATTTAATTTATTCATAATATATGAAGATTTTAGATCAGTGCAAAGAAAACATGTCTTCCTAATAAGTCTTTAAGTGATTCCTTTTTGCTCATTTCCAATTTACTAAGAATTATTCAAGCAATAATCTCTATAGTAGGGTGAAAAACAAGGCAATAAATGCATAATGCAATTGATTAAAAATGGAAAAAATAGGGCCATTTGTGGAGTGAGAAGCACAGAGCTGGAGAGGGTTTGGTGATTACCTAAGAAGCTGAGATGTTTTTCTTTGCTGTTCTTTGGGCCTCACTGTACACTACAGTGGGGAAAACCAGAGTCTGCGTTCTTAGAAAGTACCCTCTCTGCAGCAGATGGTCTCCCAGAAAACCCTGGCATGGAGACTGTACATGTTTGGGTTCAGCAAACTGTGTCTCTTCTTGGCTCTATTTATGGCAATATGGTTGTCTGGGAAGTCCCATGGATTGTAAGTGAGGACTTATGGGTTCTAGTCACATGTCTGGAACTATATCATGGTGTGATGGATGTTTGCCTCTCTGATCCTAGAATTCTTGATTAGAACAATGGCTGGAGTAGAAAAAAAAATTCTTTTTTTTTTTTTTTAATTTAATTTTAACCCAGGGGACATTGTAGAAATATACCTCATTGTCTATTTTGGGAAGCAGATTTGGCCCAATGGGTAGGGCTTCCGCCTACCACATGGGAGATCCAAGGTTCAAACCCACGCAGGGGTGTCCCCCATTTTGGGGAGCCCTACGCACAAGGAGTGCATCCCGTAAGGAGAGTCGCCCAGCGCAAAAAAAAGTGCAGCCTGCCCAGGAATGGTGCCGCACACATGGAGAGCTGATGCAGCAAGATGACACAACAAAACAAGATACAGATTCTGGGTGCCGCTGACAAGAATACAAGTGGACACAAGACGAACACACAGCGAATGGACACAGAGAGCAGTTAACTGGGGGGTGGGGTGGGGAAGGGGAGAGAAATAAATAAAAAATAAATCTTAAAAAAACTTATTAAAAAATGTCTATTTTGTCTCTTTTTATGCATACTAAGGATATAGGTTATTAATGAGTTATTGCTGCTACTTCCATGAGTTCACTCCCAGATACCTAATTAAGAGGGATATGGGGCTTCTTTGTAAGAATGGAACATGAGAGAAATTAGACTAGAAGATGTATATCAGACAAGATTGAGGCAGGCTCTGGAGAGCTGGCAAATAGAAGTGGAAAGAGAGGAACCCCAGCTGGTAGAAGTTTTGGGTTGTTTGAGGAATCAGGATAGATTCTTTTTTTTAAATTTTATTATTATTATTATTATTAAAGAAACTTTAGATTACATAAATGTTACGTTGAAAATACAGGGGATTCTCATGTATGTCACCCCCTCCCCTCCCAGACTTTTCCCCATTAACAGCATCTTTCATTAGTGTGGTATATTTGTCACAATTGATGAACATATTGAAGCATTGCTAATAACCATGGTCTATAGTTTACATTATGGTTACACTTTGTACCACACACTTTATAGATTTTGACTAAACATATGATGGCTTGTATCCATCATTACAATGTCATGCAGAACAATTCCATCAGGATTAATTCTGAGTGAGAAAGTTTGAAAAGAATATGGTACTTCTAAGAAACTTTCTGTGAGTTACATTATAGAACTTCTATAATAGTTTTTGTGAAAATCAAGTAAATATTGGATTACTTATATCTTTGGTTGCTGTATCTATGGACCTTTAAGCATCCCTGGCCTTGAGAGGACCACATGAAGCCCTGAAATTTATGTAGATTAACATACTAAAGTTTCCTCCAAAGAAGCTTATTACTGTGGGCCGATTTAGATCTACAGGGTTTTCATTGTGAAGTACTGTGAATTTTTTTCCACTTACTGTGTAATATGGTGGCAAGAAATTCAACTCCAGTACCTAAAGGGAAATGTAATTAAGAGAAAGGAATATTGGAGACAAGGCTGATCCCTAAGCAAGATGTTTGACGGGATCCTTATGAGAATTAAATAAGATAATGTATGTGGAATACTTTAGCATACTGAAGAGACTACATTTTCTTCATACCCAGTGCCTGGCACAGAGCCGGGCATGTAATAGGTACTCTATAAATATATGGGTAAGTACTTAAAACATGGTAAATACTAGCATTGCTGAAATATTATTGCACTAATAAGAATTAAGCATGGGATACTATTAAGATTTTTGGTTTTTTCCTTATCTAAACCTAATTTTGGAAGGGAATGTCAGCAAAGGAACAGATATTAAAGTTGACACCTGACTAAAACAAACAGAGATTAGACTAACAAAAGATAGAGAACATTTTCATCATGTTTCAAGGCCCCAAAATGGGCGCTTGGTGAGTTGGTGGAACTGCACATGGATTAGTCAGTATGGCTAGTAAGCAGCACTGGGCAGGTGTTGACGCCCATGATTCTGGGAGGGATTATGAAGTGCTTTTGTACCACGTTAAGGAATGTGGACTTGGATCTGTGAATTAGGGAAACCACCATGGATTATTAACAAGAAAGTGATGTGGTCTGATTTGTCTTTTCAGAGGAAAATGCTAGCTTCAATGTCAAGAGAAGAAAAAAAAAAAAAACCTAATATAGCTTGTGCATAAATTCTAGCTTATTCTATATCCAAGTATACCTAGTTCCTGGAAAACCAATTAAGTGATAAAGGCTCTGTAGGCTTTGAATATTCAGGGAGAATGCAAACTAAATATGTTATTTCAAGCTTACCTGGAATGTGGGGGATATGTGTTAATTCAAGATCTATCTGGTACTCAGATAAAAAACTTAAAACTCTAAGAAACTAAC
The DNA here is from genome assembly GCF_030445035.2 of Dasypus novemcinctus. Classification (NCBI taxonomy): domain Eukaryota; kingdom Metazoa; phylum Chordata; class Mammalia; order Cingulata; family Dasypodidae; genus Dasypus; species Dasypus novemcinctus. The sequence continues at coordinate 162,636,174 of NC_080674.1, read as the reverse complement.
AAATAAAGTCCTTTCGCATAAAAGCATCATTTGACTCCTTACTCCTACAATCTTTGTATAAAAGGGACCCAAAATTCTATTCGGGGCTCGGTTTTCATTAAGACAGAAATTGCTGAGCCCAGCTGGCTGTTAATAAACCTTCCTTCTCAGATTCTCGCATCCTGGCCTTCAATACATTGAGCACCTGACTTCTCTCTGCTACACTAAAACAAACAAACAAAAACTGGTGATGGCCAAACTTGAAGAAAAAGAGTTAGTTTAAGAAGCTGTTTCACTAACTGGCAGAAGGGCAAAAAAAAATGAGATTGATTTAGGAGAGAAAGAAGTGAAATCCCACCAGCACATTACTGGTATAGTGTGGAGCAGTGATAGCTCACTCTTCCTGAGTGTTTACTATCAAATGAGCTCTCTTCTAAGACCTGAAAATGAATGAACTTATTTATCCTTCACAGTAACTCTAAGAACTGTTGTTATTTTAAAGATGTAAAAACTGAGGCATAGAAAGGATAAATAACTTCCCCAAAGTTACACAGCTGCTAAGAGGCAAAGCCAAGTTTCAGCCTATGTCAGTCTGGTTTCAGAGACCATGATCTGAACACTAACCAAAATTGCCTCTTGGCAAAAAACCCAGATGACTGCTATCCTCAGCTCACCTCTGGATTTCTTTTCTGTTCGGGTTTTTTTCCAAGTAGGGGGTTTAGATTAGATGGTTTCTAATAATAATTACTATCTCTTAAAAGGCTTTCTCTGTATATGCATGTCCTTTCCCACAAACCTAGAAAAATAGCCTACTGTGCGCCATGTACTGTAATAGGGAAATGAATGTCAGTTAATGTGATCACTAAGTGCTCAGTCTAATAGGGTAGACAGGTAAATAAATAACTCCTGTTAGAGTGACACATATTATATGGGACTTAGGTCTGGTAGGTCGAGAGGTTAAAGGAGTGTCAGAAAAGGAAAGATACTTGAGTAGGTTTTTGAGGGATCAGTAGGAGTTGTCTAGGTACAATTTTCATGAAAATATTCAATATTGTAATAATGCATACAAAAATTGACTTTTGCTCAGGTTTTCTAATGGCTACTAATAGTTCTTTTTGGCAGTACAGACATCATTAACTGGAGTAGAAATGCAGTATTTGTGAGGCTGTGTCCTCATTTAGTTCTTTCAGTGACTTTTTTTTTTTTTTTTACCACTAAATTGACTCACTCTATCAACATCAAAAAGAAAAGTCTTAGTCACTTTTGTGTCCTTGAGTAATCTGCTTGTTGCCTACAGCCTGGCATTAAAATAGCCAAGTGAACTCAGGTTTTCTGGTCTGTGCTATCCCCAGTATCCAATCAATTTTTCTCTTTCTTTCTTCATTTATTTTTAAAAGAGATATGATAGTTATTTCAAATTGTTTGTGGAAGAGAAGTACATTTTAATATGATGAAAAATACAAAGTTTAACTGTCTGTTTGTTTGTTTTTAGTATTAACCACTTCTTAGATATGAGATGGAAATGATTAAAGATGAGAGAGGATTGAAAAATCCTTTCGTTGACACTGTCATTCAATGAATTGTATGTACCCTGACTGGAAACAGATTGTCACAGCATCTTGAATGTGAAAAAAAAAAGCTGCTATGACAGAGAAAATTAGCATTAACTCCTGGAACACTAACCACCTACTTGCTCCAAATCCTAGCCTATGTACAGTAATGCAAGGATTTCGGCTTGCCCTGTTCTTCTGCCTCAGTTTCTCTCCCTTGGGAGGAAGAAGTCACATATCATGGGAAAACAGATGTTTGTCACACTGTTGTAGAATATGAGAGAGGTTCAATTACTTGCATATAGAGAGGCCAGGACTCAGGAATGATTTTGAGAAGGAAAAAATGGTTTATTGATGGCCAGTTGGACTCGGGAGTTTTCTGTTTCAATCCCGAGCCCCGAACAAGATTTTTGAGTCCCTTTTATACAGAGAGGAAAGGCCAAATGGTCCTTTTGTTTTAGTTCTCAATAGGCTTGAATTAGCATATATCTTCCACATCCTAGGTAAGCTTTTAGCATGGACTTCATGCATTCTAGATAAGCTTTTAGCACATTTGGTTTGCATATTCCCTGAATATTTAAAGTTTATAGACTTTGCATTGTTAAACTCTTTCCTGGGACTGGAGTCGTTGCCATGGTCCCCAAGGGCAGGACTGCAGCCTCTTACTGTTCCACACCCACAAGTCAGGACGGACAGCTTAGGTTATCTCTGAAGAAACAAAGAGCCTCCCACCCATAGCCCACATCAACACCCTCTGAGGTCTTGGGAAATGAGGTACCCTGTGAGATCAAAGTATTATTAGAAAGTAGAGTTCTCACAAAGAAAGTACATTCTCACTTGCATCATATGCACTGGGAGATGAAGAATGTCAGAAAAAACCCTGCTAACCCAGTATTACCCAAAACAGGACTTCTCCTTCTTTTTCACCCTTGCTTCCTTTCTTCCCTCATCCTTTTGCTCCCCATCTCTACCTTGCCCTCATTCCCTTTTCTTCTCATCAGGATCTCCAAGAGTATATTATCAAAAATCTTCCTTTCATATATAATAGGCTTAATATGCTTCCATGGTAGATTTTCCAGATGTATCCTCCTAATGCTATTTGGTTCAAGTGGTCCAAAAGTGATAGCATAAGGACTAAGAATGGCTTTCTTGAAAAGAGGCAAAAAACATGACAGGCAATATGTGTCAGATATTATAGGTCTTGGGGGATACTCATAGGTTTTTCCTGCTCAGAATCTATTGTTTTGTTAAAAAAAACCATCCTTCTCTCCACATGGTGAAACTACCTTTCACCCCTAATTGCAGGGATGAATGGATGTCCTGACAAATGAGTCTACTCTAGTCCATGGTCATAGTAATGAGTTTGGAGAGGGGAACATGGCTAGACCAACACGATGAAACATGATATGGGAACGTTAGTTTGAAATATTAGGAAAGAAAAGACACCTTTCTATCATAGTTGCTAAACTGTGAAGATGTAAGCCTGGCCCTGCTTACCATCGTTTTGTGGAGAACCTAACAGAATAAATCCATCACAGAGCTACCCAAAAAACATCTACAGAGGGAGCAGATGTGGCTCAAGTGATTGAGTGCCTGTTTCCCACATGGAAGGTCCTGGATTTCATTCCCAGTCACACCTATAAAGCAAAAATCAAACAATAAGAAACAAATGAGGAAACCAACTTAAAGGAGCCAATGTGGCTCAGTGATGGCATGACAGCTTCCCACATACAATGTCCCAGGTCCAATCCCTGGCACCAGTACCTGAAAAAACAAACAAACAAAACCCTGCAGAATACATGTTCTCAAGTGCATATGGATTATTCTCCATGATATAACATATGTTAGGCCATGAAACAAGTCTTAATAAATTAAAAAAGATTGAAATAATATAAAACATCTTTCCAACTATAATGGAATGAAGGTAGCAATCAATAAAATAAGGAAAACTGTAAATTCAACAAATATGTGGAAATTATACAACAAACTTCTATCAGTGGGCCAAGAGGAAATCAGAACATTTTTAGGAGTGAATGAAAAAAATACAACATGCCAAAATCTAGAATGCAGCAGAGGCAGTACTGAGGGGCAAATTTATAGCTGTGAATGCCTATATTTAAAAAGAAGAAAGACATCAAATCAATAACCTAACATATATCTCGAGGAACTAGAAAAGCAGCAAACTAGAACTAAATTAGTAGAAGGAAGTAAATAATAGAGACTAGAGTAGAGGCAATGAAATAGAGAATAGAAAAACAATCAAGAGAATAAATGCAACCAAAAGTTGATTCATCACAAATATTGATAATATTAACAAACCTGTAGTTAGACTGACAAAGAAAAAAGAAGAGATGTAAATAACTGAAATCCAAAGTGAAAGTAGGAAACATTACTACTGATCTTGCAAAAAGGTAAAGGATTATCAGAGAATACTATAAACAATTCTATGCCAACAAATTATGTAATTTAGAAGAAATGGATACATTTCTAGAAACACAAATTTACCTAAACTGGTCCAAAGAGATAGGTTTCAATGACCTAGAACAAGTGAGATCAAATCATTCCAAAAAGACCTCATACAAAATTAAAGTCTAGGACCAGACAGCTTAACCGATGAATTGTGCCAAAGATTCAAAGAAAAACAAACACTAATCCCTCCTGTTTTAGTTTCTTAGGATGCTCACCATTTGATGGCATGGCTTAAACAGTGGGAACACAATGGGTAACAGTTTTGAGACTAGGAGTAGTTCAAATGAAGGCATTATCAAGGTGACACTTTCTTCCCAAACACTGGCATTTTTGGGCCGACTGCCTGCGATCTTTGGTCCTTGGCTCCTCTGTCACATGGCAATGCACATGGTGACCTTTTCTGGCCTCTCCATTCTCTTCCAGGATCAGTTGATGTTCAGCTTCTGACTGCCCCCTGTGACTTTCTCTCTGTGTCTGAATTTCATTCTGCGTATAAAGGAGTCCACTGATAGGATTAAGACCCATCCAGATTGGGTTGGTCTATTCCTGAACTGTAGTAACCTCATCAAAAAGTCGTACTTAGCATGGTCCACATCCATGCAAATGGATTAAGCTTAAGAACATGTTTTTTTTTTAATACCTACAGCTCCCAACCACCATACTTCTGAAATTCTTTGAAAAATTAGAGGAGGGAACTATTCCTAACGCATTTTATGAAAATAGCATTGTTCTGATTCCAGTCACATAAAGACATCTTAAAAACAAAAACCAAAGACCAATATTCCTCATGAGTATGGATGCAAAAATGAACAAATACTAGCAAATTGAAAAAAAAATGCATTTTAAAAGAATTATACAACATGACCAAGGGGAATTTATCCAGGAATACAAAGGCAGATTCAACATGATAAAAATTAATGAATGTAATAACCCCATTTATAGAATGAATATAAAAGATCACATGATTATCTCAATTGAGGTAGAAAAGACATTTGCCAAAACCCAACACCATTTCATACTCAAAACACAAAATTAGAAGGGAAACTCCTCAATATGATAAAAGGCATATATGAAAAATCTGCTATCATTAGTCTCAATGGTGAAAAAACGGAAATTCTTCTCACTAAAGTAAGGCACAAAACCAGGATACTCACTTTCCCCACTGCTGTTTAACATTGTTCTGAAGTTCTAGCCTGAGAAATTAAGCAAGAAAAAGAAATAACAGCGTCCAAATTAGAAAGGAAGAAATAAAACTATATTTGCAGATGACATGATTCTTCAATAGAAAGTTCCAAAGAATCCATATGAAAACTATTGAAGCTAATAAATGAATTCCATGAGGTTGCAGTCTACAAGATTAGAATACAATAATCAGTTATTTATATATATAAGCAAAGTACAATAAAAATGGAAATTAAAAAATTTCATTCAAAGTAGCATCTAAAAGAGTAAAATACCTATGAAAAAAATTAACCAAGGAGGTGAAGGACTTGTGCCCTGAAAGCTACAAAATACTGTTGAAAGGAACTAAAGACCACCTAAATAAATGGAAAGACATGTGGTCATCATAGATAGGAAAACTTAAAATTTAATAAGATATCAATACTATCCCAAGGGACATAGAGAGTCAACTGAATGCCTATCAAAGTCCTAGCAGCTTTTTCTTTACAAAAATTAAAAAGCTTATCATCAAATTCATATGAAACCATTTGGGGCCTTACTCAGCCAAATCAGTTTTGAAAAAGAACAAGAACATTGGAGATCTCACTCTTCCTGATTTCAAAACTTACTTAAAAACCCACAGTAATCAAAAGATTGCAATTGTGGCATAAAGATAAACATATAGGCTAATGAAATAAAATTGAGAGTACAGGAATAAACCTATATATCCATGGCCAAATGATTTTTGACAAAATGCCAAGTACACTAATAGGGGAAAGAAAGTTCTCTTCAACAAACGGTTCTGGAAAACTGGATTTCCACATCCAAAAGAATAAAGTTAGACCCCTTCATTACAACATGTACAAAAATTAATACTACATGGACCAAGAGTCTAAACAGAGCTAAAACCATAAGGTACTTAGAAGAAAATATGGGGAAAATCTATATAACTTGGATTTGGCAGGTATTTCTTAGATAAAACACCAAAAGCCCTAGCAACAAAAGGAAAAATAGAGTTGATAAAATTTAAATATTTGGTATATAAAAGGACATTATCAAAAAAGTAAAAAGAACCTGAAGAATGGGGAAAATATTTGCTAATCATACATCTGATGAAGTTTTAATATCTGTAACATAAAAATAACTGGTTCACAGGGCTTCTGAAGGCTGGAGACATCCAGACAATGGGCAGGGCAGACAGCTCAGGAGTTTGGCAGCCTGCCAGTGGGTCCTCCTTTAGAATTTATGCTCCCCAGTGTGACAGAGTTGGACTCATTTGTGGTTTCCCTACATATGCCTCTTCTGCCCCTTCTATTTGAACCTCTAATGAGTACTAGATTTCATAAGTGTATGTCCAAGAGACTTAAATCTTTGAGCCATACAGGTGCAGTTGGGCCCTGAATCACAACAGATTTGACTCTTCAGTCACTGGACTCATCCAGGACAAAGGAGATGATAATGGACAATGCCCATCCCAAGAAACACAGCAGTTCTGCAACTTCAAGCAGAATAGTCTCATCCATCTGCCCCATGGGATCTAAGCTCCTCTCAATTGGAGGCAGAGTGAACACCACCATCTCAGAATCCTCAAGATTGGGGAATAAATGATAGACTAGAGTAGACCTACTGTATTCTACTATAGACTTATTATTATTCTAGCAATGGAAGAACTTTTATCATTGATGTGGAGTCAGTGGCCACTGGAGGTTCTGAGGGGAGGGAAAGGAAAAATTAGGTATATATGGACATTTTTAGGACATTGGAAATATCCTGAATGACATTGCAATGATGGATACAGGCCATTATATATTTTGTCATTACTAATAAAATTGTTCAGGAGAGAGTGTAAACTATAATATAAACTATATTCAACATTTTGTGCCAATGCTCCAATATGTGTTCACCAATTGTAACAAATGTACCACACTAGTTAAGGATGTTGTTAATGTAGGAAAGTGTGGGAAGGCTAAGGAGTGGAGCATATAGGAATCCCTATATTTTTTATGTAACATTTATGTAATATAAATCACCTTAAAAATTGTTTAAAGTATTTAAAATAAAAAGAATCACTATAATATAACAACAAAAAGAAAAACAACCCGATTAAAAAATGGGCAAAATATGAATTGTATGTCTTCTATTTCTCTATAGAAGATATACAATGGCCAATAAACATATGAAAAGATGTTCAACATCATTAGCCATTAAAGAAATGTAAATCAAAAACACAAATACCTCTTCATAACCATAGGATAGCTATTATTTTAAAAAAGAAAAGATAAATTATGCATTGACAAAGATGTGGAGAAATTGGAACCCTTACACATTGTTGGTAAGAATATAAAATGGTGCAACCTCTGTGGAAAACAATTTGGAAATTCTTCAGAAAGTTGGGCATAGAATTATTATATAACCTGGCAATAGTGCTTCTTCATATATACCCATCAAAAATAAAGCAGGGACTTGAATAGATACTTTTACACCAATGTTCACAGCAGCACTATTCACAATAGTCAAAATGTGGAAGGAACCCAAGTGTCCACCAACAGATAAATGGATAAAGAAAATATGGTATATACATACTTTGGAATATTATTCAGCCTTACAAAGGAATAAAGTTTAAATGCCTGTGTTAAAATAGATGAACCTTGAATACATCATGTTGAGTAAAATAAGTAAGACACAGAGGAAAAATACTGTGTGGTTTAGCTTATATGAAATGCATACAAGAAACAATTTCGGGGAAGCGGACTTGGCCCAGTGGATAGGGCATCCATCTACCACATGGGAAGTCCACGGTTCGAACCCCAGACCTCCTTGACCCATGTGGAGCTGGCCCACATGCAGTGCTGATGCATGCAAGGAGTGCCATGCCACACAGGGGTGTCCCCATGTAGGGGAGCCCCACGTGCAAGGAGTGCACCCCGTAAGGAGAGCCGCCCAGTGCGAAAGAAAGTTCAGCCTACCCAGGAGTGGTGCTGCACACAGAGAGCTGACACACAAGATGACACAACAAAAAGAAACACAGATTCCCATGCTGCTGACAACAACAGAAGCGGACAAAGAATAACACATAGCAAATGGACACAGAGAGGAGACAACGGCGGGGGCGGGGGGGGGGGTGGTTAAGGGGTGAAGGGGAGAGAAATAATAAAAAAATCTTAAAAAAAAAGAGAAGCAATTTCATAGAGACAGAGTAGATTACAGGTTACCAGAAGTTGGGGGTGAGGGGAAGGAGGAGTTATTGCTTAATGATTGCAGAGTTTTTGTTTGAGGTGATGAAAAAGTTTGGGAGATGGGTGTTGCACAGGTAATGGATACCACTGAACTGTGCACTTGAAAGTGGGTAAAATGGGAAATTTTGAATTGTATATGTGTTACTACAATAAAAAGTTAAAGGTGGACAACCAGCAATATGGTGGCGGAGTAGGGAGCTCCTAGAGTCAGCTCCTGCTACAGGGCAGTTAGCGAACACCCAGAGCTCTCTGGAGCTAGCTGAAGCACCTGTTTGGGGGCTCCAGGAGACCAGAAGAACATCTTACAATGTCTTTGAAGGAGTGGAAGGAGGAGACTGCCCATTTGCAGAGAAGACTCGTAAGTAGAGTACTCCACACCACGGAGGCCAGTGCCCGTCCTCTGCTGGAGGCACAAGCCACCTCAGGAGCTGTTTCATGGCTATAATAGAAAGCTCCACTTCCCCAAAATCGGGGAGGAAGAGATGGTTGGGCACCAATTTCAGCTATTGATGAGGAAACTCAGTGGGCTATAGTATAATCCTGTGAACAGCTAAAGCTTAAGCCTGTCCAAGTCAGAAAGAGGCCAGGAGCTACCATCTTAACTCCATGCCTGACATGAGGGGAAGCAGGGTGGATTGAAAATCCCAGTGTTGGTGGACACCAGTTTCTTCCCATCCAGATCATATTGCAGGTCTAGCCTAGGCCCCAGTGCCACCTCCAGCAGGGAGGAAGCTCCAGGGACCTGTTGTCAGCCTCTCTGGGAAATTACTGGCCAAGCCATGGAGGCTGTTGATTATCCTACTCTGGTGGCACGAGCCACCCCAGGAGCTGTTCTGTGACAGGAATTGAAAGCGCCATTTCCCAGAAACAGGGGGAGGAGGAGATGGTTGACTGCCGATTTCAACTACTGATTGGTAGACTTGGCTGGCTGAGAGATAACCCTGGGAACAGGGGTGTGTGAACCAGCCCAAGTCAGAAAGAGGCCAGTAGCCACCATTCTGATCCTGCCCCCATACTGAGGGGAAGCCAGGCTGACTGAAACTCTCAGTGTTGGTAGGAACCAGTTTTATTCACGCAGATCAGCCTGCAGCCTGCCTAAGCTTCAGATCCTCCTCTGGTGGAGAGAAGACTGAGGAATCCTGCACCAGCCTATATAGGTAACTGCAGGTAACTTTGGCTGCCATAGACTGAAAATCATAAGTCTACCAGGGCAACTGCAGTCATCTTGGACCCACACTGCATAGATTGCTGCCCACACCTGCAGCTCCATCCCTGCCCAGTCTCTCTGGGCAGTTACAGTCTAGGCCTACACATGGTTTATTCCACATAGTTGTGACTCTGTCCCTACCCCGGAAAAAGAGAAAGTTGGAAGAAGTTTCATTGGTCCCTGGTGCAATGAAGGAAGCTTGAGCCACCACAGTTTACAGAACCAACTACATGCTTGGCTCCTACTACACAACCAGCAAGGGAGAAACGATATGATGCCCTAAACTAAAGAGGAAAGACTGCACCCAGAATAAATACTCTAGGAAGCCAGATGAGAAGACACCAACAAAAAATTACAATCCACGCTAAGAAACAGGAAGCTATGGCCCAGTTAAAGGAACAAGATAAGCCTCCAGATAACATAAAGGAGTTGAGACAACTAATTATAGATATTCAAACAAATCTCCTTAATAAATTCAATGAGATGGCTGAAGAGATTGAGGATATTAAGAAGACATTGGCCATGAGGTGCAGAGGTGCCCAAAGATGTACTTACCAAATGCAATGGGTGTGTCATGATGATGGGAATGAGTGTTGCTGGGGGGGGAGAGGTGGGGGGGGTTGAATGGGACCTTGTATATATATTTTTTTAATGTAATATTATTACAAAGTCAATAAAAAAAAAGAAGACATTGGATGAGCACTAAGAAGAATTTGAAAGCATACATAGAAAAATAGCAGATCTTTTGGGAATGAAAGGTGTAATGAAAGAAAGTTTAAAAACATTGGAATTAGATAATAGCAGATTTGAGGAGGCAGAAGAAAGGATTGGTGAGCTTGAAGAAATGGCCTCTGAAAGTGAGCATACAAAAGAAGTGATGAAGGAAAGAACGGAAAAATTTGAACAAAGTCTCAGGGAACTAAATGACAGCAAAAGAGATGTAAACATAGATGTCATGGGTGTCCCAGAAGGAGAAGAGAAGGGAAAAGGGGCAGAAGGAATATTTAAAGAAATACTGTAGAAAATTTCCCAACCCTATTGAAGGACATAGATATCCCTGTCCAAGAAGCACAATGTACTCCCATCCTAAAAAATCCAAATAGACCAACTCCAAGACATACTCATCAGAATGTCAAAGGCCAAAGACAAAGAGAGAATTCTGAGAGCAGCAAGGGAAAAGCAATGCATAACATATAAGGGATAGCCAATAAGATTAAGTGCTGATTTCTCACCAGAAACCACGGAAGCAAGAAGACAGTGGTCTGATAATTTAAGGTACTACAAGAGAAAAACTTCCAGCCAAGAATCTTATATCCAGCAAGACTGTCTTTGAAAAATGAGAGCGAAATTGGAATATTCACAGATAAACAGAAACAGAGAATTTCTAAGCAAGAGACCAGAATTTCAGGAAATACTAAAGGGTGTGCTAGAGCCTGAAAAGAAAAGACAGGAGAGAGAGGCCTGAAAGAGAGCCTAGAAATGAAGATTATATCAATAAAAGTAACTAAAAGTGTCAAAAGAGTGGTGAAAATAAAATATAACAGATAAAACTCAAATAGGAATAAACTTAACCAATGATGTAAAGCACCTGTATTCAGAAAACTGCAACTCAATGTTAAAACAAATCAAAAAAGCTCTAAACAACTGGAAGAACATTCTATGCTCATGGGTTAGAAGACCAAATATCATTAAGATGTCAATTCTACTCAAATTGATATACAGATTTAATGCAATCCTGATAAAAATAACATCAGCATTCAAGAAAAAATTGAAAACATAATCATTAAATTTATTTGGAAGGGTAAGGAGTCCTGAATAACCAGAATCATAAAAAGGAAAAGTAAACCCTCATCTCCAGACTTTAAATTATAATACCTACCTATAGTGGTAAAAACAACATGGTACTGGCCTAAAGACAGACACAATAGACTAATGGAACCAAATTTATGGTTCAGAAACAGATCCTCACAAGTATGGTCAAGTGAGTTTTGACTAGCCTGTCAAACTCACACAGGTCAGGCAGAACAATCCATTCAACAAATGGTGCTGAAAGAATTGGACGTTCATAACTGAAAGAAGGAAAGAGGACCCCTATCTCACACCTTTTCCAAAAATTAACCCAAAATGTGTCAAAAACTAAAAATAAAAGCAAGAACCATAAAACTTCTAGAAGAAGTTGTTGGAAAATATCTTCAAGACCTTATGGTAGGTGGTGGATTCTTAAAGGAGATAAGAGAAGGACTGAGTGGACTACTGATGTTTAATGTATGTAGAAGTTTTAATTCACTTTACTGTAAAATTGTGGAAATGTATAGAGTAGATGGTAACAGTGAGCAACAGCTAGTTTATAAATGGGGATATGACTGAAAATGGCAGTCTAGTTATGTAAATGCCAATTGACAGAATGCTTGAGAATAATCTAGGAACTGGATAGTATAGTAAACCAAGAGGTGGGTAAGAATTATGGTTTATGGTACAGAAGCAAGAGTGTCCTTTGTTAGCTAGAACAAATGTATATCACTACTTCAGGGTGATAGGAATGTGGAGAAGCATGGGAAAAGTACAGCTGGAGTGACCTATGGACTGTGGTAAGTAGTAATACTATAATATTCTTGCATCTATGCAAAAGATGTCCTGTGTTAATACTGAGGCAGTATAGAAAATGTGAGCCAAATGTACACTATGGACATGGTAATAATCAGATGATATTATTTTATCTGTAGCAAATGACACACCACAATGTGGTGTGTTGATGGAGGGGTGTTGTTTGGGAATTCTGCACATGTGCATGATTGTTTCATAAGTTTACAACTTCTGTCATAAAAATATTTAAAAAATAATAATAGGGTGGGTTGGGGGAAAAACACCCCAAATGTAAGATAAGGACTATGATTAGTAGTAAGATTTTGACAGTGTTCTTTTATAGTTTGTAACAAATATCTCATGACAATGCAAGGTGTTGGTGAAGTGTTGATGTAGGGGACCCTTGTATGATGTTATGTGTGCTTGCTTTGTAAGTTCACAACTTTTACAACACACTTAATTGTTTATGTATGTTAACATATAAATGATATAAAGACAATAACAATCGGATTTGTGATTAATAAAATTTTTTTTTTTAAATTTAAAGGCTAGGTAAGCAAAAACAACAGATATCCAGTGTTCATGTATTATCACTTTACACTTGAAACATTTGCTTTCACACATCTTCCTGCCTGGACAGAATGGTCCCAGATATTCTACGTTTTCAAAGTATACCTATCCTTTAAAAAGCCCTGTCACTGTCACTATCCTGACATGAGTTTGCACTCATGTCTCTTGTCCTCAGTGGCTTGATCCTACCTCTTGTACTCACTGCCATGTGTCCTTGTGAGTAGAGAGGCTGTGCACATTCGTGTCTGTGTGCAGTCATCCTCCCTAAGCTGTGAGCTTCCCAAGGAAGGGGCTGCTCATTTAAATTGTATCCTTAACTCTGGAGTCTTATCTGCTTTAAGTGAAGGAATAAGTGTGTAGAATTAGGAATAAATGAACTAACAGAGAAGCTGAAATACTATTCAACAACAGCAACAGTGTCCAGCTTACTGTTAGAAGGATTACACGAGGAAAACCGTTGTTGTGTGATTTCTGATTCTGAGATTGCTTTCACTGCTGAACCACGTGTGGTAGACGTAAACTATGGTGCTATTCACTATTTCTCCCCTGACTGAGGACCTGGCCCCCTTCTTTAAGATTATTGGTAGGGGAACCCTGAATGAGGTGATAAAATATCCCAAAATAACACAATACCTCACAACACTGGGAAAAATTAGAGGGATAAAATATTTGAGCTGTAAATTATCTCAACTTTATTGGACTTGGAATTCAGTGCCCTAAATATACAGAGGACTTCTGGGTCTAGTTATCTCCATATTCTCTCAATTCCTTCATCTTTTCAGAGTCTTTTCCGAACAGTCCATCAAAATTGTACTTCCCCTATCACAAGCACATGATTAAACATACTATACATTGCATTTATTCATCTTGATTGCTGATTTTTCCATTAGGATGCAAACTCTGAAGAAGTGGGGATTTTTGTTCTAATTTCCCTTCCCTTACTGTGGAAGAAGTCAGTTTGCCTCCTTCATGTACAAGATGATTTCAGTGTTATTCATTGATAAATGCATCTGTTCTTTGGATTCTCCTTTGAACTGGTTTTAACACTGACCTGATTACTTCATTGATAGTGAATAGAAAAATATTTTAAATGTGTTCATTTTAAATATATATGAGGGTAAAGACTTCTGATTTTCTTTTAAATTATCCTTTCTTTTAAATTATCACTGTTATACCTCTAAAGCCACAACACTACCTGTCACATAGTAGGTAATCATAAATAATAAATCTATTAAATACATGAATAATTTTAATCAGCAATTTGACTAAAGATCCATGTCAGTTCCAGGAAGGTTTAGGGTGGGCTCAAGCTACACTGTTAATTTGGCAGTCCTTCCTTTAATAACACTATTAGAAACCTTTTCATACTTCAAGCGTCAATTCCCATCTCTTCTTTAGGAAAAAGATTTCTTGCCAGGTCCCTGATTCAAATCCCATTTAATTACAAGTGATCTTTACACCAAGATGTCAATGATTAGTGAAAGACTAATGTATTAACATTTGGGAAGATGTATATTTTTCATTTATCCATTTATATTTTTTTATTTCAGAATGAGATAAATTATATGAGTCTATTACATTATTCAGCACCCACCATCTCCCAACTAGAAAGTAAAATTATTGCTGGGTTTGGCCAGCTGGCACTGGAGAATGGTTTTGGTGACCCTGTAATCCCTTATACTTAAATTGAATTTTATAAAGGGCCTGTGTGTTAGCTTTCATTATTTTCTCAAGCACATGGTAGATAGGTAATATCAGCTCCATTTTACAGGTGAGGGAAGTAAGCCTGGTAGGCAAATTACTTATTCCAATGTGATAGAAGTAGTACTTGGACCCTGGAATTGCTTTATATTTGCACACGTGACCAGAATGTGATGAGCCGAGTTTTTAATTTCCTGCCCAGAAACGGACGTCCAAGGATGTTTTATGACTCTCTGAACTACTTTGGTGATCTTAATACTTCCTTTCATTTTGGTGCTTTTTGAAATACGGAACTGAAGAACAGAATTTTGATCAAAGGCATACTTTGATAGTATAAACTTAGAAAGTAGAAATTGAGAAATTTTGTCAGTATAACCAAAAGATTCTTAAAAAGGTCTTTAAAAATTTATTTCAAAGAGATGCCTTGAAGCAATTTAGTAACATTTGAATTCTTCATTTGTGGTTATGCTTATGATAAATATGTGCATTTTCAGACATCCCACCATTGCATGAACCTAAAATGCTACCATTTTGGACATGACCCGTGCCTTTGCCATTGCTTCTTCTCCAGAGTTCTGCCTGCGATCATCCCAACTCTTCCAAACTGCAGAGTTAGGAAGAACAGAATGTTTGGGGGACTTCTGCTTTCCCCAAAAATGGAATAGATATTCTTTCCCCTGTTACTCCCATTATGGACCTAGACTCCCATTAAAAGTCCTAGAAATTATATATAAAACAAAAATAAGTAGACTCTGAAAGGTGGGGAAAAGAAGGCAGATCTGCTGTCCTGTATCTCTAACTTTTTTTTTTTTTTAAAGCAAAGCGCTCCTGCTGAAAATAAAGATGAAACAGAGGAATGAGCCAAGCAGACAATGGAAAGGGGAAAGAAGGGTGGGAACATTAGCATAGCTACAGTAAGCAAGACTGGTATTAGCAGAAGGATAGACACACAGATCAATGGAACAGAATAGAGAATCCAGAAACAGATACCTGTGATATGCTCAACTGATTTAAATTTTTTAAAATTACAGTAACATACTTACAACACAAAATTTCCATGTTATTTACTTTCAAGTGTCTAATTCAGTGATATTCATTATACTCAGTGTTGTGATACCATTGCCACTGTCCATTATCAAAACTTTAAACAGAAATTCTGTACCCATTGAGTGGTAACTTCCCATTTCACCATCTTCCCAGCCTCTGGTAACCTGTAATATACTCTGACTATATGTATTTGCTTTTCCTAAGATCGTACAATATTAGTCCTTCTGTTTCTGACTTATTTCACTCAACATGATGTCTTCAAGGTTCAATCATATAAAATGTATCAGAATTTCATTATTTTTATAGCAGAATAATATTCTACTGTATGTATTATATAAACTACATTTTATTGATACATTCATCTATTGATAGACACTTGGGTTACTTCCACTTTTTGGATATTGTTGACAATGCTGATATGAACATTGATATACTACTATCTGTTTGAATCCCTGCTTTCAATTGTTTGGTTATATATGTAGAATGGAATTGCCAAGTCATATAGCAAGCCTACATTCTGCTTTCTGAAGGATCACTAAGATGTTTTCCACAGTGGCTGTTCTGTTTCACATTCCTACCAGCAATATACAAGGGTTTGTGTTTTTCTGCATCCTTGTCAACACTATTTTCAGTTTTTAAATAATAGCCATCATTGGAGGCATGAAATAGCTACCAGTTTTGATTTGCTAATGAGGTTGCTCATCTTTTCATGTGCTTATTGGCTAAATATATATCTTTTTTGGGGGGGGGATGCCTAATCTAATCATTTACCCATTTTTTAAAGAATTGGGTTGTCTTTCTATTGAGTTGTAGGAGTACTTTGTACATTCTGCATATTAAACCCTTATCAAATATATGATTTCCAAATATTTTATTCCATTCTTTAGATTGTCTTTTCAATTTCTTGATAATGTCCTTTGGTGTTTAATTTTGAAGTTCAGTTTTTACGTTTTTTCTTTTGTTGCTCATGCTTTTCGTATCATATCTAAGAACCAATGGCCTAGTATAAAGTCTTAAAAATTTCCCCTATGTTTTCTTCTAAGAATTTTTTTGTCTTAGTTCATATGTTTAGGCTCTTGATCCATTCTGAGTTTATTTTTATATAAGGTGTGAATTAGGACAAACTTACAGTTTTTGCATGAGGATCTGCAGTTTTACTTCACTCTATTCTCTCTGAATTGAGTAGACCTGGCAACATTTTTGAAAATCAGTTGGCCATAGATGTGAGCCTTTATTTCTGCACCTTCAGTTCTATTCCATCTGTCTATTTGTCTGTTCTTGAGCTATCTACACTGTTTCAATTACTGTAGCTTTGTAGTCCCTTCTGAAATCAGAAAGTGTAGGCCCTCCAAATTTGTTATTTGTCAAAATATTTTTGGCCATTCCATGTGGATGTGATGATTGACATTTTTATTTCTGAAAAAATTGTTGCTGGAATTTTGATTAGGGTGATGTTGAAACTGTAGATCGCTTTGGGTAATAGTAACATCGTCACAATATTAACACTGCACTTCGTGAATAAGGGGAACCTTGACATTTAGGATTTCTTTAATTTCTTTTCTCAATGTTTTGTTCTTTTCAGTATGCAAGTCTTTTACACCTTTGGTTAAATTTATTCCTAGATATTTTATTCTCTTAGATCATATTGCAAATGGAAATGTTTTCTTTATTTCTTTTCAGATTCTTCATTGTTGGTGTATAGAAACACAACTGACTTTTTTTGTGATTTTCTTGTATCCTGCAACTTTACTGAATTTATTTATCAACTCTAGTAGCTTTCTTGCAGATTCTTCATGATTGTCTATATATAGGATTATGTCATCAGAAAATAGAGTTTTATTTCTTCCTTTCCAATTTTGATTCCTATTTTTTTTTTCTTTTACTTGCCTAATTTCTCTGGACAGTACTTTCAGTACAATGTTGAATAGTAGTGTTAAAAAATAGATATCCTTGTCTTGCTCCTCATCCTAGAGTGGAAAGCTATCAGTATTTGCCATTGAGTATGATGTTAACTGTTGCTATATACCCTTTGTGATGATGAGGTATCTCCCTTCTATTCCTTGTTTTCCAAATGTTTTTATAAAAAAATGGGTGACAGGTTTTGTCAAATGCCTTTTCTGTATCAATTGAAATGTTATTTTTTCCTTTGTTTTACTAATGTGGTATATTACTTTAACTGATTTTCTTATATTTTACCACCCTTGCATACCTGGGTTATGATGTATAATCTCTTTATTATACTGTTGTATTCTACCTACTAGTATTTTGTTAAGGATATTTGCATCTATAGTCATGAGGGAAATTGTTCTAGAACTTTATTTTCTTGTAATGTCTCTCTGTCTTTGGTATCAATGTAATACTGGCCTCATAGAATGAATTAAGATATGTTTCTTCCTTTTGAAATCCTTGGAAGAGTTTGAGAATGATTGGTGTTTTTTTCCTTTAAGTGCTTGGTTAAATTCACCGTTGAAACTATCTGGTCCTTGACTTCTTTGGTGGAAGGATTTTGATAATTGATTCTATCTCTGTACTTTTTATAGGTTGGTTGAAGTTTTTTATTTCTTCTTGAGTTACTTTAGGTAATTTGAATGTTTCTATGAAATTCTCCATTTCATCTAGCTTATCTAATTTTTGGCATCCTCACATTGTCCTTGGTTGTTCACACAGGCGTATTATACCTGGTTACTGAAATATTGAGTAGAAGCTGAATGAAATTTGCAGTGAGGATACTACATGCTCTTTCTAACTATGCATCTATGTGACAAGCTAAATTAGAAGTGGACTCTGTCTACTAGGAGCTCATAATCTAAAAATCTCCCTATCTCTTCCTGTCCCTCTCCTTTCCTTTTCATCTTCTCACTTACTTTGTATAGAACCTTAAATTATATATTAAGAAGAAACATAAATGAATAAGACCATTTATATTAATCAGGATAAAAACTCTTTGAGAAGAGTGCCACAGAAAACCACTGTGTATGACATAAAGCCAAACAAAGCAATTCATGGCAGTAGAAAATCTCTGATAATGCAGAGATAGGAGTAACTACTACTTGAAGAAGAGGATGCAGGACAGACTTCACAGAGGAAGTAGCTTTTTGTTCTTTGTTCAGGGCTTTGACATTTGATTAAGATTGCAGACAGTTGACAAGAGTATTGTCCTCTTGAAGGACACAGGTACTCAAAGGTGTGAAATTGCAGGCTGTGTCAAAACAGGAGGTACATTCAAAGCAGTTGGAAAGAAAATGAGGTTGGGAAGGGGAGAAAGGCACAACATTATGGAGGTTTTGAATGCCAAACTATGAACACAAAACTTTATCCTACTTTATCTTGAAGGGGTTGTAAGATATAACTCAGCACAGTGAAGAACAGTGGAGAACTCAGAGGCACATTGCCTGCGTTGGCATCTCTCCTTTGCCATTTGCTTGCTGTAAATCACTGGAAAAGCTCTCACCTCTCAAAACCTCAGTTTGCTCATTTTTAAAGTGAGGATAACTCATGGGGTTGTTTTAAGGCTTAAATAAGATAACACATTTAAAGCTATAAGCGTAGTGCCTGGCTTATATTAATAGTAAATGATGTTGATGATGACCCGAATCTAGGCAAATAAGACTCCTGACAGCAGTAAAGCAGAGATTTGAAGGGATTTAGCTTGCAAGGAAGTGCGAAGACCTGCAGGGACCCTTCTTGTCTGACTAGGCTCCTAAGGTAGCCCAATAATGCCTTCCATAAACTTCAATTTCAGCAGTCCACAGAAATATATTTTCCATCCTTCTTTGGCTCCCAAAGGCCCATTTAACATGTTAGGGTATAAACTTCTCAGTACTAAAGCCTATATCATTGTATTTTAAAACAAACAAACAAACAAAAAAACTTGATGCTCAACTTCCACAACTCTGCACAAAATTGCAGTTTACAGAGCAAGTGGATTTAGATGTGGAGGGAAGTTTTTCTTTGACACAGAATTATAGTATAGAAGCAGAATGAAGCTTCTGTAGTGAATTGGCACAATACTGCTACAGATTCTACAGTTACCTTCTTTTTTGTGTGTCAAAATATCTTAGTGTTTCTGAGCTAAGTGTTGTTAGCCTTCTGGAAAGAACTTTTTCCCTTATGGGACTCTACAAATCATTGACAGATTTAGAGTCTGGACCATGCTCATTAAGTGTCAGAATCTCTCCTGAATCCTTGTGATGACCAAATGCCATCCTCCTTCTCCTAACACAGTGCACATTTTGAAACTGAAAGGAGTTTCACCCCTAATTGAAAACTATTGTGAAGAAGCAGTCTATTGCATAATAGGCTAGATGGATGTTTAATTCTACTATGGCTTACTTAGTACGTGAGGAATGGAGCTGAGCTGTATAACTTTGACCTAGTAAGATACCTCCTTCTGCTGCCATCTCTGTAAAACAGAAAAGAAGAAAACCTATTTAACATACATTTGAGTTCTTTTTTTATTTTATTAGAGATGTTGTAAGTTTATAGAACAATCATGCATAAAATACTGGATCTCCATAAACCACCCTATTATTAACACGGTGATTGATGTGGCACATTGGTTACAATTGATGAAAGCACATTTTTATAATTGTATTATTAACTATAGTACATAGTTCACTGCTTGGGTAGGTACATAATAATGTTACCTTTTGGAAGGCTTATCTGAATGAGGTTTGGCACTTGGCATCCTGCTTAGTACCTATTAAGTGGTTAATAAATAGTAACAATATGTCTTTACTACATTTTATCAAATCTTAAACACCATAGATTTTAAAATGACTACTACTTTATATACCTCAAGGAAGAAAAAAATGCTGTCAGTTAAATGGTGACACATTGCTTTTTAAAGCATTTAGAATACCTGTATCCATATATACATTTTAGACTTACCTGGAAAAACTTTTAGACTATATCACTCTTTATTTTTTTAGATTTACTTTTTTTAATTTATTTATCTCCCCTTCCCCCTCCCCCCAAGTTGTCTCTTCTCTGTGTCCATTCACTGTGTGTTCTTCTATATCCGCGGCACCCAGAATCTGTGTCTCGTTTTTGTTGTGCCATCTTGCTGCATCAGCTCTCTATGTGTGCGGTGCCATTCCTGGGCAAGCTACACTTTTTTCATGCTGGGCAGCTCTCCTTATGGGGCACACTCCTTGTGCGTGGTGCTCTCCTATGTGTGGGACATTCCTATGTGGCACAGCACTCCTTGTGCTCATCAACACTGTGTGTGGGCCAGTTCATCACACGGGCCAGGAGGCTCTGGGTTTGAACCTTGGGCCTCCCATGTAGCAGGCAGACGCCCTATCTGTTGGGCCAAATCCGCTTCCCAAGGCTATATCACTCTTGTGCATATATAGAAAGGAATTATAAACAAGTAAACTAAGCTTTTCCTAAAACTTCACATTCAGAATCCAACTCTTCTGAATCATTAAAAAAAAATTACATTTATTGTGGAGACATAAATATAATATAAAGATCATTATTTTATCCATTTTTAAAGGTGCTACCTGTTGCATCAATTACATTTACAATGCTATACTATTACTCCTATCTATTACCAAAATTTTTCATCAACCAAAACAGAAACTGTACCTATTTGCAATAACTCCCTGTTGCCTAGCTCTAGCCCATATTAACCTCTAATCTACTTTTTGTCCTTATATAAAATATTCTAGATATATTATAAACATGGGATCATGCAATAGTTGTCTTTTATGCCTGGTTTATCTCACTTAGCATAATGTTTTCAAGGTTCATCCACATTGTAGACATATCAGAACTTTGTTCCCTTTTATGGCTAGATAATATTCCATTTTATGGATACTGCAAGTTTTTATCCATTCATATGTTGATGGACATGAGGCTTGTTTCCACCTTTTGGCTATTGTGAATAATGCTACTGTGAACACTGGTGGACAAGTACCTGAGTCCCTGTTTTAGTTTGGAGTATATGCCTAGAAGTTGAATTGCCAGGTCTTATGATAATTAAATCACCACCCCCCACCCTGCCTTGTGGCTTTTTGCGTGCTGTCTGCTCTCTGTGTCCATTCTCTGTGCACTCTTCTGTGTGTGTGTGTATTTCTCTTGTCTCCCTTTTTTTGCATCACCTTGCTGAGTTGGCTCTTGGCGGTGCCTGTAGGCTGGGCGGCTCTCCGCAGCATGCAGGCAAGCCTGCCTTCACAAGGAGGCCCCGGAACGTGGACCGTG
This sequence comes from Dasypus novemcinctus, assembly GCF_030445035.2. NCBI lineage: Eukaryota > Metazoa > Chordata > Mammalia > Cingulata > Dasypodidae > Dasypus > Dasypus novemcinctus. Next base: position 162,614,464 of record NC_080674.1, on the reverse strand, counting down.
AACCCAGAGCCTCCTATATGGTAGATGGCAGCCGAACTGATTGAGCTATAGCAGCTTCCCTAATTAAATCACTTTTAACTAGTTTGTCAATGTCCATTTTACCACATAAGAGCATCCTCTCTGCCATCAAGACCAGTGGAGATGGATCATTTTAAAAAGAATCTATGCAGGAATAAAATCCATAGGTGCTGGACTCTTAAGGTGACCTGGAGATTATGTCCATCAACTATATTTGCAACCCCTGCTTCAGGAATATGGATTGTAACTGATCCATCTCTGCTCCCACCCCTTCCACATGACCATTTGTTTCCTTGAGGTTAAGTGTTTTTCTTTTGCCTTAAAGATTTTCTTTAAACTGCTGACACCCATTCTGAATTTTTGAAGCTTAAGCTTTTGATGTTTGCATGTACTTAGGTAATGATGCTTTGTTACAACTCAAGCCTGACTTGACAGCAATTATAAAGAACAATGGATTGTAAAATGTATCCTGATTTCAGAGATGTTGAAAGTGGGAAAAATGCATTTCTGAAAAGATGGACTATAGTAATAAATGTGTGCATTGTTTTATTCAAAGAAAAAGTATGCATAAAATAGTTGGATACGTAAACTAATCTTATGAATCTTCTTGCAATTAAAAATTTGCCGTATGATTCCCTGTTAGTGAAAATTACATCCACAGACCGGTATCCAGGGACTTGTTAGAAATGCAGATTCTTAGTGTCTTACCTTCTAAATTAGAATCTGCATTGTAACATGATCTCCAACTGGTTTTTAAGGCTCATCAAAGTTTGCGAAGTACTGATCTTATTCATTATATTGGGGTGGGGAGCAGTTGAACATGGAAGATTGTCAGGTATGTGGTTGAAACTATAATGTTGAGGAAATTCTTTAGAAAATATTATAAGGATTAACTGTTTAAGGTGCTTAAGGGAGGGCTTCTGGCACAGGGGTAGGCTTCTAGGGAGTGTGTGAGTGCTCATCTTGTCATAGTGTTTTCTATCATTGGGTGGAGACCCATACAATGAGTGGAAAGGTGTACCCACATCCTGGGGAGGCCTGATGCTCTGAAATAGAGGCAATTGTGTCTCTCCAGAGAATTGGTGGCTCCTAATGGAGGAGGACAGTCTAATATGTCAAGCCCTCAACATTGTTGCAAGTATCTGTGAATCTCATCCTGTCCTTCAATCAGTAAAGATTGATTGTCATTCTGGGCCCTGAGGGGAGGGGAAGAGAGGAATAGAACAGATGGAAGCAGGGTAACTGGGGACAATGGAAGTGCTCCACAAGATCATGCAATGATGGATATAGGGCATGTTGAATTACATCAAAAATGTATAAAAGTCTATAGGATAAAATGTAACCTTAATGTAAAATACAAGATAACTAAAAATTTAGAAAACTGTATAATCTAAGATATAAACCATAGTATAAACCAAAATGGAACCATGTATGATAGCTATGTTTCAATATCTCTACATCAGCTACAACAAATATAACATGAACATGTGAAAAGATCATTGCTGGGGAAGGGGGAAAAGGATTTGATGTTGGATATATGGGAGTCCGCTATATTATATATGTGACTTTCTGTGATCTAAAACTTTTTTGAAGACAAAATTAAAAATTAAAAAAAAAAAAAGAAAAAAAGAAAGGATGCAGACATTGAGGAAGTAATGAAGGAAATTGCCTTGTTACTGTGCATACAGGGCAACACCTATTACAGTGATGAAAATGTCAAAAACAAAGTTTTATGATATTCTTCACTTTTTAATACCCCAATTTATTTTTACTTTATTTTAGCTTTTCTAAATTAATGTATTCTATTTCTAATCTTTAAGCCTATCACTACTGTTAGAGGTTTACAATAATTAACAAGCTGTAGCTCAGTTTCCCCTGATATGCCCTGGGGAAAGGCTAACCCCATCACCCATAAGCCTATGTGCCTAAGGGTTTGGCACTTCCCCACAAGTTAAATAAAAAAAAAAAACGGGTAGAGATGGGAGTAAAGGGAAGTGGAAACCTTCCCTATCTACATATCAGAGGGAGATAAAATTTCTACAGAACAAAGAAACATCTGCTCCTGCAGCATGCCAAGAAACCATAACTCCCTAACCCACTATCTTCCAGTCATTATCAGGAAAATTTTTGAACTCTGTGGCTTCCTATTGGCCCCTCCACTTCACTCCGATCCTCAAACCGCTGCCCCCTCCTCCCCCCAAACTATCATTTCCCTGCCTAGGAAAGTTCTGTATAAATTCAAGTTCCCTCCTTCGGGGGGAGGGGGGAGGCAGGGGCTGAAGTCTGTTCTTCAGACCCCTTCCATTGGTAGAGCTTCTCAATAAATTCTTTGTACTACAGTCATACCAGTCTCCATGTCCCAGTAAGTACCAGATTTTTCCCTAACAACTACTATTTCATTTTCCTATTAATGGAATTTGGCAATATATTAGGCTTTATTTTTGAAGACATTTTGGACCACAGAGGGGTTCAACTACGGCAGGTGAGGAATGTTGATGTGGGGTGTTATTGATGGGGGACACATGGTTGGGAGGGAGTTCTCCAGGGCATGCTTATAGGAGATATAAAAATGTTTGGATATATGTTGGTTATTTTCATAGTAGTTACAGTTACAAATGACAACTGAGGGAGTGCTGAGTTCCTAGCCAGGGGAGTTCTGTCACATTCCCCAATGGAACTGAAACAATTCCCCAAGTGTAAGGGCAAAGGCCAGTGAAGAAGGATGGCCCAATAATGAGCCCTTGATACTGATGACTATGCCGATGAGCCTGTGTGCCTGAAATTTGAACTGTGCCTAGAGCTGATGGGTACCTAACAGTTACTTCCTGAGAGCCTCCATGTTGCACAAATGTGCCCACTCTCTAAACCAAACTCAGCATGTAAATGAATTACCTTCCCCCCATTATGGGATGTGACTCCTGGCACTGAGGGATTACTACCAATCACTAACTGGTGATGCAACTAGAAAAAGATTTGAATAAAAGTGGGAAATGGTAAAGACAAATGAGTTTATATGGCTAGGAGTCTTCAAAAAAAGAGTCAGGAGGTCATTAGAGGGGTTGTGCTTACGCACACCTCAGCAGGATCCCAGAGACAGCCAAAGTAGATACAACCCCAGGTACCAGTGCTCCTGAGGGCTACAGAGACCCACAGGTACTATGGTCATGGCAAATGGCTATGGAGTTCAGTACCTTGTCAGTGGTCCTACTTTGGAATTTGTGTTCCTGAGTGTGATGGAGTTGGACTCAGATGTGACCTTTCTACACATGCCTCTTCTGTCACTTTTACTGAACCTGTGGTTGGCACTGGGGTTATTGTACACCTAGGAGACTTGACTTTCTGAACTATCCATGTACCAGGTGGGCCCTGAGCCTCAGCAGAGTTGCAGCTCCTACTCTCTAGTTTGTTGAACTTGCACAGGTCAGCTAATAGGGAGGTGAAGATGGTCAACCACCATACCAGGGAATCGAGAGTGCCTACAAGTGCAAGCAGGAGAATCACACCCATCAACCATGAGGGATCTAAGCCCCCTCTCAATATAGAGGTGGAGTGAACATCACTAACCCAGGGTCCATAGGATGGAGGAATAAAATATGGATTAGAGTGAACTTATTGTTATTCTACTATAGAAGTATTGTGACTAGTAATGAAAAAAACTGTAGTATCGATATGGAGAAACTGGCCATGGTAGTTACTGAGGACAAGGAGAGAGAAGACAAGATGAGATGTGGGGGGGGGGGGGTATTTTCAGGACTTGGGGTTGTCCTAAATGATATTGCAGGGACAGATGTTGGACATTATATATCCTGTCATAACCCACTGAATGGGCTGGGGGAGAGTGTAAACTACAATGTAAACTATATTCCATGTAGTGCAGCAGTGCTCCAAAATGTATTCACCAAATGCAATGAATGTGCTGCAATTATGAAAGAGGTTGCTGATGTGGGAAGAGTAGGGGGATGGGGTGTGGGGTATATGGGAACCTCTTATATTTTTTAATTTAACATTTTATGTGATCTATATGACTTTTTAAAAAAGTACAATTTAATTTTTTAAAATGTACTTATCTAACAGGTTTGCTTAAAAGAGGGGTTCTCTGCATACGCATAAGAACGTGCTCCGCAAACTGTGCTCCCTGTCCTGCTGCGCTGAGGGAAGTGACAAGTAAGGACCTTGCTGGAAGTCCCCCCTGTATTGGTTATAAACATCCCAACAGATTTTATCCTTTTGTCAGTCTCATTACACCTAATGAGGGCAAACAGAAGGATTTGCTTTAGCAAAAATTTATCCACTAGCTATCTCCTTTTCTAGAAGTAACTAGAAGGCCAGCAAGAGGGTAGATTTTAAATAATAGCTTGAGTTGCTGGCTTGGCTTCATTTTTTCTCACAACAGTTCACAACCCTAACTTGCTAGGCCCACAAACTCTTCTTTTCTGGACTGGCTATTTAAAATTCAATGGTTGAGGTGGCCTTTTGAAGTTATATTCTGGAAAGGAGTAGCTCCAAAGAGGGGCAAAGGAATGCCTAGAGGCTTTATTCCAGAAGCAGGCTGTGCCTCCACCTCATTTAGCACCTTCTGTTTGGAAACTGCCTGCCTGCCCTGAAAACAGGACATTGCCTGCACTTTTTGCTCCTCTGCCTACCTCACGGCCAGTCTTTAGCTGTGTTAAAAGAGTCTGAGGACTCAGAACTGTTTTGCAAATAGAAAGTGTCATCTAGAGGCCCACCAAAAAAAACCCGCCTCACCTCAGGGTGCTACTGCAGGCTAAATAAGGTCATTTTAGATTAGGATCAGACCCCAGAATGGGACATTTAGTGTTTTTTGAGTGGAAAGGAGCAGACCTTCCAGTGTTTGAGTTTTCTGTGGGTTTAACTACTAGGATCCAAAAATCTGTCCCTAAAGCTGGGGTTCTTAACCTTTTTTGTGCCACAGACCCCTTTGCTAGTTAGGTGAAAACCATGGACCCCTTACTAAGTCCACACTATACTGTGTATTTTTCAATGAATATATCACACCTGCAGCAACACGTCCTCACATGAATAATGTTTTTTTGAATTTCGGTTCAAGCTCACAGACCCCTCTGCCCTAAAGGGTTGGTTTGGTAAAGTCATTTCTAGTATTATCAGCTTTCACTTTTTAAGAAAGTAATTTTCTCCTTTTATTTTTCCACTGGGTCACTGTGTTTCTAACATTTGCCATACAGAGTCTTCATCTCTTCTTCTTTCAATCATTCACTTCATTCATTCATCCTCAAATTAAGTACCTCTTATGTCAAGCATTGGGGCAACGGAGAATGAGACAAACTTGGCCCCTGCCCCATAGGAGTTAGTAGTGAAATAGAGAAGACAGGCAATGAAGGGAGTCATTATAAGAAACTATAAGCATGATAAATTTTTTAAAAATGAAAGACTCATTGTCAAAACAGTTTGAACAGAATTGGGAATTTTTTTTAAAGTTATGTTTTCTTTTGTCCTGTTATTGTGAACTGCACTCTTTCAAATGTGCAGCCTTTTGAGAATTTGAGTTCCCTACAACAGGTAATAGAATCGTTCTGTGTGATATACTCTGAGCTGTCAGGACAGGCTTCCTAAGGGAAATCACTGCCACCTGAAGTCTGGATGATGAGGCATGGCTGTTGATGCCAGACCACTGGGACCGGGAGGAAAGTCATGGGAGAAAGCTCAGAGGTGAGTGGAAAGGAGCAGCTTTTACAGTCAGTCTCAAAACTGGCATTAGCAGCACCTGAGGTCCTTACAATGCAGTTGACAAACTTCTGCCTAGAGCAATTGGACCTGTTCTGCTAAGGTTTCAAGGACGAACTCATTACTAGGCATAGGATGAAGTACTTGGACAGAAATAGGAAAAAGGGTTATGAGAATTCAAAGATAACAATGTTGCATTAGTCACCTATGGTCCCACAGTCCAGGCACTAGAAACTCTGGGTTGTAGTTTTCTCTTCGGCAAGACAGGAATAACAGTGCCTGCCCCATAGCAGAAGGACTCATGGTCTAATATGAAAATGATGAAATTCTTGGCTTATAGTCTGGTACTAAGACCCCACTCTGAAAGTGGAAGGATATGATCCGAGAACAGCCTGCCACATTTCCCTGTGACCCACAAATCAGCTTTGTGTTAGGGGTTAGATGTGTTTGCCTGGTTCTTAGGACAGACTGGTAATTGTGGGCTGATTCCCTTCTCAGAAGTGCCTGGGGATAAAACACATCCCTTAGTGGATGGTGGTCTGCCAGCACAGTCCTTCCCTTTTGCTCTGAGCATATGCCAACATTCTCTGGAGACTGCTTGGCTAGGTATGTGTGTTTTAGGGCTCCACCCTTCTATCTGCTTCCTGCAGGGCAGGAGTGGGCGCCCTCACCTATGGTACCCAGGTGGGGGCGATGTGTAGACTGGCTCCCTGCACAAGCAGCAGAGTGACACCTGCTGGGCATGGGACTCATGCCCACTAGGGAAGCTGACCTTGCTCTGTCTCTTTTCTGTGTTGTTCCTCCCAATGCCTGTGTAAGTCATGTCTTTTGTTGGCACCTCCAACACCTATCCTGGAGTGATTGGAGCAGGTTGATACCTCTTTACTCTCCTCCATGTGGTAGGACTCCTCCCATGGGCTTGGGAACAGCTGTCATTTCCCCCAATGCAGAACATTAGTTACTTATAATGGTCACCTTAGACACTATTTACATCCTTCTCTGGACTTCATCTGATGAAGGGTTTATCATAAGGTCTCTAGGCTGGCAAACTGCTCTTAAATGGTGAGGTTTGCTAAAATGACCAGGAAGAGGAGCACAGCATGACCTTCTCTCTCTTTTTTTAAAGATTTATTTTTATTTATTTCTCTCCTCTTCCTCCCTCCGCTTCGCCCCAGTTGTCTGTTCTCTGTGTCCATTTGCTGTGTGTTCTTCTTTTTGTCTGCTTCTGTTGTTGTCAGCGGCACGGGAATCTGTGTTTCTTTTTGTTGTGTCATCTTGTGTCAGCTCTCCATGTATGCAGCACCATTCCTGGGCAGGCTGCACTTTCTTTCGCGCTGGGCGGCTCTCCTTACGGGGCACACTCCTTGCGCATGGGGCTCCCCTACACGGGGTCACCCCTGCGTGGCACAGCACTCCTTGTGAGCATAAGCAATGCGCATGGGCCAGCTCCACACAGGTCAAGGAGGCCTGGGGTTTGAACCGCGGACCTCTCACATGGTAGACGGACGCCCTAACCACTCGGCCAAGTCCGCTTCCCATCATGACCTTCTCTTGTGTGAGTTGGAGACAAAAGGGAAACAAGAAGGAGGAAACCCTGGACAGAGACAAGGATATATTATACAAGAGTTTTTCAGTTCTGAACTAATTCCGAGGATAAAAACTGCAAAACAGAATTGGAAGAAATTAACAGGCAATATGCTTCTTCCAAGCATATGCCAAGGCTCCATCATCTTTATGATGGCTATTTAATAAATGCTTTGGGAGAGCTGTATGTTTAACTTGAAGCCCAGAAGAGGCACCAATGAGTCCACTTAAATAGTTTTATCAGAAACCAATTTCTCAAAATTAAATAACTATTCCATATTTTAAAAGGCAAAGGATGTAGCTGGGGGTGGATGGCGGGGCGGGGGGGGGGGGGGGCGGCGGATGGGACAGTGGTTGGCTGATAGCAGTATCCTTGCAAAGAAATGCTTTGTGGGACCTTTCAGTTTACCAGTGTGGTTCCTGAGGATTGGCAGCAATCCCAGTGGCGCTCCAGGATGTTCCCACTCCCCCTTAATTGGGCATGAGATGAGCGCAGGAGATGTTCCCTGCTTTCCTTAAAAAATGGTTATAAAGAGAATATTCCTCCAGTGGCTGGTGCCCCTAAAGAGGATGGGGCTGTGAACACAAAGGGCAGAGGCACAGCAGTGGGAGAGATGGATGTGGGGCAATGGATGGCAAGAAACCTTGGGGTCTTTGTAGGGATGCTTTGAGACCAGACCCACCCCTTCCTGTTTTAGAAATAGAAACCAAGCTCCAGAGAGAGAGGGAGATGAGTAACATGACCAATGTGCACTTCTAGGCAGAGGCTATGCTGATATCAAAAAAGAACAACTGACACCATGATTCAGTCCAGATACTGTTTTAAGCATTTGATGGACAAGTATTATTCAATTTAATCCTCATATTACCCATCTCTTTATTATCAGTATTACACTTATGAGAAAATTTGGCACAGAGAAGTTAAGCGATTTGCCTAAGGTCACACAGCTGGAAAATTGCTTGGACTCAAACCCAGTGCCTCTAGGTTGCTTAGCTATATTCTTGGTCATGTGTTAAATTCCTTATGTAGATTTTCACAAAAACCCTGTTGTCTTCATTTTACATGTGGGGAAATTTTACCTTGGAGAGTTTCAATAATTTGCTCAAGGTTAAACAGCTAGTAACGGTAGAATCTGAACTTGAACTCAGATGACTCCTATGCCCATGCTCTCAACCACACCAATCCTCAGACTCCTACGCAATTTTCTTTCAACTCTAACATGCGGTTGAGATGCAGTGGTTGGATGGAAGGGATGCAGAAGAGGAAAGGTCAAAGAGATGACCATTACTAGAACTCAGGCAGGGCTCAAAAGGAGATACACAGTTTTTGTTTCCCCTGTTCTTCCCTCTCTTTCATGAGCTTTGGGTACAAATTTCATGACTTTATCCACATTAATGACATATTTTTATAATGGTATTTTATAATATTTACTATGTACTATATGCATTGCTGAATATTTTTTGGTAGGGATTATTATCTCCATTTTAAAAATAAGGAAACCACTACAATGAGTTCTTTATCATAGCTGGTGAAAGAATTTGCACCAGAATCTTAGGTCCCACAAATTTACTTGTGAAGTAAAACCCTGGTTTGAATCCAGACTTTTCCAATTTGTCTTGAAATATTTTAACTTCTCTGAGATTGTTTTTTTTTATAATATATAGGGAGAAATTACAATAGTAGTGACCTACAATATATAAGGGGAAATTACAATAGTAGTGACTTTAAAGGGTATTTGGGAGAATTAAAAGAGATGCTGCATAGCAAGCACTTCAATGGTGTCTGGCTTGCAGAAAATACTGCATAAAAGATAACCCTTAATTGCTGGCCCTTCAGAGGCCAATGGAACCTGAAGAATCATCTATTTCAACTTCCTTATTTTCTGGATCTCAGAGTTGGTGTACTAGCCAGGGTTCTCCAGAGAAACAGAACTGAAGGGGAGATATATATATATATATATATATATATATATATCCATATACACATATGATTTACTGTAAGAAAGTGGGTCACACAACCATGGGGGGCTGGCAAGTCTGACTTCCATAGGGCAGACAAGCTGGAAACTCTGATAAAAGTGATGCTGAAATTGAATCAGAATTCCCCAGGAGAAGATGGCTGACTGAAGTTGATGCAGAAATTCTTTTTTTTTTTTTTTGATCCCTAAGATGCTCAGTTGTGGCTTTAAGACCTCTAACTGACTGGATGAGAAACTCCCCACATTGCTGAGGGTAATCCTCTTTGTTGATTGTAGATGCAGTCAGCCATGAATGCAATCAACTAATATAGATGCAAACCATCTACAAAACATCCTCCAGTAACAATCAGGCCAGTGCTTGCTTGACTGAACAACTGAATTGCATGACCTAGCCAGGCTGACACTTGATATTAACCACCAAGGTGGGAAAGAGACTTTCTCAAGGTCACACAGCAACCAGGTGCCTGAGGCAAGGCAGTGCAATGTTGATCCCACGCATGGCAGAAATCGTGGCATTTATGTGAGAAATATTTTTCTTTCTTTAATTTTATTTATGTATGCATGTAAGTAGAAGGACTGTTCTAGAGACTCATTTGGCAATTATCTTCTAGTCATGGCCAAGAAAAGTGATGGAATCTCTTGCCTCTAGGTAATCTGATTACACATAGTCTTTAAAGAAGAATGAAGATCTGTGATTATGAAGAAAAACAGGAGGAAGAAGCCATGCTTTTAGTAATAAGGAAAAAAAAAAGGTTATAAAAACCTGTTTGACAAAACCATAAGATCTCTGAAGGGCTGTTGAGAATATTGCAACAATGTCACTAACACTTTCAGAGGGTAATGTCAATATTAGTTACATTAAATGGTACTTTATCTAGAGTTTTTTTTTTTAATGTTATACTATTTAAGATATTGGGTTAGATCATCAGTTCCTATATATTGATTTCAGGAAGGAAATTTTGAAAAGGTAGATTTCTTGAAAAATGCCTGACATGGGATTGCAACAGTGTTTTAAGTTGGAAAAAGAAAAAAAAATTAAACAACATAAGACTTCTAATATCTGTAATCGCTACGATCTTCATGTGAGAAAGGATGTTTTAACAGCCCAAATATAGCAAGTACATTAGCTCAGAATGAAGGATGGTGAATAAAAGGGAAATATTTAATTTTATGAAATACTCTGTCCTAATAGTCCTAGTTTTACCCCAGCAGATGAAAAGTTTGGGTTGGACCTGCACTCTCCCTAACTTTTAGAAAACTTGGGCTACAACTGGGTGGGGATTTCTCAAAGCAGGTGTTAAGTCAAAGTGTTGCAAGTTCCCCTGTCTCCTGGTACTTTTCCAAAATCTTCTACTCTTTTTCCCTGGAAGTCCTACTAGTAGCTCATGCCTCTATTCCTTTTTTTCTACCTCCCTATATCCCATACAGGCTTATAACCATTAGGAGCTATGGTTATCAACAGAAATGTGTCATGTCTCTTAATGTGATGTGGTGCGATAAATAAAACAAAACCCAAAACAAAAACTGTTGATAATCTAATGCAGGGGTTATGGACAGAAGTCCATTCCAATAGAGCTTTAGGATTTATCTCTTGTACTAGTTTGATGCTCTAAGGAATAGCTGAGTGAAAGGTGGGAAGAAAAAGCAAAGGGGTTGCTTAGTGCAACTGAGAACAATCCATTTCTACACTATATTCAGGTGCTAGACAAAATCACAAAATTCAGATTCAAGCTAAAGTAATTTGCTGGGCACCTCCTATGCCAGGAACTATGTCAGACATTTCATATGTGCTCTCTCCTTTAATTCAGACCATTGTCTCTCCCTCTCCCAGATAAGGCAACCAAGGCTAAATGCTTGCGTCACTCAGCCCTTATTCCCATGAGGATTCCCTCGGCCTTTTTTTTTTTCTAGGATGATTTATATCCCAGAGACAGACTTAGTCTCACCCCTTCTTTCTATTATTTGTGTCCAACTTTTGTTAATCCTTTAAAAATATCTCTCTCCCTTGCTCTTTCTCTGTTCTCTTCTCCTCACTTTCTTCCTTTCTTTTTTTCCCCTCTCTCTCCCTGTCCTTCCTTCTTACCCTTTCTCCTCCAGTGGCCTATATTTTACAATTGGGTGGCAAGCTCTGGAGTGGACTGCCTTGGTTTGAATCCCAGCTCTGCTGCTGACTCACTGAGTGACCTTGGGCAGTTGCCTTCTCTGTGCCTTCCTTTGCTGACTGTAAAACGAGCATCGTAATAGCACCTACCTCATAGGATCGTTGTGAAGCAAAACACGTATCAAGCTCTTAGCCCAGTTCCTGACACATTTTGAGCATCTTAAGTATTGCCTCTCAGTTCTATTTTTATAATAGATTTTTAATATATTCGTGAGTTTTGTAAATCAATTTAAAACAGGAATTTCTTGTGTATTGCATAAATTTTCCAAAGGTGTTCTGACAGTCTATCTTATACTAGCCTAGGGCACAAAGGGACTTAGTTTAGTCTGAGGTGCTTCTTTCATGGGGTGCTCATTATCCCACAAGACTGACTTCCCCTCTCACTATTTGGAAATTTTTTTTGGTACAGTAGAAACTTACAGAACAATATTTAGCACACTAGTGGATTAAGGTAAATCATAAACAGAATGTTCCCATTAACTAGCAGATTTTGAGGATAGATGAAGAATATTTACTATTTTGTTTTAATTAAAATTTTATTGAATTATATCATTCATTCATGAACATACATAAATTAAAAATGTACAGTAAAATTTGTGAATTTACAAAACAAACATGCATATCACTGTAGGACTCCCATACATCTCCCCACCACCAACACCTTACATTGTTCTGAAACATTTGCTATAAACAATGAAAGAACATCATCAAAATATTACTACTAACTAAAGCTCATATCTTACATTTGGTGTCTTTTTCCCACAACCCACCCAATTATTAACACCTTATACTAGTATTATATATTTGCTATTGTTCAGGAGAGAACTTTCTCATATTTGTCCTGTTAACCACAGGCCGTCATCCACCACTGGATTCCTTGTGTTGTACAGTCCCATGCTTGCTATAACCGATTCGAAGTATATACTCAGTAGCTCTCATTTTCATGACAGAGTTGTGCTGTCACCACCTCAGTCAATTTTAGAATGTTTTCATTACTCCAAAAGGAAAAATCCATATCCTCTAATACCCCCCTATTGTTGTCCTTTAGTATTGAAATAATATCTTCTTGCCACAAAATATTACAATATTACTGTTAAGTATCATCCATAAGTTACATTAGTTGTAATTTTCCATTGTATTGCCATATTCTTAACATTTTGTAAAAGAAGAGCATTTGTACATTTATACTATTAACCACCATCTTCATCTACTACTGAAAGCACTGTTATACATTCCCTAGATTATTCTCTAGTTTCATTTCAATTGACATTTACTTCCACAGACTACCCCTTTCAGGCACAATCACATTTATAAATCAGCAGTGTTATACTCACTATAATGTGCTGCCAGCAGCTGTATTCATTTCTACACTTTTGCAGTTAACCTTATTAAAATGCTACATACACTAAGCATCAGCCCCCATTCTCAACCCCCATCTAATTTCCTAGTAATGTATACTCTAGAGTTTACAGTCTGAGTTTACTCATTGCATCTAGTTCATATCAGTGAGACTGTACGATATTTGTCCTTTTATGTCTGGCTTATTCCACTCAACATCATTTCCTCTAGGTTCAACCATCTTGTCATATACATCCTGATTTCATTTCTTCTTACAGCTGCATAGTGTTTCATCATATGTATACACCACATTTTGTTTATCTGTTCATTGGTTGATAGACCCTTGGGCTGGTTTCATATTTTAGCAATTGTGAATAATGTTGTTATGAACATTGGTGCATATGTCAGTTTGCATTCTTACTTTTGGTTCTTTTGAATATATTCCTAGTAACAGGATTACTGGATCATATAGCAGTTCTATATTCAGCTTCTTGAGATATTGCCAAACTGTCTTCTACAGAGACTGTACCATTCCACATTCCCACCAACAGTGGAGTGTTTCTACTTCTCAACATCCTCTCCAGCACTTGTAATTTTCTGTTTTGTTTTTGTTTTTTAAAACAATGGCTATTCTATAAGGTGTGAAATGGTATCTCATTGTAGTTTGAATCTGCATCTCCATAATAGCTAGTGATATGGAGCTTTTTTTTCATGTACTCTTCGGCTATTTGTATCTCCTCTTTGGAAAAATGCCTATTCAAGTCTTTGGCCCATTTTTTAATTGGGTTGCTTGTCTTTTTGTCATTGAATTATATGATCTCTTTATATAACATGGATATCAAACCCATATTGGATATTTGGTTTCCAAATATTTTCTCCCATTGAATAACCTGCGTTTTCACTTTCTTGATAAAATCTTTTGAAAAACAAGTTTTTAATTTTGAGGAGGTCCCATTTATCTATTTTTTATTTCAAAGTTTATGCTTTGGGCGTAAGGTTTAAGAAACTGCCTCCTACCACAAGATCTTGCACATGCTTTCCTATATTTTCTTCTGTAAGTTTTATGGTTATAGCGTTTATATTTGGGTCCTTGATCCATTTTGAGTTCATTTTTGTATAAGATGTGAGATAGGGGTCCTCTTTCTTTCTTTTGGATATTCTATTAGTCAGCCAAAGGGGTGCCGATGCAAGATACCAGAAATTTGTTGGCTTTTATAAAAAGTATTTATTTGGGGTAGAAGCTTACAGTGACAAGGCCCTAAAGAGTCCAACTGAAGGTTACTTCCTCACCAAAATCCATTGCCATGTGTTGAAGCAAAATGGTGGGTGACCTCTGCCTGGTTTCTCCTTCCTTCTTCCTCTTAAGGCTCCATCAGCTGAGCTTCTTCCAATCTCAGTTGTAGACTGGTGTGTGGCTTGTCTCTCTTCCTGGGCTTTAGCTGTTTGAGTCTTCTCCTTTCTCTCACATGGCAGGACTGAAATGGCCAAGTTCTCTCCTCTTCCATATCTTCTTTTGCATTTCTTCTTGAGTGAGTGTCCACTTATACAGCTCACCAAGGGGGGAAGGGACTTAGACTGAGTTAGACATGGTCGAATCAAAGCCCTAATCTTAACATAATTTAATCAAAGACATCTCAGCTTAATCCTATATAATCAAAGGGGATCATACCCAGAGAAACAGACCAGTTTACAAACATAATCTTTTTTTTTTTTAATTCATAAATAATATCAAACTGCTACAGATATGGATATCCAATTCACCCAGTACTTATTGATTATACTGAATAATGATTACTATTAATTACTGGTCAAACTCCATGACCTACATGTGAAAGTGAACTGATTTTCTAGATCTTGTTGTCTGCCTACATTCTGTTCCCTGGAACTTTTGGGAAGCTGGTTTTTGCTTCTCTCCTTCCATTTCCTTATCATGCAGTGATTTAGTAGCTGAGAAAACACCTCAGTAGTGTGACAAGTCTGAATGATTTCATGGTTTTCCTTGGACCTGGCTCTTGCAAAATTGCTGAGAAGAAAAGCAAAGAAGATTAGTGTGGTAGAAAATGATGCTTATGCTGTATCCTCAACAGCTGACCAATGCCTTGAGGCCAGTAGGCATTCAGTCTTCTATTGAATGAATTTTTTTGCAATCAAGGTGTCCCCATTTTGAGGATTGCTAAGTGTGGCTCAGTACATACTACACCAGGTCTCAGTTAGAACACACTTGCAGATGCTAGCCAAATCTGTCAAAAGAATGGTTAAAGGCAGCAAGAAGTGAAATAAAGGTATACTAGTCAGCATGGCAAAACATAGTAACTCTTAGTGCTTTCTTTACCTTTTAAGAATCTTTGTTGCTGTTTATACTTAAAACAACACAGGCCTGTGTATAAATGTTACAGGAAAATATATCTATACTTGTCTAAATCTTTTTCATTGGCTGACCTTTCAATAGCAGGGAAGTTCTTTTTCACCTTTCTTTTTAATGGTTTCTCCACAGCCTTGAAAATAGGCCTGGTTCGTGGTTGGTACTCAGTACATAAATAGAGGGGAAATTTCACTGAAAGAGCAACTGTCCATCCAAGTGAGAGACTTTGCATCAACTTTGTTAAAAATGTAGACTGTAGAGCTGGGCAGAAACTCTCTTCTGACAGTAACTGATTCTGCAAATGTTGGAAAATTATTTAACTCTTTAGGTCTTTCTTATCCCATTGGTAAAATGGAGATAATAATATCTATCTTTACAGAGCTGGTGTGAAGACTAAATGGGTTGCTAAGGCTTTTAAGGCACTTAGCGCAGTGTCAAACACATAGTGGGATCTCATTACTTAAGAATAGTTGGTGAAAGATGGTTTTCATCATTCACTAGATTTCTTCTCTTCCTGCCCCTCTTAACCTGTAACCATGATAGGTGACATTTAATGAGTTCTTAGTTCATCTTTTGTGAAATAGAGATTCTCATGATTAGGTCTCCATAAATCTTGTAGGAATCCTTTCAATAAAAAGAAAGAATCTGCAGAGGAGGTTATTTTATAATTCTAAATTAGCTTGTAGATAATTTAGAATTATAGCCCAACTCACAGTTATTTGCATGTGACATTCATTCTGGTCAATTATAAAATAACAGAATTCCTTTCTTAGCTTTTAATCTACATCTTTACTCAGCTGTCTGTTGTATAGAAATACATTTAAATTGAAACTAAATAACTGGAAAGGCAGCAAATAGGTGCTAAGAACTAATATTCATTGACAATGAATTTGGGTTTGGTTTGATTTTGGAAAATATTGTGACAGAAGACAGTCTTCGATTGTTTGATCACGGTAAAAATTGTATTGAGTACATGAATGAGTGAAAGGATTCTCTCTCAGACTTGAGCTAATATCCAGTGAGGTCTCCTCTAATCTGTGAATCAAGAATCTGTAATGAGTTTCTCCATATTTTCTATTAATTATAGAAATTATAGTTCTAATAATTGTAAATTGCTAAAAAATATAAAAATCAAGAGGTGAAGGGGGAAAAAAAACATGTGATTTCCTTTTCTTTGTCCAAAAAGTAGGGGCAATGTTTTCCCCTTTGCACCTGAAAAAGCCACAGTAAGGAAAAGAAATAGGCTCTCAGCAGGGCAAATTAGCCTTACTTTTCACTCCAGTGCACATTAATTCCCTATAGAGGAAGTTTCTGATTTTTTTCAATGGTGTATATTTGTACATTTGGGCTTATATTTTGCTCTCAAATGCGATGCGGCACCCACCAACCCTAATAAAATGGAGTAAAAACTGACATCGTGTACCCTGGAACCTCTTTGCTGTTCTTGGCAGCTGCTTCTAGAGTCTTCAACCTGCTACCAGGAGACACAGGGGACACCAGTGCTAATAGCCAGCAAAAGGATGTTTATTATCCATTGGGGACTGAATCATTTCCCCCATAAAAGGCATGGTCAGATCCCAACCCTTTTCCTCTGGATGTGAACCCTTTTGTAAGTAAGACTTTTGAAGTTATTATCAGTTAAGGTGTGCCCCGAGCTTAACACAGTTGGCCTAAATACAATATGGCTGAATTCTTTATTAACAAAGGAAATTGGTCACAGAAGAAGTCAGTCATGGACATAGCCAGAGGTTAGAAGTCAATGGAACCCAGGAGAGAAAGAAAATGCAGGCATGTGCATTGACATGTGATGAAAAAGCCAAGGAATCCCAAAGATTGCTGGCCAGACAGAAGATACAGACCCTAGGAGGAGGACAGCTTTCTAGCCTCTGCAAAATATAAACCGATAAGTTCCTGTTGTTAAGCCAACCCATTGTATAGCATTTATTTTAGCAGCCAGGAATCTAAACTAGCATCGGAACAAATGGCACTTGAGTGTGCCTCTTGCTTTAAGAGATGCCTAAAGGCAGCCCTGCCCCTGAATTTTAAATTATTTTTTTCTCTTAAGCAAATTAGGGTTGTACTTTCTGTCATTTGGAACCAAAGTTTTCTAACTGAAAAAAGTGCTGGCCATGTGTTGGGCCTTCTCAGAGTCTCTGGGGATTCCATGAGAAGCAACCATTGGTGCCAGTCCCCAAGGAGCGGACAGTTCAGAGGTGCAGACATTAATTGGGGATGAACACTCATGAATGCATATTTCCAGACTGAGAGAGATGTTCTAAGAAGAGTACACAATTAAATGAAAATTGTTAACAGTTCCGAAGAATGCAGTAAACAAGGCTTCCCTGGGACAGTGTCATTTGGGGTGAAATCTGGAGGATGACTAGGAATTATGTAGGTGAGCAGAAAAGTCAAAAAGATTCCAAAGAGAGGAAACAGCATAAGTGGGAGGAAACATCATACAAATGGCCTGTAGTAGGAGGGAACATGGCATACCAAGGCCAGAAAGTAGGTAGATACAGCAGGCTGTGAGAAGAAGAGTATTGGACATGATGACTGGAGAAACAAGCAAGGGCAGATGATGCAAGTCCTTGAAGTCTGTTTAAGAAGTTTTGTCTTCATTTTAAGAGTACTAAGAAGCTATGTAGCCCATACCTTCTGTTACAACTCACCTCCTGAAGGGTACAAGTTGGTTAGGCCACAGGACTAAAGAATACACTTGTATTTAGTCAGGAATAAGCTTTATTGGGACTTAACAACAGGAGAGAATCTTTGACGACAGCAGGTCAAAAGAGGAATGAAGTTAGCACTCTGCAAGAGGACAGCAGAAAATGAGGGATTATATAAGGGGTCACAGAACAAGGACATTCCATAGGGGTGATAACAAGGACATTTCATAGAGTGTGAGAACAGAGTTCCTGTTGGGATCCCATGACTGTGCACATGGGGTTTGGTGATGTTATCTCAGGAATGAAGTTCTACCACTCAGAAGATTTGGTTTCAGACGTTCTCTCCTCTCCAGGGAGGGTTGTTAACCTTTAACTTTTGCCTAGGTCATGCAGGCAGCTGAGTGCTGAGGACTAGACTCCCACACCTTCATATTGAAAAATCACAGCTCAGAGAGGCAAAATAAATTTGTATATTTCTCATGTGACACAGGTCCATCCAGAAATTATAGTTCTGACTCCCAGGTAGACCCATGGTATAAATGCTTGGGGTATACCAAGCAAACAAGGACATTAAGTGGACATGGACTATCAAGAAGCCTCAGTGGTACATTCCCAACATAACAGACTATACTTGTCAAAATTTTTGTATGAATTGATAATTACACACATAGCATATGCTATAACTTCTAAAAGCATTTCTTCAAAGAGTTTAAAAAGTAATAACTTAATTATCTCTTCATATTTTATTATTCTAAAAGTGAATTTATAAGTAAATGATTTATTGTTCAGTAAAAATGTAAACAAATAGTACATATTTTTTCTCTTGCTACTCTTTACATATAAGTGGTGCCTTCTTTCTAGTATAGAAGCTAGTACTAGTAAAGTTTTGTTAATAACAAAGGATGAATTGAGAGTCTAAATGCAGTCATAAAATTCTATTATCCACCACAATAAGACATTCTATCTAAGAAATCTTCATTTTTCATTTGATTGTTTAATGGTTCACAAATAAGTATGGTTTGGGTATGCTTATTTGTGAACCATATAGACATAGACAATCTCTATAATTCAGAGATTGTCACTACACAAATAAGAACTCAATGTTTTGTTGAGGCACTTGTCCCACTCCTAGGTCAGACGACTTGTGTTTTTAGTTTAAGTTATTCAGATAGTTATATCCATTTCCAACTTATGTCTTCTCCTATAGTATTTTATACTGGGTTCTTTAATCTTTGTTTCCTTTCCTTGAGTGTAATGTCCCAGAGAAGAACATACCAAACAAAGAAGCAAAAGGCACAAGTTTTATTTCTGGACAGAGTTTTTGCCCCAAGTAGGTCCGACTGTAGTGGAAGTTGGGAGGATACGGTGTTTGCATATTGAAGGCTAAGACACAGTACTTCTCTGAGAAG
The DNA here is from genome assembly GCF_030445035.2 of Dasypus novemcinctus. Classification (NCBI taxonomy): domain Eukaryota; kingdom Metazoa; phylum Chordata; class Mammalia; order Cingulata; family Dasypodidae; genus Dasypus; species Dasypus novemcinctus. The sequence goes on along the minus strand of NC_080674.1, from coordinate 162,595,244 downwards.
GAGGCTTTATTATGACTGACCAGGCCTGGCAGACTTCTGTCCAAAAATCGAGCACCCAGCTGTGTTTCTAGGACCCTTTTATGCAGAAGGTTTAGGAGTGGGGATCAAAGTTTGCCTTTGGCGCAGTTTCAGTTTCTTAGGGTCTAGGGGTTGTGAGCACCCCAGGTAAGCTTGAATATACATATTGCCCACATCCGCCCACTTTCTTCCTGAATTCACACAGAGCCTATATGACTTAACTGGCTTTCAGTAAACTATGCAAGTTTGAAGCTTGTTTAAACTCACAGTCTTTGTCATTCCCCCCCTTTGATGCAAGTGCTTGAGATTGTTAAGCTTGGGCATTACTATTGTCAGAGATTTCCTGGACTGATTGGTATGTATATAGAGCCATGAGGTGGGTGGCTGTTTGTGTTTTTACTATTATTAGGCCACATATCCTGTTTATGATGAAAGGGAGGAGGCGAGGGAGTATGATGCATCCTCCTGTGAGGAGGGCAATTATTTCCATTAGAAATTTGAAATTTTCTGCTATTGACTGCCAATTTCCAAAGGAATTACTTAAATTCCAACCATTACAAGTTTGCTCTGGAACATGGGCAATTTTTACCATTTTGTTTGTAATTTCATCAAGAACTTTTCTAGTGCTGTCTAGTTCAAGGTAGCAATTAGAGAGATTGAACTTTCTGCAAACTCTTCCTTCAGCTGCTAAGAGATAGTCTAGGGTGAGACTGTTTTGATAGATAGAGTTTCTGAATTTGGTCTGCTGTTGGGCTGGTAAGGTTAGAGCCTGGGCAGTCTCATTCATTATTATTTCCACTATGGCCTGCAAGTGGATGATTTGATTTAGCATATAGATAGGGGTTCGATAACCCCGCATACCATCTTCTGCCCAAGTTGCTGACCCATAGTATTCAATTATACATTCCGGGGGCCACTTGTTATCTGCCCAGGTGGTTATAACTCTTTTTTCTTTTCCTATGTTCTGGTATACTGGCTGACTCAGCCTTTCCCCTTCTGCTAGGGGAATGAGAAAGAATGAGGGTTTTATTGCACCGAGCATACAAGTACCGCATCAATTCTGGGGAAGTTTGCAAAATTCAACCTTGCCACAAATCCAATACAGACCATTTGGGGCAGTAAAGGGGCCTCTTGCAGTGGAGTTCAATTCTGTGATTAATTTGGGGAAGGTACGATTTATGAGAATGAGGTCAAATTTGTTCCATTTTCCCCAAGGCTTTGTTGTATTAGTGGTGTGATTTTGGAATCTTAGTGGCTAGATTTGGAATGACAGTAGTTTGTAGTGGCCACACCATCTCAGGGGATGGCCAGGAGACCGGTTTCATTATGTGGTTGACTGTAATTGTGTTCTCTAGTTTCCCAGGGTCATTGGTCTCCCATATTAGTGCCTCCACACACATAGCATGAGGAGACATTTAGGGTTGCTCCTCTAGTTTCAGCTAGGCTTATGAAAAGGTTCCAGGCCACCTGCAGAATGGAGAAGGGTTTCTCTATTTCATCATGGAAGGAATGGAATGTAGAGTGGGTTTGACTCTGGAGGGAAGTTTCTTTACATCCAAACCAGATGTAAACTCCTGGATCTACTCCTTTATCATTAATGAGGAGTCCCATCTAAATTCCTCCCCTAAGTTTGGCGGAGGTTTTTAGGATGGTAAGGTTTAAGGGGTTACATTTTCTGAAGGGGCAGTTGGGTGATACTGCTTCTTTGCTGAGGATGGCTTTATGCCCTTTGCTGGGTACATACCAGGCATCCCAATTTGGATGCCAGGTTGCCCATGTTACACAGGTCCAGTAGGGCAATAGAACTGGCTTAGCATTGGACTATCCTATCTGATTCCTTGGGAGAAGGTACGTTTCAGATGACACAAATACTTATCATTATAAGCATACACTCACTCTCAGCTGAGCCCTCCACAATTGCTCCATTTACCAGAGTTTATGGTTTAAAAGGCATTGAATATGAGAGACACTTGTTGGTTTCAGTTAGTGACTGGGGTAGAATTAAGCAGCTTCCTGTATTGGTTAGACACTCTTTTTTCCCACTGATGGGAGACTGTAGGGACTTCAGGGTCAAAGCAAGTTATTTGGCCAGATATGTTATAGACACTATAGGAGACTCCTTGAAACAGGTGGTTATATGGTCCTTACAGGTGTAATGGCGATGATATATTAATGTGGTATTGACATGGGCCCCCGTTCACACCTACTGGATACATGGCTCACACTTTGCGGTGTCAGCTTGGGACCAAGGGAGGGTTAGGGCCAGAATTATGGGAAATAGGTGATGGCACATTTTAACTAAGGTTGGACTGGACCTCTGATCCTCATCTGTGCATAGACCAGTCAGCTTTTGGGGCTGTGATTGGAGCAGAGCTCGGTGTTCTGACCTCGACCTTCAGCCGTGAGTGGACCAGTCAGCTTCCAGGGTGTGACTAGAGCAGGGCTCAAGGTCTTGTTCTTTTGCAAGATGAGTTTGATTGAGTTGCGGGTTTGGAATACAGGTCCAGGACTCTGGAGCAGTTTGTTTGACCCGGCTATGGTGTACCCATGGAGTGATTTCAGCTACTCTAACTGCAGTGGGGGTGGATAAAATGACAAGATAGAGTCCTCACCATAAAGGGGTTTAATGGAGCTGATTTCCAGTCTTTGACCCAGACTGCATCTCCCGGCTTGCACGGGTATATGGAGCTGCTTAAGCATGGGGGCCCTTTTGTGGACTCAGTGATATAGGCTTTGTAAGGTTTTTCCTAAGCTGATCATTTGCTGAGCTACTGATAAGTTCCTTCTTTTTCTGAGGTCCCCTTCTATATTTTGGATTAAAGAGGGTGGGAGGTAGCTTTCAGCTAGGGCTGGCTCAAACTTGGAGGAGGGCACTTGGAAGTACTTGCATCCATGTTAACCCAGTTTCTTGGCAAATCTTGGCAATATAAGTCTTTATTGTGTGGTCCATTCACTCTACTTTTACTGAGCTTTGAGGACAGTAAGTGGTGTGCAGTTTCCATCAGATGTACAGTGCTTTGGCAATCTTTTGAGTAATTTTGGAAATGAAGGCATGTCTGTTTTCAGAGCCAGATGAGAGTGGTAGCCCATATTGAGGAATGATTTCCCTGAGCAGAACTTTGACCTCTTCTTCAGCCTTTCAGTCCGAGTGGGGAAGGCTTCCACCCAACCAGAACAGGTGCAAATGAGGACTAGGAGGTATTTGTAGCCTTCAGATCGTGGCATTTCAGTGAATCAACTACTAGATCTTTGAGGGGCATATTGCCAATTCGTTGGACTCCTGGGGCTCCCATGGGTCCCTGGTGAGGGTTATTCTTTGCACATGTCACACACTGCTGGCATTCGGCATGGGTGATAGCAGCTAGACTTGGGATGTAGAAGAATCTTCTTAAAGATGAGTTTTTCCCAGATGTGTGTTTTCATGGTAGTCCTGAACTATGGTTATGACTAATACGCGAGGCATGACTATTCTGTGATTGGACAATGTCACCACCCGTTTGCTCCTTGTGTCCTGCTCTCAGAGAGCATCCACTTTCTCTCTTGGCTTGAGTATATTGTGGCTCCAGTGATTCAGAGGCTGGAGAATGCAGGCAGTGACTAGGTTCTCAGGGATCCCTCCCATGAGGCTCTTTCTGCTTTAGCGTCTGCCCTCCAATTTCTTTGAGTGACAGTGCTGGGACTTGTCGGGTGTCCTTTGCACTGTATCACAGTCACTTTATGGGCTCCCAAACTGCTTCCAGTAGTTCCAGAATCTGTGTACCATATTTAATGTCCTTTCCTCTTGAGTTAATGAGTCCTTTTTGTTTGTATAAGGCTCCATGCACATGTAGGATAAGGAAGGCATATTTGAAGTCTGTGTAGATATTAACCTTGGCCCCAGCTGCAAGTTGTAGGGCTCTGGTGAGGGCAATGAGTTCAGCTTTTTTTTGTGCTGACATGTTATCCAGGAGATGCTGGACTTCCACTGTGGTTTTCAAGGTCACTACAGCATATTCTGCTCACTGGTCACTGCCCTAAACAAAGCTACTCCCATCCATCCATAAAGAACTCCATGTTGGGATTTGGTAGTGGCTGGTCTTGGAGGTCCCGCCTGCTGGAATACAGCTTTTGTGATTTCTCCAGGCAGTTATAGGTTGGAACCCTGGCTCAATGGGTAGGAAGGTAACAGGATTCAGGGTTTTTTTTTAAATGAGTTCCAGTTGGACGGATGGATTTTTACATAATAGGCTCTGAAATTTAACCAGGCAGCTGTTAGTAAGCCAGTGTGTTCCTTTGGTTTCTAAGAATGTGACTACCATATGCCAAACCCAAACAATCATAAGCAGCCCAAGAGTTAATTTTATGGCTTCTAGTATTAGCGTTGCTGCAGCGGATACAGCTTGCCGGCACAAGGGCCATCCCTGGATTACAGTGTCCAGTTGTTTGGATAGGTAGACTCCAGGTCTTTGCCAGGAGTCCAGGTACTGGGTGAGTACTCCTACTGTGATGCCTTGGCAATTACGGATGTAGAGGTAGAATGGTTTACTGATACCTGGAAGCCCGAGGCTCAGTGTTTCCATCAGAACCTGCTTGATAGTGGTGAAAGCATCTTTCTGTGGGCTTCCCCAAAGCAAGGGTTCACAATCTCCCCCCTTTGTGGCTTCATACAAAGGGCACATGAGGACCCCAAAATTGGGGATCCAAATGTGTCAGAATTCAGCTGCTCTGAGGAATTCTCACAACTTTCAGTGAGTACTGGGCTCAGGCCGGCTACAGATTGCTGCCTTTCTTTCTGGTCCTAATTCATGAAGCTCCTGTGCTATCTTATCTTATAAGCTAGATACTTGACCTCAGGTAGGCAGATTTGGGCTTTTCTTTTAGACATCTGATACCCCTTCCATTGCAGATGTTTTAAGAAGGCATGGGTTCCGCTAGCACAGTCTTGGCAGATGGGATTTCTGAGGATGAGGTCATCTACATATTGGAGGATGAAATAATTATGGCTTTCTGGTTTAAAAGACTTAAGGTCACTGGCCAGGGCTTGTCCAAAAATAGTGGGTACATTTTTGAATCCCTGAGGGAGCCGTGTCCAGGTTAGCTGTTGCTTTTAGCCAGAGCTCAGATTGTCCCACATAAGGCAAAAGTCGGTTGACTCCAGGGTGCTATTTGAACACAGAAGAAGGCATCTTTAAGATCTAGGCATGACAAGTAGACTGCCGATGAGATTGTCAACCTGAGGAGGGTGTAAGGGTTGGGCACTGCCAGGGGTAGGGTCACTACTGCTGAGTTGACTGCTCACAAGTCCTGGACTGGGCAGTAATTCCCATCAGCCTTTTTAACTGGGAAGAGTGGGGTATTCCATGGAGACTGGCATGGCTTTAGTATGCCTTCATTCAGCAATCTCTGAATATGTAAATGGACTTTTTTCTTGCACTTCATGTAGAATTGGATATTGCTTTATGCTCACTGGGCTGGCTTTGGGTTTTATTTCAATAGTAATTGGAGGAATGTTACATGCCATCCCCATTGGGTTGCCCTCTGCCCATATTTTGGGCACATCTTCGAAGGGGAGTGGTGCGACCATAGATTGGCTGGCTTCAGTGAGACAGAACAGTCTCTGTTCTTCCTGCAGAGGGAGGGTTAATGCAATTTCTGGAGGCTTTGGTGGTCCCAGTGTTAACCTGGATTGTCCTGTGGCATCAAAGGTAATCTGAGCTTGTAGTTTAGACAGCAGGTCCCAACCCAGGAGGGGACTGGGCTTTCTGGGAGATACAGGAACTCATGAGTGACTTCTTTACCCCCGATGTTACAGGTTCTGGCTTGGAGGAATAGCTGCTGGGTGCTTTTACCAGTTGCCCCTATGATAGTGGCTTGTCTTTTTGATAATGGCCTGACTAACCTTGTCATTACAGAAGTTGAGCCCCAGTGTTGACCATCATATGTATGGTGTGGCCCCCAATTTCGACTCCAACCATAGGCTCCACAGGGCCAAGAGAATAGGAGCCTGGTCTGTCCTAATAGTTCTCATCAGAGACCTCTATTCATGTGAGTCTGATGAGTTGATTTGCAGGTTTTCCTTCTGAATTTTTGTGAACCCAGGGTTTAGTTTGCGATGCCCCACTTGATCTTCTGACTAATGGTTTGGCCACCTTCTTGGGGGTGATGGGGCTAGGGCACTCCTGCTTCCAGTGCCCTTCCTCCTTGCAGTACATGCACTGATTTTTTCCTAGGGGTGGGCACCCCACCCTTGCGGCAGGGGTGTCCCAGTTTACTTTCCTTGACACAGGGTTGCGTCTGTCGACTATTGCTGCTGGGAGAAGGTCTGCTTCATTTGTCATTTTCCGGTTTTCCTCTCTTCTGGTTTCTACATTGCAGTTGATGGAAGCCTTGGTGATGACCTCCATGAGCTGGGAAATATACATACCATCTAACTTCTGTAGCTTTCTTCAGATGTCAGCCTATAATTGGGCAATGAATGCTGCATTGACCATTGTTTGACTTTCAGGAATGTCTAGGTTAAAGGGTGTGTATACATGAAATGCCTCACACTGTTGCTCATAGCATTGAGCTAGACTTTCACTGAGAATCTGTAGGACTTGGGTGGTCTTTGCCATGTTTACTGCCTTTTGGCTCCCATCTCTGAACCCTTCAACTAAGGCCCTATGGAGAGTTTCTAGTCGGTTGAGCCCAGTCACATTATTGGGATCCCATTGGGGGTCCTCATCTGGGAACTGTTTGTGGACATATTGGTCTCTGCCCAAGGTTCCCTTAGGTGGGTGCTCTTTGAGCCAGGTTAGAGCCCCTTGTGTGACCTGTGTTCTCTCCTTGAAGTTGAGTAAGGTCATGAGAAGTTGTTTGTAGTCAGCCCAGGTGAGTTTGTGGGTCTGTATGATGGACTGGAAGAGGTCCATCATAGCCTGAGGTTTCTCTGAGTATGGTGGGTAATGACTTTACAAGTTACAGAGGTTAGTGGTAGTGAAGGGTTGGAACATGAATGTTCGGTTTCCTTCTTGAATCTGGTCATCAGCATCGTAGTAAATTGGAGCTTGGGCTTCATGGAGAGGTAGCTGTATGGCAGCCCTTTTCTCTGCTCTTTATATCCTCAGGGCTCCTTCCTGACTGATGGTTGGCACCACAGTGCCTGGGGCTGAGATTGGCAGAGACAACGGTTGTGGAGGTGAAGAGGCTGCATTGGTTGGAAAAAGCAGCTAGAGAACTGGTCCCAGGGGCAGCAGCACGAGGTCATGCTGCTCCAGGAGTATGGCAGAGGAGATGGCTCATCCTCACTCCTCAGCACTGGCACGGTAGGAGAAATCCATAAGGCAGCAGGAGGTCATTTCCATCTGGCTTTTCTAGAATGGGTGGTTCAGAACCAGATTTTGAGCCCACTTTTTCTGGACCCTTTACAAGGTATTTGCTTGGACAGCACCTCTGGGCTTTTATGTCAGGTAAATACTGGCTTCTTGAGTCACACATTTCTTTAACCAGGGTGGACTTTGAGTCACAGTGTCCTGCCTGTCATCAATGTATGAGAACTGGTCAGGGTACCTTGGTTTTCTGGTGACCACGTCGTAGACTTTATGGATGATCTGGAGGTCTAAGGTCCCCTATGCCAAAAGTTGGTCATTCTAATTCACAAAGAGTTCTAAGCTTTCCTGGATGAAACTTTATGCCATATACATTTCCATGGAACACCTTGGGAAAGTTTTTCAGCATACTACCTAGTGGGGTCCTACTTTGTGTGTTCCCCATGTTTCCACCCTGCACTGGCACTGCACAACACTACTCGGCCTTTTGCTTCATCCATCTCTGGCTGCATCCCTCGTGGGAATTTATGGTGCCTCTTAGCCTTAGTAGGTCAGTATAACCCCCCAACTCAGACGAAAGGTCCCGGAGGCTGCCTTCACTGCCTGTGACCAGGTGAGGTTGCCACAGAACCATGGATCAGGACTCCACTCTCACCCTGCTGAAGTCTCTCTCTGCATCTCACTCAGTTGCCATATTCACATGCACACAGCCACACATTTTCCTTTCCTTTCTCAGACCTAGAGAAGACGGCTTCCTCCCTTCTCCTTGGGAGTACTGGGATCTTCTTTTGGGAGGTGATCAGGCTCCCACTCTAACTTTCAGAGTTAGACTTTCCCTTCACTATGCCCCCGTGAGTCTTACCTATCAGGCACACAGAGTTTTGCTTATTCTCAGGGTCTCCTTTTTAAAGACTTCAGTGCCTCCAGTTTCTTTGGGGGGGGGGGCGCTCTGGTGGAGTCCACAACCTCTTTCTGGACTAAAGGAGGTTCAAGGGTGCACTGGGCTGGGGTTTGCCTGGGCACCCCCAGTTTCCTTGGAGGCCTCCAAGAAGGGCAATCAACTGTTGCCACTGCTAGCCTTTGCAGCAAGTCCTGGATGAGCCCCCAGGAAATGTAGCAGAAGTTGGGAGGATTCGGTGTTTGCGTATTGAAGGCTAGGATGCAGGACTCCTTTGAGAAGGAAGCTTTATTATGACCGGCTGGGCCTGGTGAACTTCTGTCCAAAAAACCGAGCCCCAACTATACTTCTAGGTCCCTTTTATGCAGAGGGTTTAAGAGCAGTGGTCAAATGTTGCCTTTGGCACAGAAAGGTGCTTTCTTTGTTAGATCAGGTTTCAGTTTCTTAGGGCGTAGGGGTTGTTAGCACCCCAGGTAAGCTTAAACATAGGGATAGCCCACATCTGCCCACATCCTTCCTGAATTCACACAGAGCCTATTTCACTTAATTGGCTTTCAGAAAACTATGCAAGCTTGAAACTTGTTTAAACTCAGTCTATATCATGACCTCTGTCTTGAGCAGGAGAAGTTTAGGCAGTCCTTCAAATGTTGGAAGTTAACAAGCATGTTTCCCATGTACCATCATTCTTCTGAGGAAGTATCTCTATTTGTTCAACTGTTCCTGATAGGACTTGGGCTACAAGCCTTCATCCAGCATGGCATCCCAGGTGGGCCAACACCATTCCTGCCTCCCTTTAAGCTTAGCTCTTGGAAGCAATACAATAGGTCAACTGTCACTTGATAAGCCTAGAATGGAGGACAATTATCACATCCTTTGTTCTAATCCCTTATCACTATTTTTTTCTTAAACTAGCCTCTAGCTTTTATGGGAGCCACTGATAATTCTTCTTATCTCTCACTTTAAACTTGAATTTCTTATTCCACTGCTGAAATCCTTTCCATGTCAGTGCATTGTTCTTAGTAGAGAATGGAAAATTCTTAATGTAGTCTCCTGGGAAAGAACCCTTCCTACTGCATATCAGGTAATGGAAAAGATAGTTGGTAATTCCCCTCCCCCCCCTAAACTGCTCCCCCTCCCCTGGCACTTTGTGCTTGGCTTCTTTTAGCCTTCATTACTCTTCTCAAATCCCAGCACATTAAAAGGTTGAAAAATATACATTTTGAATCAGAATAAAAATACACCTAGCAAAGCACTTGGAATCTAAATTTTCCCTTTGGGGAGCATTTTACCTCTGTAACTTAATTTTATCTCTTGAGACTTTGTATCTGGAAGAAATAGAAGGTTTTAACAAAATGTATTATATTCCTTTTTCCCTCCCATTTTCCCCTTAAACATAGTTAAACCCATTAGTGTCTCTGGGGACATCCATCTAATCATAAACATCTAGGGTAATGAAAGGATTATGTAACCTCCCAGCAGAAGTCATATTTAAAAATTTTGAATTCAGAGACTCATTTGTTTTCAGGAAGATTATCACTCAGACCTCTGCTAGATTGAGCTGTGGGGTGAGCTTCAAAAACTATTCTTGCCACATTATATTAGCTGTTATATAATATCCTGTCACAGGATTGTATATAGTTTAAAAAATACTTTTATGTATATTATCCCTCTAATCCTTACAGCAATTCTTTTGAGGCAGTTAGAACTTAACACTCTCATTTTATAGTTGATGAGTTTGAGTTAAGAGAATAAGGGTTTGTTTCAGTATTGGTACAAAGTAGGGTAGGGACATGGATCCCATGGTGTCAACTCCGTGTCCATTGTGACCTTTGAAGATTGTCCTAAGTGTTTTATTTTTCTTGATTATAAAGGTAACATGTTCATAGAAGAAAGTAAAGAGAAAGTACAAAATAGAAGGAACATTTGAAAAGCTTCCATTTCTGCCATCAGTTAAACCATTGTTAATATTTTAGTGTGTGTTTTCTTCCAGGTTTTTGTTGTGGTTGTTGTTTATATGTGTTCAGTTTTGTGTATGTGGGTGTATTTCCTCACAAAATGGGGATCATATTGCATCACAACTGAATCAGAACAGGTATGTAACAGTGATAAAACACCTAGCTCAGGTTATGGATAATGTAACAACCTGGTTCTCATTTTCTACTGCTTCTGGTTCTCATTTTCTACTGCTTCTATCTGCTAAGAATGAAGGGACCAAATTGAGCTAGAGGAAGGGTCAGCTCTGATTCACCCTGTCTTTATTACTTTTCAATTTCAAAGAACATATTCCTGAGAACTTGAGACCAGAGGGACATGACAGATCTATAAAATGTCACAGCAGTTGGTTTCCTGTAGTCTGTTCAGGAGCCTGCCACACAGAGCAGTGGCAGGATGAGGCAGGGACAAGGAACTGTGCAGAGACTCAAGCTATGGGCTGTGAAGATGAATAGACCAGGCTCTAAAAATCTGCTCTGCAGCTTAACTAGATGTGTGACTTTGACAGTCTCTGATCCTGAGATATCTTCTCTGTAAATGGGGATGAATATATAATTTGTGTAAACCCTTTTTATACTGCCTGGCATATAAGAAACACGTAATAAATGGTAGCTTAAAAACAGGAGTTCATCACCTACTTGGCATGGTCTGTCTCACTTTTGCTACCCTTGGCAGAAGACCCTCCTCTGTGTTGGTTGGTTGTTAAAATTCCTGGATTCTGACAGCTCCTGTTCTTATTATGCAATCTCTGGCCCTATGTCTCCCACTTCCACCTGGCCAATCTACTAATTCAATTGCAAAACGTCTTTACAGAGGACCTGCTGTGCTTTATCTGCTCTGGTAGGCACTGGGTATAAAAGGACACATAAGAACATGACTCTTCTCCCCAGGAGATAGACGCAGAGAAGCAGACATGATGGCATGATGTGTGCCTGATGGAAGGGTATAAAATGTGATGAGCAGGCCTAGTGTGGGCTCACAAGACAATTTGAGGGTTTTGAGACCTCATCCTGTGAATATCTCCCTTCAGAAATATTCTGAAATGGGAGAAGCAGGCATGTCATATGACTGAAATGGATTAAAAGCCTAAAAACATCATTTTTTTTTTTCCTCTGAGAAAAAGACTTACTCCTGCCAGGTCCAATGACTTCTTCTTGTTGTGGATGGAGGGGAGGACCATGGAGTGTAGGGTCCTTTGGGGACTGGGGCACATTCTGTGGGACAGCAGAACAGAATGGCTCCTGCTTCCTTTAATTCAGTCTTTCCTCTTGCCACCCTAGCTCTCTTATATATGAACAAGTTTACTGGGGCTGCAACAAGGAACACAATCAGATCCTGTTGTCATGGAGTTTCCAGTCTACCATCAGATACAGAGAAGTAGATATAAGTTAGCAATCTTGTGTCATGAGAGTAGCACAGAAACACTTAAAAGAACCTGCAGGGTCACCTTACCCCAAACTGGTGATTGAGCATAGGTTTCTTGGAGGATAGGCTGTGCAGACTGAGTGCAGACCAGGGTGGGATTAACCATGAAGGAGGTGGGAGGGTGGTCCCGGGGCAAAGTCCAGGGAGCAGCATGTGTATGGGCCTGGGGTTGGGGAGAATTATAGGCCATGTGGTATCATTGGACAATGAGGTGCTTTCAGCCTGTGAGCTGAGTGTGAAACTTCTGAGTAAGTGAACATGCACTTCGGTTGTTTTCTTCCTGGGATCTGGGTAAGGTACACATTCTGCTCTGGCTGTGCTGCACACCAAGAATATGCCAGAGCCCTCTTGTGCCTTCATTTTCAATTGAAAAATGAGCAATGCCAATTTAGTATATAATTACCAAGTATTAGTATATAATTACCAAGGACTTCACTCTTTTGCTAATTCAGAAATCTCCCCTTCTCTGAAGCTATTCAAAAAAACAGTCCACCTCACCATTTCTCCGTGATGGTTCAGAGGAGATTTACCCCATTAACTGGCATTAGCTCTAGATTCCAGCCACAAATCAGTCAAATGTATTTGGGAGGATGGCTCCAGCTTTTGAGAAAGTGTCTATGGAGTCAGAATGCATGGCAGGAAATCCAGGTTACACCATTTTCCTGCTAGTGTTACTGGAGGCAAATTAGTGAACCTCTCTGAGACGTCCTGTAAATTATGAGTATATTTTCCCTGCAGTGTGAGTTTGTTGTGAGATTTTTACTGCAGGGAAAAGGTGATGATGTAGCAAAATGCTTAGAACAGTACCTGGTGTATAGGAAACTCCACAAAAGATGTGGTTATGAGGGGGTGGGGGGGAGACACTCTTGGGGGAGAAGTCATTCACAAATGCTTCTGTTCCCTTGTGCAGTGGGTACTTGAGTGTCTCTGGGCCCTGGGCAGGGTAGTTGAGGAAGGGAATCCCCTTCTTTAACAGTATCTGTCCTTTTTTCTGTGCCTGCTGCGGTCACCCCTCGGGCTGAAGTGTGGTTTGCTGGCCTGGCAGGGGAGCGGCCGCGGTAGGCCTAATTCTGCTGCCCCCATAATAGGGTGGTTGGTCGGGCCCACCGCCACCCCTGAAGGAAGCTCGGCATGGGCGCAGAGTGCCCTCGGGTCTCCCCTTCTCGGCAGCCATGCTTCCGCGGCCACCCCTCCTCCCAGATGGCGCCACCCGATGCCTTGTGGGGCGGCACCCTTCTTCTTCCTTCTCCCTGCGCAGGCGCAGGGCAGAAAATTCCAGTCTGCCCTTTTCCCCTCCCCCGACAGCAGCAACAGCCAGGCGTGGGCGGAGAAATCCAGTCTGCCCTTTTCCCCTCCCCCGACAGCAGCAACAGCCAGGTGTGGGCGGAAAAATCCAGCCCGCCCTTTTCCCTTCCCCCGACAGCAGCAATAGCCAGGCGTGGGCGGGAAACTCAAGTCTGCCCTCCACCCCAGCAACAGCAGCCACCAATCCCTAAACCCTGCCCCTTCCCCCAGCAACAGCGACAGCCAATCCCTAACCACCACCCCTCCCCCGTCCAGTACCGCCCACTGACCTTTCGCCGGCAACCAATCAGAACAGGGCGTGGCTTCGACCAATCAGCCTTCCCCAGCCCCTATAAAACTGTTGCCTCTCCCTCAGTAAAGTGGACTTGCGTGTTTACCTTGTCTCCGCGGTAGTTCTTCTGCCGTGCGCCCTCCAGTCCTGAGAGCCCCCGACAAGGGCCTGGCCTCCCTTGTCCCCAGTTCGTCGCCTGCTTCTCCGGGCGACCCCTTCGTCGCCGGCTTCGCCGGGCGACCCCTTCGTCGCCGGCTTCGCCGGGCGACCCCGTCAGCCGAACCGCGCAACCCCTTGTGAGACCGATCCCTCGTCTGCTGCCGGACCGATCCCTCGTCCCAGGTGGGACCGACCCCTCGTCCCAAGCGGGACCGACCCCTCGTCCAGAGCGGGACCGACCCCTCGTCCGCAGCCAGACCCCACATCTACCGACCGAGCAAGCCGCCGCAGCCTGCGAAATGAAAAGTGTCTCTTTGAATGGCCCTGGTGACACTGAATGTCCATCTTGGTCCTTGGGAATCTCTCTCTCTCAATTCCCTGCAATCCCCAGGCTTACCCCCTCCCTTTAAGGTCAGCATTTCATTACCAAGATCTATATCATTGTGTGGCCCAATAGTTCTCAAAGTGTAGTTTATAATAACACCAGGACATCATTTTTCTTTGTCACTGTTTAGATATTTGACTGAGAGTGAAAAATCAATGGTGGGGAAATAAAGGGTAGGGAAAGGAAAATTTTTATGGTGCCTTAGCACACAGTTTAAGTTAGTGGCATTGACTCATACCAAATGTCATTTTGCATTCTTCAGCTGTATACACTCACAGTGCATTTTTAAAAATTCTGTTTCACTTAAGAATGTCCTTCAAGAAATGGTAAAAAAAAATTAAAATTATTAAATCTCGATCCTTGAGTACAACTTTGTAAAATTCTGTGTGACAGAATGAGAAGTATGTGTAAAGCACTTCTACTGCATACTGAGACAAGATGATTGTTTCAAGAAAAAAAACACTTGGACTATTGTTTGGATTATGATCTGAACTCATGACTTTTTCATGTAACTCCACTTTTAATGACAAAAATGGTTGACACACAAACTATTGTTATGAAAACTGAGGTATTTGGCAGACATTTCTCAAAACTGAATGAAGTGAGCCTGTCACTTTCAGGAAGATGACTTATTAGTATTTGTTGCCAACGATGAAATTTTGAGCTCCAAGAAAAAATTGGAATTGTATAAAACTTGTCTCTGCTCTTCAGTGACCTTAGCAGCTTCTCAGAACTCAGATTCCTCTGATGAAGCTAGAGGTGATATTAACAAATGTGAACTTTGATATTTTTATAATGAAATGTGTCAATATTCAAAAGATCTACATAAATCAGATCAGCAATATTTTCCAGGTGACCAATACATGTTGTTACAAAATCATACATGGGTAAAACATACACTCAATACAAGCTGACCAATGGATTTTACTGTAAATAAGTACAGTATTTCATTAAAATGGTTTGATTTCAACTTGCAAATAACCCATAAAAATCTACTACTTGTTTGGATTTAAAGTAGTATTAAAGAAGAATATCTTTGTCTTGGAAGCTTGGAGAACCACAAGCTCCAGGCAGAAACATCTGACTTAATTTACCCATTCCTTGAGGCAGGGAGCTGGAGGGAGCCCACCTGTTTCTCACAGGTGTGTGCACATATTTGGGTCATGTCTTAGTTTGCTGGACAAAAAGAAGAACTCCAGCCCTGAGCCTTCTGATTAGTCTATAATCAAATAGGTACAGATGCCATGGGGTTGTATTGTCTTTAGAGAGCTGGTGAGGGAAGGAAAAAAAAGAATTTCTATCTTGAATAAGCTATTAAAATAACCATCCCTTTACAACTACACATATTTTTGAGGTAAGATTTTCTTCATATATTTCAACTGAAGTAACATATTGCAACAGATATGAGAGCTAGGCTATTTTTTTCTAAACCAAACATTACAGATTTGCAAAAGTGCAAAAAAGTGCCACACTCACAAAATTATTTTTCATTTTGAAAATTACATTTAAAAAATTATATTCACACTTAATTTATAACCTTTAAATAAATCAATATATTAATATTTTTTAATTTTCTCCATTTTAATTCCTAATATGGCTTATCAGTAGATATAATCAATACACACAGAAGTTATTTGGAGTCTACAATAGTTTTTAAGAGTGTAAAGTGGTACTGAATCAAAAACGTTTGAATGTAGTCAAAGTTATTTCCTGAAAGTAGAGTGAAGGAGACTAGTTCTTTTTGTTAAAATATACTATGGAGAAACAAGGAGGTAGAGAGAGGGAGGGAAAGAAAGAGAGGACTTCTGTTAAATTTGTACAGGCCTTCTTTTTTTGAATTGGACATGCTATTGCTAAGTTCCCTTCCAAATTTTGCGTTCTATTTTTTAGAATTGTAAGGATTTAAAAGTTTTTTTTTTACTTTTATACATGGTTCTGTGGGGGGAACACAAAAAACTGACAAACTGAAAAGAAAGTGTGTGTGTGCAAGTAGTAGTTCAGAGGAATATTATCTTGGGCAACCCATGAAATTTCTCTGAACATGAGTTTTCTTTTTTTTTTTTTTTAAGAGGTTTAATGTGATGGTTTATAATAATCTCCATTAGCTTCTGAAATTCTTTAGATCAATTACGTGAGTTAAGGAGAAAATCCTAAGCAGGAAGGCCCAGATACCTTTGGGAATATTGGGGGAAAAAAATTAACATCTGGTTTAAAACTTATAACAATCTGGTAAATGTTTATGAATTTAGACTTGATCAAGCTCTTAGCTCAGCAAATAATGGGATATTTTGGTGAGCTTTCTTCTTGAAAAGATCATTCTCAATACAGTATGGTCTAGAAGAACCAAATGCTGTTCTGAACTGGTTAAGGACACTGAACTTGAACGATGGCTTTCGGTGCACCTGTTCTTATATTTGTTTTGTGTGGTAAACACTTCTTCACATTCAATATCAATGTTTCTGCCCATGTGATCCTGTGTTGTCAGTAGAGAAAGCATCATCATCCTTACCAGTATATAGTAGAGAAGGCTGAGGTACAGAAAGTCGTTTACTCAAGGGTTCAGTGTGACAGATGGCTGGTTGAGTTCCTTGATCCATGACTTTGTAGAATTTGTATTTCCATTGGGGAAATGGATGGTGCACATGAAAATTTATCTGACAATATGGCAGAAAAAGTAAAGCATAAAGAAGGATAAACTGCCTTCTAGTCTCAGGGTTGTTGCTTAATTGTTGCATAGCACTTAACTTCATGGAATATTATTATTATTATGATGATGATGATTTTCCTTCATCATATAATGGTAATACTCCTCAGGTTAAATTGTGAGAATTAAAGGAATAAAAGCTGCTCAATCAGTGGACCATTCTGTCATCACTGGTAAGGAAGTCAGAGAGACAGGATACATCATTGTGAGTTGATATTTCCCAGTTTCATTCCTGACCCTAAAATACAGATGGATTTTGGCTGCTAAGAGCAAGAAGGAATGTTCTGGGGTGGTAGGTGTTTTAGGGTGCAAGCTCAGGATAAGCAAAAACAAGGTAAAAATGTGCCTGGCACAGAGAGGGTGGCTTATAAAGAGAGCAGCTTCATGCTCTGGCACCTGTTATTTGGGGTTCCCCCACAGGCCTTTATTCTATGCTTGCTTCTTTTCTGACTACCTTACCCCTATAAAAATTCACCCAAATTCTTGATTTGAACCATCCGTGTGCCAACACCCAAGTTTATATTCGCAAGCATACCCTCTTTCTGGAATTCAAAGCTTCTATATTTAATTGCCTTCTTGACACCCATCTGGACTTGGATGTTTAGTGGGCATCTTGAACTTAACATATGAAATGGAGCACTCTGCTTCTCCCTATTTCAGTAAGGGATACCACACAATTTACCCACATACTCAATTCAAGTGCCTAGCAAATCATCCTTATTCCTGCAAATCACCAAGTTCTCTCAGAGTAATTTTCAAAATATGCCCAGGGTCTGTCCATTTCTTGTCATATCCATGGCTATTAACTGGTTCAGGCCTGTATGATCTTTCACATGGAATGTTGTGATAGTCTATTAAACTGCCTTCTCTCATTGCACTCTTACCCCAAACCGCAGTTTATTCTCTACTCATCAGCCAGAGAATGCATGTGAAACATAAATCACACCATGCCATTCCCAAATTTAAAATTCCAATGACTTTCCAATAAACTTGGAACAAAATTCTAATTCTATACTGCTTCTTCCTGTGCCTTTGATCGATTCCTGCCTTCCTCTAGACCATGGGTTCTTAATCTTTTTATTCCACGGACCCCTCTACCAGTCTTGTGGAAACCACAGACCCCTTACTAAGTCCACACTGTACTGTATATATTTAATAAATATATCATAACCAATACATCTCTACAAGAATAATGTTTTCTTTTTTTTTTTTTGAACTTCAATTCAAGCTCATGGACCCCTGGTTAAGAACCCCTACTCTAGACATTGTTTCATGATAGGATCCGTGCCCCCTCAGATTCTGATCTCCAGCCTCATTGGTCTTCTGTCTAGTCTAGAAAATGGCCAAATTAAATCCTGCCTCAGGTTCTTTGCATTTGTTGCTCAATTCAGTCTGAAATGTTCTTCTCAAAACCTTTAGATGGATGGATCCTAATCAGCGAGGTCTCACCTTAAATGTCCTTCTTCAGAGACAGCATTCTTATCCAAGGTCTTACCTCTGCTAGTCACTTGTAGTTTCTTACCCTGCTATAATTTTCTTATAGTTCAGTAGAAATACCTGCTTTCTCCATGCATGCCATGTTGAAAAATGTTTGGAAAGTTCTGTTTGACCCATAGCCCTGCTGGCTCCTTCTTCCTTACTTCGTGTGGACCAGTATAAACAGCCCTCTACTTCCATCACTCTTTCCCCAAAATATCCTAGCCCAAATCAGTGCTTCTATTTTCTATTTGTGCATTCCAAGGAGGCTAAGTGTTCCTGCATAAAAATCACATGGTTGTGGAAACTGGCACTCTTGCAAAATCACAGCATCTCACCTCAGATCAGCCACAAGGGCTGCCAGTAAATCTTTTGTTCTTGCTGTTCTCTCACTACTTCAACACCTGCAGACTTTCACCTCTCAGCACAAGGTACCTATTCAATCTCTATGCCCTTTATTCTCTTCTGATTAGCTTTCTGTCTTGTTCATCAAAAACTGAGGTCCTCAGAAATGTTCTGGCTTCTCTTTCCTGCTTACACACTGAGCTATAGCCACACCTTTTGATACTTCCTTTCCTCCAGGTTGAAACAATGAAGCATTCCTCCTGTTGCTAAGAGTTTCCCATGTATATATCCTCCTTATTCCATTCCCCTAAGTCTTTTTCAGGAACCTTGAGTCACTAGTCACTTCTGTACTAGCTAATGATTTTTAAGCACTTCCTATCTACTGTGCACTTTACATATATTGCTTTATTTAATCCCATATCCATCCTGAGATGTGGATGCTATGATTATCCTCATTTTTCAATGGCACCCAAAGCCACATAGCTGGCTGAGTAATGCAGTCAGGATTCACGCCCAATTTTGTTTTACTCTGAAGCCTATTTTAATACCAGTGTTTTATACTTACAAAAGCAAAATAATTCTACTGGTGAGCCCCTCAAATCTATTATCTCCTTCAATGAACGTCTCCATCTATATTGCCTAAATAAATAATCATATCAGTAGCTGCAGGAGAAAAGGTTGTTTTCACAGGGAGGAATAAAGGGCCTATGTCTTCCACATCCTCCTATTTTTTCCTTGGGCTGCCTGGTACTAAATGGTTTCCAAATAGCAGCTTAACACCCACGGAGAGACTTTGGTTTACAAATGTTCACAGTGTATGTCAGTGCTTCTACTCCTTCTCTGGTTTTGGAGGTTTGGTTTAGTTTGTGCTTAAAATAATGGATGAATACAATTTGTAAGCAAAACACAGGTGACTAAATTGAAAAAGGAAAATGTGTTTATGTATGTATTTTCCTTACAGTCTGTTTCTGTACAGATTAAAAAATATCTGGCTCTTGAAGCTGCAATTTTAGAGAAGACAAATCTTTTAAAAACAGAATCATAGAACGTTATGACTGGAAGGGACACCAACTGAATGTTGATGACAGAGAATATCAGGTTCATGCTAGTCTATGATTATGCAGCAAGGGAGCAGGTATGATGGGTTGTGAAACAGAAGTTTATCAAGTACAGCGGGGGCTTACTTTCTAAGCCTAACTTTCCTTTATTTGTAAAGCAGGACAGTAATAGTGCTTACTGCAGAGGTGCTTGTTACGTGCTATCATACATCAGTACTTTAGCATAGTGTGGAAAAATGCTAGTTGCCTCTACTTCCTCCTCCACTCCCCCACCCCTTCCTTTTCTGTATGATCACAAACACTCAGTGGCAGATTATATTTTTAAAGCCTTTTGAGTTGCCACACTGTTTCCCTTCTCCATGGTAGAGACTTGTAATGCTTATCAGACAAATAATGTTTTTAAAAAATTTTCTAGACTGCAATACATGTCACTTTCCTCTTCATCTTCAAATACAGTTTAGTTCTGACCTCCTCATGAATCTGGATCTTTTTTTTTTTCTCCCAGTGTTCCCTAAAGATGCATACATTGTTTTCTAGCGGTTAATCACTAAACTTGGTGTTTATGTACATGAAATCGTTTTTTTCACCTCACACAAAAAAGACAAAGTATGAATTATCTCCCCTTTTCAGATGAAGAAATTAACTGACAAGGGTTATGTAATCTATCCCAAGTTATAGCTTGTAAGAGGTGAGGCAGGATGGGAAATCTATACCATTCTAACTTCCAAACACAATCTACCCACCATACTATGATGCTATTAGAGACTAATAATAGTTAATCTTCTTTAAAATCTTCATAGAGGTAGTCACTGGTTTTATTTTATTTTTTTATTTGTAACAGGAATTCACTCATTTATTTTGAATATGTAATATGTCTGAATATATAATACAGAGTTTGACCAAGCAAAAATAATAGGCAGACAGGTGTGAAAGTATTAACTAAATAGAAATAATATATACAAATAATTATTTCCAATTTTAAAATAAAACACAACTCACTAAAATTAAATCTGTTTGCATAATTTAAATAAACATTTTGCACACTGAAACTGTGGACAATGAGCAGAGCTGCTCCAATCCCTACCTCTTTTGCTCACGTTGGCTCCGTCTGGTGCTGTGTT
This sequence comes from Dasypus novemcinctus, assembly GCF_030445035.2. Classification (NCBI taxonomy): domain Eukaryota; kingdom Metazoa; phylum Chordata; class Mammalia; order Cingulata; family Dasypodidae; genus Dasypus; species Dasypus novemcinctus. Next base: position 162,574,801 of record NC_080674.1, on the reverse strand, counting down.
ATCCATTCATTCTGTACTTCCATTAAGAGTATTCAAAGGAAGCAGACTTGGCCCAGTGGTTAGGGCGTCCACCTACCACATGGGAGGCCTGCGGTTCAAACCCCGGGCCTCCTTGACCCGTGTGGAGCTGGCCCATGCACAGCGCTGATGCGCGCAGGGAGTGCCCTGCCATGCAGGGGTGTCCCCTGCGTAGGGGAGCCCCACGCGCAAGGAGTACACCCCATAAGGAGAGCCGCCCAGCATGACAGAAAGTGCAGCCTGCCCAGGAATGGCACCGCACACACAGAGAGCTGACACAACAAGATGACGCAGCAAAAAGAAACAGAGATTCCCGTGCCACTGACAACAAAAGAAGATGCAGCAAATAGACACAGAAAACAGACAACTGGGGTGGGGGGAGGAAGGGGAGAGAAATACATAAATAAATACATCTTTAAAAATAAATAAATCAATCTTTAAAACAAAAGAGTATTCAATCAATGCTGCTGGAATGAGGTTTTTTTTTTTTTCACCATGGGACATTCATAGCACCTGGTGAATACATCTCTGAGCACTGCTGCACCACATGGTCAATGGTCCACATTATAGTTTACACTCTCCCCCAGTCCACCCAGTGGGCCATGGGAGACATACAATGTTCAGTAACTGTCCCTGCAGTACCACCCAGGACAACTCCAAGTCCTGAAAATGCTCCCACATCACATCTCTTCTTCCCACTCCCTACCCTCAGCAGCTACCGTGGCCACTTTCTCCACGTCAATGCTATATTTTCTTTGATTAGTAATCACAATAGTTCATGAATAGATTATCAGTAAGTCCACTCTAATCCATACTCTATTGCTCCATCCTGTGGACCCTGGAATGGTTATGTCCACTCCACATCTATATTGAGAGGGGGCTTAGATTCCACATGGATGCTGGATGCAATCCTCCTGCTTTCAGCTGTAGGCACTCTTGGCTTCCTGGTGTGGTGGTTGACCTTTTTCACCTCCATGTTATCTGGCTGGGATAAGTCCAATAAACCAGAGGATAGAAGTTGCAAGTCTGTTGAGGCTCAGGCCCTGGATTTCACATGGACAGTCCAGAGATTCAGGTCCCCTGAGTATACACTAAAACCCAGGACCAACCACAGGTCCGGTAAAAGTAACGGGAGAGACTTGTGAACAAAGATCACATCTGAGTCCAACTCCATCACACTCAGGAAAACAAACTCCAAAGTAGGACCAACTGACATGGCACTGAACTCCATCTGTCATGACCATAGAACCTGTGGGTCTCTGTAGCCCTCAGAAGAACCAATACCTGGGGTTGTATCTACTTTAGCTGTCTCTGGGACTCTACTGAGGTGTGTGTAAGGGTGATCCCTCTAATGACCTCCTGGCTCTTTTTTGGAGACTCATAGCCATATAAACTAATTTGTCCTTTCCATTTCCCCCTTTTATTCAAGGTCAAAAAGCGTTTTCAACTCCTGATATTACATGTAGGCTGAGATATTCTGCTGGTCTGAATTGACCCTTTTATTCAAGGTCATTTTCTACTTACATCATCAGCTGGTACTTGGTAGCAATCCCTCAGCACCAGGGAGGCTCATCCCTGGGAGTCATGTCCCATGTCGGGGGGAAGGCAATGCTTTTACATGCTGAGTTTGGCTTCAAGACGGGCCACATTTGAGCAACATGGAGGCCCTCAGGAGGTAACTCTTAGGCACTCTGCAGCTCTAGGTCTAGTTCTTATTTCAGGTGCACAGGTTCACAAGCATAGTCATTAGAATCAAGGGCTCATTGCTGGACCATCCTTTTTTGGTCTTTGCTGTTGCACTTGGGGGATTGTTGCTGTTCCTTTAGGGAATGTGATAGAGCTCCCCTGGCTAGGAACTCAGCACTCCCTCATTTGTCATTTTTAACTGTAACCACTATGAAAATATCCAAACATTTTTATGTACCCTGGATATATGCCCTGGAGAACTCCCTTCCAACCATGTGCCCCCTATCAATAACATCCCACACCAGTATTCCTCCCCATCATTGTTGAACTTCTCTGTGATCCAAAATTCTTAAAAAATGAAGTCTAATATATTGCCAGTTTCCATTAATAGTAAAATGGAGTAGTAATGGGTTTAAAGGTTAGGTATAGAATACATACTAATTTAGAAAAAATAAAGTAAAAATAAATTGGGGTTAAAAAATTAAAAAATGAAAACGCTTTGTTTTTGATGTTTTGCCTTCCATCACTGCAATAAGTGTTGCCCTGTGTGCACATTGGCAAGGCAACTTCTTCCATCGCTTCCTCAGTGCCTATGTCCTTTCTTTTTCTTTTTCCTTTTTTTCTAATTATTAAGCTTGTCTTCACAAAAGTTTTAGATCACAGTAATTCATATATACAATATATGGTACTCCCACATATCCAACATAAGACACTTTGTCCTCTCCCCAGCAATAATCTTTTTACATGTTCATACTATATTTACTGAAACTGATGTACAGATATTGAGACAATAGCTTTCAAACAAGGTTACACTTGGGTTTACATTAAGGTTTATATTTTAAACTATACAATTTTCTAAATTTTTAGTTATCATATGTTTTACATTATGATTTACATTTTAGCCTATAGGCCCCTATACATTTTTGGTGTAATTTAACATGTCCTATATCCATCCTTGCATAATCTTGTGGAACAATTCCATTGCCCCACGGTTACACTGATTCCATCTATTCAATATCTCTTTTCCCCTTCCCTCAGGGCCCACAGTGACAATCAATCTTCATTGCTTAAATGGCTATGTACAGAGATACTTGCAACAATGTTGAGGGCTTGACATGCTCGACTGCCCTAACACATTGGAAGCCACCATTTCTCTCGAGAGATACAATTCCCTCTATTTGAGAACATCAGTCCTCCCTGGGATGTGGCTATACCTTCACTCTCATTGTGTGGGTCTCCATCCAATGATATATCCCACTGTCACAAAATGAGCACTCACACCCTCCCTAGAAGGCTGTCCTATGTCAGATTCTCCCCTTTAAGCATCTTAAACAGGTAACCTTCCTTATTATATTTTTGAAGAAGTTTTCTCAACATTATACTCTCAAGCCCATACCTGACAATCTCCTATATTCATATGTTTTCCCACCCACCCCCAAATTTCTTGGGCCATATTATCCATCTTCCCATCCCTAGCCCCACTCAAGCCCACAAAGCCCTACCCAAATGTATCCCTATGCCCCCATTTTATCCTTTCCCTGTATAAATACTTACCTCACTGGTTTTATGACATAGATTCCAAACCTTTCCATGATTAAGGGTTAAACACAGGTATCAATGGAGAAGACCTAAACTTCAAGCATGGTTATTGTGATCCCACTTTCATCCAGAGATGCCTATTAGAACTCTAGAAAATTATAGAATCACCAGGGTTTATGTTCCTAGGCATGTCATGGATTGTTTCTTCCTGGATTCTGCCTTTCATAAGGAAATACTGTCATATGACACCTATTTTCCTTGGTGTCAACCTCAAATGGTGGAAATACTTTCCAAGCTGTAGGACTCCCAAATTCTGATAATTAATTCCTATACTCCTTTAGAACAGGAATTCTATTATCTCTCAAAGGAGGCTATGTCTAACAGTATGACTATCTCTAATGCTCCTACTCCATGAAGTGTATTATTCTTTTGAGCAGTTTCAGTTACTGACTTTTCATTTAAAATAGAATAGTACTGTATTCATTAACAATCCATTTCATCTACGTCAGTTATGTATTTAGTCACAAGACTTATATTTTATTATCTCTGTAACTTATTCTGACCTGTTGTCTACCTAAAACTAGCATATCATCTTTGCCTATTGAGATTTCATTTCAAGCTATCTCGGGGAACCAACCCTTTCCTTATCCTTTCATTTGACCCCACTTCTCCCCCTGTCCCTGACAAAAGACAAAACAAAGCAAGTGGAAATTTTTGAACCTGTGCCTGAACCTCCATGGCATTTTAGTTTTTTTTTTTTTTTAATTGACTTTGTAATAATATTACATTAAAAATATATATGTGAGGTCCCATTCAACACCACCCCCCCACCCCCCTCTCCCCCCCCAACAACACTCGTTCCCATCATCATGACACATCCATTGGATTTGGTAAGTACATCTTTGGGCACCTCTGCACCTCATAGACAATGGTCCACATCATGGCCCATACTCTCCTCCATTCCATCCAGTGGGCCCTGTGAGGATCCACGATGTCCGGTGATCACCCCCGAGGCGCCATCCAGGGCAGCTCCACGTCCCAAATACGCCCCCACCTCTCATCTCTTCCTGCCCTTCCCCATACCCATCGTCCACCATGTCCACTTTTCCCAATCCATTGCCACCTCTTCTATGTGGACATTGGATTGGTTGTGTCCATTGCACCTCTATGTCAAGAGGAGGCTCAGATTCCACATGGATGCTGGCTGCCATCCTCCCATTTTCAGTTGTAATCACTCTAGGCTCCATGGTGTGGTGATTGTCCTTCTTCAACTCCATCTTAGCTGAGTGTGGTAAGTCCAATAAATCAGATTGTAGGTGCTGGAGTCTGTTGAGGCTCAGGACCTGGCTATCACATTATCAGTCCAGAGATTCAAATCCCCTAACTATATCTTAAACCCCAACGTTAACTGCACCTCCAGCACATTAGTATGAAAGTCTTATGAAGGGAGATCCCATCTGAGTCCAGATTCATCACACATAAACACCATTTCCAGAGAGGGGCCATCTGCCCTGGTAGTAAACCCCATCGGCCATGACCATAACTCTCATGGGTCTCTTTAGCCTTCATAGGAACCAATATCTGGGGGGACTAATGCCACCAAATAGAGGGAACTCTATCCCTCGAGAGAAAGGGTGGCTCCCAGGGCATTGGGGCAGATGAGCAAGTTAGGCCCTAAACACTATTCCATCTATCTCTGGAAGTGGCTCCTCAGGAAACGGAGGTTGACTGTCACTGTGGGCACCAAGGTGGAAGGGAAAATGGACGTTAAATGTGTGGAACCAAAGTAAATGGGGGGCAAGGGAGGAGTTTCTTGAGAGTACACAAGGATGGATATAAAACATGTAATATTACACCATAACATATAGGAGACGACAGACTGATAATGTAAACCATAATGTAAAACATAGGAGAACTAAAAATGTAAAGAACTGTGTATCCTAAAGTATGCACCATAATGTAAGCACAGATATTACCATGTTAGAAAGCTAATATCTCAGACTCTGTACATCACCTTAAGTAAATATGATGTGAATAGGGTGTAAGAGTATCGCTGTGGAAGGAAAAAGGTTTTGTGGTGGATGTATGGGAGTGCTGTATATTATATATATGCATTGCTGTGGTCTAGGACTCCTACGAAGAAACGCTGAATAATTAGGGGGGGGGGGGGGAAGGATAGGATGTGGAATTTTTTCAAGTCAACATTCTTTATCTAAGTTCTTTATCTAACTTTATCCAAGTTCTTTATCTATCCTTTAAACCCATCGCTATATGCCATTCCCTAGTAAGGGACCATGACATTATATTGGGCATTTTAGTTTTATTACTCCTGTGAGAACTAAGACTTTATACCTTGTACATTAATTTTCTCTTTACTTGTTTCCATCCTGTAGAGTCTGAGCTTCAGCAAGGTAAAAGACTATTTCATCAGTTAGGATGCTCTGAGTTTGCAAGAACTACCCAATTAAAATTGACTTAAACAATAAGACATGTGTTATCTCTTTTATTTATTTATTTATTTTTTCAAATTCTACTCAATTTATTCATTTTTTAAAAAATATTACATTAAAAAAATATGAGGTCCCCATTCACCCCCACCGCCCCCACCCCACCACTCCCCCCACAGTAACACTCTCCCCCATCATCATGACACATCCATTGCATCTGGTGAGTACCTCTCTGGGCATCGCTGCACCCCATGGCCTGTGGTCCACACCATAGTCCACACTCTCCCACATTCCATCCAGTGGGCCATGAGAGGACATACAATGTCCGGCAATTGTCCCTGGAGGTGTTATCTCTTTTAATGTAAGTTCTGAGTTAATAAATCTCCAGTGTTGTTTAATTTAGCAGCTCAACAATTCTGGGCCTAAAGTTTTTCTTCCTTGTGATTCTCTTGGTTTTTTCCTCATGTCATGGACCCAAGATGACTGTCATGGCTCCAAGCATCACAATACATGTCAACAGTTCAGGGGAAGGAAGGAAGCAGGTCAGTTGCCTCAACAAGTCTGCTTTTTAATCCAGAAGGAAATTATTTCCCAAAAGTTCCCCAGTAGAGTTCCCCTTTGTGTCATTGGCCAGAAATGGTTCACAAGCCCACCCTGAACCAATTACTAGCAAAGAGAAATGGGTTATCTTCACTGTTTTAAAACAAACATAGACTGGTCAAAATTTGTCTCCTGGGGCAGGGAGAAGGACCAACCATTGCAGAGCACACGCTTATCTGTCAGGCTACTGGATAAAATTATAGTTCTATTAACGATGATAGAGGAAATGACTCCATTAAGTACAGCTAAGATATTAAACATATTGAATTCAATATTTGATATAATATTTGCTACAGCTTTTATTTAAATATCTATTCCACACTATGGGCTTTAAGATCCCAAAGAATTCTTATTGGTAGACAGAATTAATACATTTAACAAATATTTATTAAATATCTACTATATGATGAACCCTATACTAAGGGTTTGAAACAATGAGTAAAATCAGATAGGATTCCTGCATTAATATAAAAATAATAACTAATCTTACTATTTGGCAAGTACAGTATTAAAATTTTATGTACATTATCTTTCCCAAGTGAAGAGTAAGCTCTGGATTTTGAGGAACCCACTGGTATTCTGGAAGGTTATAATATAGTGATCATTGCAACTCCTCCTATTTTTAATCACCTTGTCTTTATATCAACAGACTATAATCGAAAGTGACATCATTTGGTTTAATAATAAACAAGATCTGGACAATAGACATATTTTGTTTAACCTGTATATTTATCTTAAAAATTAAGTTGCCATGTTCACATAAAATGGAATTTTTCATCTTCTGTTGAAAGATGGGGGCTCTGGCAGCACTGGTGGTACCTGCTTCCAGGGCAACAATTGACAGGAACTGAGTAGCTGCCACCCGCCTTGGATGGGGCATAGGCTTTCCAGTTTAACTGGTAACAAACACTTCTATAACTGGATGCTTTACATATATTTGGTATCTGCTTTATTAGTCAGAGACTGCTACAGTAAACAATTTAAAAATTTTCATGGCAAACATTTATTTCTTGCCCATGTCCCAGGTCAGCTACAGCTCTGCCAGGCAGCGTTGGCTTCACGGGTATGCAGCCTGTGTAGTCCCCTGGTAAGAAGGGTTCCTCATTTGGTTTAATGCTTTGCTGTCAATGTCTTAAAATTCTCACTTATTTTTGAGTGAGAGGTCCTGAAGTTTCATTTGCGGTAGGCTCCATAAATCATGAAGCCGATCCTGTTGCTGGGTTCCTAGTCTCTTGTTATTTAGGGCTCAGGCTGAAGGAGGAGTTACTGCTTGAAGCCTCTTGTACTCAGAGTGGAGGGTAGAAAGACATGTGAGCTAAGATGACACATGTCTCTTAAAGTCTCCACCAGGACTTGGCAGGTGGTACTTTCATGAGAGTCACATGGTCAAGTCCAAAGTCATGTTTGTAGGGATATGTACTTCACCTTAAGAAAGCAGCTATCTTTCCCATTTAACCCCACCCTGGGGTTGGTCATTCCTCAGGCATTGGCAGATTCCATTCCTACATAGCTGTTAGTCTGTTTAGAAACTACGTTTATAAGACAGCCAGGTGGTTATGACATAGAATCTGTAAGATAACACCAAGTGGCAAGTAATCAGTTTAACAACATTTAATTGTTTGATCCTTAAAATGTATAAAACTAAAATGGGCTAGCTATATTTTTTCCTAACAAATTTTCCCTTGTTCAAATTAAAGACCAATTTAAGTTGTATTCAAAGTGTTTCTTGAGTCATTTTACTGTGTTTAAGTATTAATTTGTCTTCATCATAAATGTAGGGTTTTTTTCCAGTTGACTTTTTCAAACAAAGATGATAAAATTAAGCCAAGATCATTTAGCTTTAATAGTAAGAATTTTGTGGGATGTTATTGCTCCCTAACTAATCAAGTATTTAATACTCTGGAGACTTAAAAAGCTTCAGTCATGACCCATCTGCACTATCAAGACCTAATTTCAATCTTCATTATTATGGTTGAAATGCAGATTGTGACTTTACATATCTTTTTGAAGAGAACACAGAGAAACTTTTTTTAGAATCCTGGGCCTTTTGCATAGGAATCCTTTTTGAGAATCCCCAGAATTTTCTATGCTACAGAGAAATCTATAATTCCCTTATATGTCATTATTCTGCATATGAATTGAGGTTGCACAGCTATTGATACTAAGTCCAGACTCAGACTGTGGCCATGTCTGAAGTGTCACTGCTCTGACCACAGAGAATAGGATGTGGGGACCTGAGAGGAAGGTGAAGCAATGGCAGTTGGGCTGTAGGATCCAAAAACCTGGAGAAGAATTTGTACTGAACCATGATTACAATTTCAATACTCAGGTCCTGAAATCTTTTTTCAGAATGTGATGTTAGTGCTGATATCTTAAGGATGAAATTATGATACTCCTGACCATTTTTATTGGTATCTTCCTATCAAGTCTCTGAAGGTTCTTTACATCAACCATCTCATGTGCTCTTTATAACCAGGTGACACGAGCAACCCGGTATTATTATTATTTCTATTTTATAAATAAGGAAATGAATACCCAGAGATTATGCGGAAGGGAAAAAGCCAAAAAGAAAAGAGACAGGTGTCCTGAATGCAGTCACTTCTTTGATTCTGCTGTGGTCTAAGTTATCCTTGGTAGAAAATTTAGCATTACCTTCATGAGTAATCCATGCCTTGCTAACTCAGCTAAGTTCACAGTCTTTGGATTTAGAGAGACTTGATTATGACTCCTAACCTTGGCACTTAGCAGTTGGGAGACCTTGGGTATGACCTCCTAAGCATCAATTTCCTCATCTGTCATGAGGATAATACATGCTTTTGGGAGCTGTTATGATGATTACATAAAACAAGGCATGGAAAGTATTTAGTATGGCCCCTAGAACATACAATTCATGGAGGTACCTGGAGAGACCAGCTCACTCGATTTTGAACAAGCTGAGAAATAAAAGAAAAACTGTCATCATATTGATAGAAAGTCAGGTTGAAGAATGTTGTTTTAGGTCTGATAGTCAAATGGGTTTGCTAATAAGCAAACTCAATATTGGTCCCCAGTCCTTGTAGTACTTGTCCAAAAGAGGCCTCCTTCACTGGATGACGGGGATGACTTGAAGGAGAAGAGGAGGGTGTATAGTCCTCAGGAAGAGAAAGGGAAAGATGAAGGAATGTTTTTGGTTATCCTAGCCAAATTTATCAATTAGAAAATCCACTGTCCCAGGGACAAACTGAATAAAATGTAGGAGACAGGCTGTCACAAGAAGGGACTATTAGGAGTGAGAAGTATTCACCACTAACATAATTTCTCAATAAATCTCAGCTACTCTTGTTATTGAAGCTCAAGTAGGAGATTAAGGAGTAATCGTCAAAATGTTCTCAACTAAAATATCTACCCTTAAGGCTTTACAGAGTCCCAATGCCTCCTCTGGGTTAGTCATATTTGGCAATTAGGCTGCCTTTTAATTAGGTTAAATAAATCCTTGCTATCAGAAAGGGGTTACACAAATAACCTAAGTTGTGCCCGTGAGTTGTCAAATCAAATTATAGATTCCTTTAGAAGCAGAAACTATTCCTTATTTATCTTTATAATTCCCAAAGTACATTGCATAGGCTTTAGTCGATAATTATTACATTGATTGCTCATCTAGCTATGAATTTTACAGCTTACAAAGCACTTTTGTGTTGATGATGTCATTTTGTCCTTTCACCTACCCTGGGTGGGAAGGAGGAGGTTATTCATCGTATTTCACAGAGATGCTCTTTTGTCCAGTTAGTGAAGAAGAGTCCCAAAATTTGACTCTATAACCCAAGTCATCTGATACTTAATTCAGTGTTATTTCCAGTAACATTCTTTATTCTATCTGAAAGGGGCTGGTTAATTGATCTAATCTAGCATATCATGCTAAGAGTCCCAACAATGTTCATAACACAAGCTGCTCTGGCTTGGAGGCTGAAGGTTTGGAGTCTTGCTTCTCTTCGGATCTCTGTTGACACCTCTGCCACTTGTCATGGGATGTAGATTGTCACGGTGATGGGAGAAAGGGAGCTGAGATGAAAAAGAATTACAGAAATGTCTGATGGGCCAGTACCAAATGTAGAGTGAATATGATTGTTTCAAAATAAGAAGGCACAGAGTCAGTAAAATCATCTATGGGTCTGTATACATGAATTGTCTCTCTAAGATCTGGAAGCCATTAAGAGAGAGGTGATCAAATTAAGTTGCTCTTTGCCATGGGAATCATTAATTAGAACCATATCATGGTGTCACTAACCCTAATCATATATCATAGCACAATGTAAAGGATAGGATGTGAGGCAGAATAGTGACCGTCCAAAATGTCTATGTCCTAACCCTGGTACCTGTGAACATCTTACTTTACATGATGAAAGGGAGTTTTCAGATATGGTTAAGTCAAGGATCTTGAGATGGCAAGATTATCTTTTATTTTCTGGGTAGACCCAATGGAACAACAAAGATCCTTAAAAGTGAAAGGAATCAGAGGAGGAGGTCTGACCAGAGAAGCAGGGGTTGGGCTGATATGATTGTCAGCTGGGGCCTGTGCCAAGGCCTAAGGGTGACCTCTGGAAGCCTAAAAAGACAAGAAACAGATTCTACCCTTGAGCCTCCAGAAGGAATGCAGCCTGCTGACACCCTGATTTTTGCATCCTGAGACACATTTCAGTCTTCTGCCTTCCAGAACTGTTAGGTAAAAAAATATGTGCATTGTTTTAAGCTATTAAATGTGTGGTAATTAGTTACACGAGCAATGGGAAATACACACAGAATGAAGTTTGAATTCTGGTTCCTACATTTAGTTGCTACATGGCCTCAGGCCAGTTATGTCCAAGCCCCAATTACCTAATATTTATAATGGGATTATATTAATAATAGTACTTTCTCCACTGGATTTGTGTAAGGATTAAATAAGATTTTAAATGTAAAATTTGATACACTGCATGTCACATGCTAGAAGCTAGATTAATGGTTGCTATAAGATGAGCGAATATTATCTTTTGTTTTTTATTTATATATTTAAGTAGCTTAAAAATCATAGAAATTGATTTTTATATCTAAAAATTATATCAAATCTATGTATACCACGATCTACTTCAGTAAAACATAATGCTTAAACTTTCCTAACAGAGATGAGATCTTGAGGTCTGGAAACAACTTACTAATTTACATAAACATGATACAGAAAAAATGTCAGAAGATTTTTCCTTGAAAATTACCCCCTCCTCCCCTTCACTTAGTGGTCAATTCCAACTAATGCTTCCGGTCTGAATTCATTACCCTTTCTTCTGGAAAGCATTCTCTATTCCCTGCACCTTCCCATCCCAGTCTGGGCTGTATGACCTCCTCATTCATTATCAGAGTTTCCTGTAACTTGTGATATCACTGCTTTGTAAGAGCCAGTGGTGTTTCTCCATCTTTCTCTCTGCCTTTAAATTTCATGTAAGAGAGGACTGAATCTTTCCAGTTCACTATTATTTCCATGTCTTAGCACAGGCCTCAATACATATATGTTTGGGGAAAGGAAGAAGAAGGGAAGAATGACAAGCCCAAAGTTGAGTCCATCTTGGAAAGTATAAGCCTAATGAATTAGTCAGTCTTCTAAACCTCTATTTCCGAATCTGTAAAATATGATACCCATTTGCAAGTATTGCAGGAATATTGTGAAGCTCCAAGGAGGCAAAGGATACCAAAGCATAGCATGGTGGGTGAGGTAGGCACTCATGACTTTAATTCAGATCTACAACTGTGGCCACACTTCATTACTGCATACACTGATTGCATACTTCCTATACTGAGCCCTAAATTAGGCCTTGAATTGACAGTGATGAGCAGAACAGTCTTTGCTCTCATGAGATATAAAGGTCCTTGACTAGCTCAACAATAGCACAGAAAAATTACCTCCTTTTTTTTGGATATAAAGCAACTTCTTTTCATTAAGAATAAAGGTTTTCCAAAGGAAATGTGCTAGCCAGTTTGAAGACTAAGGAAGTAAAAGATAGTATTGTTACCCTGCAGAAGTCCTAATCTAACATGGAGCAAATATGTGTGCTAATAACTCAGCTGTAAGGCAGCCCATAATCTCGTCTCTACCACTGATCCCACCTTGTATGTGGGAACGAGGTGGAGTGGGGTACCAAAGAAGGCTTGAAGGTGGAAATACAGTGGGAACTCACTTTTTGAAGGAGTTGGAATTTGAGTTTAGTAGGGCTACGGAAGTAGTTAATTATCTTTATAAGTTTATGTATGTATTTATATATAATAGAGAGATGATGTCAAATGTAGTCGTTTGTATGGAGGCTGAAAAGGAGTGGTTGTTTACTAAGAAAAAAAAAGTGTGGTATGACATGATATTTTGACTGGATAGCAGAGGAGGGGACGGTTAGAAATAAAACCATAAAGCACCTACTGAGACAAAGACTTGATTCTGACCGACAACTAGCACAGGCTTTTGGACAGGGTATTTCCATGGAACAAAAAAGGGAATACAGAGAATGGTTTGTTGCTTCCTCTCAGCTAATGCGCCAAGATATAGTTTCATCAAAATCTTCCTGGGTTGTGAAAGTGGAAAAATCCCAAAGGTTTCCTTTTCTGATCTACTCATTGTGATATAGGCCCTGATTAGCCCCACTTTTTTCTGACTATAGGTAATATTGTAGTTGCAATATTTCAACCAATTTCCCTCCCCTCTCTTCCTTTCCCTTCCCTTCAACACCCTCTCCTTCCCCACTCCCTTCCCATCTACTTTTCCTTCTCCTCCCCTTCCTTTATCCTCCCTTTCTTCCTTCCTAGCTTTATTGAAGTATAATTGATATGCAATAAACTGTACATATTTAAAATATAGAATTGAGTTTTGACATACGTATTTGCCTGTGAAACCTTCATCACAATGAAGAAAATGAATATATCCATTCCCCCAAAAATGTTTCTTCATGCTCCTTTATAATCTCTCCTTCCCTTTCCTCCCCATTCTTTGACCCCAGGAAACAGCTAAACTGCTTCTGTCATAGATTTAGTTTGTATTTTCTGGAATTTTGCATAAGTGGAGTCATGCTTTTTAATGCTTTTTAAATCCGGTTTCTTTCATTTGATATTGATATTCACTCATGTTGCATGTGTCAATAGATCATTCCTCTTTATTGCAAAGTGGTATTCTATTTATAGTATGGGTATACTAGAATTAATTTATCCATTTACATTTTGATAGATATTTGTTTTTTTTTTCCAGTCTTTGGCTATTATAAATAAGGTGTTGTGAATATTTGTATGTAAGTCTTGGTGTGAATTTCTCTTGGTCTTTTAATTTCTCTGCCTCAACCAATTTCCTCCTTAGAGTTAGACTAAGGGGCAGTTCCAGGTAGTGGAGAAATGCCAAAAGGACATGTGGAATATTTGCTTCTATATTTCTACAGATTTCCTTCCCTGAGCATTTGAGCTACAGGAGGAGACCAGCAGAAGCTTTGCTTAGAGGTTGAAGGAATTCTATATAAAATTGAAGAAAAAGGAATCCTAGAGATTCTGATACATGAAACTAAAATGGAAAAATGAGGAAAAACTTCCTAAATGTTTGAGCTATTTAAGAGTGGATTGGGATTTCATTAGAGCAAATGAGCTACAAGTTAGAAATGGCATGCAGTAAGAACCTGGGCAAACCTTCATGAGGCTATTTAACTTTAGTTCATTTCAGACCATAAGTATGAATTGAAGGCATAACATGTGCCAGACACTTGGGCTACAGTGACAGATAATTCACGACAAGTGAGCAGGTGATTTCAGGACAGTGTGATAAGCATGTGCAGTCAGTATGTGCAGAGTGCCATGGGAGCATGTTCTCAGCAACACCTGGCCTGTGGAGGGGGTGGAGCAATCAGGGGATGCTTCCTGGAGGAGACTGTTCTCATTCTAAAGGAGGAAAAGCTGTACAAGAGAGGAATGGAGGTGCAGGGAGAGATAGCACGGCACAGGCAATGGCAGGAGTGTGAGCAAACACAGAGCATGGAGTAATTGAGGAAAGGCACCTTCAGAGTGCTGGGAAATGAGGTGAGGTGGGGAGTCTGGCAAGGATTAAACTATGAAGAGCTGGTGTGCCATGCTAAGGAGTTTGGCAGTGGGACTCACAGGTGAATCCAGATGTGGGCAACAGAGAATATATCAGAGGGGAGAGAGACCCAGAGCAGGAAGGCCAGTAAAGCGGTATGGAAGGCTCAACTAAGGTAAGGTTAGTAGGATAAGTTTTGAGAAATCTCTAATATTAATGTGTAGAATCACTTCTTTTTTTTATTATTATTATTTTTTAATTTTTAAAGAAGCTTTAGATTACATAAGTGTTAGATAAAAATTTTAAGGGATTCCCATTTTAAGGGATTCCCCCTCCCACACTTTCCCACATTAACAACATCCTTCATTAGTGTGGTATATTTATTACAATTGATGAATACATATTGAAGCATTGCTACTAACCATTGACTGCAGTTTATATTATAGTTTATACTCTGTCCTGCACAATTTTGTAAGTTATAACAAAATATACAATGGCCTGCATCCATCACTGCAATGTCATGGAGGACAAATCCAATGTCTCCAAAATGCCCCATGTTACACTTACTCTTTCCTCTCCTGTTCCTCAGAAACTCTGGTGGCCCCTGCCTTTACATCAATGATAAAAGTCCTTCCATTTCTAGAATAATAATAAGTCTATAGTAGAATAATAATAAGTTTACTTGAGTCTACTGTTCATTCCCCAATCTTGAGGATTTGGGGATGGTGATGCCCAATCTGTTTCTAATTGAGAAGTGTTTTAAGGATCACTTCTTTCAGGAAGTTCTAGGTTTGAACCTGGGACCTCATACATGTCATGCACGAGCTCAACCACTGAGCTACACCGGCCCTAATACCCAAATTTCTTTTGCCTGGAGATGCTATAAGTCCATGATAATTTGCCACAGAATACACCCAAATGACAAAAGAAGAGTTCATTTCACACTAGTATTGAAGAACTATAACCATCAAACCATTTATAGCCTGTAATGAGCCAGACTTGGAGCTTCTAGTTGACACTGTTTGACCTTCTGCCTCCCAGACTAAAGGCATTTCAGTTGTAGCCTCCCGTCTCTGGGAATTCTCAGTAAATGACAATCCTTTCTTGTTTACTTTCCATTTTTCTACCTTTAATGTAGCATACATAGATTTTTATGTGCCCCTATTTCATCTGCGTAATTCTTTTGTTGCCATGGAAATCAGCTTCAATTTTCTCCCATTCTGGCAATTGTGTTTTTATAGTCTCCTGCTTTCAAAAATTTAAGCTGCCTTATATTTACTTCACATAGAGCCAAACGTTGACCTCGCTTGAGACACAGCCAACCTTTATTTCAAGTTTACACTGTGGTTATTTATTGTAGCTGATGTCATTTTGATTTCTGCCTTTGAGATTGGTTTCCAATAAAATTTCTTTTGGCTTTTACATACCTCGGCTATCTGAGGGCTAGAACTCAGCAAGCTTGCAAGATTAAATTCTAGGTGGACTTAAGGCCTAAGGGGACTGAGATGGAGCTGCAAACTCTTAAATATGAGGGAAACCAGTTTAGATCAAAGAAGGAAGCTGAAAGCACTTAATTCTAGTCCCATTGCAGCTGTTAATTGGCTTTCTGGCCTTGAGCACATCACTTCTTTTATCCAAATCTGTATTTCTCATCTCTAAAATCAGGGAAATGGACTAGCTTGGAGAAGTCTTTAAATAAGACAGTATAATATGAGATAGATAAAAGTAGAGCAACAAGGAGGAGAGAGTTTTTTAGATTTCAGAGTTTTTTTTTTTTCTTTTGGATTCAAGAAGAGTTGCAATTGTGATGAAGAGTCTGCAATTATGAGAGTTGTTCTTGTAGTCTGATGTCTGGTTGTCACATTAACAGTTTCCATGAACTGTAATTAGCACATGTCTCCTACATTGTCAAATTTGGTGAGTGTATCTTGAGTTATTTATGTCTATATGTGGCTACAGCAACTATGAATTTTACCTTTCTTTTCCTTTTGGTTCGGACCATGGGACATGACAATATTAGATTGGTCAGTTTATCATTGTACAGGCATTTCCTTAGGCATCTTAACCAACAAAAAAGGACATTCCTAATATATAGAAATCTGAGATTCCATAGGATGGGGATATGAAAAGAGTAATTCATTCAGTCATATTTATTGAATAGTGATTATGTGACAGGCATTAGCCATGTTGGACATAAATGATAAAGCCACAAATAGGAAAGGATCTATCCACACAGAAGCTTCAGTTTAGAGGAATATCAAACATGTATAAGGCCAACGTCTTATATTCTGACAAGTGCCCTCTTACTGAGGGGAGCTCATGAGAACTCCCTCCCCTCAAGACATGGTGGTGGAGTCACAGTGGACTTGTGAAGCTTCTCCAAAGAGAACAGCCAATGTTAGCCAGTGAAGAGAGGCTGAATGCTGTCCTAGGCAAAGGCAAGGAGGGAGTGGGTAAGGAAGTAGGAGGAAAAGAGGATGTGGAGCTGATTAGGGCCAAATTCTGGGAGATTTTTCATACAACTTTATATATAGGCAATTATACTTGGCATTTATTGCTGAGGCTGTGGGGACAGGGTATATTAGTTAGAGTTCTAAAATGGCAGCTAACAGAAACCAGCTTGAGCTGGCTTAAGCTAAAGAGTTGGTTATGTTGTCAATATATAGAGGTATCTCACAGGACCCTGTGGCGGGGCAGCAAGTGGCCCTCAGGAGTGAAATGAAAATAGGATGCTGTCAGGAGCTCAAGGTGTACCTTCTCTGTGCCTCTCGGGGCTTCTAGGCTTCCCTCTGTCCATCTAACTCATGTTTCTTTCCCAGCAACTGGCTTGCTGTGCTACTCAAAGCCCAAGATGGGCATCCATAACTCCCAAAGGCTCAGTTGATGATATTTATGATTCCCAGCACAAGTTCACATTCATGCAGGAGAGGATCTGACCAGCTTAGTGTGGGTTGAATATCTGCCTCAAGTCTGGTCAGCTAGAGCCAGAGATTAGTCCCAAACTGCAACATGATAGTGAAGGGGCCACTCTGTCTCTTTGTGGAGTGGAGGAGGGGGTGTGAGGTGGTAGAAGGGTTATAAGAAAGTGAAGACTATCATGATGCTGAGAGGGTATTGGCTTAGCAGTCTTTGAAGGATAAATGGAGTAATCATTTCAGATTATAATTTTTTAGGTTATTCTGAATGCTCATGTTAACAAATGCAAATAGTATCCAGGATGTATAAGTACAAAGAAAAGCCTTCTGATGTGCTTTCTTTCTCATGCTAATTCCCTTTACTTACTCACCCATTTATTCATTTTAACACATATTTTTAAAGTGTATACTATATACAAAGGAGCAGCATGCTGAGCACAGCAAACAAGGTGGGTCCTTGTTTGTGGATCAATGCCGTCCCTGCCCTCAGTGAGCTCATAATCTACTTCTGTGTATCTTTCCAGATAATTACTCTTTGGATAATAAGAAAATATGTGTATAGGTATATATACTATACATGTAATGTTCATTAAAATATAATGTCCTGGGAAGTGGACTTGGTCCAGTGGATAGGGTGTCCGTCTACCACATGGGAGGTCCGTGGTTCAAACCCCGGGGCCTCCTTGACCTGTGTGCAGCTGGCCCATGCACAGTGCTGATGCGTGCAAGGAGTGCCGTGCCACGCAGGGGTGTCCCCTGCGTAGGGGAGCCCCATGCACAAGGAGTGTGCCCTATAAGGAGAGCCACCCAGCGTGAAAGAAAGTGCAGCCTGCCCAGAAATGGTGCTGCATACACGGAGAGCTGACACAACAACAAAATGATGCAACAAAAGGAAATTCAGATTGCTGGTGCCACTGATATAGAAGTGGTCACAGAAGAACACACAGTGAATGGACACAGAGAGCAGACAACTGGCGGTGGGGGGAAGGGAGAGAAATAAATAAATAAATAAATAAATCTTTAAAATATATATATAATGTCCTGAAACAGACTTTTTTCCTTTCATTTTAAAAACATTTTTGGATGTATTTTTATGTTAGCATGTATAGCACTCCTTCACTCCTTTAAATACTTCATAGATTTGTGACAGCATTATAGATTATTGTAATACACTAGAATACAGGAGTGTGGCCTTTAAAATTGCCATGACTTGACTAAACTTTCCATTAAGCCATACCCACATTGTCCTTGGTTGATTAGTGGGATGGGGGTGGGGAATAAAATTTTAAAATTTTCTCACTGTATTGTGATTGTTTCCCATTTAAGTCTCCTTTTTAAAAGTTTCTCTGATGAACTCCATCTCATTGGGGAGGAGTCCTCATCTTTCAGTATTTCTCTCTGTAGCACCTCAGCATGGCTTTTGATCTATCAGAATGAGATTAGGGCTTTAGGGTGATAGACAAGTGATCCTATGCTGTTATGTGGTCAAGAGGCTGCGTTAGTCTGGTTCCTGGTACCATGGGCATTCAAGGAGGTGCTTCTGGCTGGGCCAGGAGTAGTCAGACATCCTAGCTCTCTTGGTCCTGTCTCTATTCTAGCTGGTGCTGTAGCTCTTAAAGCTATCCACATTCTCCATCTAGCCCCTGAGATAGGCTGCTTGCCTACCCTCCAGGCCCCAAGCCTCTGTGGCAGGATCGATTCAGTTCTTATAAAGGCTCCATGGAAGGGGCCAACTGGCTCTCACCTCTGGGATCTTCTACATCTCTAAGATGTATGTGCAGCTAGTTATTTTTTCTGTGCTATTTGGAAATGAGATAGCTGAGGAGAGAGACCAGGTATGCTGAGCAGCCACTCTGCCCTAGTGCTCCTTATCCTCCTCTCTTTTTAAAAATTCCCTTTTTAAAAATTCGATAGCTCTTTATTTTATTTTTGTGTTTTCCACATTAATCTCTTTGCTTGAGGTAATATTTTTTTTAACAAATCAATTTTATTGTTACATATTAAAAAAACATAAATTCATCCGAAGTATACAGTCCATAGTATAATCACATATTTGTGCATTTATCACTTCAATCATTCTTAGAGCACTTTCATTATCCCAATAATAATAATAAAATTAAACAAAAACAAACAAAACTTATCACCTCTCAGTCTTTGCTTCCCATGACATATGTAGCTGCTTTCTTTTTCATTCTCTCCAGTATATTTGTATTTATATTTAGTAAAAACAATCTTAGATATGCAATATCACCCATAATTGTGTTTTACCTGAAGTTTTGCTATCTTATACAGGCCCATGTTAGTTTTTAGCTTTCCTTCTAGTAATATAATGACCTTAGGATTTACATTTCTTTTTTTTTTTAAGATTTATTTTTATTTATTTCTCTCCCCTTCCCCTATGTTTTCTGCTCTGTGTCCATGTGCTGTATGTTCTTCTGTGTCCACTTGCATTGTCAGGTGGCACTGGGAAATTGTGTCTCTTGTTATTGTGTCATCTTACTGCGTCAGCTCTCCGTGTGTGGAGAGCCACTCCTTGGGCAGGCTGTGCTTTTTTCGTGTGGGGAAGCTCTCCTTGCAGGGCACACTCCTTGCATGTGGGGCACACTCCTTGCATGTGGGGCACCCCTACATGTGGGCGCCCCTGCATGGCACAGCACTCCTTGAGAATGGCAGCATTGCAAATGGCCAGCTCACCAGACAGGTCAGGAGGCCCTGGGAATCAAACCCTAGACTCTCCATATGGTAGGCAGATGCTCTATCAGTCGAGCCACTTCTGCTTTCCAGAATTTACATTTTAACCACTGTCATACCCATACAACAGCACTGCTAGTTACAAACACCAAGATATGTTTTCATAATTTCTATTCATTGTCAAAGATTTACAAACAATCTTTTACCAAGTCTGTACAGATTAACCCTCAACTTTCCAATCTTTACCCTCCTTCTATTTTCTGGTGACCTATATTCTAATTATTAACTCCATGACTTTACACAATATATTTAGTTCATAATACGGTATTTGTCCTTCTGTGCCTGGCTTGCTTCACTCAATATAATGTCCTCCAGGTTCATCCATGTTGTCATTTATTTCATGACTTCATTTCTTCTTACCACTGAATAATAGTACATCGTGTGTATACACCATAAGATGGAATATTTGTTTATTCATTTTTACTGAGATGTAAGGACACAACCAGATTAAAAGGAAAGGTTGCAAAAAGATATTCCATGCGAATAGTAACCAAAGAAGAGCGGGAGTAGGGATACTAATATCAGACAAAATAGATTTTTAAGGCAAACCTGTTATAAGGGATGAAGAAGATCATTATATATTAATAAAAGGGGTAATTCACCAAGAAGAAATAACTATACTAAATATTTATGCACCTAACCTAAGTGTCCCAAGATACATGAGACACACACTGGCAAAACTGAATGGAGAAATTGATGTCTCTAAAGTAATATTTGGAGACTTCAATACATCACTCTCAGTATTGTGTAGAACATCTGGAGAGAGGATAAATAAAGAAACATGGAACTTGAATACTGTGGTAAATGAACAAGGCCTAACAGACATCTATAGAGCATTGCACCCCAAAAGAGCAAGATATACATTCTTTTCAAGCACTCATGGATCCTTCTCCAAGATAGACCCTATGTTGGGCTATAGACATGTTTCAGTAAATTTTAAAAGATTGAAATTGTACAAAACCCTTTTTCTGATCATAATGGAATGAAGCTGGGAATCAATAATGGATGAAAAAGAAAATTCATAAATACATGGATATTAAATAACACACTCTTAAGTAATCAGTAAGTCAAAGAAGAAATTGCAAGAGAATTCAGCAAATACCTTGAGATGGGTGAAAATGAGAACACTGCATATCAAAAGCTATGGTAAACAGCAAAGGTGGTGCTGAGAGGGAAATTTATAGTCCTCATTGCTTACATTTAAAAAGAAGAAAGCTAAAATTGAAGCTCTAATTGCACACCTGGAACAACTAGAAAAAGAACAGCATACTAATCCCAAACCAAGCTGAAGGAAAGAAATAGTAAAGATCAGAGCAGAACTAAATGAGATTGAGAACAGAAAAACAATAGAGAAAATCAACAAAGCCAAAAGTTGGTTCTTTACGAAGTTCAACAAAATCGACAAACCTTTAGCTAGACTGAAAAAAAGAGAGAAGACACAAACAAATAAAATCAGAAATGAGAGGGTGGACATTACCACGACCCTGCAAAAATAACAGCGATCACAACAGGACACTATGAACAACTGTATGACAGAAAACTAGACAATGTATATGAGATAGACAAATTCCTAGAAACACACGAACCACCTACACTGACCCTGGAAAAAACAGAAGACCCCAACGAACCAATCACAAATGAAGAGATTGAAAAAGTCATCAAAAACCTCCCAAAGATGAAAAGCACAGGACCAGATGGCTTCACAGGTGAATTCTATCAATCATTCAAAGACAATCTAATGCCAATCTTGTTCAAGCTCTTCCAAAAAATTAAACAGGAAAGAATGCTACCAAACCCATTCTATGAAGCCAACATCATCCTAATAGCAAAACCAGATAAAGATACCACAAAAAAAGAAAATTACCAGCCAAGATCTCTAATGAATATAGATGCAAAAATCCTCAACACAGTACTTGCAAACAGAAGCCAAAAGCTCATTAAAGGAATTATACTCCTCAATCAAGTGGGTTTTCTCTCACGTATGCAAGGGTGGAGCACCTCTGGGCAGCAGGGTGGCATCCTTGCTCTCCCTGAATACTGGGGCATAGTTCCAACCCTCTTTGAGCACAGGGGTGGTAACCACAAATTCCTCAAACATAGGGGTGGGAGGTCAGCCCCCTCCAAGCAGCAGGGTGGAGATCCCGCTCTCTTGGCCTGAGGAGCTCTCTTTAGACCAGATTTCTGCTTCTATGATTCTACCCTTAAAATCATTCCTCTTTATTTTATCCCATCTTTGTCCTTTCCATTCCAGACTGGCAGTGCTTCTGCTCATACAAAATTCTCAAAAAACTTAGTTTTGTGTGTCATTCTAGGGAATCCAAGCCACCAGAACAAAAGAATCTTCCACAGATCCTTCTTACATAAATGCACCTCCAATACTGACTTCCTCTGAAATGGTTTACTGGATTAATGAGTCATATGCCTAATTTCTTTGGAAAAGAAATGTTCAGCCACACCTCTTTAGAAAATGTGTCTTCAACCACACCTTCAATTTCTACCAACAGTCTTGTAGGATTTTATATTAAACACCTCAAAATTTACCCATTTCAAAAGCTTCTACCCATTATACAATTTGAAAGCCACTTCTACATTTTTAGGTATTTGTAAGTAGCAGCAACCCACTTGCAGGGGCCAAAAACCATCATAGTTTCCCAGATATGCTATTACAAATAATGTACAATGGGTTGGCTTAAACGGCAAGCATTTGTTATCTCAGAATTTTGAAGGCTAGAAGTCTAAAATCAAGATATTAGCAAGGCCATCCTTTCTCATGGGGTTGATTGTGTTTTGGTGATGGCAGTCCTCTATCACATGACGATTTCTTTCTCTTCTCTGGTTCCTTCAAATTCCTGGATTCTCCTGACTTCTGGATTCTCCCAATTGCATTTGAATTTCCTCTCTTTATAAAACCTCCAGCCATTTAGTTTAAGGCTCTTCTTGATTTAGTTTGACTGCAACTTACCCTGTGATGATATCTTCAGAAGTTCTATCTACAAATTGGTTCACACACACAAGAAAGCAGATTGGCATGCCCCTTTCTATAAGACATTTTATTCTATGAGAACTTTTAAATATATGGTCAAATTAATCAATATTTCCTCTTATAGTTTCTGCACAATTTATGTTGTAGTTCTCTCTGACTGCTGTGGAGAATGGATGGGAAGATGACTGTAATAGATGCAGGGAGTTTAGAGGACATTGCCTGTATATAAGTGAGAAATGGAAACTAATTCTTCCTCTCATGGAATTTTCAATTTAAGAAATGAGCTGTGAAACACATGGCAAAATGCCAAAACACAAGATAATAAATACAGGTGTCGATCAAGTGGTAAAGACAAGAACAACCACAGACATTTAGGGAAGCTTCAGAAAAGAAGCAGAATCTGAAAATATAATTTGTGCCGCACTTTCTGGCCTAATTTTGCATGCAACTAGTTTCTCCATGTATTGGCAGCCTTATTGCTACACTATTCCAACAACATAGGACTATCTCATTTATGTGTAAGAAGCAGTACACAAGTAAAAAACCAGAGCATAGTCAAATCAAGCTTCACATCACTTCTGCTTGATTCCATGGATACAACTCAGATCTATGGGAAGACATCATCGCAAATCAAGGGTTGTGTGTGTGTGTGTGTGTGTGTGTTTTCTTACTAGGGCTTGAAACTCTCAAAGGACAGCATAGAATTGGGTTGGATTGGAATAGGTTGAGTTGAGAGAGAAGGAGTTTACACTAGAGAATGGGGGAGGTAGGATTGCCTAGATTTTGGAAGTAGCTAATGTGTATGGAAGTATAAGTTGATTGAAACAGAAGTATGAAAGGAATAAACATATATTAAATCTAGGTTGTGGACAGATTATAGGGAATTTGCATGTCAGCCTACATATTTGGGACTCCAAAGAAAAGCACTCAAGTCTTGGACAGGTTAGTAGAGATCATAGCTTTGGGACGCAGTATAATATCTGAATAGTGGAGTGGTTCTCTGAAATTAGTTGCCAGAGATGCAATTTGTAAACTCTTGCTTTGGGCAATTTATTTAATCTCTGAAAATTATTTTCCTTTTCTATACAAAGGGGTAACAATGGTATCAACATCATTTGTGAGAATTAAAGGAGATATTACATATAAAGTGCCTTGTCTACTTCTTAAAATATAGTAAGCCTTCACAATAAGTGTCATTGAAACTTGATGGTGATTATTATGATCAGTAGTCTTTCTTTTAGAAGGAAAACAGTAGTTCTATATTGAGAGTCTGTATTTTTACCATATCATTCTCTTACCACATAACATTTTAATTTTTTTTCTGATTTCTAAAATTATACCACTTGCTAACATAGCCTGAAGCTTCAAATATAATAAATGAACACTAACTAAAATATTAAAATATCCAAACAACAGCCCCCAAATGTACAATAACAAGAAATATCTTATACATAACAATGAGGAATAAAAATAGCCTTTTTGATGTAGGTAGGTTGGTTTATGCATTTGTTGCTGAAGTTTAGAAAAGTAGGCAATTTAATCATCTGTGGCTGCAGAAATATAGAGGCATAAATAGTTTTTCTGCTTCCACCAAGCAGTGAGCTTGCCCTATAATGGTGATCTAAATGTTGTGAAAATGAAGTGTATGTGTATGTAAATATATGGTATAGTTCTGCCCTGTGAGAATTTATAGTGTGGTTTGGTAGATAAGAAGCTATAGTTTGGTTACATGAACATAGGACTTGAAGTTTGAACAAATAAAGTTGATCTACCACTTACTAAATGAGACCATGAAACTCTCTGAGCACTTTTTCATCTGTAAAATAAAGATTAAAAAAACTAATCATGAAATGATGGTGATAATTAAGGAAGTACATATCATGTTTTGCAGCCCTATAAAGTATTTTAAAAGTATTATATAAATTATTGTAAGGAACACTGTATGAAGTGACAAGATCTTGATTTCTGTCTAATTTTCCAACTCAGGGGTATCACTTTTGCTTCCCTGTACCTTAGTTTCTTTATCAATAAACTTGAACTGAATCAATGTTTTTCACACTTTAGATACATCTGAGTCACTTGCAGAGTTAATAAACAAATTTTGGGGCTCTACCCATAGAGTTTCTCATTCAGTAACCTAAGAATATGCAGTTCTAAATGTTTAACTAGTTCCTAGGTACTGCAGATGCTGCTGATCAGGGAAACTGTCTTTGAGTACCACAGGACTAGTTCATTTATTCCCAACTTTTTTAAGTAAGAAGAGATTTCTATTTTTGTTGTCAATGTCAAGAAACTCAAGGGTCTAGCACTGTCCCTGCCATCATGACTGTTGTACTTTCAGTATCCTTTGATGGAATAAACCTAAAGTGATTAAAAAAAAAATACTGTAAATTCATCGATGCTGTCAAATGAATTTATATTTTTATTAATTTCAACAGAATCTGCGGGGCCTCCTTGTGAAGGCAGGCTCACCGGCACACTCCAGTGTGCAAGTGCCAAGGAGAGCTGACTCAGCAAGGTGATGCAATGAAAAGGGAGACAAGTAAAAAACACAGAAGAGCGCACAGTGAATGGACAGAGAGAGCAAAAACAAGCAAACTGCAGGGGGGGGGCGGGGATAAATAAAATAAATACAGACACACAGAAGAATACATAGTGAATGGACACAGAGAACAGACAGCAAGCAAGCCACACCGGGGGAGGGGGGGCTAGATTAAGAAAAAAAGTCACTAATTCATGCTGGAAAACTGGACCATGACAGGGAATCTCTGCAAGAGAAGCCATTGTGTTAGTCCTTGCACCATGGAAGCTGGGCTACTAATATCTGCCCTTGTTCTTGTTAAATGCTATAGATATCCGTAAAGCTTGACTTACTATAGTTTTCATAGTGAAACCAATGGGCAAGCTTCCACTGATGAAACAGAAGCTTATGTTATTTTACATGTTGACATGAGAGGTGACAGGGGAAAAAATGGCTGTTCATAAGAATTGAATGCATTTCTGCAGGTTTATTTAATAAAAACATTGTGCGCATTTTGAGTACCTATTTTCTTGAAGACCTATAAGTTTTCAAGGGTGTAAACATCCCTTAACAGATGCAAGAACCCTGATAAAGCTGGAAAAAATAATAAGGGAACTTTAGATAAGGGTCACATAGATTGAGAACAAAATGAATCATGACTATGAATATGAACAAAAGGCTTTAAAGAATAAGAATCATTAGAAATGAGGCAAATTAATAACCCTAGGAATAATACAATTTAAAAAAAACTAGATACAAACAAAAATGCAAAATGCAATTAATCAAGACATCATAATCAATATGGGAAAATATACTACAGTAAATGTGAGTTACTATAGGAGTTCTGTGATTTGAGATGTGAGGGAGAAGGATTATGCACGTCAAACACATACAATTGTGTTATTTATACCTAAGTTCTGGGTATGTTTTGCCAGGTCCAGGAACTTACTGCTGAGTCCAAGTTCACAAACTTAAAAGGCTGTGGGTCCAGGTAGGTAACCTAACTTGAAATATGGACCAGTGGGGCCGTGAGCTGGAGTCCTATTCCGGGCAGTCACTGCACAGCTCTACCGATTACTACGTGGGAATATTAACCCAGTTGATGAGATCTTCCAGTTTTTCAAGAGATGTCAGTTTATTTATGGGAAAACTATTCATGGTCAAATGTAGGTACTAATTAAAGAGGAAAAGCAAAAACCAACAGAATATTGTGTCATCAAACAAAATACTGTTTTTACAGATAATACTGAGGCTCAGAGAAGAAAAGGGTTTTCCCAAGATGCCTGGGTCAGAGCCAGCTTTGGAATGTGAGGTCCTGAAGTTCCCTCTTGCTTCTATGCTCCTTTCTCTCTACCGAACTGTCAAAAAATTTTTGTTAGGTATTTAGATCCTAGATTCAGCCATTTAGAAAGAAGTCTACAGGTTCAAGAGGAGTTGGAAGTAAACTTGTAGCTAGCATTATATATATGCAACTTCAAGCCTTAGGAAAAGTTTGTTCACTTTCCTTTCAAAAAGCCTCTTTAAAGCAAAGGACCCATTATTAGTGCATGAACTTGCCAAGAGAAAGAATTTACTGGAGGTTTGCTTGTGAAAGCAGAGTCTCATTTTTGGACTCAGAGGGCACAGAAAGGTTCAGGGAAAATTGCTTGATAACTCTCATAAAAGGAGTGAAGGAGAAATATATTCTGAGGCACTAGCTGAGTTCAGCAGTGCAGCTAGAAGAACTATAGCTTAGATGATCCCAAGCCCCAGGCACTGTCTTAGAGATGCCGCTGCTCACTCTGATTGTTATCAGCCAGTCGTTGGTGAACAGAGGAGAGATTTCTAGGGGTTTGGGCTGAACCTGCTGCGAAGGGGCCAGCGCTGCTACTTACTGAGTGCCTTTCTCCATTTTATTCCTTACTTCTGTCCCCACTACCAGCTCTTTAACAGTATAGGAGTTCTCCATCATCCAGTAGTGGAGAACTAACTAGGAAAAACAAAAGGCTTTGGAGAATGTGGATTCAGTTCATTAGAAGGAATCGTGGTTGGGGAAACTGGATTCCGGACTTGGAGCTGTCACCACCAGGGTGTGTGACCTTGGGCACATCACTGGTCCTCCCTGGGTCTCAATTGATTCAAGCAGAAAGGGGGTTGAAATAGGTCATTCAGAATCCTAAGAATTAATGAAAAAGAAAATGTTCATTTGCTGATTTGGCCGTGAAGTTCCTAACTTCTGCCAGACTTTTATAGGAAGAGGGCTTTGCTTGAACCAAAGAATCTTCACCCCTGAAGGCAGTTCAGACATCAGTAGAGGAAATGATCTTGGCCAGAGAAGGCCTTTCTTCCTGTCACCCATATCTCTGGGAAAGGACAACCCTTTGCTTGTCCCTGGGTTTTATCCATTTGTACACTTTCCCCCAACAACATACACACTCCCCTCCAATCACACCCAGAATCACTGCCTCTCTGGGAACCTTAGAGTCATGTTAGCTGTTGGCGTGGGGGGAACTTGACATCTTTCCTATTATATCCCTGTTGGGTGGTCATTACACCCCTCCATAAATGGGACCTCAGGATCTATCAGCCATAGACCTCTCTGTCGCTGTTTGCTCTGCTTTGGGGAAGGTATGAGAAACCTGGATCTCTACAGAATGGGCTATTGCCTGATGCTGAATCTCCTCTCTATTAGCTGGTCAAATCTAAGGGAAGCCTGATTCGTCAAACTCTAATGTAAGTATACCTGGAGGTATACTTTTTCTGAAATAGAAAGTTATGGGATCTTCTTTTCCTCCCCAAGTAAGCCAAAATATTGGTAAGCTTATTTTGCCGGATGGCATGAGCTATTACTTGTATTATTATTATCATCATTGCTACATTTACCTTAGTTATTATTAACTACATTTGGAGTTTAATGCCCTATGCTCAGAGATTTAAATGTATTATTTTCCCTATTCTTTCTATAAGATATGCAATGTAACAGTCTGAAATTGTCTATCTTGTCACAACTCTCTCCCTTGCTAAAGGATAGCCAGTCACTTTTAACTACTTATTTGACAAATGAATGAATCCCTAGCAAGACCTTTATACATGCCGTTCTCTCTGCTTGGCATTCTTCTTGTCATTCTTTACTTACTACTCCTATATATTCTTAATATCTAAGTTTAAATATTACTTCTATTGGAAGTAATTCCCTGATTTCCCAATCCAAAGTAGATTCTCCCTTTTAGTTTCTAAATATTCTCTTATAGTGCTTATTTGGAGTAATCACTTTATATTTACCATTGTGATGACCTGCTTAATATTTCTCTTTCCTTGGACCTTAAATCATACTAGGGACAGTGCAGTGCTTTGTTTGCTTGTTTATTTATCATTGTGTTACCAATAATTAGCACAGTGCCTGATAGTTTGAAGGTGCTCAGTATACACTGGTTGAAAGAACGAATCCATAGGGTAGGTCATATTAGCCTCATTTTATTAATGATGAAACTAAGACTCAACTAAATTACTGACGGTCACTTAAAAATGGCAAGACTTACTTAAAAGCTCTTATAATACTTCTCCAACTATAACCTTATATTGATTGTTATTTATGGGCCAGGAGTCTACCTATTTCATCTCTTAGCCCTGCCAACACCCAACCAGGTAGATGTTATTGTTCACTTAAATTTAAGAAAAGAATTTGAGGCACACAAGGCCCAGTGACTTGCCTGAGCTCATGAAAGCTACTTAAGTATTGGAAACTGGAGGATGCTTGACTTCAGAGCCTATATTAGCTCTAGTGTGCCATGCTGCCTAGCACTTAGCCTTCCTAGGAACTTTCACACACATATGTATGATAGGCACAAGTGTGAGCCTGAGTTATTTAAAATCCAAAATTTAAATTTCCAATCTGGAAACCTGCCAAGCTTTAGTCCAGCAAGCCGCCTCCCTCTCTACAAACCTAACCAGGGGAGTGGAATAGCACAGACGAGTCACTCTGCCAATATGTTTCAGTCCCAAATGCTTGTGCTAAGCCATATGGCTTTTTAAGAGTCACTCACAAATATTAGGTGAGATTTGAGAACAATAATTAAAACTCACAGATCACAGGTTAATTATTCCCTAGCTTCACATAGCTCCTGGCCACTGAAGCATTTAACTTCCATAAATGACCTGCAAATCAGAGGCCAAGTAAACAGACACTAGACAGGTTTTCTCAGCTGGGTAGTAACCTGACAAACCACAATATATATAGAACATGTTAGTGTATCGAAAGCACTTTTATATTCATAATCTTTCTTTTTTAATTTTCAGCAGAGTTTTGTGAAGTTGACTAAGCAGGCATTAACATCTTATGCTAGATTTGTCTTGACTTGGCAACATTTACTGAGCAATTAATAAATGCCAGGATCTTTGCTAAGTACTTTATCTTTCTTATGTCATTTAATCCTCACAGGAGAGCTGCAAGCTAGGTAATACTACTGCTCTTGTTTTGTAGGTGAAGACTGAGATTTTAAGAGGCTCATTGCCTTGCCCAGAGTCATCTGACTGATAACTCTTAAGGCCAGAACCACCATCACACCACTCTCATCAATATGATAATTTTATTAGCAAATGCTTTATATTAACAAGGACCATCATGAATGTTTTGCACTTATTGTTCTATTTCATTTAATATTCATGAAAACCCTATGAAATATATAATAGCATTATCTGCCTTTCACAGATGAAGGAATTATGACTCAGAGAGGTTAAGTGACTTATTCAGGATAACACAGCTAGTGCACGGCGGAGGCAGGACTTGAACTCAGGTATCAGAGTCTTGAGAGACCAAACTCTTAATTTTCTATTTTACTGTATCTCCAAGTTTGTCCTGCTTACTATCCTTAGTCCACTGTTCATGATGCTACTCCTCATTCTGTCTCTAATTCATGCCAGATTTGAGGATATTTTTTCCTTGCAAAAAATTCATAATATGCATGAAGAAGAAATCAACCCCTGAATGATAGGCCTTTTCTTTTCCCCAAGTAATGGACTGGATGGAAGAGGCATACATTTAGGAAGTTTCTAGAGGCCAAAACATTATGTCTGATCATGAGCTTCCAGTGACTGCTGGTTGGGAATGATCATTAACAAAACACCCATGAACCTTCCCATGTGTCCTCCAAAGACTGAACAGAGTCGTGGATGAGTGAGAGCAGGTGGTCCGGCAGAAGTAGCGCCAGATGGTTATTAATTAGGACCAGGTGTCAGAAAGATTGAAGAGCAGAGGTTTGGCTTAGGCTTTGCTAATGGCAAGAATAAAGGACACCTTTCGTATATCAGGTTTGGTGTGGGCTGGCAGGTGGGCACTTAACTTTGAGTATGCTCTGGTTTCTTGGTGGGGAAGCACATCAAACTAGGATTTATAAGGTACCTAGTTCTACTCTTAGCTTTTACTTTCTCTTCTTTAGGTCTTTAATTTCCGTGTTTGTAAAGTGAGGGAGGATGAGCTGCTTAACTCTTTGTATGTGTGTGAAGGACTCCTCTGAGTCCTCTGATTTGGTCACTCACATTCAGCCTTTATTAAGTGGGACCCATTCAGGTGCCATGAACTATAGTCTGGGTTCTGGACCTAGAGTGATGTGGATGGCTATAGACCCAAATCTGCTGCATGTCCCAACAATAACATTTACTTAAATGTGATTTGTAACTTTTAAAACAAGGTTTGGAAAACTTTTTCTGTAAAGGGCCACATAGTGATTATTTTAGGTGTTGTGGGCTGGATGGTTTTCTGTCAGAACTAATCAACTCAACCATTCCAGCATTGTATTAGTCTGCCAAAAGAGGTGCCAGTGCAAAGTACCAGAGAGGTGTTGGCTTTTAAAAAATTAATTAATTAATTTTTAGTTTTATTTTTTGAAGATACATAGATCACAAAAAATGTTACATTAAAAAATATAAGAGGTTCCCAGATACCCCCCCACCCCCCACCCCCCCACTCCTCCCACATCAGCAACCTCTTTCATCATTGAGGCATATGCATTGCATTTGGTGAATACATTTTGGAGCACTGCTGCACCATATGGATAATAGTTTACATTGTAGTTTACACTCTCCCCCAGTCCATTCAGTGGGTTATGGCAGTATATATAATGTCCAGCATCTGTCCCTGCCATATCATTTAGGACAACTCCAAGTCTCAAAAATGCCCTCACATCACATCTCTTCTTTCCTCTCCCTGACTTCAGCAACTACCATGGCCACTTTTTCCATATAAAGTATATTCATTTGGGGTAAAATATTAGAGTTCCAAGGCTGTAGTAAGTCCAACTCAAGGTACTATAGGAGGTGCTTTCTCACCAGAGTCAGCTGTCATATGTTGAAACAAGATGGCTGCCGATCTCTGCCCAGGTTTCAGCCTTCGGCTCTGGGATCACCCTTAACTCTTGAACTCCAGGAACTCAGCCTTTTGTAGCTTCATGCTTAAGTGATCCTGTAATCTTCTCTCTCCTGGCATAGGACTTGTTTCATTGCTGGCCTTCTATATCAGTCTTGGCTGTTCTGCTCTCTTCCCAATGTCAGCTGTAAGCTATCAGGCAAGTGGCTTATCTCTCCCAGGGGCCTCAGCTGCTTGAGCCATCTCCTTTCTGTCACACGGCAGGATCAAAGGTGACAGAGCTCTCTCTTCAGATGTCTGTGAATGAGTGTCCATTTATATCAGACCCAGCAAGGGAGTGGGGACTCGACTTGAATCATGCCTTACTGACATAGTCAAATCAACAACCCCAAAGCAATCCTATCAAGTAATCCAATCAAAGGCCCCTTGACTGAGTTTAATGCCATCAAAGGATATTATACCCAAAGGAAAAATTAATTTACAAACATAATCTTTCTCATTTTGGGAGTCATAAAATAATCTCAAACTTCTACAAGCATGAAAGTAGCCATAGAAAATATGTAGATGAATGAGCAGGACTTTAAATTCTTCTGACCCATACTCTAAAGTACTATATGAAAGTGAGGTACTAGTGGGGTTTTTTTTAGGTCTTTGCCAAATATAGTGAAGTTTCATTTTTGTGGTAGTCATGTTCTACAAAGTTGCCAAAAACACTGAATTAGCATGTTCCTAAGGGAAATATGGGGTTAGGTTCCCACAAGTTTCTAGACACAATATTTTTGTCAACTAAGCAATATATAACTTTGTTTTAATGTGTTTCTGTTGGACACCTTATTTAATATGTGTTTTTGATTCATTACTATTAAACTCATAGCCAATAGTTCTATAACTCATGCCTGAGTAAAGCTTAAGTAACACACTATTCTCTCCATAAAGCACATCATAGCCTTCGTGTACTGAGGAACTTGAGACAGCACTTCCAGCACTACTCTTGGCCATTTTTAACAGTGAAATAACCAACAAAAAGCACAAAAATGTAATGCTAAATATGCCATGAAAATGAAGTTTTTTTATAATGTGAGAGCTGAAACAAGCAGGTGGAGCAAAACCTTGTTCAAACTCAGCTGAGAATGTATGTGTCAGGCGACTAAAATTTTTGCCTCTGTGTGCACATCTGAAAATGACTGTGGCAGCACAGAAAATATTGACTTTTGGGGTCATATATAAGTTTGGATAAATAGGCAAGTTCACAAATATGAATCTGTGAGAAATGAGGATGAATTACTTACCATCAGCATCCAACTCAAGACCCTCCCTGCTTTCACCAGCCCACTTCGGTATTTCACTTTCTCAAATTCCTCCAGATTGTGCAGCCTGTGCTATGAAACTGGGAAACTGATTTTGATAATAATAGCAGTGCCCAGGATTTATTGAGTTCCCTCTGTTTGAAATATTCTTCTTTCTGATCTTTGCTGACTGGCTTCTTCAGACTATTGTTCAAATATCACCTTCCAGTGACAGGCAAAACATTATACCTCCTTTAATTTTCTTCATAACTCTTGCCTAGGGAAATATTGAGCTTATCTGTTTGTTTTCTTGTTGGACCTGGCTTATAGTAAGGTCCTAAGTAATGCTAGGTGTTATCATTTTATTCTAAATCACCTAATTTTTTTACTCAAATTTGAACTTCATGAAACTGGAACTGACTGTCTTATTCTCCAGCATCTAACAAATCCTGGCACATCGGACATGTTATATTTTGCTGAGTGAATTGATATGCCTTGACTGTCTGCTCAGTGCCTATGTAAAAGCATTTTTTAAATATATTTTCTTATTGAATCCTCATAACATCTGTCTGAAGTAAGCCCTATCATTTGCATATGGGAAAACTGAGGGTGATGCACGGGAAGTATAACTGTCTAAAGTGCTGTTGAGGAATAGCAGAACCAACATGCAAGCCTGGTCCAGGTCCATTCGGATCCCAAGTCTGAATTCTTTGCTGTTCCACTCTCTTGCCATGGATTTGGTCAAAATCTTGGTCAAAAAATCACCTGCTTTTTACTTTTTTATTTTCATCTGAATGTGTTTGGTTTATCCTAAAGGAGAATAAGATTTCTGAGGGGGAAGTCATGCCTCATTTCTTTTTTGTCTCTTGCAAACGGCCTAGCATTATGCTTAGCACAGATTAGAAGATTAATATCATTCTTTTACACATTGCTTAAGTGGCACTGAAAGAATTCTTTCCTATGTGTTTCAGGGTCTCATGGGATTTCTATCTTTTACCAAATGGAGTTGCATATAGTTCTAACAGCATTTCCTCTATCCTCTGGGACTAATATGTTTTGAATACCCTGAATACAAAGATTTGACATATCTAAACAGTAAAGTAATTACAGGTGGTATCTCAAGGGCTTAAAGGGAGTGAGGCCTTGGATTTAATTAACCCTGGTCTGAAACCAGCTGGGGACAGGCTGGTAAAAAGAGGTGAAACAGATTTTACATTGCAACACGGGGGTGAAGGCAGATGGATTTTATGCCTATGTGCTTCTGAAAGAGAAAATGAACATTTGATGCTTATCCCCAAAGGTCACTGGATCTGATCTCATGTCCAAATAGCTTAGAGAAGGAAGTCTCTCATCCAGTGGGAACCACTTTGCACATGTTCTCATAGTGCTTTGTTGAGTTTGTGGTAAGGAATAGGGACAACAATGTAATGTAGTCTCTTAGAGTTGAAGGTGCTCCCTTCCATCTATCTTCAAGCATCATCCCAGACATGCAAGGTGATGACAATTTATCTTTTGTTATGCACCTTCTTAAACTGGGATAAAGCCACCTTCACATGGAATGTATGTTTCCAGCAACCATTCAAACTGCTGCTTCATTTTTTCCTAAGGTCTCATTAAACTAGGAGAGGTTTTGCTCACAATTTTTCAGTGTGCCACTGCAAAGAGCAAGCGCTTATATAGCACTATTCACTGGCTTCACCTGAAGACCAACTTTTATCTGCTTTTATTTTCCTGCTGTTTTAGTTACCTACTGTGTGTGAGACTCTGTAGTTAGTGCTAGGATTTCACAAAAACTTATTATAATCATTAGTATTTCTATTACCATAACAAAAACTACTAAAATTCTGTGGACAAGGTACTATTCTCAGGGATTAGGATACATTATGTTTTATAATTCTCATATTACTATATGAAGAAGATACTGTTACCAATTTTGTTTTTCAGGTGAGGAAACTTAGACACAGACACATGACTCTTAGCCTTAAAAAGATAACTATCAAATAGGGGAGATAAGGCCTGGGCAAATATAGCCAAAATATGAAGCTGATTGTGATGAGTTACATCAAAGGTGAAATTAAACACTTAGTCATAGATGAAAGATATGCAACAGTTAGACCACAGTGCTCTTCTCCCACACACATGATAGACATTGCTTAATTATTACACTTTCTCTACTCATCCTAGATCCTGTATAAGAATTTATTTCAGCACAACTTTCTAGATAGCCACATCAACCACTCAATTTTCACATAACTGCCATTCATGACCAGTGGAATTGACAGGTGGGAGAAAGCCTTTCCCAATGAGGTGAAGAGGAAAATCTTAGTTGGCATTTAGGATTCATTCAACAAATATTAACTGGAATCTTCTTAATGTTGCATTGTGGATGTGATAATGCCTAAAACAAGGTCTCTGCTCCTGAGAACGGGGAGTAGATGATTTTAAAAGCACTTGTGAATATGCACTGTTATAATAAATAATATGTGCTATTAAGACAAATAATGCAGTATAAAGGGGCCAAGAGTGAAAGGGGTTTGGATTGTTAGATAAGGTGATTAGGGAGATCCTGTCTGATGAAGTAACTTTGAGTGGAGGCATGGTTGAACTGAAGAGGAAGATGTAAATACCTAAGACAGGATTTCAGAAATCTCTTCGGCAGATTACAGAGGAGCAGACAGAGAAATCCTTTCAAAAGTAGTCAGATTATGATTTTCTCATGCTTGAAACTCTATATTTTCCATCATGCTAGAATACATCCAAACTTCCCATCTCCTTCACAGATCCTGCATGATGTGTCTCCTGGTTACCACTTTGAACTCTACTTTTCTCCCCCAACTCACTCTACTTCGGATGTACTATTTTTCTGT
The DNA here is from genome assembly GCF_030445035.2 of Dasypus novemcinctus. Lineage (NCBI taxonomy): Eukaryota > Metazoa > Chordata > Mammalia > Cingulata > Dasypodidae > Dasypus > Dasypus novemcinctus. The sequence continues at coordinate 162,538,804 of NC_080674.1, read as the reverse complement.
TTTTCAAAAATTCCTGCCTCAAGGTGATATGGGCTGTATGTGTATTCAAGAATGATATGGGCTGTGTGTGTATTTAAGCTTACCTAGTTCCTGGAAAGCCCCCAAGCCCTGAGAAACCAACCTTAAACTTTTTACACCAAATGTTTCTTAACCCCACCCCTCCCATGCTTTCTGTATAAAAGCAGCCTAAAGGACTGGTTTGGGGCTCAGTTTTTGGACTCAAGTCCACCAGCCTGGCCGACCTTCTCATGAAGGTCTCGAGTCCTGGCTTTCAGTACCATGACCATAGAATTCTCCTCAAAGCCGCAACATTTCTGGGGGCTCAATTGGGATCACTGAGAGAGTCAGAGATGGTAACATTTAGTTGCCCCTCTCAGATCCCCTGCAGAGACTGGGAGGGTCCTGGCCAGCCCCCTGCCAAGGCACCCCTGGACTCCCTTAGTCCATTATAAGGTACCAGCTCTGCCGAGGCCTTCCTGGGGAACCAGGGGCACCAAAAGGTCTGAAGGAGACCCTGGGAATGAAGTAGAGGAACTCTGCATGTCAGATGGGTAATCCCCCATAAGCATAGGGAAAGCCTGGCACTGAAAGTCAGAAAAGAAGCCTGATCACCTCCCAGAAAGACCTGAGTACTCCCAAGAGGGAAGAAAATCATCTTCTCCAGGTCTGAGAAAGAAAGGGCAGGAGGGTGGTTGCATGCATATGACTGAGAAGGGAGAACATGTGAGACACAAAGAACCAATGTGTGTGAGTGAGGAGTCCCAATCTATAGTTCTGTGGTGACCTCATATGGTGAAAGGAGTGGAGGAGCTCTGTTAAAGGCCCTTCATCTAAGATGGGAGTTTATACTATCCTGCCATACTAAGAGACACTCTAAATCCCTGCTTCTTTATTCTTCCTACAGTAATGGGTGCAGCCTCTAGCATAACAGCAAACTCCCCATAGGAGTCTCTTCTCAGGAACCAGGAAATTCTGCCTACTGATGGTCCACATGGCCACAGTATAGCCAAAACCAGCCTCTGTATAAAATGCTGATTTCTAGTTAAACCAGTGTAAGAAATGAGGGCAGATAAATCTGAGGCCCAGAAACCTCATGTCATGTTTCCTTAAAAAAATAAGGAAATATACCTCAAACTTCTCAGTTTAAACTCAGTTGTGCCTATAAAACGTGTAGCTCCTATGCCATCAATTAAAATCAGAAAGTTCCTAAAAATGCTAATGATAAAGTGCTCTTCTGGTTTAATCTGTGCTTAACTCTGTGTTCAGCTTTGAAATCTCCATTTAACTTTATCATTTTGCTTATGCTAGGGAATCAGATTTGGGGTTCATCTGTTAGGAATTGGATAAAGATGAAAGGTAACCTAAAAATGAATCTTTAAATAGCAATACAGTTTTGCTAGTGAATTTAATGCATAAATCACAAGTAGAATTTATTTAATTGCTGAAAAAGCAGAGAAACTTCACAAAGTTTTTACTGATAAAAATTCTTGTTGCTTAGTTAATAAAAGTAACCAATTCATCTTAATGTAAATACTTACTAGAAACTATAACTAAATTCTAAACTGACCTTACCTTTGTTTATGGTTACTTCAAGCCTGAACTCAGCCCTTGCCTTTGCTTATGATTATTTCAGAGTTAACATTATTTATAGATGGCTTTATATTATAAAACAGCAGAAAGATTATAACTAAAATTATATTTGGGTAAATTTAACCTAACAGCCTCTGCCCCTATGGCTCAGGAGAAAGTGAACTTAAGACATCCCTGTCTCCTGTCCTACCGGTCCCTGAGGCTTTAATAGCCTCAGCGAGTATACACATAATTAGTCTTGCTCATCCGAAGTCTGCTAAAGTCAAAGTAAAATATAAGGTTCTAAGGCAAAAGAAAATAGTATGAAAGCATTGGGGACATTTTGATTACAAGCCATTAATTAAGAAACAAAATTTGTGTGCAAAACTGCATGGTCGTAGTGCAAATTAAAGGAAAGCTTTCAGCACTCCCAATTGAGCCCTTGTGGAAGCACCAAGCCTTGGGCTCCTAGACTTCAGCAAACCATTCTACCTTCCATTATATATGAAGCCACAAATGGGGGAACTGTGAAACCCTAGTCCAGGGAAGCCCACAAAGGAAAGTCTTCAAAGAGATCTTTCAAATATTGTTTTACAGTTAAACTTGTTTTGCAAAAATATGAAAGTTTTAAGTAACTTTTGAGTTGTATTTCCATGTCAAACTATTCATGTCTACCTATTTGTTCAGTGTATATCTTCATACATCAGGATGACAATATCAGATTCACAAATAATTCATGTAAGAGCATTATTCAAATTGTTCATATAGAAATCTAAATATAACAACTATTGAGAAAAGGAAAAGGATTTTCTTGAGCTCTTTGACCTACCCAGTCCCCAGGGCCCTCTCTTTGCAATGTGATGGTAATGAAAAAATTACCTTGTTTCTATTGAAAATCTCATTTTCATTTTTTTAAAAAGAAAAATAGTTTTTCCTCTACTGATAAAATAAGAAGCAAAATATTAAAAAGTTCATTTAGTATGTTACACATTGCATTGGAAGTGTTTTAAAAGTATATATAAAAATCAAGAGATACACTTCAGCATTGTCAAACTTTCTTGTGCATTGAAACCAGGCCTTCAATACACTGCAGGTTGCCTCTTCATTTAAATTATTGGCTAGCTTGGTCACTGACCCCTAAAACAATAAAACTATTTACTACATCTCTGGTTGTGCTCCTGAAGTTGATGGAGACTATGTTGGAGTTTCAAACCCTTGCAGCAGCCAATGATGGCTCAATACAGTCAAATGGATATTGCCTCCAGACTGGCACTACTTCATAGTTCCAAAGGGTGCTGTGCACCAGAACAGTGGAATACTGAAAACTGCTTTCCCAGCTTCTCTCTAGGGTCAATGGTGCTGCAGTTTCTGTGAAGAACATACCAAATAGAGCAGAGTACTGTGAGTAGAACTTAAACACAATTGCCATTACAGCCTGCTTCCATGGAGAGTTAACCGTTAAGGTATTGCAAACATGAAACTTAAATCTATTAATTGCAGTTCAAAGAGAAACGTATGCACTGAGAAGTACATTAATTACTATCAAGTTCTGTACCTATATCCGATTCCCTCAAACTTCTAATAATTATAGTGATATTCCTATTAGATCATATGCAGGACATTGAACATGTTAAAAGTCCTGGTAAACTTCATCTTCTGAGTAGTTAATGAATATGTCTATAAGATAAGTAACTGATCACCTTGCCTGAAGCAGTGGGCTGGCTGTAATAAACTTTCTTCCCAAGAAGGTCTTGAGTCCTGGCTTTCAATACCATGATCATAGAATCCTCCTTGATGCTGCAATAAAGGGTTTTTTCCTTTTTCAATGCTGCTAGATATATCTCTTATCTTTGAGTATTCCAGGTAGAGGCAGAATTATAACTCATCTTCTGACTCCAAGGCTTCCATGAGTCTTTCATGAAGGGTTGTATAGGCAAAGTACATTGAGGGACGAAACGGGGTCCCTGTCATGGGACGAGCGGGGTCCCTGTTGCGGGACGAGTGGGGTCCCGTTGTGGGACGAGCGGGGTCCCTGTTAAGGGATGAGTGGGGTCCCGTTGTGGGACGAGAGGGGTCCCTGGCGTGGGGAAGAAAGCCTCGTACGGCCACTGAGGCTTCCCTCGGGGGCTCCGAAGGCATGGAGGGCACACGACCCAGGAAGGAGTCGTGGAGACAGGCTGATGGCACAAGTCTGGTCTATTGTGGAAGGGGATGCAGATTTATAGGATTGGGGAGTGGTGTGGCGGGTTCTGATTGGCTAGGGCAAATGCTGTTTCCATATAAGGCAATGTTCTGGCATTGGGCTAGTGATTGGCCAGTAGAGTATGTGCTAACTCTTGATAGGCTGACACTGTTACTAAGCTGATAGGTGGTTGTAAGCTGTTGCTGGGCAAACAGCGTACTAAGAGATTAGGTTTAAGGGAGGGGGGAGGGGAAGTGAGAGCTGGGCTAGGCGGGAGATAGGAAGGGGGAGGGCGGTGCCGGCTAGCCGTTAGCAGCAAAGGCCTAGTCAGGCGTGGTCACCTTGTCTAGGCCCAGTGAGCAGAGGCGGTGTCACCTCTTGCCACACTGTTTGCCACTGAGGCAAGCCGGGTGCCCCTCCTCCCACATTACATGGCCAGGTTTCCAAAGGTAAGCAGCAATGGAGCCCCATACCTTGGTGCGACTCTTCCTTCTTGGCCATGTCCCCTAAAGAGTTGGTGACCAGTGAATACCAGTGGAATTAATGAGTGGATTAACATTACACATTTGGCTAGTGCCATGAACAGAGGTCTGATGACTCTTGAAAGCAAAAATAATTTAAGACAATAAAAACTAGAATCAGTACCTCACCATTTATGGGAGTACTTTGTGAGACTGTTGATGTATTAGTAGAAATTATCTTGAAAGATCACATGTCATCTATTTACCTCTCTGAGTAAACCAAGATCTGTAATGACTTCTGTGGTAACCAATCTCCAAGAAAGCCCCTAATTATCCTCATCTCCTGGTATTCATGTCCTTACCTAGTCCCTTTCACGGTGAACCAAGGCTGTGACAAAAAGAATGCCATGGACAATGAGGGGCAGTATATGACTTTTGAAGCTAGGTGATAAAAGACATTGAGCTTTTATCTTGACTTCTCAATCACCAGCTATGGAGGAAACCAGTCACTGTGTTGTGAGGACATTGAAGTAGTCCTGGGGAGGGGGCCACATGGTTTCCAACAGCCAGCACCAGACTGACAGTCATGTGAGTTAACCACTTTGGAAGCAAATATGCTATCCCAATTGCATATTCAGATTACAGCAACCTGATGAAGTACATAAGCCAGAATTGTCCAGTCAAGCCATTCCCAAATTCCTAACCCATAAAAAAAAAAAAAAACCCTGAAAGCACATAAATAATTAAGGTTGTTTTAAACACCTATTTTTGAGGTAATTGGTTACGTAGAAGTAGATAACTAATGCAGCATTGCTAGCAAAGCTCCTGATTCAGGACTGAACCCCTCTGTTCTTTGAATGAAATCCAAACTCCTTACTGTGATCCACAAAGCCCTGGTGATCTGGCTCTTATCTATCTCTTGAAACTCACCTCTTGAGAAACAATAGTACAAGAAATAGGACGGGGGAAAAAAAAGGAAAAATGGGTATGGCATGTCTCTGGAGTCCCAGGCCTGGGTAGACTTTACAGATAGGGTAAAGAACCGTTCTTGTTTGCTGGGACCAAGGGCCTTGCATCTTGCTAAGATATGGGCCTTTTGGTGGTAAAACTGTGAAAGTCATAGTCTAACCAAGATGAATTGATTACCCTATTATTGAAGGACATCAGAAAAGTCCTGGATCCTGAAGGATGAATTTTCAGAATGGAAAGAGTCTGAGTGAAAGGCAAATATTGGAAGGAGCATGTGAAGGAAAAGTGTTCTCCCATTTTTCAATACTACATATCAGGGAGAAAGTGTTCAGTATTACTTCTGCAACACAACCTTGTAGTCATACCCTTGCACATCCCATTGAAGCTACACCAAAATTCCTCCTGTTCTTTTAACATTATTGGTTTATTTCTTTATTTCTTTAGACACTGAGGCCAGGGATTGAAACTATAACCTTGTATGTGGGAAGCCAGCACTCAATCATTGAGTCACATTGGTTCCCCTGAGTTGGTTTTTGTTTGTTTGCTTGTTGTTTGTTTTTAAGAGGCACCAGGAAACAAACCTGAGGCCACCCTGTGGGAAGAAGGAGCACAATTTCTTGAGCCACATCTGCCCCCTCTAGGCTCCTTTTTTTTCCCCCAAAGATTTATTTATTTATTTATTCCCCCCTTCGTGGCTTGTTCCTTTCTTTGTTGTCTCTTCTCTGTGTCCATTCACTGTGCATTTTTTCTGTATCTGCTTGTCTCCCTTTTGTTGCATCATCTTGCTGTGCCAGCTCTCTATGGTGCATGGACTATCAGCTCTCCATGGACGTGGGCCAGCTTGCCTTCACAAGGAGGCTCTAGGACACAAACCCAGTGCCTCCCATATGGTAGACAGGAGCCCAACTGATTTAGCCACAGCTGCTTCCCTCTAGGCTCCTTTTTAATTCAGAGCCTTTGAATTTGCTGTTCCCTTTTTCCAGAATACTCTTACCCCTGAATATTTATGTGGCTATTCTTCTTATTTAGGTATTATATCAAATACATCTTCCTCATAGGAGTCTTTTATGACTCTACTGTCAAAAACTTCCCTGCATGCCCTGCCATTCTCTCCCAGTCAGTCCCTATCACTTTGCTCCATTTTGCTGTTCTAACAGTAATAGTACCATAATAAATTCTCTTCTATGTGTATTTGCTTTTTTTTCTGCTTCATGAGAGCATAGCTCTTTTCTGTTCCTATAACAGTGATAGCATATAGAAAATGCTATCAATCTTTGTTGAATGAATAATGAATGCATATATTTAGGATAACAAACTGTGGCCAGATGATGAGTCTCAGTTTATTATTCCCAGACTTAAGATATTTCAGAGTCTTTCCATTGCCATTAGGATAAAATGCCAACTCTTTAAAATGGCCTAAAAGGACCTGACTCCTGGGCATTGATTTAGCTCCCACTCTTGTCATTGTCTGCCTTTGCCTCTGTCCCATTACATGAACACCACTGATTCTATTTGGGTTTTCTAAGATAATGCTCCTTCTTCCTACTAGCTAACTCATATGCATCCTTTAGGTCTCTGTTTAGATAAAACTTCTTAGGGAAGTCTTTCCTGACAACACCTCTCCCACCTTAGCAGCCTTTCCTAGGTGTTCACAAGGCACACAATATCCTTGTTATAGTACTTAGAAAACTATCCATTTCCTGTTCATTTGCTTTTCACTCTAGACTGTAAGCTTCATGAGAGCAGGGGCCCCTGTTTCTTAGTGACTGCAGCACAACGCTTGCCATAAAGTGTACACTCAGTTAACTTTAGGATTTCAGAAGCTTGGAGAAAGGGTAAACAATGAAAAAATGTATGAGAATGGCTTCTGAATTTCCACCATCATTGAGTGTTCCAGTTGCATTGGTATGGTGCCTAGGAGTCAGTTGGTTCCTCTCTTCCAGCCAGCTAAGTAGACCCCTCAGGCTCCAGATATCCATTCACATGGTGGAAACATTGGAGCGCTCAACTGTGATTTCTTACTTCTTTCTGTTCATTGCCTTGGGGAAATAGGCAGTGTTTACCTATTGTCAATGTGAAGCTGAACAGATGGTAAATGTTCTGTATTCTGCCAATAAGAGTTAGGAGGCATAACTAGAATTCATTTACTTGAGATAAACTCTAGCCAGGGACTTAACTGAGAATTGGCAAAGGTAAACTGTTAGCTTATGACTGATTTCTCAAGTTCCAAGGAAAGCATGGTGTCTGTTTAAAAGAACTTTCCATTTACCCAAATTACAGGGAGATCATTAATCAGAATTTTTTTAGTTCCTTCTTTTCTTAATTAATTTATTATTATATTTTAACTTTATTTTTAAAGGTTTAGATTATGGAAAAGTTATATTGAAAATATAGGGAATTCTCATATACATCACCCTTTCCCTCTATTAATAATAGCTTACATTAGTGTAGTACATTTTTTGTAATTGATGAACAAATATTGAAGCATTGCTACTAACCATAGTCTATAGTTCACATAGATTATGTAAAGTCTATTTGGTCTATGTAAAAGTTATGGTCACAGTTTGCACTGCAATTCTGACAAAATGTATAATGATCTATATTGTATGTCATTGCAATATCATGCAGAACAATTCCAGTGTCCCCCAAATGCTCTGTGTTACACCCATTTTTCCCTAATCCTCCCCTCAGAACCTCTTGTGACCATTATTTTTATATCGATGTTAGAAGTTCTTCCATTGCTGCAATAATAAGTCTACTTTAGTCCATGGCTGCATTCTCCCCTTATGTTTGTTCATTCCTCAATCTTGAGGATTTGGGGGTGGTGATGCCCACCTTCTTCAGCTTAAGAAGGGGCTCACAACTTATGGGGCAGATGGAAGGAACTGTTTTGCTTGCTGTTGTAGATACTCTTTGCTTTTTAGGATGAGCGTTGTCCATCATCATCATTTTGTTAGTTGTACTGAGTGAGTCTTATGAACTGGAGAGTAGGTGTTGGCTGAAATTCTGTTGAGACTCAAGGTTCAACCAGCATATGAAAAGAATTTAAGTCTTTGGAACATATAATTAAGTTCTAACTATAGTTTCAAATAAAGGGGTAGATTATTCATATGTAGGGAAATTATAAATAAGCCTAACTCTGTTATGGTGGGGAAATAAGTTAAGATATATTCTAAGGTAAGGCCCACCAAGGGGGTGCTCATTTCATGAGGTTGTGTGTTTTACCTATAGTGTCCAGATGTCTCTAGAGACCTCAGGAGCACCCCAGTTTGAGGCACTATTTATTGTGAAAGTTGGTGAGATCTGCCTGAGACATGTATAAGTGTGACTTCTGGAATGACATCCTAACTAACATTGAAATCTCTTAGCCATAAAAACTATTTTGTATATATTTCCCCCTTTGGGTCAAGTTCTTTTTCCAGATGCATTGCTGTTTGGTGCTTGGTAATAATCCCTCAGTGACAGGGAGACTCATCCCTGAAAGTCATGTCCCACACTGGGGGAATGGAGTTAGAGGAAGATAGTGAGTTTATTTGCTGAATTTGACTTAGAGAGAGGCTACATTTGAGTAACAAGGAGGTTTTCTGTAAATAACTCTTAAGCAGTAAATACTACCAGGTTAAGTTTTCGTTTTAAAAGAATAAGCATTCTTTCATTCCTTCCTCAGTGTCTACATCCCCTTTTTTTTTTAAATTTTTAATTGTGTCTTCAGAAAGTTTTAGATCACAGTAAAAGTCACATATAAAATATAGGGGATTCCATATATCTAACATCAAACCCACAGGGCAACACCTATTACAGTGATGAAAGGCCAAATATCAAAAACAAAGTTCTATGATATTTTTCTTTTTTTTTACACCTCGATTTATTTTTTACCTTATTTTAGTTTTTCTAAATTAGTATGTATTCTATTTCTAATCTTTAAACCCATCATTATTATTTCATTTTCATACTAATTGAATTTGGCAACATATTAGGCTTCATTTTTGAAGAAGTTTTGGAACATGAAGTGGTTCAACTATGGTAGGGGAGGAACTCTGGTGTGGGGTGTTGTTGATGGGAGAAACATGGATGGGAGGGAGTTCTCCAGGGCGTGTATATATGGTATATAAAAATGTTTGGATACTCATTGGGTATTGTCATAGTAGTTAGAGTTACAAATGAAAACTGAGGGAGTGCTGAGTTCCTAGCCAGGGGAGCTCTGTCACATTCCCCAATGGAACAACAACAATCCCCCAAGTGCAAAGCAAAGACCAGTGAAGAAGGATGGTCCAATGATGAGCCCTTGATACTGATGACTATGCTTATGAACCTGGGTGACTGAAATTTCAACTAGGCCTAGAGCTGCAGGGTGCCTAAGAGTTACCTCCTGAGAACCTCCATGTTGCTCAAATGTGGCCATTCTCTAAACCAAACTCAGCATGCAAGTTCATTACCTTCCCCCCAACATGGGACATGACTCCCAGGGATGAGCCTCCCTGGTGCTGAGGGATTACTACCAAGCACCAGCTGGTGATGCAACTAGAAAAAGACCTTAAATAAAAGGGGGAAATGGTAAAGTCAAATGACTTTATATGGCTAAGAGACTTCAAAAAAGAGTCAGGAGGTCATTAGAGGGGTGGTGCTTATGTATGTCTCAGCTGGATCCCAGAGACAGCCAAAGTAGATACAATTCCAGGTACTGGTGCTCCTGAGGGCTATGGAGACACACAGGTTCTATGGTCATGGCAGATGGCTCTGGAATTCAGTGCCTTGTCAGTGGACCCTACTTTGGAATTTGTGCTCCTGAGTATGACGGAGTTGGATTCTGATGTGACATTTCTACATATGCCTCTTTTGCCACTTTTACTGAACCTGTGGTTGGCACTGGGGTTGGTATATACTCAGGAGAATTGAATCTCTGGACTGGCTATGTTCCAGCTGGGCTCTGAGCCTCAGCAGAGTGGCAACTCCTATGTTCCAGTTTGTTGGGCTTACCCAGGTCAGCTAACAGGGAGGTGAAGATGGTTAACCACCACACCAGGGAACCAAGAGTGCCTACAACTGCAAGCAGGAGAATTGCTTCCATCAACCATGTGGGATCTAAGCCCCCTCTCAATTTAGAGGTGCAGTGGATATCACCATCATAGGGTCCACAGGATAAAGGAATAAATTAGGGATTAGAGTGGACTTACTGGTATTCTACTATAGAACTATGGTGACTCTAGCAATGGAAGAAATTGTATCATTGATGTGGAGACAGTGGCCATGGTATTTGCTGAGGGTAGCGAGAGGAAAGAAGAGATGTGATGTGGGGACATTTTCAGGACTTGGAGTTGTCCTAAATGATATTGCATGGACAGATGCTGGACATTAAATGTCCTGCCATAACCCACTGAATGGACTGGGGGAGAGTGTAAACTACAATGTAAACTATAATCCATATGGTGCAGCAGTGCTCCAGATGTATTCACCAAATGCAATGAATGTGCCACAACAATGTGTAATGAATGTACCACAATGATGAAAGAGGTTGTTGATGTGGGTGGAATGGGGGTGGAGGGGTGTGAGGTATATGGGAACATCTTATATTTTTTAATGTAACATTATTGTTGATCTATGTTTCTTTGAAAAAACAATTAAAAATTTAAATGCAAAGATAATAAGATTCTTAAGTACAAGCATTAATTTGAGGCTTGACATATTGATCTGTTTTCTTTTATTGGGCACTACCTATGTACTCTAGAGACTCTTCCCACTCTATTAGAGAACATTCCAGAACTCCTGAGGATGGAACAACAAATTATTAAAGTTTAATTGTTTTCAAACCAATGACCACATGAACACATTCATATTACATAGAGGCAAGCCCCACGTGTACTCTTTCTCACACATCCCGGCTCCACTGACACCTTACATCCCTGTTATAGATGCCAAAAGAGTATTCCCACAAGTGTGTTCTCAGCCATAGAGTTCACCTGTTCCTTTCTCTTAGCCCTCCCGCCAGCTCTATGGATAGCCCAACCCACCCCCAACCCTGCTCACCTTCATACTCCAGCATCATCAACCCTATTCACATCCCTGCAACACCATCAAACCCATTCACTGATAAATCTCCCCATCCACCTTATCATAGATTCTACCCAGATTGAGCATCATCTCACCACTTTCTACTCTCTTTCTATCTCCTGGTAGCCTATCTTCCAGAATCTATTTCTGTGAATATGCTCAATATCCTTAGTTCATATCAGTGAAATATGTCCCATAGTGACTGTCTTCCTTCACTCAACATAAGTCTTCAAGATTCATCCATGTTGTCATATGTGTCAATACATCATTCCTTTTTACAACTGAGTAATAGTCCATCATATGTATATACCACATTTTGTTTATCCATTCTTCTATTGATGGATACTTGGGTTCCTTCAAACTATTAGCGATTGTGAATAATGTCATGATGAACATTGGTGTGCATATAGTCATTTGTGTCCCTGCTCTCAATTCTTCTAGGTGTATTCTTAGCAGTGGAGTGCCAGATCTCATGGCATTCTTAAACTTAGCTTCCTGAGGAACTGCCAAAACATTCTCCACAATAACTGCCCCATACTATACTCCCACCAGCTGTGGATGAGTGTTCCTATTCCTCCACATCTTCTCCAACACTTGCAGTTTTCTGTTTTGTTTTTTTTTTAATAGTAGTCAGTATAAGTGTAAGATAATATTTCATTGTAGTTTTGATTTGCATTTCCAATACCTAGTGATGCTGAGCATCTTTTTATGTGCTTTTTAGCCATTTGTATTTTCTCTTCTTCAGAAAATTGCTTATTCAAATCTCTGGCCCATTTTTAAAATGGGATGTTGGTCTTTTTATTTTTGAGATGTAAGATGTAAAATTTCTTTATATATGCTGGATATTGGGCCCTTACTAGATAGTTGGTTCCCAAATATTTTCTAGCATTGAATAGGCTGCCTTTTCACTTTCTTGATAATTGCCTTTGAAGCACAAAATGTAGTAATGTGAGGAAATCACATTTACTTCTTTTTCCTTTTTTCTTTTTGATTTGTGTGTAACATTTATGAAACCATTTCCTACAGCAAGATCTTGTAGATGCTTCCTTACATTATCTTCTGGGAGCTCTATGGTCTTGGCTCTTATAATCCATATTGACTCTTTAATCCATATTGAGCTAATTTTTGTATATGGCATGAGATGGTGATCTTCTTTCATTCTTTTGCACATGTATATCCAGTTCTCTAAGCCCCATTTGTTGGAGAGGATATTCTGTCCCAGTTGAGTAGGTTTGGTGACTTTGTTGAATATCAGTTGGCCAAATATACATATGTCTATATCAGAACTCTCAGTTCAGTTCCATTGGTCAATATTTCTATCCTTGTGTCAATACCATGTATTTTTGACCACTGTATCTTTGTAATATGCTTTAAAGTCAGATAGTATGATTCCTCCAATTTTCTTTTTCCTTTTCAAGATGTTTATGTGTGTTCAGGGCCCTGTACCCTTCCTATAGATTTGATGATTTGCTCTTCCAGGTAGGTAAAAAATGCTGTTGGAACTTTAATTGGGATTGTGTTGAATCTTTAAAACAATTTGCATAACATAGACATCTTAATTATATTTAGTCTTCTAATCCATGAACATGAAATATTCTTCCATTTGTTTAGGTCTTCCTTTATTTTCTTCAGCACTGTTGTGTAGTTTTCTTTGTATAAGTCCTTTACATCTTTAGTTAAATTTATTCCTAGATATTTTATTCTTTTAGTTGCTATTATAGATGGATTTTTTCTTGATTTCCTCCTTGGATTGCTCATTATTAGTGTACAGAAATGCTGCCGATTTTTGCATACTGATCTTTTATCCACCCCACAAACACACACACTTTACTGAACCTTTCTATCAGCTCTAGAAGCTTTGTTGTAGATTTTTCAGGAAACTCTAGGTATAGGATAATGTCATCTGCAAATAGTGAAAATTTTACTTCTTCCTTTCCAATTTGGATTACTTTTATTTCTTCTTCTTGCCTAAGTGCTTGAGGAAGTACTTCTAATACTATGGTAAATAAGAGTTAGACAGTGGGCATCCTTGTCTTGTTTCAGATCTTAGCAGGAAAACCTTTAGCTTCTCTGCATTGAGTATGGTGCTAGCTGTGGGTTTTTCATATATGCCCTGTATCATGATGAGGAAGTTTCCTTCTAATCCTATCTTTTGAAGTGGTTTTATTGAGAAAGGATGCTATATTTGTCAAATGCCTTTTCTGCATCAATATAGATGATCATGTGATTTTTTTCACCTTTGATCTGTTAATGTGATATATTACTTTAATTGAACCATCCTTGAATATTTGGGTAAAACCCACTTGATCATGATGTATAATTCAATTGATGTGTTACTGGATTTGATTTGATGTGTTACTGGATTTTTGCATCTAATATACTTAAAGGGATTGACCTGTAATTTTCTTGTTTTATAACATCTTTGTGTGGCTTTAATATTAGGATGATGTTTGTATTATAGTATGAGTTAGGTAATGTTCCCTCCTCTCCAATTTTTTGGAGAACTTGGGCAGTGTTGGTATTAGTTCTTTCCTGAATGGTTGGTAGATTTCACCTGGGAAGCCATCTTGTCCTGGGCTTTTCCTGATTGGAAGGTTTTGATGAGTGGTTCAATCTCATTAATTGTAATTCATCTGTTGAGTTCTTCTAGTTCTTCTTTCATCAATATAGTTTGTAGTGTGTTTCTAGAAATCCATCCATTTCATCAAAATTGCCTATCTTGTTGGCATACAGTCTTTCCAAGTATTCTATTATGAAACTCTATTTCTGTGGGGTCAGTGGTAATATCCCTGCTCTCATTTCTGATTTTACATATTCACATCTTCTCTCTCCTTTACTTATTAGTCTAGCTAAAGGTTTGCCAATTTTATTAATCTTCTCAAAGAACCAGCATTTGGTTTTGTTAATTCTTTCTAATTATTTTTTAAACTCTCAATTTATATTTAATTCTACTCTAATTTTTATTTCCTTCCTTCTGCTTATTTTGTGGTTAGTTTGTTGTTCTTTTTCTAGTTCCCCATGTGTATAATTAGGTCTTTGATTTTCACTCTTCTTTTTAAATGTAGGCATTTATGGCTGTAAATTTCCCTTTCAGTACTGCTTTAGTTGTATCCCATAAGTTTTGAGATGTTGTGTTCTCATTTTCCTTTGTTTCAAAGTAGTTACTGATTTCTTTTGCAATTTCCTCCTTGACTCACTGATAATTTAAGAGTGTGTTATTTAACTTCCATACGTTGGTGCCTAACTGGTTCTCTGCCTCTCGTTAACTTCCAGCTTCATTCCATTGTGGTCAGAGAAATTACATTGTATAATTTCCATCTTTCTAAATTAATTAGGAGTTGTTCTCTGATCTAGCAAGTGGTCTATCCTGGAGAATGATTCATGAGCCCTTGAGAAGAATGTGCAATCTGTTGCTTTTGGATATAATGTTTTGTACATGTACATTAGGTCTAGTTTCTCTAACATATTATTCAAGGCCTCTGTTTCTTTATTGAGCCTCTGTCAAGATATTCTGTCTAATGGTGATAACGGTGTATTGACATCCTACCTATGATTGTAAAGGAATCTCTTTCTGCACTTATTTCTGCCAGTATTTGCCTCAAATACTTTGGGGCTCCCTGCTTAGGTTGTTCTTTCTTCTTTGTTGAGTACCCCTTTTATTAATACATAGTGTCCTTCTTTGTCTCTTACACAAGTTTTGTATTTAAAGTCTGTTTTGTATGATATTAGCATTGCTGCTCCTGCCATTTTTTGATTGCTCTTTGTGTGGAAAATCATTTTACAATCTTTCACTTGGAACCTGTTTGTGTCCCTGGGTCTAAGGTGAGTTTCTTGTAGATAGCATATAGATTGGTGATATTTTCTTATCCATTCTGCCAGTTTGTGTCTTTTAATTGGAGAGTTTAACCCATCAACATTCCATGTTATTACTATAAAGATAGCACTTACTTTGTCCATTTTTTCTTTAGGTTTATATGTGCCATATTTTATTTTTTCATCCTTTTGTTTACTCTTACCAATAATCTTCTTTTCTGTACTCTCCAACCCTCTCTCTCCTGTTTTCTTTTTCTTTTAACCTGTAGAAATTACTTAGTATTTCTTGAAGGGTAGGAGTCTTGTCAAATTCTCTCAATTTCTGTTTATCTGTGAATGTTTTAAACTTTCCCTCATTTTGGAAATTTTACTGGATACAAAATTCTTGGTTGGCAGTTATTTTTTCAGCACCTTAACTCTCTCAAACCACTGCCTTCATGTCTCCGTGGTTTATGATGAGAAATCAGCACTTAATCTTATTGAGCTTCCTTTATATGTGGTGGATCTCTTTTCTTTTACTACTTTCAGGATTCTGTCTTTGTTTTGAGCTTTCAACAATCTGATAAGTATGGGTCTTGGGAGAGGTCTCCTAAGATTTATTGTGCTTGGAGTACACTGTGTTTCCTGGACATGTATATCCATATCTCTCATAAGAGTTGGGAAATTTTGGGCCAGTATTTCCTCAAAACTCCTACCTCCCCATTTCCCTTTGCTTCTATCTAAAGGATGTCCATAATGCCTATGCTTGTATGTTTTATACTGTAATTTATTTCTGAACCCCTGCTGAATTTTTTCCCTTTCTATTTGTTTCTTTTGTCTATTTGTTCTATCTGTGCAATGTTGGATGCCCTATCTTTGACATCGCTAATTCTTTCCTTTGCCTGTTCAAATCTGTTTTTATGTGCTGCTACCATATTTTTAATTTCTTGCTTTGTCTTTCATCACTTTAAGATTTGTTATCTTTTTTCTTCTATATGTTCCCTAAGTGTCTTCTTGATATACTTTATCTCTTCTTTCGTTTTCTTGAGTTGATTAAGGATATTTGTTTGAACATCCTTGATTAGTTATTCCACATTGTATTATTTCTTCTGATTTTTGGTTTGGTCATTAGACAAGGTAATGACTTCCTGTTTCTTAGTATGGCTTGGAATTTTTTTCCTGATGTCTAAGCATCTGCTTATCTTTATGGACTTATTCAGTTGGTTAATTGCTCTTTCTAGTCCAAGATTTTATTTTTGTTTGGTTTTGTGTCAGGAGTCCTCTTTGTCACTTGATTCCATTTATTTTATATCCTTGTAGTTGCCTTCCCACAGTTTCTAGAGGAATAATCAGACTGCCATTCCCTACCCTACCATCTTGGATCCCCATTTAATCAAAATTTTTGTAAGATATCTCCATCCCCCAATAAATACTATTTCTATCCAAGTTCTAGCTATCATTTGATTTTCTTACCTGTCTCTTAACTTCTCCTCTACTGTGGATATTTCAAATGGCCTTGTAAGGTTGTTTTATCAAAAGTCATATAGTCAAGCAATCACAGAAGAAACTTTGAAAGTCATTTTGTGCTATGATTTCTAAAGGCCAGCTACTGTGTGAATTAGTGAAAGGCTGGCTATTTAAGAGTCATGTAGGGAGCTTCCAAGAAATAAGGTAATTCTAGGGCTAGACTGTCATCTGTATTTTTATTTTTTTTATTTTTATTTTTTTTATGGTTTGAAATCCCCTTTATTTTTTTTATTGACTTTGTAATAATATTACATTAAAAAATATATATATATATATGAGGTCCCATTCAACCCCACCACACCCACCCCACCTCTCCCCCCCCCCAGCAACACTCATTCCCATCATCATGACACATCCATTGCATTTGGTAAGTACATCTTTTTTTTTTTTTTTTATTAAATTAATTTTTTTATTGACTTTGTAATAATGTTACATTAAAAATATATATGTGAGGTCCCATTCATCCCCACCCCCCTCACCCCCCCTCTCCCCCCCCAACAACACTCGTTTCCATCATCATGACACATCCATTGGATTTGGTAAGTACATCTTTGGGCACCTCTGCAACTTATAGACAATGGTCCACATCATGGCCCCCACTCTCCTCCATTCCATCCAGTGGGCCCTATGAGGATTTACAATGTCCGGTGATTACCTCTGAGGCACCATCCAGGGCAGCTCCATGTCCCAAAGACGCCTCCACCTCTCATCTCTTCCTGCCTTTCCCCATACCCATCAGCCACCATGTCCACTTTTCCCAATCCAATGCCACCTTTTCTATGTGGACATTGGATTGGTTGTGTCCATTGCACCTCTATGTCAAGAGGAGGCTCAGATTCTACATGGATGCTGGATGCAATCCGTATTTTTAAAACCTCTTAAGTGATTTCAATCCAATAGGCTTAAGAACCAGTGAATTAAAGTCTACTCTGCACTTTGGTCTTATGTTTAGGTCCCAAACACTCTAATAGTGCTCATGAAGCCCCTGACAAGCATGAAAATTTGTTAGAATACTCTTGCAAACTGACCCAAGCTAATTGAACATTCTTGATTATTGAGTATTCTTTGTTAATATGTGACCTTCAAGATTTACAGTTAGGCAGGGGCTTATAGGTTCCTTCCTCTGTGACATTATCTTTGAGCTCTATGCTATAGGAATGAAATCACAGACTGATATCTGCCATGTCACAGATATGAGCAAGCTGTCATACAAACACTTCAATCTGCTTTTTAATGAAGTCCTGACCATATAAAAAGTTCACTAGAAGTGAATGTTACTTTAGTCATGGGAGTCTCTAACTTTCTGATTGAGTTAAGGAACAAATTCTCTGCATCAATATCTGAAATGAGACATACTTCTGAATTATAATCCTAGGCATCATTCCAAAGTATGTCTATTTCTAGGCCTGCCAGATTCTTACATCTTTACAAATTACAAGGTCATTTGTAATATTGCTTAGGTTATTTAAAGCTCTGATTTTAATCAGAGGTGAAGGTAGTTTAACCCTTGTTGGGCATTGGCTAGTCTTTCTAACACATCTCTATAGTATATATTCTCTATTATGATACTGCAAATGTCAACCAACTGCCCTTGCGTTATATACTAAAAGTAACTCATATTTGCATTTATAAATCACACAGTCTATGCTGAAGTATTTTAGAGTAAATTACATTAACACATGGAGACTGGGGAAATGATGTATAATAGATATTGGGTGATGAAAATGTTGGAGAGCATTTAATAATAACATGCCTAACATTTATACTTCAAATACCAAAAGTGAGAAAAATTAGAGCACTTGATTCTACATAATATTGCCAAAACTTGCTATCTTCTTAGAATTAGATAAATCTAGTTTTTTGGTACATTCCTTTAAAAGTATGTTAGAATGTCTTTGCTTCTCTGGTCCTAATTCTCCTCACCTGGAAATGAAAGAGATTGCACTAGATCATCGAAGGTTGCACATTTAGTTATAATACTTCATGGTTCAAGTGCATTTACCTATTCTTTATAAACTTACGCACACACAATCAATTTATTAACATAAATGATACATTTCCAAATCAGCTGATAGAAGTTGCCTAGAGTAAGAGAGTGACTAAACTGAATGTATGAAATATAATCTCTTGAATAAAAGACAATTTGATTAAATTCAAAACAATTTTGTGATTTCCAGTGATTTTTATTCAGTAAGGTTATAAATTAAAAACCAAATAATTGAGATAAAAACATTCTTTTTAATTATTTAGAATTATTTTAGGATTATGTTTCTCATCTCAAACACTGTGTATGTGTGATTTTGCTGTCTTCTCATCCTATATCAAGGTGTTACCCACCCTTGCATTCTGGTATACACAAATTGTAGACAGTTTATTCATACATATGAACTTGAGAAGTACATGGATCTAGTGTATGAACGTTATATAATTAGTATTAAAGAATGTGGGGTTCAGGGTCAGAATGACCATAGATTTGAGCCTTAATTCTGCTATTGATTAGCTGTGACCTTGGGCAAACTACTCTGTCCGAGTGTCAGTTTCCTTTTAAGACAAGGGGAAACAACAATAATGCCCCTGGAGTTGTTATGATATTAAATGAGATAATCTAAGGTGCTTAGCAAAGTGCTTAGTACATTGTAAGTAATCACTTCTAGTGTAGACTTTTAATGCTTCTAATTGTTGACTGTCCTGACCATAGTTGTAAAACACTTGTGTAGATGTGACCCGAGAGAAATAAGTCTGACAACTATTCAATTTTGATGTTACTTCTGGATCTGAGATTCATGGTGGTATCTTTGGTTACGTGCATTCAATATTGTTCAGTGAGTCGATTCCCTGTGAAAGATTCACTTTCCCAAAAGCTATGGTGAGTTGACTTGTTAGGGATTGATTCCTATGCACCCACAAATATGTGACTATCTCAGAAGTTACCCTTGAAATTTTGTCTGTTTACTCCTAGTCAGATTGGCTAGATAGTCTAGTTGTTTGAGGGTGTCCTAATATACCCCCACAGAAATGTCTCTTTAGCAACTGTTTGCATGCCCAAAAAATCCCCATGATGATGATTTTCTCTCTCCTGTCAGGGCACTGGCATTCATTCATATTCTTGAAAGGGTGTTTCAGAATTTCAGAAGTTATTGGCTAAGGCCCTTATAAATACCAAGCTAAACTACACAAAACAGAGAATAGGCTAAAACTTATTTCTAAGTATTTCAGAGAAACAAAACTTAAGATAGAGCATATGGAAACAAAAAATACCAAATCTAGCTGTTTGTTATAATAGATGCAGTCAGATTTATAATCAAAGCAGATTTATTGGTGATGATATCATGAATATCTTTGCCAGACAAGATGTTAAATTCTTTACATACAGGACCTCATTTAATACTCATAAAAATATGTGGATTGTGAAAACTGTTGATAATTTACAACTGGGGAACCTAAAGGTAAAGGAGTTAAGTAAATTATTTGGGAGTACAGCTAATAAGTGGCAGAGCCATAATTTAAAATCTGATCTGTCTAATTTCAGGACCCATGAAGTTAAATTATATTACTTCTGTTTTTGTTTCCTGCATTCTGTAGTTTCTTGTGCAAGTCTCTTCTTTTTCTAAACCACTGTTTCTTAAACTCTTATAAAGTGCTACAATTTCTGCTGAATCTACTCTGCTGGAAAAAGTAAGAAATGAATGATTTTATATTAGTATAGAAGATAATCACTTCATTAATTCTAACCCTTAAATAAATATACATCCAAGAGTGGGGCTTAATAAAATGCACCCTTATATAGACCAAGATCAATTTACAAATGAATTGTCTGTTACAGCCAGAATTTTTCAGGAATCCTTAAGACTGTAGCATATCATAGACATGAAATAAATATTTTCTTAGTACACAACTTAGTTCAATTCTGCTGTAACTTTGTGCACATAAAACATGTCCTCTGGGTTATCCAGGATGCTTTTGCTTGAAAATGACAGAATTGCTACTAGACCTGGCTTATAAAGAATGTAGATTTATTGGCTCATATAAATAAGCCCCGAGGTGAATACCTTCAGGTATAACTAGCTTCAGAGTTAAATGCTATTGTCAAGACTGTCTCTGCCCGTCTTTCCGCTTGTCTTTCTTTGTGCTGGCTTCATTTTTAGGCAGGATTTCTTAATGTGGTGAAATGTGTGTCTTACATTCTACCCCATTAGAAAAGAAAACATGTCTTTCCAACAAATCTGAAAAGGTTCCAAAATAATTATTGATTTGACTGTGCTTTCATCTACCCTTGAACCAGTCAGTGAAGCAAAGGGATCCAGTGCCTGATTGGGGTCATGTAACATTTCCTGAAACTAATGGGTGAGGTCAGTCGCATTTGAACCACATAGACTGGGAGTGAAGTAAGGATGGTTTTCCAAAGGATAACTAGAGAGTTATTACCAATAGAAAGCGACTGAACATAAGATATTTCCTTGCTGGACTTTGTGTGATTTTTTTTCTCTGGGATAAGGAGCTCTAGGTTTTTAAGTGTTTTTCAAATGGCATAGTTCAGAGACCTCTTATTATCCTGTTACACTCCTCTGAGGGTTTCCTTTAAAGGATTGTGACCAAGATGTTGAATGATACGTAAACCAAGTGAGAAAAGACTGAAAGAAATTGCCTTAGTGTGTATGTGTGTGGCAGTAATGATACTAAAATAGAGGAGACAAAATGGAGAGGTGAGTACTTCCTTCAGGTTTTAGAAGGAATGAATGGTTATGAAAAATAAAGGAAGACAAAATTAGAGTTAATGTATGGTAAAACTTTTTGTTTATTCATGTTGTTCACCAATCCTATATACAGTTGTGGCTGGAAAAACCCATAAGTATAATTATTATTATCATTTACATATAATCATCATTGTCATCATCATCTTCCACCTCTTCCTCTTTGTTACCATTATTGCTAGTATTTTCTTTTGAAGTACCATGAACAAAGTGCGGCGGCTTGCTCGGTCGGTAGAGGTGGGGTCTGGCTGCGGATGAGGGGTCGGTCCAGCTCTGGAAGAGGGGTCGGTCCCACTTGGGATGAAGGGTCGGTCCCACTTGGGACGAGGGTTCGGTCCGGCAGCAGACGAGGGATCGGTCTCACAAGGGGTTGCGCGGTTCGGCTGACGGGGTCACCCGGCGAAGCCGGCGACGAAGGGGTCGCCCAGAGAAGCAGGCGACGAAGGGGTCGCCCGGAGAAGCAGGCGACGAACTGGGGACAAGGGAGGCCAGGCCCTTGTCGGGGGCTCTCAGGACTGGAGGGCGCATGGCAGAAGAACTACCGCGGAGACAAGGTAAACACGCAAGTCCACTTTACTGAGGGAGAGGCAACAGTTTTATAGGGGCTGGGGAAGGCTGATTGGTCAAAGCCACGCCCTGTTCTGATTGGTTGCCGGCGAAAGGTCAGTGGGCGGTACTGGATGGGGAGGGGTGGTGGTTAGGGATTGGCTGTCGCTGTTGCTGGGGGAAGGGGCAGGGTTTAGGGATTGGTGGCTGCTGTTGCTGGGGTGGAGGGCAGACTTGAGTTTCCCGCCCACGCCTGGCTGTTGCTGCTGTCGGGGGAAGGGAAAAGGGCAGACTGGAATTTTCTGCCCTGCACCTGTGCAGGGAGAAGGAAGAAGAAGGGTGCCACCCCACAAGGCATCGGGTGGTGCCATCTGGGAGGAGGGGCAGCCGCGGAAGCATGGCTGCCGAGAAGGGGAGACCCGAGGGCACTCTGCGCCCATGCCGAGCTCCTTTCAGGGGTGGTGGTGAGTCCGACCAGCCACCCTATTATGGGGGCAGCGGCTTGGCCTGCCGCGGCTGCTCCCCCGCCAGGCCAGCAAACCACACTTCAGCCCGAGGGGTGACCGCAACAAAGGAACTGTGCTTAGTGCCTCACATGCATTCTTTTGTTTAATCTTCGTAAGAACTCCACAAGTGAGATACATTTCTTATTCTTGTTTTATCCTTCAGGAAACAAACCAAGGCTCCTAGAGGCTGCAGAACAGAGCTAGCTATGGTTGAAAGAAGATTCAACTCATGTTGTTGTGGAATTTAAGAGAAGTTCAATTATTTGAGTATAGAGAGGCCAGGACTCAGGAATGATTTTGAGAAGGAAAAATGGTTTATTGACGGCCAGCCGGACTCGGGAGCTTTCAGTTTGAATCCCAAGCCCTGAACAAGATTTTCAAACGTCTTTTATACAGAGAGGAAAGGCCAAATGGTCCCTTTGTTTCAGTTCTCAATAGGCTTCAATTAGCATATATCTTCCACATCTTAGGTAAGCTTTTAGCATGGACTCCAGACATTCTAGATAAGCCTTTAGCTTTTTGGTTTTTGCATTTCCCCTAAACACTTAAAGTTTATAGCCCTTGCATTGTTAAACATTTCCTGGGACTGGAGCCGCTGACAGTCCCTAAGGGCAGGACTGCAGCCTCTTACCGTTCCACACCCACAAGTCAAACAACTTAGTTACCTCTGAAGAGTCAAAGAGCCTTCCACCCATAGCCCACATCATTCCCCCCCTTTTGCCAAAGTTTACTTGCTAAGCTTTGGCATAATTATTGTTGGAGCTATGAGGTGGATGGCTGTTTGTTGTCTTGATTGATTATTTATCAGTCTTTAGTACAGCATCCAGGACTGTTTTTAGAAGTTTAGAACTTTTCATTCTGGACAGCAGGATCTTGGGCAGGGGCCTCCCGCAGTTATTCTGCTGCCACTGGCACTCATGTGGATTTCCAGTCAGGTTCCAGATCCATCTATTACTTTTATTTTACTCTTAAAGAGTTTATACCTTTAATTTAAAAGGGGTGCTGAAGGGAGACGATCTCTTTTCTGTAACTGCTTCCTGCTGGCCATGGGCTGTAGTCATTGCCTAATAAGGTGTAAAACTCTTTAATTTATTCTAACTGGAGGAAGATGGATCTGGCATTCTGTATGAAGTTGGATGAAGTTTTCATATGGTTAATAAGATGTTCACTCTGAAAGAAACAAACTTAATTAAAAATTTGGAATACCTGTTTTTAAAAGAGGACACATTGGATTACAGAGGTAGACAAGGTTAGGTGCCTATAAAGATGGCATTCCTTAAAAGCTGGTGGGAACAGCATATATATTCTTTTTTAAGTTATCCATCTTTAGAGAGAAATTGCAACAGACACTTAGCTTTGTCTGAAGACACATTCCAAGCTGTTCAATGATTGACACTCATTCGCTCTGTCAGATGCTCCTGGTGAACTCCTTGGGCAACTGGCTTCACTCAGGATTAGAACACTAATTTGGAAATACTCTTAGTTTTCACCTGTGGGAGTGATCAGAACTACAGAATAAAGATTTTTACACCTTGGTTTTCATTGTACAATTTCTAGCAATTTTGACTTGTTCAATAGGTGACTCACCATCAGCAAGCAAGCCTCACTTTTGCTACACAGCAGAATATAGAAGTTGACTGAGACTGGCTGAGACTGCCACCTTATTCTATAGACATGTTATTAACTGTTTAGAAAATGATTTTACCAGGAATTTAACATGTCTAATATACTTCTGCACTTGATCCAAAATAGAAAAGATAACATTACCATTATTAGGCATATATTTAGTACAGGATAAAAGTACAGCACTTAATATTAACTAATGTATTACTTAATGCATAAGGATTCAGAGTTGCCATTATTAGTTTTGAGTTTCAGGTTTGTAATACTTTACATGTTATCTCTCCATGAGAGCAGGCCATAATGCCAATTGTGTTTAAGTTTTACTTACACTATCCTGGTATCATGGCTCCACTTAGCATGTTCTTCAACGCAGTGAGCAAGTTGCAGCATCCTTCATCTTAGAGAGATTTTCCAGTATTCTACTAGCCTGGTGCATAGTGCTCTCTGGCACCATGGAACAGTGCCAGTCTGGAGGCGATATCCATTGTACACTTGGCTGTACCGAGTCATTATTGGCTGCAGGAGCTTGAAACTGCAATATAGTTTCCATCGACTTTAGGAGCAGAACCAGAGACTGATATAGCACATATTTTTAATTGAGGGGTCAGTGACCAGCCTAGCCAATAACTCACATGGAGAGGCCACCTGTAATGTATACAAGGCCTGGTTCGAATGCACAAGAGTTTGACAATGTTAAAGTTTATTCCTTGTTTTATATATATTTTAAACAACTTAACGCAATACATATATCAAATGACTATTTACTTACACAATTTTACTATGAAGATAACAGTAGGTACTTTACTTTAGTAATAGAGGAAAAATATTATTTTTCATTGTTAGAATGAAAACAGAATATTTCCAATAGAATCAAGACAACTTTTTATTACCATTTACTTAAATGTGTATTTTGCAGTGGCCTTCAGACAGGTTTATTATCATGAAGTTATTTCTGCTACCAATACCAATCTAAGTTTCTTTAGTTAACAATGACTTCTACAACTAGAACTATTTAAACATTTTCAGTTTGGAAGATGTTTTACAAACTCTTTATAATTGACTATAATCACATTGACTAGCCACCTCATGTTTAAATAAACTTACTAAATTACAATTACCAATGAAAGAAATTTACTCTTTATTTAAGAGAGCATATCTACAATCTTTTTCCTTTAGCCTAATTTCACCAATGTGAACTTACAATTTTCATTACTGTAAAGATTTTGTACATATAATGTTAATTTAGTTTATAAATTAACTATGGGAGATTACACTCAAGTTAAATAAAATTGAAACCATAATAGTTTATGCAAGGAATGTTCTCTTTTTCCCTTACAGGAAGCTAAAAACTTCTTTTCTTTAAGTTATGAAAATTATTAAATTAAAAGCATACTGACTACCAGGTTTTAAAACAGATTACACAATTACTTAATTTTTTAAAAAATCATAACCCAGGAAAGATCTCCATAGTTTTTATGGACTTTCCTTTACTTACTGAAATTTGTTAATAGAGCCACTAATTACCTTTATTTCGTTGGAAAGAAATCTTCTGGAAGAAATTAAGGCTCACCAGATTGTGGAGAAGAAAATAATTTATTCTCAATCTTGCAAGAAGGGGTGCAGAGCCAGATATGGCTGGTGCCGCGAACAAAGAAAAATGACACAATTTATACCCCTAAGCCTAGCATGCAAGCTCTTCCTGTTTTTCCATAGATTGGATACTTCAGAAGTTACAGCTTATCTGAGATTTAACTTTCCCACGCAAAAGTTTGATTTAACTGCTTCCTCTATCACATTCCAACCATTTTAGTTTTTACCTGCTCCCCCCTTTGTCAAATAAGGAATAGAATTTAGTGCTGAAATGGCACCGACTTAGTTAGCTCCTTCTTGGACATCCTTCCACTGCCCATAGGACTGGCCTAAACTGGTCTCCTCCACTGCTGTCCAACCCGGGTGTGGGATACTGAGGCAGCAGGCCACCAGGTTACATCAACATTTTTCTTATGGGAAAATTAACCTAATCTTTTTTTGTTTGTTTGTTTTTTTTTGCAATTTATGGCTGACAAAGGTTTAAACTGGGAGATTACCAGGCAAACTGATTCTTAATTCCCTAGCCTAGTAGATAGGTTTAATCTGCCACACCTAGTCTTGCCTTAAAAGCTCTTGCAAAGAGGAGGCCCTTTTCCAATTGTTTCCATAATCAGATTTCTATGACTTTTTCATCCTGCTTAGTTTAATTTGGGCTTTATGAATATTTATAAATATAACTGCATATTTAATTTTTAACAATGTGAATAGACCTCTTTTAAGAATTTTTATTTGTTAATTTGATATTTATCCTGATGTATGAAGACATACATTAGCTTTTTTTAAAAATGGGCAGACACAAAGAGTTAGACACAAACACAACTCATTGATATTACTTATAATTTGCATTATTTTATATACTGTTTAGCTTAATTAATTAGGGGTCCAGAAATACATATTACTTATATAACTGCATATTTAACCTCAACAATTTGAGCAAATAGGCAGACATGAATAGTTTGACACAACAACATGACTTTAGTTACTTTAAACTTTTCAAAGACTTTTGAAACTCTTCTTAATTTGCACTATGACCATGCAGTTTACCACAAGAATTTTCTTTCTTACTTAATGGATTGTAATAACCAAAATGTTCTCAATGCCTTAGCACCATTTTGTTTTAGAACTTTATATTTTACTTTGAAATTAGCAGAATTTTGGATAAGCAACAAGATTAATTTTATATATATTTACTGAGGCTATTTGAAGCCTCAGGGAGACAGACTACATTCTCTCATGAATTGCCACTCTTAGGAACACTGACCGTCAAGGCAGGAGAC
Organism: Dasypus novemcinctus; assembly: GCF_030445035.2. Lineage (NCBI taxonomy): Eukaryota > Metazoa > Chordata > Mammalia > Cingulata > Dasypodidae > Dasypus > Dasypus novemcinctus. The sequence goes on along the minus strand of NC_080674.1, from coordinate 162,511,963 downwards.
TTCTCCCCCTCCACCCCCCTTTTTTATTTTGGAGATAATAAAACTCCAGTGGCCATTTAACCTTATTCTATCAGGCAGCAATTTATTTAGTTTACACTTGAATTCATGAGAGAAAGGGTTACTAATACCAGGAGAGGAGACAGTGATGTCCCAGCTCTTCTCAATTATGAAATAACCATAGGCAAAGGCAAAGGGTGAGGTTAGGCTTGAAGTAACCATAAACAAAGAAAAGGTTAGTGTAGAATTTACACTTAAATAATAGTTTCAGGCTAAATTCACCCAGCTATAATCTCAGTTATTGTCTTTCCACTGTTTTATAATATAAATGCATTTATAAATGATTTTAACTCTTAGTTACAGTTTTTATTAATTTTTTTAAAACCTATTAATTTTATAACACCTTTAAATACCTTTCATTCAACTTATAACATATTAAATGAACTTAACCATTACTTTAATTTTTCCTTTAAAGTAAAAGAATAAATCTCTTGCAGTTAGTTTGAAATAAAAGGCTACTTTTCAGGATTTGATTTCTAGAACATAAAATGTTCTTTTAAAAGAGGTAAGACTCTTCTTCAAACATTGAGGATATGATGAGGTTAAAGCACAAGAAGCTATTGATAAAAGATTTCCTTTGTATATTGATCTTACTCAATTTAATCATAAAAATTTTCCTTCCACAAACCTTCTACACTTTAAGTATTCATTCAGGTTCTGTCCCACACTCTACTCTTTCCAATAATCAATCATTTTATCTTAGGACAAAATCATCTTCTGTTTCCTTAACAATAAAAACACACTCCATATATCCCACATACTAAGTTACCAGGCAAACTTCTTACAACATATAATTGCCATTAATACTAAACAAGTTTGTTAAAATAATGAACTTTTCTTCACTTTAAATACTTAGTAGCATGTAATACCAGAAACAGTTTTTTTGGAAGCAAGTTGGCAGGGGAGATTGGCTGCCGAATAAGTTTGTTATAAAATTGCCTTTTATTATTATTATTATCAATTCAGTTTGTTAAATAATGACTTTCTGCAATTAGCCACTTAAATACCTTAAACAATGCTTTGTAAAACTTTTATAATTATTTATACCTTTAAGACAAATTTTACCTTCACAGAACACATTCTCTTACTTAAGGTTACTACAATACCTTCTAAGAACCTGAGCAGAATACAAACGTATTTTGGCTTTGACACCCTAAGGAGGGAACTTTACTGCATTTATTCTGATTCTGCTTTTCACCCCCTTCACTTCCCCCCCTTCCAGGCAGTCGGGTGCACAACAAACAGGAATGCGGCTTATGAATAGAAGGGTGGACTCACTGGAAAGGGGCAAGCCGCTCCCCGCTTTCCAGCTTTCAGCCAAAATGGGCAGACAGAACCTACTCAAATTTGGCAACTCTCCCAGGAACCCAGCCGCCCTGACTGGGACATTCCCAACAGACTTGGGTGCGTGGTGCGGACACAGATGGCCTCCAAGCCCCGGCAAAGGGCCAGACCAGAGACAAGACAGCAGAGCATGCACAAACATCTAGACTCCGCAAACATCCAGACTCCTCAGCTTTTGCCCCAGAATCATTTCACTCCCTTGCCAATGGCAAGGGAGGGCTCCAGCTCAGCTGTAATTCCACTTTACATAAGGACACAACTCCAACACTAGCCTTGAGCTGACACAGACAGAAGCACAAAGGTCACTAATCTGACCCACAAGTTTATATATTTATTTTCACCATGGCTGCCCCCACAGCCATCACAAACCTCAGAACACTTAACATTTGGTATAAAGCGAATTCATTCACAAAATAGCACCGTAACAAAAGATTTCAGCTAGACTTTTCCACTGTTTAAACTTTACACCCAGACCAAGCTCCACCAGAAAAGCCGATCCATTTTCCTGTAACCAAATTTTGTTTTCCTTAATCTAGACCAATTTCCAGGACATTAGGACTTGAACCTATAAATAGCCCTTCCTATTAAAATCGAGACTCCACTCCTTTAGTGGATATAAGACCAGTACCAGATTCTAACATGCAGTTAGACAAACCCAAAACACCAGGGCTTTTCCCTGGTTTTCCTCCTTTTCCCAAGCCTAGAGAGAACGGCTTCCCCCCAGCCTTCTGGGGCTACTAGGGTTCTCTTGGGAGGTGATCAGCCTCCCCTTCCTAGCAATTAAAGCTAGGGCCTTCCAGACTGTGCTCACCCGGGGAGTCTTACCTTCTTCCATGTTCGGAGTTCTTTTCGTTCCCAGAATCTTTCTCTTCAGACCTTCCATTGCCCTCGATATTTGTCGGGAAGATTCTGGTGGAGCCCACATCTTTTCTGGATTAAATTTAATCCAGGGGCGCCCAGATTTGGGGTTCACCCGAGTCCTCCCGGCTTCCTCGGGGATTTGGAAGGGGCAGCAAAATGCTACCATCTCTGGCCTTCGTTTGTTGTCCCACCAGAGTCGCCAAAAATGTTGTAGAATTTGAGAGAAATTCAATTATTTGAGTATAGAGAGGCCAGGACTCAGGAATGATTTTGAGAAGGAAAAATGGTTTATTGACAGCCGGCCGGACTCGGGAGCTTTCAGTTTGAATCCCGAGCCCTGAACAAGATTTTCAAACATCTTTTATACAGAGAGGAAAGGCCAAATGGTCCCTTTGTTTCAGTTCTCAATAGGCTTCAATTAGCATATATCTTCCACATCTTAGGTAAGCTTTTAGCATGGACTCCAGACATTCTAGATAAGCCTTTAGCTATTTGGTTTTTGCATTTCCCCTAAATACTTAAAGTTTATAGCCCTTGCATTGTTAAACATTTCCTGGGACTGGAGCCGCTGACAGTCCCTAAGGGCAGGACTGCAGCCTCTTACCGTTCCACACCCACAAGTCAAACAACTTAGTTACCTCTGAAGAGACAAAGAGCCTTCCACCCATAGCCCACATCAATGTATGTCTGAACCCCATGTCCATGCTTTCAATATCTGTATTTATTTTCTTTTCCTTGAAGATGAAAATACAGTATGTCAAAGAACAGGATGTTATGGAAAATATTGAGGATAAAAATGAGCTCTACAAATAATAACAAGGTTATTTATTCCACTTAACTATATAGCATTTACTGTGTGCCAGACAGTCTTCTGATGTTTAAATATTAATTCATTTAATTCTAATAATAATCCTGGGAGAGAGATTAGTAACCCCATTTTACCTTATGGGAAACTGAACAAGTTCAGTAAATTGCCAAAAGTCACTCAAATACTAAGTGGTTGAGACAGAAATAGAATCTAGATAATCTGGATCTGCACTTTGCACTTAGAACCACCATAGCAGTCTCAGGATGTGGGGCGGGGGACAGAAGATAATTGGAAGATAAAGTCAAGGTCTTCCATGAAGTAGAACAAAAAGAGATGGAAAATGAAAGAAAAATTAGAAAATGAAAGAAACCTTCCAGTATAATCACCATTCCACTAATGATGGGGAAGAATTGTCAGAGATAACAGAAAAAGTGTCCTACAACTGAAGATGTTTCTATATTGAAAGTTCTGACCAAATGACCTACATCATTATCATAGAATTCCAAAAAAAAAATTTAGGATGAAAAGAGCTCATAAGGATAAGAATAAGGTAATCAGGAACAAAACTCAGAATAAACTCTGGAAATCAGGTAAAATAGAACAGTTTAGTTTTTGAAATTTGAGGGAAAATTATTTTCAACTAGATTTCTCTACCAACTTCAATTATCAATCAAGTGTGAAGAAAGTTGCACAAGGAATTTACTTACAACATCCATTCTTAGGAAGCTATGGAAGTTGTGTTCCACTAAATATGGAAGTTAATAAAAAATTAAGGAAGACATGGGATCCAGGAAACAGGAGACCCAACACAGAAAAATGATGAACTTCCATGAAAGACAGTAAAGAAATTTCCTAGGGCAAAAATTGTGTAGCATGCCTAGAGTATAGCAATTTATTATAAAGAAGCAGGAGAATTGGTTGGTCTGGATAGCAAGTTTGGAAAATAATGAAAATGAACTTATTCAATGCAGTTGGCTACACTGAAAGTATTTTTGCACACAATCAGAATTTGAAAGATTTAACAATCATAGGTGCATAGATAGCAAAAGAAAATTAATGATGCATTATTAATTCCAGGAAGCAAACAAACAAATATAAAGGGAAATGTAATCATAGTTCTTAATTTCTTATCAGGAAGCTATATGTGCTTATTTAACCAAAAATTGTGATGTACATAAGTAGGAGAAGGATGGTGGAGACAGGAGATTAGTGTCAGAAGAGCACTAAATCTTCATCTGTTACAATAAAAGGTAATAAGTAATATCAAAATTTGGTTTAAGTCAAGGAGTAGAATTAGAAAAATATTAAATAGAAAGGGAAAAGGAGATGGAGAAATGGATGTTACTGGGGAATAAAGAGATTGAGTAAAGACTACTTGTTTTAGTTTGCTAAAGGGCTGCCAATGCAAAGTACTAGAAATGGGTTGGCTTTTATACAGAGGTTTATCTGGGGTAAAAACTTACCATTCCAAGGCCATGAAAAGTCCAACTCATGGCACCATAAGTGGTGCTTTCTCACCAAAGTTAGCTGCCACATGGTGAAGCAAGATGGCCACCAATCTCTGCTGAGGTCTCTGCCTTCTGCTCCAGAATCTGCCATCTCTTGGAGCTCAGCTGTGGACAACTTGACATAGGGCTTGTCTCTTACTGGGCCTTCTTTCTTAGGCTTGACTGCTCTGTTAGATATCAAGCATATAGGCTTCATATCTTCCCAGGCCTTATCTCTGAGCCTCTCTTCCTTCTCATATGGCAGGATCCAATATGGTGAAACTCCATTTTTCCTCTGTGTCTCCATTTATAACTCACCCTGCAAGAGGATGGAGACTCAACCTGAGTAACATTCTACTGATGTAGACCAATTTGAAAGGGTCTCACACACACAGGAATGAATGTAGTTCATGAAAAAAAATCTTTCTGGGATTCGTAAAAGTATTTCAAGTGCCATACCACTTTTAAAAAGTTTTTGTTTCTTGAAATATGACTGGAAAATCAGTATTCCGAAATCAATATTTTATATAATACATGATTTTTTTATTTGCTAGGTAGTTTAATTGAGATATATTTACATACCATATGATCTATCAAAAATATATAATCAATGGCTATTAATATAATCACAATATTGTGCTTTCATCACCACATAAAGTTTTAGAACAATTTGATTTATATAAATTAAATCATAAAATATATAGTACTTTGTATCTAGTTTCTTTCACTTAGCATATTGTTTTTTTGACTGATATTAACATTGTAGTATTAACATATATTTGTTCAGTTTCAAAGAAAGACAGTCTTATATATATAATGTTACCAGTATTTATATTTCAAATGCAGTTTGACTATATTATATAGTCCCATGTTACATTTTTTAGCTTTCCTTTTAGTAATATACAATACCTTGGACTTTCCCTTCACACTACTTTCATACCCACATAATAGTACTGCTGGTTACTAACATTATGTTGGACTTTTACTTTTTCTATTCATTTCCAAAGATTAACATGCATCTCTTTTACCAGTTCTGCACAAATTAATCCCCAGCTTTCCATTCTCTAAGCTCACTCTATTTTCTGATTACCTGTATTCAAGTTATTAACTCCATGAGATTGCATGATATATTTAGTGCATAGTAGGATGATCATACAGTATTTTTCCTTTTGCATCTGGCTTGCTTCACTCAACCTAATGTCCACCAGGTTAATCCATGTTGTCGTATGCCTTATGACTTCATTTCTTCTTACAACTGCACAATATTCTGTCATGTGAATACACAATTTGTTTATCCATTCATCAATTGATGGACACCTGAGTTGTTTCCAACTTCTGGTTATTGTGAAAAATACTGTTATGAACATTGGTGTGCAGATGTCTGTTCATGTCACTGCTCTCAGTTCTTCTGGGTTTATACCCAGGAGTGGTATTGCTGGGCCATGTGGCAAATCTATATTCAACTTGTTTAGGAACTGCCAAACAGTCCTCCACAGTGGCTATACCATTCTACAATTCCTATTTCTCCACATCTTCTCTAACACTTGCAATTCTCTGTCTTTTTAATAGTGGTCATTCTAATAGGTGTAAAATTACATCTCATTGTAGCTTTGATTTGCATTTCCCTAATTGCTAATTAAGTTGAACATTTTTTCATGTGTTTTTTGTCATTTGTATTTCTTCTTAGGAAAAATGTCTATACAACTCATTTGTTCATTTTTTAATCATGTCATTTGTCCTTTTACTGTTGAGTTGTAGGATCTCTTTGTATCTCATGAATATTAAACCCTTATTGGATATTTGATTTCCAAATATTTTCTACCATTGAATCTGCTGCCTTTCCACCCTTTCAAGAAGTCCTTTGAGGCACGAAAGTGTTTAATTTCGAGGAGTTCCCATTTATCTATTTTTTCTTTTGATGCATATGCTTTGGGTGTAAGGTCCAAGAAACCATCACTTACCACAAAGTCTTTAAGATTTTCCCCAACATTTTCTTCTAGTAGTTTTATGGACCTGGCTTTTATATTTAGGTCTTTGATCCAATTTGAGTTGAATCTAGTACAGGAAGTGAGATAGGGGTTCTCTTTCATTCTTTTGGTTATGGATATCCAGTTCTCCCAGCACCATTTGTTGAAGAGACTGTTTTGTCCTGTTAACATGGTTTTGGTAGGTTTGTCAAAAAACAGTTGGCTGAAGAGGTGAGGGCTTATTTCTGGACTCTCAATTCTATTCCACTGATCTATGTGTCTATCTTTAAGCCAATGCCATGCTGTTTTGACCACTCTAGCTTTATAATATGTTTCAAGGTCAGGCCGTAAAAGTCCTCCCACAGTGTTCTTTTTTAGAATGTTTTTGGCTATTCAGGTATACTTTCCCTTCCAAATGAATTTGGTAATTGCATTATTTTAGTTCTGTGAAACAGGCTGTTGGAATTTTTATTAGTATTGTACTGAATCTATAAATCAGTTTGGGTAGGACTGACATCTTCATGACATTCCAATCCATAAATACAGAATGTCTTTCCATTTGTTTAAGTCTGCATTAATTTCTTTTATCATTGTTTTTTAATTTTCTGCATATATGCCCTGTACCTCTTTGGGTAAATTGATTCCAAGGTATTTGCACCATTTTGTTTTTATTGTAAGTGTAATTCTTGCCCTGATTTCTCCCTCACATTGTTCAAAACTAGCATAGAGAAACATTAGTGATTTTTGCATGTTGATTGTTTATCCTGCTATGTTGCCAAACTCATTTATTAGCTCAAGTAGCTTTGTTGTAGACATTTCAGAATTTTATAAATGTAGGATCATTTCATCCACAAATAGTGAGTTTTACTTCCCTTCCTTTTTTCCTATTTGGATGCTGTGATGGTTAGGCTATTGTGTCAACTTGGCCAGGCTATTGTGCCCAGTTGTTCGGTCAAGCAAGCGCTGGCCTAACTGAAGTACAATGGCATTTATGGACTTCAGTCACCATTGACTTTACTGCAGTGGTAAATCATAGATAGCTGATTACAATTACATCAGTCAGGGAGATTGCCATCAGCAATGAGTGACATTTAACCCAATCAGTTGGATACCTTAAAAGGGGAAGTGATTCCAGCGTTGAGAGAGAATTTCCCAGCTCGTCTTGACAGCCAATGTCTCTCAGAACTCATCAAATTGGACTTTCAGTGCAGTCCCTGGTTGTGGACTGCTTGTGGAACCTGGACTTGTGCATCCCCACGGCTGCGTGAGAGACTCTTATAGAATCGCATACTGTTGATAGATAGCTCTTGGTTGATTCTGTTTCTTGAGAGAACCCTGACTAATACAGATACCTTTAATTTATTTATTTTCCTGTCTAATTGAGCTAGCTAGAACTTTTGTAACAATGTTGAATAACAGTGGTGACAGTGGGCATCCTTTATTTGTTCCCTATCTTAGAGGGAAAACTTTCAACCTTTTCCCATTGAGCACAAGGTTGACTCTGAGTTTTTCATATATGTTTTTTATTATATTGAGGAATTTTCCTTCTCTTCCTATCTTTTAAAGTGCTTTTATTAAGGAAGGATGCTAGATTTTGTTAAATGCCTTTTCTGCATCAATTGAGATGATCATGTGTTTTTTTCCTTCAATTTGTTAATGTAGTATATTATGTTGATTGATTTTATGTTGATACACCTTTCCATACCAGGAATGAATTCCACTTGGTGGTGTTGTGTAAGTCTTTTGATATGCTGTTGAATTCCATTTACAAGTATTTTGTTTAGAATTTTTCCATCTATGTTCATTAGAAAGATTGGCCTGTAATTTTCTTTTCTTGTAATGTCTTTACCTGGATTTGGTATTAGGGTGATGCTAACTTCATAAAATGTGTTGGGTAATTTTCCCTCCTATTCAATTTTTTGGAAGAGTTTAAATGGGATTGGTATTAATTCTTCTCAAGATGATTGGTAGAATTCATCTGTGAAGCCATCTGGTCTTGGACTTTTCTTTGTGGGGAGATTTTTGATGAGTGATTCAATTTCTTTAAATGTGATTGATTTATTAAGTTTTTGTATTTCTTGTAGTATCATTGTAGGTTTTTGTGCATTTCTAGTAGTTTGTCCATTTCATCTATGTTGTGAAGTTTGTTGGCATATGGTCTCTCATAATATTCTCTTATGATCCTTTTTACTTGTATGCAGTCAGTCATAACTTGGACTTTTCATTTCTGATTGTACTTATTTGGGTCTTCTCTCTTTTTTTCTTTGTTAGTTTAGTTAGGGATTTGTCAGTTTCATTGTTCTCAATGAATCAACTTTGGGTTTTGTTAATATTCTCCACTTTTTGTTGTTGTTGTTGTTCTCAGTTACATTTATTTCTGCTCTAATCTTTATTTCTTTCCTTCTTGCTTTGAGAATGGTTTCTTTTTCTAGTTTCTCCAGTTGTTCAGTTAGATCTTTGATTTTAGCTTTTCTTTCTTTTTTAATATAGACAATTCAGGCTATGAATTTCCCTCTCAAGACTGCCTTCACTGTGTACTGTAAGTTTTGGTAAGTTGTTTTCTTGTTTTCATATATATTTTCTTATATATATATATATATATATATATATATATATATATATATATGACTTCCTTATATATATATATATCTTATATATATATAAGATTTTTTATTTATTAAATGTCTTTATTTTTTATTTTTTTATTTTTTAATTATTTATTATTTTTTTAAAAAATTACATTATGAAAAATATGAGGTCCCATTCAACCCCACCACCCCCGCCCCCCACTCCCCCCACAGCAACACTCTCTCCCATCATCATGACACATCCATTGCACCTGGTAAGTTCATCTCTGAGCATCACTGCACCCCATAGTCAATGGTCCACATCATAGCCCAGACTCTCTCACGTTCCATCCAGTGGGCCCTGGGGGGATCTATAATGTCCCGTAATTGTCCGTGAAGCACTATCCAGGACAACTCCACGTCCTGAAAATGCCTCCACATCTCATCTCTTCCTCCTGTTCCCCACACCCAGCAGCCACCATGGCTACCATTCCCACACCCATTCCACATTTTCTCTGTGGACATTGGATTGGTTGTGTCCATTGCACATCTATGTCAAGTGAGGGCTTAGATTCCACATGGGTACTGGATGCACTCCTCCCACTTCCAGTTGTAGACACTCTAGGCTCCATGTTGTGGTGGTTGACCTTCTTCAACTCCATGTTAGCTGAGTGGAGTAAGTCCAATAAATCAAAGTGTAGGAGCTGAAGTCTGTTGAGGCTCTGGGCCTGGGTGTCATATTATCAGTCCAGAGATTCAAATCCCCTACACATATCTTAAACCCAGCACCGACTACAATTCCAATAAAGTAGCATGCAAGTCTTGTGAAAAGAGATCCCCTCTGAGTCCAATTCCATCATGCAGAAACACCAGCTCTAAAGAAGGGCTATCTGTCATGGCAGTGAACCCCTTCTGCCATGACCATAGAACCCGTGGGTCTCTTTATCCCTCAAAAGAACCAATACCTGGGGTTGTATCTACCTTATCTGTCTCTTAGACTCTGTTCAGTTGTACATAGGGGTATTCCTTCTGACAACCTCCAGACTCTTTTTTAGAGACTCACAGCCTTATAATCTCATTTCTCCTTTCCATTTCCCCCTTACATTTGGTCAAACAGCTTCCCGAAGTCATGTTATTATATGTAGACAGGTATATTCTGCTGTTCTGCATTGAATCTTTAATTCAAGGTCATTTTCTAGTTGCTTCTTCAGCTGGTATGTGGTAGTGATCCCTCGGTGCCAGGGAGGCTCATCCCTGGGTGTCGTGTCCCACGCTGGGGGGAATGCATCGCATCTACACGCTGAGTTTGGCTGTGAGAGTGGCCACATTTGAGTAACATGAAGGCTGTCAGGAGGAAACCCCCAGGCACAATGCTACTCTAGGCCTTGTTCTTATTGCAGGTGTATAGGCTCAAAAGTGTAACCATTAGTATCACAAGCCCACTGTTGGGCCCTCCTTCCTTCCTGGTTCTTGCCGTTGCACCTGGAGGATTGCCGCTGCTCTCCCAGGGCCCACAACAGTGACCCCCTGGCCAGGAGCCCAGTACCCCCCCAGCTGTTGTTTTTGTTTCCACTATGAGTATATATAGACATTACCATATACCCTGGGCATATGCCCTGTATAACTCCCTGTCAACCATATATATCCTGTCAATAACATCCCATATCAGTATTCCTCCACTGCCATTGTTGAACCACTCTGTGATCCAAAACTTCCCGTAAAGTGAATCCCAACATAATGTCAGCTTCAGAAGAGTCTTAGATCACCGAAATTCATATATACAATATACAGTATTTCCCCAGATCCACCATAAAACCTTTTCCCTTGCACAGCAATAATCTTTTAACTTATTCATATCATATTTCCTGAAACTGATGTACAGATTCCAAAACTATAGTTTTCAAACTAGGTGACATTTGTGCTTACTATGTGGTCCATATTTTAGGCTGTACAGTTTTCTAAATTTTTTAGTTATCCTATGTTTTGTCTTATGGTTTTCATTATTAGTCTGTCGTCCCCTATATGTTTTTGGTGTAATATTAGCTGTTTTATATTCATCCTCGTGTACTCTCACATAACTCCTCTTTTGCCCCCTTATTTACCTTTGTTCCATCCATTCCACATCCATTTTCCCCTCCCCTTAGGGCCCACAACGCCTGCCAATCTAATACCCTGGGAGCCGTCCTTTCTCACGAGAGATACAGTTCTCTCTATTCGACGGCATTAATCTTCCCCAGGATATGGGTCCACCCCACCCAATGATAGAACCCACCTTGGCAAAATGCGCCTTCAGCTATTCCCTCCGGAGTCCGTCACGCATCAGACCATACCCCCTGAGCGTCCTAACCAGGTAACCCTCCTACTTATACTTTGATACGTTTTACTCAACATTTAGTTCTCAACGAACTTCTGACACTCTCCCATATTCGTATGTTGCCCCTCCCTCCCACCTATTTCTTGGACAATATTACCCCTCTTCCCATCCCCAGCCCCCCTGAAACCCAGAAAAACCCACCCGAAGGTAACCCCTTGCCCCCATTTTGTCCCTTCTTTGTGCTCATACTTACCGCCAGCTCATCACAGATTCCACCCCTGCAGACATTAACTCACATCCTTCCTCCACCCCCCGTTTTCCTGTAAGCCACTTTTCCAGACTCTAGCTCTCTGAGGCAGTTAACTTATTTCATATCATTGAGGTCATATAGTATTTGTCCTTCAATGCCTGGGTTGCTTCACTCAACATAAGATTCTCAAGGTTCATTCATGTTATCACGTGCGATTGTAGTGTATTGGTTCTTACAGCTGAGTAGTATTCCATTGTGTGTATATACCACATTTTATTGATCCACTCATCTGTTGATGGACATTTGGATTGATTCCAACTTTTGGCGATAGTGAACAATGCTGCTATGAACATTGGTGTACATATATCGGTTTGTGTCCTTGTTTTCAGATCTGATGGGTATATACCCAGCAGTGGTATTGCTGGGTCATATGGCAAATCTATGGATAATTTTTTAAGAAACCGCCAAACTGTCCTCCAGAATGGTTGGATCCTTCTGCATTCCCACCAGCAATGGATAAGTGTTCCCCTTTCTTCACATCCTCTCCAGCATTTGTATTCTACTGTTTTATTCATGGCTGCCAATCTTATGGGAGTAAGATGGTATCTCATTGTAGTTTTGATTTGCATTTCCCTGATAGCTAGAGATTTGGAACATTTTTTCATGTGCTTTTTAGCCATTTGTATTTCTTCTTTGGAGAAGTGTCTGTTTAAGTCTTTTTCCCATTTTTTAAATGGGTTGTTTATCTTTTTATTTTCAAGATATATGAGTTCTTTATATATGCAAGTTATAAGTCTCTTATCAGATATATGGTTGCCAAATATTTTCTCCCATTGTGTGGGTTCCCTTTTTACTTTCTTGACAAACTCCTTTGAGGTGCAGAAGGCTTTAATTTTGAGGTAGTCCCATTTATCTATTTGTTCTTTTGCTGCTCGTGCTTTTGGTGTGATATTCATGAAGCCATTTCCTATTACAAGGTCCTGTAGATGTTTCCCTACACTGCTTTCTAAGGTCTTTATGGTCTTGGCTCTTATATTTAGGTCTTTGATCCATCTTGAGTTGATCTTTGTATAAGGTGTGAGATGGTAATCCTCTTTCATTCTTCTACATATGGCTATCCAGTTCTCCAGGCACCATTTGTTGAATAGGCCATTCTCTCCCAGTTGAGAGGGTTTGGTGGATTTATCAAATATTATATGGCTATATACATGAGGTTCTATATCTGAACTTTCAATTCGATTCCATTGGTCTGTGTGTCTCTCCTTATGCCAGTACCATGCTGTTTTCACTACTGTAGCTTTGTAGTATGTTTTGAAGTCAGGAAGTGTGATTCCTCCTATTTCGTTTTTCTTTTTCAATATGTCTTTGGCTATTCGGGGCCTCTTTCTATTCCAAATAAATTTCATAGTTAGTTTTTCTAGTTCCTTAAAGAAGGCTGTGTTGATTTTTATTGGGATTGCATTGAATGTGTAGATCAGTTTTGGTAGGATAGACATCTTAATAATATTCAGTCTTCCTATCCATGAACAGGGAATATTCTTCCATTTATTTAGGTCTTCTTTGATTTCCTTAAACAATCTTGTATAGTTCTCGATGTATAAGTTTTTTACCTCTTTAGTTAAATTTATTCCTAAGTATTTGATTTTTTTATTTACTATTGTGAATGGTATTTGTTTCTTGATTTCCTCCTGATCTTGCTCATTATTGGTGTACAGAAATGCTACTGATTTTTGCGCATTGATCTTATAACCTGCGACTTTGCTAAACTCATTTATGAGTTCTAGGAGCTTTGTTGTAGATCTCTCAGGGTTTTCTATATATAGAATCATGTCATCTGCAAATAATGAAATTTTGACTTCTTCCCTTCCAATTTGAATGCCTTTTATATCTGGTTCTTGTCTCAGTGCTCGAGCAAGTACTTCCAAGACAATGTTAAATAGGAGCGGAGACAATGGGCATCCTTGTCTTGTTCCTGAGTTTAGAGGGAAGGATTTCAGGATTTCGCCATTGTAAACAATGTTGGCTTTTGGTTTTTCATATATACTCTTTATCATGTTCAAAAAGTTTCCTTGTATTCCGATCTTTTGGAGTGTTTTTATCAGGAAGGGGTGCTGTATTTTGTCAAATGCCTTTTCTGCATCTATAGATATAATCATGTGGTTTTTTTCTCTCAATCTGTTTATATGGTGTATTACATTGATTGATTTTCTTATGTTGAACCATCCTTGCATACCTGGAATAAATCCCACTTGGTCATGGTGTATAATTCGTTTAATGTGTTGTTGAATACGATTAGCAAGTATTTTGTTAAGTATTTTTGCGTCTAGGTTCATTAGAGAAATTGGTCTGTAATTTTCCTTTCTTGTGGTGTCTTTGTTTGGCTTTGGTACTAGGGTAATGTTGGCATCATAGAAGGAATTAGGGAGTGTTCCTTCTGTTTCGATTTTTTGGAATAGTTTCAACAGGATTAGTGTTAGTTCTTTCCGGAATGTTTTGTAGAATTCACCTGTGAAGCTGTCTGGCCCTGGGCTCTTCTTAGTTGGGAGATTTTTAATGACTGATTCTATCTCTCTGCTTGTGATTGGTTTGTTAAGATCATCAATTTCTTCTTTCGTCAGTATGGGCTGCTTATGAGTTTCTAGGAATTTGTCCATTTCCTCTAAATTGTCATTTTTGTTGGAATATAGTTTTTCAAAGTATCCTCTTATGATAGTCTTTATTTCTGTGGGGTCAGTGGTGATATCACCTTTCTCATTTCTTATTTTGTGTATTTGCATCTTTTCTCTTTTTTTCTTTGTTAGTCTTGCTAAAGGTTTGTCAATTTTGTTGATCTTCTCAAAAAACCAGCTCTTGGTCTTGTTTATTTTTTCAAGTGCTTTCTTATTTTCTATTTCATTTAGTTCTGCTCTTATCTTTGTTATTTCCTTCCTTCTTCTTCCTGTTGGGTTACTTTGTTGTTGTTTTTCTAATTCCGTCAAAAGTGCAGTTAGTTCTCTGATTTTTGCTCTTTCTTCTTTTTTGATATATGAATTTATGGCTATAAATTTCCCTCTCAGTACCGCTTTTGCTGCATCCCATAAATTTTGGTATGTTGTGTTATCCTTATCATTTATTTCAAGGTAGTCATTGATTTCTTTTGAGATTTCCTCTTTGACCCACTGTTTTTCTAAGAGTGTGCTGTTTCATTTCCAAATTGTCTTGTGGAGTCTGGGTCTCTGTCCCTTGCAAATTTCCAGCTTCACTCCACTGTGGTCAGAGATATTGTTTTGTATGATTTCGATCTTTTTGAATTCATTAAGCCTTTCTTTGTGGCCTAGCATATGGTCAATCTTGGAGAATGTTCCATGTGCGCTTGAGAAAAATGTATATCCTGCTGTGTTTGGGTGTAATGATCTATATATGTCTATTAGATCCAGCTCTTCTAATATACTGTTCAAATGTTTTGTTTCTTTAGTGATTCTCTTTTGAGATGCTCTGTCCAGAGTTGATAGTGGTGTATTAAAATCCCCCACTATAATTGTAGATGCATCTATTCTTTCACTTAGTTTTTCCAGCGTTTGCCTCACATATTTAGAGGCGCCCTTGTTAGGAGCATAAATATTTATGATTGTTCAATCTTCTTGACAGATTGTCCCTTTCACTAAAATATAGTATCCTTCTTTGTCTCTCACAATTGTTTCGCATTTAAAGTCTATTTTGTCTGATATTAATATAGCTACTCCTGCCTTTTTTTGGTTGTTGTTTGCTTGTATGATTGTTTTCCAGCCATTCACTTTCAACCTCCATGAGTCTCTGGGTCTAAGATGTGTCTCTTGTAGGCAGCATATAGATGGGTTGTATTTCCTTATCCAGTGTCCCAGTCTGAATCTTTTGATAGGTGAGTTTAATCCGTTGACATTCAGTGTTATTACGTTTAGAGAGTTATTTATGGTAGCCATATTTTGTTTGGATTTGTGTTTGTTATATTTTGTTTGTATTATTTTATTTTCCCCTTCTATTTTTGTCTTTCTTGTTGCTTTTACACTCTCCTCCATCTCTGACTGTCCTGTTTTTTCCTTTCTTCCTGCAGAACTCCCTTAAGAATTTCTTGAAGGGGAGGTTTCTTGTTGATATACTCTTTCAGTTTCTGTTTATCTGTGAATATTTTGAACTCTCCATCATTTTTGAATGCTAGTTTAGCTGGATAGAGTATTCTTGGTTGGAAATTTTTTTCCTTTAGTACCTTGACTATATCATACCACTGCCTTCTTGCCTCCATCGTTTCAGATGAGAAGTCAGCACTTAATCTTATGGAGTTTCCCTTGTATGTGATGGTTTTCTTTTCTCTTGCTGCTTTTAGAATTTTTTCTTTGTCTTGAGCATTGGATAATTTGACAAGTATATGTCTTGGGGTGGGCCTGTTGGGATTTATGACCAGTGGAGTGCACTGTGCTTCTTGGATATGTACATCTGTCTCTTTCAGTAGATTTGGGAAGTTTTCATTCATTATTTCCTGCAACACTCCTTCTGACCCCTTTCCCTTCTCTTCTCCTTCTGGAATGCCTATAATACATATGTTTGAGCGTTTTGCGTTATCATTCAGGTCCCTAAGTCCTATCTGGATTTTTTCTACCTTTTTATTGACCACTTCTACTATCTGTTTGATTTCCAATGCACTGTCTTCCACATCACTAATTCTCTGCTCTGCCTCTTCTAGTCTGCTGATATTTGCTGCAAGTGTATTTTTGATTTCTTGAATTGTGGTGTTCATTTCCATCATATCTGTTATTTTTTTGCGCATGTCTGCAATTTCCCCTCCAAGTGTTGTCTTCATGCTGTTAACCTCTTTCATTACTTCATCAAATTTGTTGGCAATAAATGTTCTGAGATCTTTCATTGCTTGTGCAAAGTCCTGCCCCCCTTCCTGATTGGATTCAGCCATGTTTTCCTGATTACTGGTTTGGTTTGTAGATTTTTGTTGCTGTCTTGTCAACATTTTTTTCTTGACGGGTTTAATCAGTTCCTTAGCTTCTTTGTCTAGTGTTGGAGATTAATTAGCTGTTGTTTTTGCGTAAGTGTTATATCTTCTCTTTGTCACTTTGTTCTTCTTATTCCAATTTCTTATTGCTAGTTAAGCTCACTTTAAAGGAAAGTATTAGTGCTGGGGAAAGGCAATTGTGTAAGGGAGGAAAAAGTGTGAAGTAGTATTGGTGATATATGTTAACAAAGCAACAATATGAGTTCTGGGAGGATGGAGGTTAGATCATGTAAATTGTGTAGAGTTATAGTAGTAGGAAAGTACCTATAATGAGGTAGACGACTGAATATGGGAGGAATGTGGTACGTACTAAGAGGCTATTGTTTTCGTGAGAGAGGGAAAGAGAAAAGAAAGGTAATAGTTTCAGGGACGAATACCAGATGGAAAACTAAACAAAGGTATTAGAAATTAAGAGTTAGACACTTTGTGGATCAAAGAAAGGGAGATGGAATATAGGAGAGATAGCAGATGGTGGAGGATATCAAGTTGTAGGGGAAAGGGGATAGTGTAGATAGGCTAAATCGATTCACAGAGAAATGAGGCAGTGGAGGGTGAGGAAACCCAGCAAATGTGAGGTATTTCCTGTAGGACCTATTGCATTGTTAAGATAAAATAGTATAAGAAGAATATTGGGGACAGGAAAGAGAGGATTAAAAACAACAACAACAACAACAAAAATAAAATTAAATTAAAAATTAAAAAAAACAAAAAAAAAAACAAAGAACAGAAACCCCGCTGCCAGGCTCGGCTGGGCTCGGCTGGGCTCGGCTGGGCTCGGCTGGGCTCGGGTCCCCCACCTGTCGCGGCTCGGCTGGGCTCGGCTGGGCTCGGCTTTCTCGCCCGCCGCCCACCGCGGCGCAGCGTGGCTCGGCTCTCCCGCCCGGTGCGGCGCGGCTGGGCTTGGCTGGGCCCAGCTGTGCCCGGCTGGGTTCGGCTTCCCCGCCCACCCGCCGCGGCGCAGCACGACTCGGCTCTCTCGCTCGCCGCCCTCTGCGGCGCGGCTGGGCTCGACCGAGCTCGGCTGGGCTCGGCCCCCTCACCCTCCGCGGCTCAGCTGGGCTCGGCTGGGCTCGGTGGGCTGGGCTCGGCTCCCTCGCCCGCCGCCCGCCGCGGCACAGCGCGACTTGGCTCTCCCGCTCGCCGCCCGCCGTGGCGCGGCTGGGCTCGGCTGGCCTCGGCTTCCCCGCCCGCCGCCCGCCGCGGCACGGCGCGGCTCGGCTCTCCCGCCCGCCGCCCGCCCCCCGCTGCAGCTCGGCTGGGCTCGGCTCTCCCGCCCGCCGCCCGCCGCGGCCCACCTAGGCTACCCTGGCCGCCGCCCGCCGGGGCTCGGCACGGTGCTAGCTGCCTCAGCTCTGCCTACCCAAGGAGGGAATCCTCCTCACAGACGGATCCTCTCTGTTACCTTCCCTCCAAATCGATGTCCAAACACCTTGGGACCAGGAAAAATCCCGAAACAGCCCGGTCCCAAAGAGTCTCCGACGCCTCCCAGCCGATTCCCTCCAGGAGCTAGTAACCGGGAAGTTCACTCAGCTGCCATCTTGCCTCCTCCAAGATTTTCTTATATATATATATTTTTTCTTTCATATGTATTTCTTGTTTTCAATATATTTACTAATTTCGCTTAAAATTTCTTCATTGGTCCACTGAAATTATTTAGGAGTGTGCTGTTCAGCCTCCACACATTTGTGGATTTACCTCTTTCCTGTCTATTATTGATTTCCAGTTTCATTCCGTTATGATATGAGAAGGTGCTATGTATAATTTCAATCTTTTTATATTTATTGAGACTTGCATTGTGACCTAACATGTGGTCTATCCTGGAGAAAGACCCATGAGCACTTGAAAAGAATGTATAACTTGCTGAGTTTGGGTGGAACATTCTGTATATGTCTATTCGGTCTAACTCTTTTGCCATATTGTTCAAGTTCTCTGTTTCCTTGTTAATCTCCTATTTAGTTGTTCTATCACATAATGATGTGAATGATATATTGATGTCTCCAACTGTTATTGTAGAGATGTCTATTTCGCCCTTCAGTTTTGCCATTTTGCCTCATGTGTTTTGGGGTATCACGGTTAGGTGCCTTGCTTTGGGAATGTTTTTCTGTTCTTTTTCTTGTTTCTCCAGTTGTTCAGTTAGATCTTTGATTTTAGCTTTTCCTTCTTTTTTAATGTAGGCAATTCAGGCTATAAATTACTCTTTCTGTCTCTTTTCCCTTCTCTTCTTTTGGAATTCCCATGACATGTATATTGTTGCATTTCATGTTATCTTTCACTCCCTGATTCCCTGCACAATTTTTCATTTTTTCTCTTTCTCTATTCTTTTCTATCTTCTATTTCAGTTACTATATCTTCTGCATCACTTATCTCCTATTTAGTTGTTCTGTCACATAATGATGTGAATGATGTGTTGATGTCTCCAACTATTATTGTGGAGATGTCTATTTCTCCCTTCATTTTTCTCAATTTGCCTCATATATTTTGGGGCACCATGGTTAGGTGCATAGATATTTATGACTGTTATTCTTCCTGGAAGATTGTCTCTTTTATTAATACATAACAGCCTTCTGTATCACTTATAATGTCTTTGCATTTAAAATCTGTTTTGTTTTGTTTTTGTTATTAGTATAGCTACCCCTGGTTTTTTTTGGTTACTATTTGCTTGAAGTATCTTTTTCCAACCTTTCATTTTTAGCTGCTTTGTTTGCTTCAGTCTAAGATGAGTCCCTTATAGACAGCATAGGGTTGCCTCATGATTTTTTATCCATTCTGTCAGCCTATATCTTTTGATTGGGAATTTGATCCAGTCATATTCTGTGATATTACTGTAAATGCACTATTTACTTTCACCATTTTATTATTTGGTTTTCCTATGTCATATCTTATTTTCATCTGTCTTTTTACTCTTTTGGTTATCCTTTCTGATATTCTTCCTTCTATATTCTCCTTCAAGCCTCTTTCTCTTCTGTCTTTTTCTTTTAGTCTGTAAGGCTTCCTTCAACATTTTCTGCAAAGGTAGATTCTTTTTCATTTACTCTATTAGTTTCTGTTTGTGAATATTTTAAACTCACCTTCATATTTGATGGACAACCTCACAGGATAAAGAATTTTTGGCTGGCAGTTTTTCTCTTTCAGAATCCTAATTGTATCATAGCCCTCTCCTTTCACCACCATTGTTTTTGGTGAGAAATCTGCACTAAGTCTTACTAAGCATCTCTTGTATGCAATGGTTTACTTCTCCCTTTCTGCTCTCAGAATTTTCTCTTTATCTTTGATGTTTGACATTCTGAGTAGTGTCTTGGAGTATGTCCATTTATCCTAAATAGGTTCATTTCTTTCATGAGCGTTCTGACATTTTCAGCCATTATTTCCTCAAATACTGTTTCTGCCCCTTTCTGCTTCTCTTCTTCTGGAATTCCCATGACATGTATCTTGTTGCATTTCATGTTATCATTCAACTCCCCAAATCCTTGCACAAATTTTCATTTTTTCTCTTTCTCTATTCTTTTCTCTCTTCTATTTCAGTTGTTATATCTTCTGAATCACTTATTCATCTTCTATCATTTTGAGTCTTCTGTTGTATACCTCTAATTTATATTTTTTAATTAATCTCTCATGCCTTTCATTCCCATGAGCTCTGTTACTTTTCTATTCAGATGTTCAAATTCTTCTTTGTGCTTGCTCAATGTCTTCTTAATATCCTTTATCTCTTTAACCATATTGTCTTTCAACTCATTAATTTGCTTTTGAAAGTTTGTGTGGATCTCACTAATTAGTTGTCTCAAATCCTGTATCTCTTCTGGGTGCTTTGATATATTCCTTTTCTTGGGCCATTTGTTCCATTTCTTAGTATGGTTTGTAACATTTTTTAATGATGTCTAGACATCTGACTAGGATGGTGGGATTACCAGGATGCTCAATCACTCTCTCTTTCATAGGGATTTAGTGGTGGTAGGCTGTGTGTTACTGCTATTCTTTGATTCTTGGTTTAACCTGTTCTGAATCTTTAGGATTGGATTGTCCCTGTTAGTTACTAAAATCTGGGCACTGGACTCAGTAATGGGTTTCAGAGCTGCTTCCTAGGACCTCAGTGAGGGAGGCTGTAAAAAGAAAAGAGGGAAAAGCCTCTCTTGCTTATTTACTTTTAATTTTCTCAGGTGCACTTCTTTGTTCTGCCAGCAGATGACACTCTTTGACAGCCCTCTTGGTTCAGTGCCTGTTTAGGGTGTGTTTACTGCAACTCAGACTAGATAAGTGTGATAGAGGATCATGCCCAGAGGCTAAGAGCCTTGTAATTCCAACTTTCTCAAAGGTAGTTCTCCAACCTTCACTGGCAGCCCGCTCCCTTTTCCCAGGTAGGAAACAATTCCACTCCCCTTGGTGTCCTCAACAACCAATACCAGTCAGTAAAGAGGGAGAGTGAGAGGGTTGGCTCTCTTTAGTCCCTTACAAGCTCTCCCAAGGTAAACAATGGCATGGCCTGGACTGCAAGAGCTCATGGGACACAGCAGAACAAATCTGTGAGTCAAAAGCTGACTCAGCCTTAGGTGTTGGGCTTCTCTAGTCCCTTTCCCAGAGGAGGCGTGGAT
Source organism: Dasypus novemcinctus (assembly GCF_030445035.2). Classification (NCBI taxonomy): domain Eukaryota; kingdom Metazoa; phylum Chordata; class Mammalia; order Cingulata; family Dasypodidae; genus Dasypus; species Dasypus novemcinctus. Next base: position 162,490,705 of record NC_080674.1, on the reverse strand, counting down.
TCCAGCATGCCCCTTTGTAGCCACCAGCCCGAAGCCTGAGAATTCAAAAGTGTTTATATGGATGGAGGAAGATGCCGTCAGTTGTAGCTGTGGTTTTTAACTCACAGTTTTGCCATCGTAATTCTTTTCCTTTGCCCCTCTTTCTTTGGAGTGGTGTCTAGCCTTTCCCTGGTGTTCTAAACACTAGATGATTTTGTTTGAGGCTGTTTCTGCTTGTCCTCCAGCTGTTTTTCTGGGAAAGAAGAGAGTCCCATGTCTCTCAATCCACTATCTCCTGGAAGTTCCCTAGTATTTTCTTAAAGTGACACTTGAACATTTGTTAACTTCCTCAAACTCAGCATATCCTGAAATGAATGTATGAACTTTCTTCCAAAACTGCTACTTCTCCATCGTTCTCTCCCTTGGTAAAATTTATAGGATTTAAAATATATATGTGTAATGAATTTGAGCTCTATTGTATTATCTTGGGCAATTTGCTTTTTTTGCCTGTTTTTAAAATTTATTTATAATATGGGCATAATAATACCTACCTCGAAGATATTTTGAAGATTTCATAATGAAAGTATAAAAACAACATACAAGATGGGCGATAATATTGGGAAACCACATAGAAGGTATAGAACAGTAGTATGCATATAATAACCACTCAAAAACATCTATTGTTATTAAAATTAATAAATTAAATATAATTTCAAAAGGAGTATGTTGAAGAAAAAGGGAAGATCCTGTTCAGTGAGTTTACAGAGGAGAGGTCCATAAGATCATAAATATTTGAATAGCTTTCTACTGTTTCTTCCTTCAGTCTGCCTCTTCTTTCCTCTGCTGACAGCTATCTTTCAGAGCTTATTCCTGAATTCTTGTGTTAAAGCTACCTTTATTTAGTATGCTTTTTCCCCCTGAATGAAAAGAGGGAGCAAGCTGCAGAATGGCTGACCTCAACAGTTCTGGGTAGCTTCCAGCCTCCTAGGAACTGAGAGCAATTAGAAAGTTTTATATCTTCAGGCAGAATTGTTGAGAAAGCAGACCAGTCAGCACTTGGAGCCTCCAGCAGGCAGCTTCAGAGCAAATCTATGGAATTCTGCAGCTCTCGCCTTCCAATGAAGTTTCAAGTTTCCTACCTCTGAGGTCTGCTCAGTTCATCTACCTCATTCATTTACCTCCAAGTCTCTGTTTTTGCTAATGCCACAGAATCCATCATGATTGGCGGGATGGAGTAGTGATAGGTGAAAGGCATGTGGTGGGACAGATTCCCCTGTTGAGGTGAGCATGGTGTGATCACAAAATAATTGGCTTCCCCAAGTTAGGTGACTGAGAAAGCAATAATCAGAGCAGCTGGAAACAAGAGGCTGAGAGCTGTTGACTGGAAGACCATGGCAAAGCCAGTGTGAGAGTTAATAGGAGACTTGGCTTTATGATTTGGAGGAATGATTGAGAAAGAGTAAAGGAGTTTTTCAAATTTATCTCAATAAGATTTTAAAAATTGTTAGTTTTGGGGGCTCATTATGTCTCAGGCATTTTGTGACTAAAACATCCTATATTAGCTAATTTAATGCCTATAGAAGCTCATCGATGTTGGTGCGAACACCCTTATTTAATAGATGAGAAAATTGAGACACAAAGACTGTAGCACGCTGTAGGACCATGGCTAGTAAGAGGCAGTGGGGATTCAAACTCAGCTCTTTTTGACTTGAAATATGCTATTATTCTCCAATAATATTAATAATAATAATAGGGATGATGATAATAAGAACTGTGTCTTGAGTTCCTATTATGTACTAGAGCTTGTACCAGCTATTCCCTTTTGCAAGTGCATGCATATGTTTAACAACTAATAACTTTTGTTCATTCAGAAAAATTGAAAATACAAATAATCCAAAAGAACAGCAATAAAGGAATAAATACCCATTTTCCTACCATGAAATAATAATGAACACTTTAGTGTATACCCTTAAGTTTTTCCCTTAAAGGTCTTAAATTCACTCTCTGTCTGTGTTCATTCACTTATATACACATATACATATAGCAGGTAACCTTTATTGAGTGCTTAATGTGTTATGTGCCAGACACTATGATGTTTTTGACATGTACCCACTCATTTCACAAAACAAGCCTGTAATGTAGATTTTATTATTATTGCCATTTGATTTAAGGGAAACTTGAGGTAGCAGTTACTTGCTCAGTACTATACAACTAGTGAGTGACAAACTGGGATTTAACACAGTATAATTCCAAAGTTCTGACTCTTAAAACCTACATTATTGTCTTGTCTTTTGTTTGTTTTGTTCTTCCTATGCTACTCTCCATCTTTGACTTTAACACAAAAAGTGTATTCCCATATCTGGTAGTCAGAATAGTGATGTCCCCAGAGATATCCACATCCTATTCCTGGAATCTGTGAAAAATAGTGTTATTTGGCAAGAGGGAATTAAGGTTGCCTATCAGTTGACCTTGAAATAATGCAATTGTTCTGGTTTACCTGGGTGAACCCAAAGTGATTGCAATGGTTCTTAAATATGGAAGAAAAAGGTCAGAGTCAGAGGAATAGATTTAAAATGCTCTGCTGCCAGCTTTGAAGATGGAGAAAAAGATTGACAATGAAGGTCCTTTTCAAGCTGAAAATGGAGGGAAAACAGATTTTCCCCTAGAGCTTGCAGAAGGAACATAGCCCTCTGGACAACTTTATTTTAACCCAATAAGACCCATTTCTGACTTCTGACCTCCAGAAGTATAAGATAATAAATTTGCATTGTTTTAAGGCACTAATTTCTGGTAGTCTATTTCAGCAGTAATTAGGAAACTGATACTCCATGCATTATCTCATATAGTCTTGTCACAACCTGTGCGGTATATGTTGCCAACTCTCTTTTGCATGTGAGGGACCTAAAACTTTAAGACATTACATGACTTAGCAGAATCCAGAGAGCAACTGTCCAAGTTAGGGCTTGAACCCAGTTCTTTATATGTAGAAGTCCAGTGCTCATTCTTTCTCTAGCATACATCCTTATAGTATATTTATCATAGAAGCGGACTCTACATCTTCTCAAAGTCCTTTCTGGCTTTTATGAGTTAATAACAGTAACAACAAGAGGAACTAGGTAAAACAAAACTTGATTTTCTAGTTGGCTTTCTTTGTCAGTAGATAAACTTGTCTTCCTGAATGCCCTGCTAGGGAGCACTGGGTGATTAATCGTAGAGCTCAGCACTGTGATCCAATGTGGAGGTCTCTTCCCAGATGCATCAAGCTATAAACACCAGCAACTGATCAATGCTGCTTTGATGAAGTACTGAGACTCCTTTTTATAAGAGAGGCTTTTTATGATTCTTTCTAACACTTAACAAACTGCTGATCATCAGAAAGCCATTTCAAATTCATAGGCCAATGAGTGTTCTCTTAGCCTCTTCTACTATTCTAATCTCTAGAGTTTCCTTTGAAGGTGGTTTCCTTTTATTTTTGAAAAAGTGATATATTTTACAAATTTTTTCATGAAAATTAACTTAAATCATAATAGAATTTTTTCTTTGTATCATTTGTATAGTTATGACTAATGATGAGTAAGATAATCTCAGGAATGATAACTTTAGAGGCAAAAACATGTCAAACTTATCTCAAATAGGTAAATTAAAAATTTGTCTTACCTGTAAATCCAGAGCTTTTAAAATCTCCCTATAAAATGCTGTTTTAAATGGAGTATATATGAATATGTTGGGAGGAGAAGAGCTGGTATGGATCTTCACTTTGGTTTTCCTGATGAACATTGTTGCCTTTTTTCAAAATTTTTAGTTATAGATAATATCAATATACAAAAGTATATGGTATATATTGTCTATATGCTATGCCAAACCCTCTCGTATCCATCACTCAGCTCCAATAATTACTAATTTATGACCAATCTTGTTTCATTTACTCCAATTTCTTTTTCTCTATCCCCACCTCATTGGATTAATTTGAAGCAAATGCATAGAGTTTCTAAATGGTATGTTGACATGAGGTTGGGGAATAGATTTAACTTTTGGAGTGGAGATTGAAATGTTTTCTGTTCATCAAAGAAACCATTTATATCAAAGCAATATTTTCGTGAATTTTTCAAGTTTTAATTTCTGGGAATTAAGTGCTTCTATATTTCTTCAAAGCATTTCTAAGGTATACTATATTAATTAGCTATTTCATAAAATCAAGCTTTTGCTCTGTGTCAGGAAGAGTCCTAGGTTCTGGTGATACAATGAAGAAAAAAACTCCTGTGCTCAAATAATTGACTGTTCAGTAGGGTGGACAAGTAAGTATAATAAAGGGCGATAAGAATAGTGATTGAGAAATAGAATGAAATAGGATCATGAAAAAGATCTAACCCAGTCTTAGGAGTTCACAAAAAGTGTTGTAGAAGACAGAGGCCCAAAGATAGACTAGAATTATAAACAGGAATGAGAGGTAAGAAAAGTAGAGGTGAGGTATAGATAACAGTCTACCAAGAGGAAAATGCTCTGAGGTAAGTGGGCAAGAGGATGTTTAATGGACTCCACAAATGCAGATAGACTATGAGGGAGAAAATAAGAGGTGAGACCAGAAAGGCAAGCAAGAACATGCCAGGGAATTGGAATTTTCTCTGAAGCTTAGAGTCATTAGACAATTTTATTCAGGGAAATGAGATATCATAGTAAGTGTTGCCCAGTATGATAGTGAGGAAAATTTCTCTGACTCAGTCAGTGACAAAAAGACCTAAGACAATCACTCATATCCATGCCTGGGACTCTGGCCTTTTGCTTCCTGGTCTGCTGTTTGTCTGCTCCAAGGTATAGAATCTTCTTCTTTTTTTTTTTTTTCTTTTAAAGCAATAAAGGCTGCCAGTAACTCCCTCAGGTACAATCATCTTGTTGTTTGTCATTAACTCCCAGTCAAATCACACATAAAGCATAGGGATAAGATTCCTGACTCCAATTTCTTTATCAGTAATCATGGCAGAGCTACCCATACCATTGATACCCTGCTGGTTGATCTTCAGTGCTCTTCCCCTGCACCATGGTATTAGTCAGGGTTCTCTAGAGAAACAGAATCAACAAGAGATATCTGTCAATGGTATGTGATTCTATAAGAGTCTCTAATTCAGCCGTGGGGACTTGTACAAGTCCAGCTTCCACAGGCAGGCTGCAACCAGGGGCCACACTGAAAGTCCAGTGAAGGTTCTTAATGAGTTCTGGGAGATGTTAGCTGTCCAAAGACGAGCTGGGAAAATCTCTTTCAATGCTGGAATCACTTCCCCTTTTAAGGGATTCAACTGATTGGGTTAAGCATCACTCATTGCTTGTAACAGCCTCCCTGACTAATGTAATGATAACCAGCTATTTAAGATTTACCACTGCCGTACAGTCAGTAGTGACTGAAGTCCATAAATGCCATTGTACTACAGTTAGCCCAGTGCTTTCTTGACCAAACAACTGGGCACAATTACCTGACCAAGTTGACACAATAGCCTCACCATCACAACCATTATGCCAACTACCATACATTCTAAAATTGTTGTGGAAGCAGAGAGATTCAATGATCGCATATGGAAGGCCAGGACTCAGGAATATTTTTGAGAAGGAAAATTTATTAACGACCGGCCACGCATGATGGACTCTTGTCCAAAAAGCCGAGCCCTGAATAGGATTTTTGGGTCCCTTTTATACAGAGGAGGTAGGAGTGGGGAGTCAAATGGTGATTTGTTTGAGTACTAGATAAGCTTGAATTAACACATACCCCCCACATTCCAGGTAAGCTTTAATTAACATATTTAGTTTGCATCCTCCCTGAATATCCAAAGTCTGTAGAGCCTATATCACTTCATTGGCTTTCCGGGAACTAGGCAGACTGGAGTGGTTGGCATGGTTATGAAGGGCGGTTCTGCAGTTCTTATTGTTTGCATGTGCACATGACTTATGCTAGAATTTTAAGTTTTAGCAAGTTTACACACACAGCCCAGGTTGCTCATGAAGAAATACATAGCTCCCACACATAGCCCATATCATTCCCACCTTTGATGCCAGCTTAACATGTTAAGCTTTGGCATCACTTTTGATGGAGTCATGAGATGGGTGGCTGTCTGTGTTCTTACCGCATCACTTATTAAAATGTGTCTGCTTATAATTAAGGGGAGGAAGCAGGGAAGTATGACGAGAGCATGGGAGGAGTCTCAGCTGTTTGCTGTTTTGATTGATTACCCCACCTATTAATTCCCCAGTGAGGGCTCAATGGTAAACTTCTTAGGGACTATCTGGGGTTTCTCCTTGCTCCCAAAAGAAGTCTTTGTTCTGGATAGTAGAATCCTGGGGGTGGGGGTCTTCTAGCATCCATCTTGGGGGTTACTGATATCCACATGGACTCTCTGTCAGGTTCCAGATCCATCTCTTAATTTCCTATTTTATTAGCCTGCTTTATTTTCCCTTCAGGGAGTTTGCACTTTTAATCTTAAATGGATGCTGAAGGGAGATGATCTTTTTCTGTAGCTACTTCCTGCTGCTTGTGGGCTATAATCCCTACCTGACAAGGTGTAAAAACTGTTATTTTATTTTGACTGGAGGAAGATGGATCTGGTATCCTGTATGAAGTTGGATGAAGTTCTCACATGGTCAACAAGATGCTCATTCTGGAAGAAAGAAACTTAAAAATTAAAATTTTGAGAATACATGGTTTTTCTAAGAGGACATTGGACCACAGAAGTAGAAAAGTTTAGGTGTCTGTAAAGGCAGCACCTTTCTAAAGTTAGTGGGGAACAGTGTATATATATATCTATATATAGTTATATATAGTTATTTCATGCTGTAGGTTAACCCCAGAGAGAAATTGCAATAGACAATGAGATTAGGCATAAATCATTAATATCAGTATTTAGGGTAGAGGAGAGAAATGAGAAGAAACATGTCTCTCTTCAGTTAAGCCAAAGGAGATGAAAAGAGGCAGGGTTTTTAAAGGGAGGTCTGTTTTTTTGCTTTTTTTTGTTTTTTAGCAATAGGCATTTGGGCTAGAATTAAAAGAAACAGTTGATTTTGGCATAGACACGACTTAACTTTGTTTCTTGCGAACATATCCCAAGCTGTTCAATGACTGGCACTAGTATGTTTCATCAGGTGTTTCTGGTGAACTGGCACTCTTAGGTAGCTGACTTTATTCAGGATTAGTACACCAAGCTGGACATTCTTTTAGTTTTAATAGCTGTGGGATTGATCAGAACTATAGAGTAGACTTTTATATTTTAGTTTTAATTGAGCAACTCCTGATAAACTTTTTGACCGTTTTACCAGACTTTGTGTTTTTTGAAAACCCATTTGGCTAAGCTGGTTAGGGTATTTCCGCCCCTTGGTGAAGTTTGTGAGGACTTTTACTGCATTGTCCCTGGCAGGTAAACTTGAGCATTCTTAACAAGCCACCTGTCAGTTTCCAGGGTGAACCCCAAGCTAGTTGCCCTGGTTACACTGTGGAACTTTAAGTACTCATATAGGTGCTGGGATAAGTTTGATACACCCTTATTTGCACTCTGGGTGTTTTTCATAATTGAGCTTGGTATTAGTTAACTGATTATCTGTAAGCCACGGGTGATCCTGGGCTCAAGCATATTTTTTACCTGGTGTGGGGAGAAGACTGTGAGAGGTTGCCCCCAAGTTAATTTGGTGGTTTTAGTGGGTTTTTTTAAATTAAAAAGCTGTTGACTTTACTGCTTTTAGGCAAAGTGGCCAATTTTATTTTATAGACATGTTCATTAACTATTTTATCTATTTATTTATTTTTTTAAAAGATTTATTTATTTATTTATTCCCCACTGCCACCCTGGTTTTCTGTTCTCTGTGTCTATTTGCTGCGTCTTCTTTGTCCGGTTCTGTTATTGTCAGTGGCACAGGAATCTGTGTTTCTTTTTGTTGCATCATCTTGTTGTGTCAGCTCTCCGTGTGTGCGGCACCATTCCTGGGCAGGCTGCACTTTCTTTCACGCTGGGTGACTCTCCTTACAGGGTGCACTCCTTGCACGTGGGGCTCCCCTATGTAGGGAACACCCCTGCATGGCAGGGCACTCCTTGCATGCATCAGCACTGCGCACTGGCCAGCTCCACATGGGTCAAGGAGGCCAGGGGTTTGAACCATGGAACTCCCATGTGGTAGATGGACGCCCTAACCACTGGGCCAAGTCCGCTGCCCTCATTAACTATTTAGAAAATGAAATTGATCAGGACTTTTAACACATGTTCAATGTTCTTTTTTATATGATTTATTAGAAATATTACTATAGTTATTAGATATATATTTAAAATAGGATATAGGTACAGTACTTAATACTAATTAATGTACTACTCAATGCATAAGTCCTTTTTGAGCTGCAATTAATAGCTTTAAGTTTCAGGTTTGCAATACCATACAGGTTATTTTTCCATGGGAGCAAGCTATAGTGTCAAAGTGTTTAAGTTCTACTCATAGTACTCTCGTATTCATTGCTCCATTTTGTATGTTCTTCACAGAAGCTGCAGCATCACTGACTCTAGAGAGAAACCAGGGAGCAGATTTTACCACCTTGGTGCATAGCACTCTCTGGCACTATGAAACAGTGTCAGTTTGGAGATGATATTCATTGTACATTTGGCTATACTTAGCCACTGTTGACTGCCTCAGAAGTTTGAAACTGCAAAGTAGTTCTCGAACACTTCAGGAGCATGACCAGAGATGTAGTAGATACTTTTATTGTTTTAGGGGTCAGTGACCAAATTAGCCAATAACTCACATGGAGAAGGACCTCGTATATATTGGACACCTGGTCTGAATGCACAAGAGACTTTGAAAATGAAGTTTATCTTTAGATTTTTGTATATCTTTTAAACACTTTCAATGCAGTGTGTCAGATATTAAATGAACTTTCAGTACTTTGCTTTTTTAAATTTTTATACTTTTATCATGAAGATGTTAATTACACAGGTATTTTATTTTAGCAGTAGAGGAAAAAACACTTTTTTATTTTTAAAATGAAAACTGAAGATTCCTAGTGGAATCAAGGTAACTTTTTGCTACCACCACTTGAATATGCACATTGAGGTGACTTTCAGACAGGTTTTATTGTTACGAAGTTACTTTTTGCTGTTGATACCAATTCAGATTTTTAATTAATCATGGCTTTTTAGAAATAGCTATTTAAATGCTTTAATTTGGAATATGTTCTTACAAACCTTTTATACTTTTTTTTGTCTTTATTTATTTTTTAATGTTACACTAAAAAAATATGAGGACCCCATATACCTTCCACCCCCCTCACCCCACTCCTCCCCCCATAACAACAACTTCCTCCATCATCATGAGACATTTATTGCATTTGGTGAGTACATCTCTGAGCACCGCTGCACCTCATGGTCAATGGTCCATATCATAGCCCACACTCTCCCACAGTCCACCCAGTGGGCCAGGGGAGGACATAAAATGTCCAGTAACTGTCCCTGCAGCACCACCCAGGACAACTCCAACCCCCAAAAATGCCCCCATATCACATCTCTTCCTCCTACTCCCTACCCTCAGCAGTCACCATGGCCACTTTCTCCACACCAATGCCACATTTTCTTCAGTTACTAATCACAATCGTTCATGTATAGAATATCAGTAAGTCCACTCTAATCCATACTCTATTCCTCCATCCTGTGGACCTCAGAATGGTTGTGTCCACTCCACATCTATATCAAGAGGGGGCTTAGATTCCACATGGATGCTGCATGCAATTCTCCTGCTTTCAGTTGTAAGCACTCTTGGCTCCCTGGTGTGGTGGTTGACCTTCTTCACCTCCATGTTAGCTGAGTGGGGTAAGTCCAATAAACCAGAGTGTAGGAATTTCAAGTCTGTTGAGGCTCAGGGCCTGGCTATCACATGGTCAGTCCAGAGATTCAGGTCCCCTGGGTATACATTAAACCCCAGCACCAACTACAGATCAAACCTTTTATACTTAAACACAATTACATAGACTGGTTAATTTACTTTAAATTATAATTGACAACTGATGGGTTTTATTTTATGAATTTAGGAGAGGTCAGATTTACAATTTTTTTAAACTCATTTTATTAAATACAGACTTGCATTTTTTTTATTATTTTAAAGATTTAATACATAGAACGTTAACTTACTAACCTGGTATCTTACAAACCAAAGATATAACATTCAGGCTAAATAATTTGAAACTATTATTGTTTAAACAAAGAATGTTGTTTTCTTTTCTTTTTTTTTTTTTTACAGGGGTTTAAAACTTCTTGTCTTTCATAAAAATTTGAAACTGTGAATAATCTTAAAAGCATACTGACTTCTAGGCTTTGAAATATAATTATTTAATTTGTTTTAATTATAATTTAGTAAGGATTTTTAAAAAATAGCTTTCCCAATGGGTTTTATATTCAGATTTCTATATGACCTTTCCATACCACTTAGTCTAATTTGGGTTCTGGGAATGTTTATCACATATATAACTGCATATTTAATTTTAACAATTTGACAAAATAGGCACACATGAATAGTTTGACATGGAAACACAATTTAGTTACTTAAAATTTTTTTTTTTACAAAACAAGTTTAACTGGAAAACAACACTTGAAAGATTTTCCCAAAGACTTTTCTTTGCTGGCTTCTCCAGACTAGGGATTGACCGTTTCCCCCCTTTGTGGCTTTCTTAATTAATGGCTTATAATCAAAATGTTTCTAATGCTATGATACAATTTTGTTTTGTTGTGTTTTAGAACCATAAGCAGAGGAAAGGAGTGAGTCCAGACTGGCAGAAATCATAAGCAAAGGTCAATTACATTACAATAATTGAAGTCTAGGGGTAGATGAGGTTGGTTATAAAATAACTATAATTAAAGGTAAATTTAAGTTATAATTACTATTACTATAGTAATCACCAAATAAATTTGAAGTAGTCACAAACAAAAGTAAATTAGTTTATATCTACCACTACAATAGCTGAAATCTAAACTATATCCATTTGTGCAATAATTTCAGTTATTAATCCTTTTATATATAAAGGTACTGATATAATGATTTTAACTCAGTTTTTAGAAAATTTTTTCTTAAAATTAATTTGAGTACATTTATTTATTGATTATGCAATTAAAACAATTTTATTAGTAACAGTTTTGTGCAGTTTTTTTGCCTTTTTCAGCAATTAAATAAATTTCAGACATGAGTTATGCATTAAATTCACAAGCACGACAGAATTGGCATTTAAAGATTCATTTTTAGGTTACCTTTTACTGTTATCCAACTTGTAACAGGTGAACCCCAAATCTGATTTTCTAGGCACAAGCGAATTAACAAAGTTAAATGCAGATTTAAAAATTGAACACAAGGTTATGCACAGATTAAAACAGAAGAATTTTATATACTTAGCATTCTAGGAAGTCTTTGACTTTAATTGATGGCAGCTGAGGTTTTTTTTAAGGAGACACAACATGAGGTTTCTGGGTTTCAGATTTATCTATTTTTTTTCCTTACACTGGTTTAACTGAAATTCAGGGTTCTATACTGAGGCTGCTGTCTGACTCCCATTATTCCAGGGAATCATAGAGCTCCTGCCACTGGGCATTCCTGGGGCAGTCTTAGACTTGGGAGACAGTCTGACTAGATTTTAACTTGAAGCTGCCAAGCTGAATTGTGCTTTCTCTCCTATTTTTTCAGAATTCTTAGATGTAGTTTCAGTTTTATGGCTTTACTGTCTGTTAGTTTTCCAGTTAAACCAGCTATCAAAAGGCTATTAAGTGATCAGAGGTTAATTACTCTAGCTAACAGGCTTTGGGGTTCTGAGGCAATAGCCTTCTTGCTAGAAAAAGGCATTTTTATGTTTACAGTTCTAAAAACATTCCAGAGCATTCTGACACAATTTGCAAAGAAAATTGAAGAGCAAGAAGTAGAAAGGTAAAACATGGGTAAAGGTAAATTATGCAAGGGTATCCTGGCCTGTGAATGCCCTGGGAAAGGAACTTCCATGGCATTCATTTTGGCTTTTGCCCACAGCCTTCTTACTTCATTTTTCCAGGTAGCTGGGTGTGGTTAGATAGGAATGCTGCTTGTAAAGGTGTGGACCCAGTGGGAGGGATAAGCCTTTGGCTTTCTGCCATTGCCATGCACCCCCACTAGGGGAGAGGGTGGAAGAAGGCAAAGGCAGGCAAGCCCGAGGACAAAAATTGGCTGCTGAAATAGCTTGAAGAAGCTTTGCAGGGCCTATGCTCTCCCAGGCAACTTCTGTCTTGGCAGGGCCATCAATGTCAAACCACTGCCCTATGACCCAGCCATCTTAACTGGGGTCAGATTTTACAGGCTTGGGCACATGGTGCAGACACAGATGCAGAGAATTCCTGAGCCCTCGCAAATGATGAGAATGGTGCTCAAAGGGCAGGAACAGGTTTAGAGGCAGGAGTGCAGAGTACATGCATATACAGGCTCTGCAGTCTGCTTTATAAACTATTAATTAATTAATTATTCTACTCCTTTACTAATGGCAGGGGAGGGGTTCCAGCTTAACCAAAGTTGATTATTTCACGCAATTCAATACCACTATCCAGAGGCATGAAAACATACACTGGCAATGAATAAACCAACAAACACTAAAGAGCCATGGTATATAGGTAGAAACACAAAGCCCATCAATTTGACTTATAATTTCCATTTTTCCAGTATGGCCATTTTTACCCTACACTTTGTTAATTATTGCAACCCTAACGAGGGGGAACTTCTAACACCAAACTTTTAACAGGACTTTTTGCCTACTCTTGTTGTTTACAAAACAAGCTCATTTGCAATCCAGCATCAAAACAAAGACTTATTTCTGGCTAAACCTTTCCACTGTTTAACTCATATTCAGAACAAGCTTTATTACAAAAATCAATCCATTTTTCTGTAACTAAGATTTTCCAAATCCAGACCAATTTTTCAGGATGCATTCCAGTGGAAAGCACTGGGATACTAATGCCTTATTTTCTATGGCAGTGGAGAGAGAGAGAGAGAGCAGCCAAAATAAAGGTGCAAGTGGCTGCAGGCCATTTTTCCCTTTTTTAAAATTTTAAAGTGAGGTAGGAAGCAGGACTCAACCCCATCACCACCTCTCCCACTGTAATCAAATGTTCACTATTTTAATGAAGATAAAACCAGATGCCAACCCACAGTTAGCTAAAACAAACATCAGGCTTTCTTTTCTTTTCATTTCAGACCTGGAGAAGATATTAAGGTCTTCTTTGGGAGCTGATCAGGTTCACTTTCTTACATTTAAAGTTAGGTTTTTCTGACACTATGTCCCCCAGGGTGTCTTACCTGTCTGGCATGTGGAGTTTTTCGATCCCAGAATTTCCTTTTAGACCTTCCAGTGCATCTGATTTTCCCTGGGAGGACTCCAGCAGAGCCCACATCCTCTTTCTGGATTGAAAGGAGTCCAAGGGCACCCAGATTTGGGGTTCATCTGAGCCCTCCTGGCTTCCTCAGAGATGTCCAAAGGGGCAACAAAGTGCTGCCATCTCTGGCCTTTGTTGTGATCCTGGACATGCCCCAAGAAATGTGGAAGCAGAGAGATTCAATGATCATGTATGGAAGACCAGGACTCAGAAATATTTTTGAGAAGGAACATTTATTAATGACCAGCTGGGTACAGCAGACTCTTGTCCAAAAAGCCGAGCCCCAAATAGGATTTTTGGTTCCCTTTTGTACAGAGGATGTAGGAGTGGGAGTCAAATGGTGATTTGTTTGAGTACCAAATAAGCTTGAATTAAAACATATCCCCCACATTCCAGGTAAGCTTGAATTAACATATTTAGTTTGCATCCTCCCTGAATATCCAAAGTCTATAGAACCTACATCACTTAATTGGCTTCCCAGGAACTAGGTAGACTGGAGTGGTTAGCATGGTTATGAAAGCTGGGGCTGCAGTTCTTATTGTTTGCATGCACACGTGGGCTTATGCTGGAATTTTAAGTTTTAGCAAGTTTACACACACAGTCCAGGTTATTCATGAAGAAACACACAACCCCCACACATAGCCCATATCAAAATTAGAACACTAAATGTATAAGGCACATGGGTTTGAGTGGGATGTAGTTTTACTGAGCAATAGGGTAGGATGTGATCTGGGGTGGTGGTGGTGGTGTAGGTGAAGTACTGGGATTAGGGGAGTTAATCTAACTCTGAGTTTGGGAACTTCAGAGATCTTTCCTGATGGAGTGCTGGGTCTGAGCAAATGAGAAGGTGGAGAAGTGTTGAATGTTTCTCCCCAGTACTCTGCAGAGCAGGGGCTAGTATACTACAACCTACAGGTTGAATCTAGTCCATTGCCTGTCTTTGTAAATAAAGTTTAATTAGAACATAGCTGTGGCAGTTTGAGATTATTTATGAATCCCAAAAAGAGAAAGACTGTGGTTGTAAACTAATATATTCCTCAGGGTGTGATACCCTTTGATTGTATTAAATTCAACTCTTTTAAGTTTACTTGATAAAATCAATTTAGAGCTTGTGATTCAACCACATAGTAGGGCTTGACTCAGTTTGAGTTCTCTCCTCCCTTGCTGGGCTGATATAAATGGGCACTCATTCAGAAGACACAAGAAGGGAGAGAGCTCTATCATCTTTGATGCTGGGGTCCTGGAAAGAGATGAGTCAATCACCTGATACTATGCCACTGAGAAGGCCCAGAAAGAAATGAGCCCTTTGCCAGAGACTGACTGAGATAGGAAGCCCTGAGACCAGGCAGAGATTGTCTGTGACCATCTTGCTTCAACACATGGCAAGTCACTTTGTTAGAAAGCAACCTTGAGTTGGATGCTTTAGGGCCTAGTAACTGTAAGCTTCTACCCCAAATGGATACCCTTTGTAAAAACCAACAGGTTTGGGTACTTTGCATCAGCTCCCCTTTGGCAAACTATTACAATAGCCATGCTCATTCATTTACATATTGCCTGTGACTGCTTTTATAATATAATGGCAGAGTTGAGTAATTGTAATGGAGATCAAATAACCCACAAAGCTTAAAATATTTACTACCTGGGTCCTCATAGAAAAAGTTTTTCAAATTCTGCTCTAGAGGAAGAGTCAATGAAAGTGGACCATGGCCTAGATCATGCTCTAGAATCTGAAGAGTACACTTGAGAGTAAAGTCTGTAGGGAGTTCACACAGGTGGGTCTAGAACCTTATTTGCTACAGGGTGAGGAGATGCTTGGGTCTATAAAGCTTTGCTTCAGATGAGATGTTTCAGGGGGCCATTTTCCAAATTATCAAGAGCCAAAGGTGCCTTCACTTCAGAGTACTTAATACAAGCTCAGTGATGATGCAAGTGTACTTCTTACATCTGGGGACTGGTGAATTTCCACTCTTATATGACATTTGCTTTATGGAATTCCAGCAATGAGAAGAACTTTCACTTCCAGCTGTGAGGCATCTGACTAGGATATTTCCTCTTCTATTTGCTACAGTATTTCTCATGCCCCTGCTGTGTGTTCAGAACTGGATTGACATTTCTGTTCTCCTCTGCAGTGCCCTCCAGGCTTGCCAGGCCCACATCAGACCAATTCATCTTTCTGCTGAGTCAGCAAGCTTACCTCCTGGTGTCTTCCTACCCTTGGGGAAGCAGCAAATTTTGGGTTTTAACTGAGAAGACCCAGAGTCATAAATAGGCTGGAATTCATCAGTCTACTTATTGTAATACCTATTCTAAGCATCAGATTTATGTATAGACAGATGCTGACATGAATTACTGCTTTAAATAATTGGAAAGTTTCTCCTGGTCCAAGATATCATCTCTCTTGAACCTGTCTGTGGTACCTGAATTGTCTGATTTTGAATTTAAAGATATATATATATATATAATATATATATATATATATTTAAATAAGAATTCTTCCTTATGCAGAATAACGTAGCCTACCACTAGCTACCATTTAAATGAAATAATAATGAGCTGAATAGATTAACTACAGATGAAATCAGAATCACCGAGTAATAGAATATGGGGTGGTTTTGAATGAGAGTGGTTTGGGGGAATGCTGGGAGCAGACTTGCTCAAATGGCACATTCAGAAGAAAATAAATAGATATTGGGTACCTTGGAGAGGAATTGTAAAGAATGGAGGAAAGGCCATGAAGAGTATTCTAACAGAAATGATGGTGTATTACAGTTGGAAAAGGCTTAACTAGTTGACAGTTGAGACCACTGGGGATCAGAGAAGGACATTGACTTTCTTAAAGTATTGCAGCAGGTAATTAACAGAGTTTGAATTAGAATCTAGTTTAGCTATTGTCCGGGGCTGTGATTTTTCCACTTAACCAGCCTTTCTAAAAGTATGTGATGGAGAATACTACTTCTGCAAATATTAATAGAATTTTTTATGAAAAGAATATTTGATGGCTAAATAGGTTTGAGAAGCATAAATAGAAAGAGGAATAATCTTCATTCATATTAGGGCAAAGAACTCATCTGGAAGTCTGGGAATATGGGCTCAAGGTACTTAGTCAATAAACATTTATTGAAAATTTAACTATAAGCTAGTGTGCTAATGGCTGAAGGTATAATTATGAATAAAAGAGATATGGCCCTTGCTCTCATGGGACTGAAAGTGTACTCCTTCACTGGAAGGTAGATATTGATCAAGTAATCTCACAAATGTGTATTTTCAGACTGAGTAGTGATCTATAGGAAGGGAATTCAGTTCTCTGGAAGAACATTTTTTAAAAAGTATATTATTATTTAATATATATATATTTTAAAGTGATACTTAGATTACACAAATGTCACATAAAAAAATAGGGGATTTCCATCTCTAGGAGCATATTACAAGGTGGCCTGAGTACAATGGTTCAGAGATGTAAGGTTTCTTGGGCTGGTAAGTGAAGTACAAGCTAAGTAGGTGAAACAGCACTCAGGCAGAGGGTTTAGCATGTACTTGTAGTGAGAAGACCATGGTTTATTAGGGCTGCACACTCTGTTTTGAGTGCCAAGGTCCACTGAGGAGGGAGCAGGTGGGCCGAGTCACCAGTGCCCCTTACTACTGGGCACAGGGGAGACTATCTATTCACCCAGAGTGTCTTAGAAAGATTATCATTCTTTCTGTGTGAAATAGGTTGGGATTACTGCATCAGAGGAACTAAAACACCAGGATTTAGTGTACTAGAGTGGTGGTAGATGAGAGTGGAAGGTGATGCAAGAGCCTGAAAACCTAGATCTTAATCCTAAAATCAAGTGTTTTGCCATTAACTTCTATGTGACCTTGGATGTTCACATTTTCTCTCTGGATCTGTTTTTCCTTCAAAGATTAGATCACATAATCCATTCCCTTTCTTCTCCAACCAACTCTGATTTCATAATCCTAGGATTCTTTTTTTTTTTTTTTTTCCACTCAAACAAGAGATATTTGCCTCTGAAGAAGCTGCCCCTTTGGACTTTCTTCCAGCCCAGGCTGGGCCTGAAGGCTGCTGAGTGACTTACTGCCTTGGCCCAAGATTATTCATGCGTCAATGTGGGGGCTTAGCAGTCCTGCCTGCTGATAATGAGTTGTGATTACACAGACCTTGTTAGACTTATTATTGCTGCTCGCTATGCACCCCCTGCCTTGGACTCAGGAGCCTGAGTCCCCTATGCATTTCCATTCTAAATATAGCTACTCCCCTGTTCATAGAATTATTTGTTGCTATTAGAGGAAGGGAAATAGCAAAATCCAGACCCATTTTGTAGGTAAGGAGCCTGGAGCTCTGTTTTGCCCTGCCACTTCCTTCAGCTTATTTTGGACTATCACTGACTAACACATAACTCCCACCAAAAAAAACATCATCTTTATGGTTTTTTTTTTTTTTTATTGTTCCCCCCCCTTTTTTAAAGATAACATAGATCACACAAAAAATGTTACATTAAAAAGTATAAGAGGTTCCCATATACCCCACACCCCATCCCATCCCTCCCCTCCCACATCAACAACCCGTCACTGAGGCACATTCATTGCATTTGGTGAATACGTTTTGGAGCACTGCTTCACTGCATGGATTATAGTTTACATTGTAGTTTACACTCTCCTCCAGTCCATTCAGTGGGTTATGGCAGGATATACATACCCAGCATGGTCCCTGCAATATCATTTTGGACAACTCCAAGTCCTGGAAATGCCCCCACATCACATCTCTTCTTTCCTCTTCCTGCCCTCAGCAACTACCATGGCCACTGTCTCCACATCAATGATACAATTTCTTCCATTGCTAGTCACAATAGTTCTATAGTAGAATATCAGTAAGTCCACCCTAATCAATATTTTATTTCTCCATCCTGTGGACCCTGGGATGGTGATGTTCACTCCACCTCTAAGTTGAAAAGGAGCTTAGATCCCACATGGCTGATGGATATGATTCTCCTGCTTGTAGTTGTAGGTACTCTCAGTTCCCTGGTGTGGTGGCTGACCATCTTCACCTCCCTATTAGTTTTTCATCTCACCCCAGACTTCCAGGAATTCATGATGGTCATCTAAGACAAATTTCCTTCCTCCTGTCTATCATATCTGCATTTGGACTGTACATGTCGAGTGTCATGCATACTTAAAAAAACTTGTGGTACTTAGATATGTGACACTGAATTTCTTAGCTTTCTTAGCTTTTCTCATGCAGTGTCCAGGGGAATTCTGGGCAGCATATGTGAATGTAAATGGACAGAAATATGCTACCTTCTGGAACTCCTAGGAACTAAGAGATGACTCTTTAGCAAACCAAGTTCAGCAGGACTGAACTATACAGAAAATCCAATGTGGAAGAAAGAGGATTGAGTAATGGCAAAAGCCCTTGAGGTCCACATTAGAGAGGCTATATTCAGACTATAATTCTGTTATTTACAAAATACAATTCTGTGACTTATGTAAGTTACTTGAATTCTCCCTAATTCAATTTTCTAATCTATCTAATTTTCTCATCTTTTAAACATGGACTTGAATGAAGATATAATACAGATTAAATGAGGCAATGCACAAAAGTGCTTAGTACAGTGCCAGGCACATAGTATACATTTAAACACTACCAGTGATAAAATTATTATTGACCTAGAATTCAGTCTTTATTCTACATGCTACTTAATCCTTTAAAAATTATTATTAGAAAAGCACCTTCTTTTTTCTAAGAATTCATCTATAAAATTCTAGCTCTTATCCTTTCTAGGCATGACTGATATAAGGGTCTCTGCTGCTTGAGTCTCTACCCACCTTCAGAGGACAGTGGTAACAATAAGTGAGCTGTTGGGGCTTCCTGGTTGGAGGCGGCCCAGATTTCCCTTGTGAGGTCCTGCATCTGTGCAGCACAGATGCTGTTGCAGGATGATAGTCATTCATGGGACCATTTCAACAGAGAACAAGATTACAAAGGGAATGACTCCTTGGGGCTAGGTGGGAAGGCATGAAACAATTTCTTTTAAAGAATATTGGAATCCATCAGGCAACAGTTACTTGCCACAGACTTTCCTGTATGCTCTTGCCATGGGTTCCATTTTGTACTAATTACCCTTTAGTCCCAAGTTCCTATTGTTTTTGCCCTCAGGTCTATGGCTATTGGCCCAGCCAGGTTGTCTATTTGTGTGCCCATTTTATCTTTAATGCTTTAAATCTGAAGATCCCATACGGAGTCTTGACCCTGTAGACTTCTCAGGTACAACTGCTGGTATCTGCGTGTCCAGAGGAAGCAGCTATTCCCTGCTGGGAACACTTAGGTCCAATGCCTTCTTTTCTTTTTTTTAAAAAATTATTTATTTATTTTAAAAAATTACATTAAAAAAATATGAGGTCCCATTCAACCCCACCGCCCCCACCCCCCACTCCAATGCCTTCTGTCTCAGTCACATCACTTCCTGTATGAGGCTTTTTCTGCATCCCATGTGACCCAGCAATAGAGACAGGATTTGCTGAAGATCAGTATCTCTTCCTTTGATGTTTGTGTAAAATAGAAAATGAAAGAGATAATTCCAATTTAATGCAAGTGACTCCTGAGATGAGTTGTTACTTTTCCATAAAAGAGCACTAGAAATCCCCAAAATAGTATTTTTATGTCAATATGTTCTCCTTATTTAGTCTTTTTGCATCATTTTCATTAATTTCACCTACCTCTGTTCATCCATTCATCACCCAATAACTATTTTGTTGGTTATCTACCCACTTGGTGGACTGATGCAGGTCCTGGAAATACAGGATGTATAAAACATGTGGTCCTGCCATTAAGGCACTTAAAGTCTAGTAAGGGAGATAAACCACATCAAAAGAATTTACAGCATAGCATGTCTGATGGGGAAAATTAAATATGTTATGGGCCAGAGAAGGGAAACCTAATGTAGCTCAGAGATATCTAACCTGAAAGAAAAAGGAGAGTAGAGATTACCAGGACAAGGAGAGATCTGATGTGATTCTTTGGCAAGGAGAAAAGATATATGCACACTCAAATAATGCTTGTAAGTATGACCTTTATTGTTAAAGTACAAGGAATCCTTGGAAAAGCATAAGTTGGAGGACAGTATGATAAGGTATATTTTTTAGAATTATCTGCATGGATGCACTGAAAACAGGGCAGCAGCTTTGAGGAATGAACATCAGTGTGAAAGCTTCTGCCTACTAAAGAGCTAGTAGGATTTGAGGTAGAAGACACAGCACTTAGTGGTTGATAGTATGTGAAGCTGGTGGGTAAGGTAGGCATAAGGGAGAATGAAGCATCCACAATGACTGCCATGTTTCTAAGATAAACAACCTCATGGATAACATGCTTTTTAATGAGGCAGGGGACCTGGAGAAGGAACAAGGTTTGAGAGGAGAAGGAACAAGGTTTGAGGAGGGAAATAAAGATTTCAGTTTTCAATATGTTGAATTTGAGATGCCTGCAAGACTTCCTAGTGCATATATACAATGGGAAATTGGGTATTCAGGTGGGTGATCTAGAGATTGGATTTGGATTCATCAGTGGATAGATATGTTGAGCTGTGGAAATAATGAGATCATATAAGTAAAGTATGTAAGAGGACTGAGAAAGGGACTCTGTTACCCACACCAAAGATTAGGATAAGAAGAACTAGAAGGGCAATTCATAAAGGAAAGAGGAAAATCAAGTTTCACAGAAACTTAATAGATTCCTTTTAAGACAAATGGCACATTATAACAAGTATACTCTAACAATTCATGAGACTAAATGAAGAGAGATCTACTGGTCTATCAACAGCTGGTCTTATATTTTTCATTGAAATGATATTGAGTTTGTCTCAAAGCCACTTTATTTTTCACACTGTAGCTAAGGACATATGTAGTACTGAGTTCTTGGAAATCAATGAAATGGATGGTTTTGGCTATATTTATATATGTTGAGGCTAACAATATGAATTGTCATTAGAGCTTAGTGTCTTCACGGCCCACCTTGCCTTATTTCCTTATTGGTAAATTGGTGCTTCTAATAAGCAAACCTTACCATCTAAATTGTCAGTGGATGAGGGGGATAGGTTTTCTTCATCATTTTAATTATACTTAGTGTAGGCTCATATTAATGAAGAGAAATATTGCAGAAATTTATTAATGAGGCATTAGATGTGGAAGAAGAGTGATGAGGCTCTGGAGTGTTAGGAAAATGGAACTAAACTGTTTGAGGAGATTAGGTTCACATTCTGATTCTTCAATTAACTTTTTCAGTGGGGGAAAATTTTCTTTTAGACTCAGGGCTCTCCATCTCTAAAATTAGGGTTTGGAGTAAAAGATCAGTTTTCTTATCAATATTTTGTGGACTCTGAACAGATTTAAGTTTTTCAAGGCAGATTGAAGAGAGGACAGTATATCTGGAATTCTGTGTAGTTCCTACCTCTACCTAAGGTGTATGGCCACCATTCCTGGGTACAAGAGCTGGACAGAAATCTCTCATTACAAGGCATCATGGAAATTGATGAATAATTTCCAGCATGTTTATTCATACACTTCTAAAAATCTGACTTATTGAAAAAAATACTTTTTTATTGATTTATTTTAAGCTTATAACTATTTAGGCTGTAATAGTTTTGAAGTTATTTCCCAAGTGGAAGGAGGTGATAAATAAACATTACTTTGTGCTGGCCTGGTACCACTAGTAATGTCTTCCTTCCTCTCCCCATACTTTCTTTTCTTCAAGTAAACAAAGAAAAGTATATCATGTAATGTGTGCCAAGTACATGGTAGACATAGGGGCACTAATATAGTTCAAGCATAGTTCTTTCCTTAAGAAAAATTATAGTCGTTAGAGAAATTAACCAATAATGTAACACAGCATAAGAATTCTGGCAGATGTATCAATTACAGTGCTGTAGAAAAATAGAACACATGGGATATTCTTCATTCATAATCCATTTAACAAATAGTTGAGTGATTACAATGTACCAGATCTTGCTCTAGGGATGTTGATAGAATAGCTATCAAAATAGACAAGATCTCTAACTTAATAAAACATATATTTTAATAGGAGAAACGAGCAAACAAATCAATAACATAGAAGTATAAAAACTTTCAGATGGTGATGAGTAATATATGTAGACATATGAAGTAGGATAAAGGGAATAGGGAATAGTGGTGAAGGTTGTTTCTCTATATGTTGGTCAGAAAGGGAGCATTTAAGCAAAGAATTAAGGGAAACTCAGAGTTATGTAAGATCTAGGGAAAAAAATACTCCATGTAGAAGGAACACCAAGTGCACAGCCTTTAAGGCAGGAGGCCGTCTGACCTATTTGAAGAATAGCAGGGAGACCAGCATGGGTAGAAGAGAGTCTGAACCCTGGAGGGATGGCATTTCCATTGACTGAGAGGGGGAGAACTTTGAGAAGCATGATTGCATCAGAAAGGAGAATCAGGGGTTTGATTTTGGACATGTTAAATTTGAGATGTCTGTTAAAGATCTAAGAGAAGATGACAAGGGAGCAGTCATATAGGATTATGGATCACAGATGGAAATATAAATGGGGGCATTGTCAGCATAACAATATAGTTAATATTTGAAACAATGTGTCTGGAAGAATTCTCCTTAAGAAGGTACTAATATAGGAAATATAGACGGAAAATCAAGAGTGTTGTCATAGAAGTTAAGTGAAGAAAGAGAAAGTGTTTTCAAGAAGGAAGAAGTGTGAAGTGGACTTGGCCCAATGGATAGGGCATCTGTCCACCACAAGGGGAAGTCCACGGTTCAAACCCAGGGCCTCCTTAACCCATATGGAACTGGCCCATGGGCAGCGCTAATGTGCGCAAGGAGTGCCGTGCCTCGTAGGAGTGTCCCCCGCGTAGGGGAGCCCCACATGCAAGGAGTATGCCCTGTAAGGAGAGTCGCCCAGTGCGAAAGAAAGTGCAGCCTGCCCAAGAATGGCACCGCATACACAGAGAGCTGACACAGCAAGATGACTCAATAAAAAGAAACAGATTCCTGGTGCCGCTGATAAGGAGAGAAGCAGTCACAGAAGAACACACAGCAAATGGACACAGAGAGCAGGCAACTGGGGGGGGGGAGGGAGAGAAATAAATAAAAAATAAATCATTTTTTTAAAAAAAGGAGGAAGTGATCAAATCTGTCAGTGCTTCTGATACTTCACAACTTGGTACAGACTTCCTGTTGACCAAGGTGGAAGTATAAAATGCTCCAGGGTGCCATTCCCCCACAGAATCTTTGAACGACTAGCAAAAATTGGCATAACCATCCTTGCAGAACTTCAGAAGAGAGTTAAAGGATTGAACTTAATGGGTGAGACTCAAATCACTGAAGCACTCCTTTAAAAACAGAGGAAGCCTGTGACATACCCTTGCTGGAGCTTCCCTACCTCCACCCCAGTACAACGCGAAGTCAGCCTGGGCTCCAATTGTGGATCACTGGCCCTGTTCTAGAGGGAGCAGAGTATCCCCTTCATGCATACTGGAGTGTCTGTATGTCAGTAGCAACCTATCAGGTGGTAACTTGAAAGACTGAACAGGGATCTCCTGTGGGGTTCACTTCTCAGAAGTTGCCCTGTAGGCAGAAGCAGCTTTCAGGCTGCTAAAACAGTGAAAGAAACAATTAAGTTAAAATAGTTTGGGGCAAAGGATTTTTGGCTTTAAGACAGATCATTGAGCACCAGGGAGGGGTGTGAAGTCAATCACTTAGGGAGTGTAAGAGACATTAGGATTCCTTTAATCAGGTAATTCCTAAGACCATGAGCAAGCACAAGCCAAGGAAAAAACTCAGGCTCAGAAAAGGAGAAGAACCTGTACTTTCTATTTGCTTGGGACTTTGGTTAGAAGGGCTAACTCTGAAGGAATCAAGCCAACAAAGAGTCAATCTGCAAATACTGTGAAAGACTGTGTGTGTGTATGTGTAGATTTGCTAGTTTTTGTAAGATCCTGGTACTTAAGAAAATCTGTCATATCACTAACTGGATACATATTTAAGGAATAGACAGCTCAAGGACTAAATCCCTGAGCTGACAGTTTAAAATATTAAAATGTACAGTGTGCAGTAAAAGATTACATGTCATAAAAAAAGAAACACGGAATGATGGTCTAACCAAAAGAACAAGATTTAAATTCATTAACTATCATAAAAGAAGACCAGACTTTGGACATCCAGAACTACCTGAGTTGAAGACCATAACAACTGAAATGAATATTTCCTAGAGGATTTAAACAGAGTGGAGCTGACAAAAGAAAGAACCAGTGACCTCAAAGACAAGATAATTGAAATAATTCATGCTGAGGAAAAAATAGAATGAAAGAAAGTGAATAGAGTCTAAGAGATGTGTGGGACACCATCAATAATACCAATATACATATTATGGGAGAACTAGAAGGAAAAGAAAGTGACAGAAGGGGACTTTTGAGCCCTTTTAAGCCACTCGTTTCAGCCTTGAGAGTCTCTGCTGCCATGGCTTCTCGCCATGAGACTGCTGAAGGCTGAGAAGTGCACTGCCAGATGTATCTGAGGCTCACAAGTAAAAGAACCAGAGGCTAAAGCAGTCCAAAGAAAAAGCTAGGCTGAAATTGAACAATAGCCCCCCAGAAGGAGAAAGAGTTCAATGCCAAGGAAGCTGTGGGTCTGGGATCCCATCAGTTGCAGCACTGAAGTGGAAAAGGAGACCCAGGAGAAGATGACCATCCTCCAGACCTACTTCCAGCAGAACAGAGATGAAGTCTTGGATAAGCTCTTGACCTTTATCTGTGACATCTGGCCAGCAATCCATGAAAACTACTACCTAAATGGAAAGGGGAGAAGGAGCATCTGTTCCATGGATTGGCATTTTTTATACCTTCACATGGAATATGAAGTTTTAGCAAAGCTAAAGTTATATTCTTGTAGACAGGCATTAAATTATTTCTGTATATTATATAGTAGGTCCTTTCACTTTTTGGAGAGTAGCAAAACCTAGCTTCTTTATACAGACTTTGAGTTTATCCAAAGAATTTCATCTTTTTACCTTCTATTTCTTCTCAATTTAATGGCTATATGTTGTCTGTTTTCCTTTGTCACTTAGTTCAAACTACATATGTGACAATATTGACTTTCTTTCTTCTATCTAGTACCCAAGGCCAAATATTTGAAGAAAGAAAAGGGCTAAATATTTTATTTCCCTAAGGCTTTCTTGACGATCAGATGTTTTCCTATGAAAAAGTAATAAATAGTATTTGTTAACTCTATGAAGCAGCAGCAAGCCCTAACACAGTCCATTCTGGCTAAGAACAGTGAATACTAGAATAATTGTTTGAGCTGCTTTTAGTTTCTCTTAAGAAAAACTGCTAGATAAAATTCAAGAACTTATTACATGTTACGCTTAATGTACTAGTAGTCATTTAAAAGTAAAGACTCTTTGTTATGCAAAAAAGTGGCAGAATATTCAAAGAAATAATGACAGAAATATCCCAAATTTAATGAAATACATCAATATACATACCCAAGAAGTCCAGCAAACCCCAAACAGGATAAATTTGAAGAGAACCACACTCAGACAGAGTGATCAATCTCTCAAATTCCAAGGACAAGAAAAGAGTTCTGAAAACTGGAAGAGGAAAGCAACGTGTAAGTACAAGGAAGACCTAATAAGATTGCATTCTAATTTCTCATTAGAAACCATGGAGGAAAGAAGGCAGAGGGCAAAATACTTAGTATGCTGAGAGAAAATACTTGCCAGCCAAGTATTGTATATCTGATGAGACTGAATTTCAAATAGGAGGGAGAGATTAAGACATTCCCAGGTAAACAAAATCTGATGGAGTTTATTACTGCTAGACCTGTCCTGTAAGCATTGTCAAAGGGAGTTCTTCAGACTGAAAGGAAAGGACAAAAGACAGTGGATCAAAGTGGCATGAAGAAATAAAGGCCTTTGGTAAAAGTAACTCTATGAGTAATATAAATGCCGGTATTGTTGTCTTGTATTTTTTTTGGTATGTAACTTCATGCTTTCTTTCTTACAGATTCTAAAATGCAAATGCATAGCAAGCAATGATTAATCTTAGGTTTGGGGCATTCAGTGTATAAAGATGTAATTTCTAACAAATACAGCAAAAAGTAGGATAGATATAGGAACAATGTTTGTGAATTCTGTTGAAATTAAGTGGGTACCATAACAAATATGACTGTTATAGGTTTGTAGGGTAAATTTAAACCCCATGGTATCCATAAAGAAAATATCAGAAAAATCATATACAGCAGGAAATGAGAAGAGACTCAAAGTAATACACTAAAAATTCAAATAAATGTGCAAGTAAGCATTAATGGAAGAATTAAGGGCTGTAAAAAGGCCTAAGAGTTACAAATACCAAATAGGAAAATAACAGAAGAAAGTGCTCCATTTTCTGTATTTACTTGAAATATAAAAAGATTAAGTTCTCCAAATCAAAAAGCAGTGGTTAGTAGAATGAATTATAAAAAAAGCATGACCTAATTACAAACTCCCTATAAGAATCTCCCCTTAAATTCAAAGGTACAATTATATTGAAAGTGGAAAGAATGGAAAAACTTATACCACACAAATAGTAACCAAAAAATAAAATAAAAAAAAACAAAAAACTCTGGCATAACTATACTAATCTGAGACAAAACAAACTTTAAGCAAAAACTTTTGTTCTTTATGAAGGACAAATAATACTAATAAAGGGATAAATTCAAGAAGAAGACATAATAATTTAAATATAAATGCACATAACAGCAGAACCCCAATATATATGAAACAAACATTGATAGATTTGGGCAGAGAAAGAGATAATTCTACATTTATACTAGGAGATTACAATACATCACTGTCAGTAATGAATAAAACATCTTGATAGAAGATCAAGGCATTAGAAGAATAGAACAATTCTGTAAAGCAACTAGACCTAACAGATACACACATATATGAGAGAAAATGTCACTGAACAACAGCAGAATCCTTCTCTTCTGCATATGGATCATTCTCCAGGATATAATGTATGATGGATAACAGCAGATCAATAGGAAGTAGAAATTGAATCAGTAATTAAAAACCTTGCAACAAAGGGAAGCCTAGAATCAGAACATTTCACTGGGGAAATTTACCAAATTCCAAGAGTTAATTCCAAGGGAAAAAAACCCCACCAAAATCAGCATAATTAAAAGATATTGAGAATAGAAAAAAACAAGAGAATTAATAAAACCAAAAGCAGGATATTTGAGAAGACTAAGAAAATTGGCAAACCCATAGCCAGACTAACAAATAAAAATAGAAAGATAGAAAGAAGAGGCAAATAAATAAAATCAGAAATGAGAGAGGGGACGTTACCATTGACCTCATAGAAAAAAAAAAGGATCATGAGAATACTAGGAACAAGTGTATGCCAATAAATTAGACAACTTAATTGAAATAGACAAATTCCCAGAAACACACTGTATTAGTCACTCAAAGGGATGCTGATGCAAAATAACAGAAATCAGTTGGTTTTTACAAAGGGCATTTATTTAGGGTAGAAATTTATAATTAACAGTCCATAAAGCATAAGTTACTTCCCTCACACCGAAGTCTATTGCTACCTGTTGGAGTAAGATGGCTGCCAACATCTGCAAGGGTCCAGGCTTACTCTGTTCCTCTCCTCTGGGGCTCATTTCTCTTCAGGTTCCACTGCTCTGATTTCTCCACACGGTCAGCTGTAGACTATCAGGCAAATGGCTTGTCTCTCTTCCCGAGGCTTTACCTGAGTTTAATAGAGACTTTTCTCCTTCCTCTCGTGTCTGCTTCTCTGTATGTTTACTTCCCAGTCTCCAGGATCAAAACTCTAACTCTTCTGTCTTGTGGTTTTCTCTGTGAGTCCCTGCCCACCAAGAGGACAGAGACTCAGCATCCTACTGACATGACCCAAACAAAGCCTTAATCATTATTTAATCAATTAAAAGTGAAAACTCTGAGTCTAATATAATCTAATATGCCCAGAGGGACAAACCAGTTTACAAACATAATCCAATGTCTATTTTTGGAATTCATAAACAATATCAAACTGCTACACACACAAACTAGTTGTACTGACTAAGGAAGAAAAAGATGCTCTCAGCAAACAATAATTAAAAAAGAAATTGAGTCAGTCATCAGAAACTCCTAACAAAGAAAATCCCAGGACTAGATGACTTAAGAAGGGAATTCCATCAAACCTTCCAAAAATATTTAACCCCCAATACTGCTCAAACTCTTTCAAGAAATGCTTCCTAAGTCATTCTATGAGGTCAGCATCACCCTAAAAATAAAGCCAGATGAAGATATCACAAGCATGAATATTGAAGCATAAATTTCCTCAACAAAATACTAGCAAACTGAATTCAACAGCACATTAAAAGAATTATACACCATGATCAAGGGGGATTTGTCCTAGGAAAGCAATGGGAGTTTATTATGAGAAAATCAGTTAATGTAATATGTCACATAAATAGAAAAAAGTTTAAAAAAATCACACGATCATGCCAATTGTCATGGAAAAGGCATTTGACAGATTCTTAGCATAGATGAGAAGCCACTAACATACTCAATGCTGAAAGACTAAAAGCTTTCCCCCGAAGTTCAGGAAAAAGACAAGATTTCCTGCTGTCACCACTGCTTTTCAAGACTGTATTAGAAGTTCTACCAAGAGCATTGGCAAGGAAAAGAAATTAAAGACACCTAATTTGGAAAGGAAGAACAAAAACATTCTATATTTGAAGATGACAAGTACCTGTATATAGAAAATCCTTTAAAATCCACAGTGAGGCTACTAGCTCTAATATATAAGTTCTGCAGTGTACTGGGGTATAAGATCAATAAGCAAAAATCTGGTATTTCTATATACTAGTAATGTAAAATCAGAAGAAGAAATCAAGAAAAAGTCATTCCATTTACAATAACAACTAAAAGATTAAAATGTCTAGGAATTAATTTAACTAAAGATATATAAGACTTGTACATGGAAAATTATAAATCACTGTTGAAAGAAATTTTAAAAATCTAAGTGAATGTAAGGACATTTCATGTTCATGGCCTAGAAGACTAATATTGTTAATATGTCAATTGCTAAGAAGGCAATTTAAAGATTTAATGCAATCCCAATAAAAATTCTACAGCCTTATTGCAGAAATGAAAAAGTCAATCATCAAATTTATATGGAATGTTAAGTGCAAGTAGCCAATGCCTTCTTAAAAAAGAACAAGGTTAGAAGACTCAGACTTCCCAGCTTTAAAGCTTATTCCAAAGCTATGCTTTGCAACACAAAGTTTCAACACAATGTGGTACTAATAAAAGGACGGGCCTATAGACCAATGGACTTGAGCCGAACATTGAGAAATAAATCCTCAAACTTATGGTCAATTGATAAGTGTGTCAAGTCTGATCAATGGGGAAAAAATAGTCTCTTCTAAAAACAGTTTTGAGAGAACTGGATGTTCACATGCAAAAGAATGAAGGATACCCCTACCTCACACAATATACAAAAATGAACTCAAAATGCATAAAGACCTAAGTATGTGAACCAAAACCCCTCAAACTCTTAGAAGAAAATATAGGGAAGCATCTTCAAGACCTTGTGTTAGACAATGGGTTTTTAAAATTTACAACAAATGCATGAACCACACAAGAAAGAAAAGAGATAAATGGGATTTCATTAAAATTAAAATCTGTTTTGCATCAAGACTTCACCATGAAAGTAAAAAGACAACCAAAAGAAAGAGAGAAAAATATTTGAAAGCCGCATACCTCATAATGGTTTATTATTCAGAATATCTCAGAATATATAATGAAATCCTGCAATTCAACAGTAAATAGACAAATAACCCAATTACAAAATGGGGAAAATACTTGAATAGGCACTTCTTCAAAGAAAATATACAAATGACTAGCAAGCATAGAAAAGATGGTCAACCTCATTAGCCATTAGGGAAATTCAAATCATAACCACAATGAGATAGCATTTCACACAGACTAGAATGGCTTCTACTTAAAAAATGGAAAATGACAACTAATGGAGAGGACATGGAGAAATAGGAACACTTATTCCTTGTTGATGGGAATGTAAAATGATGCAGCTGCTATGGAAAACAGTTTGGTGGCTCCTCAGAAAATATAAAATTAACATGATGCAGCAATTCCACTTCTCAGTATATACCCAAAAGCATTGAAAGCAATGGCTCAAACAGATATTTGTACAACAATGTACATAGTGGCATTAGTCACAATTTCCGAAAGATGGAAGCAACCCAAGTATCTATCAATGGACTAGAATATGTTACCAGGAAACAGTGTAGGGGTAGGGAATGGGGAGTTAATGGTTAATTGGTGCAGAGCTTGTGTTTGGATGATGGAAAAGTTTTGGTAATGGAATGGTGGTGATGGTAGCACAACATTAAAATAATTACCACTACTTCTTTATATATTTAAATATGGTTAAAAGAAAACTTCAGGTTGTATATACGGTTTTAGAGAAAAATTCAAAAATCATGCTATTAATGAACACTGAGCAAACCCTGTTGTTAAACCATGGGCTATAGTTAATAGCATAATTATAATAGTTTTATCATTTGTAACAAAGGTGCCACACTAATGCAAAGTGTTAATAATTGGGAAAACTGTGTGTAAGGGGGTGTATATGGGTATTCTGTGTCTTCTGCATGATCTTTCTGTCAACCTACAATTTTTCTAATAAAAAGTAAATTTAAAAATTGGTAAAGGAGAGACAGGACAATTGCTGAAGAGTTGTGGAGGATAGACAGAAGTGTTTCAAGGCAGAAAGCTGGGAGGGCTTCAATTAGGAGGCTCTTAACACAGGGGAGAGGGAAAGAAGGCCTTAGCCAAGTAAGAGGCATGATACTAGGGAGAAGAGGCCTGATCAAGTGGCAGACTGCAAAGAACTGCCCGACAGACTGCATATTATAGGAGTGGTTTAAGACACAGAGTAGAAGTGGGGGATGATTCCTATGATCTGAGTTTAAGTAACTGGAAGATTCATGATACTGTTAGCCAATGTAGGGGAAGATGGTTTTAGGTCATTATTTTTATGAATTTTGAAATTCATATGGGGCATCCAAGTGAATATGTCCATTGGGAAGTTGTACATGAAGTTGGAATTCAGGAGATGGCTCCAAGTTTTTTCATCTGCAGTTTTGATGACCACATATTTACGGGGATACAGGAAAATAAAAGCACGATATGGGGAAGGAAGCAGAGTGACAAGTGATCTGGAAACTCTGTCATATGAGTAACATGTGGAGAAGCTGGAAGTCAGTTCTCCTAGGTTCTAATCTGGACAATGCTGTGGAACAGTTGTGTGAGTTTTGACAGCACTCTGAACAGTGAGTTCCCTCCTCTGTTAAATATGGAGAACAGCAGCTTCCAGGTCACTTGAGGATTCCATGTACCAGTAAATGGAGAAAATATTCAAATTTATTCCAGAGTTTATACAATTTCAGCTACTTTTGCTGTATTGCTGCCACTACTACTGCTGCTACTACAATGAAGCCTATTAATTTTGTTACCAATAATAAATGTCATTTGCCCTTCCTAGCATATGTCAAAAATGAGAGAGGATCAGCCTTCAAAGATTAGATTTGTAAAAAGAGACCCCTTCTACATCCTACTGGTAAAAGGCATCCCTTTTTTTCTTGCCCTCACTCTCATTATACTCTCATTAAAATTCATCAGAGACTGACTATGATTTCAGTGTATCCAAGAAAATAAGTAGATGCCAATGAACTCAACCTAATCATTCTGGGAGGAAAAAAAAGACAGTTTATAAGACTGCTTTAATAAGAATCCACTGGGAAGAATTTCCACTGGTTTGTATCACTCTTTGTCACAAAAAGCACATTTTAAATCTCTGCTTATGACAAACACTCAATTTCAGTTTCCTTAGGTTTCTTAACAACTTTGACTCCCTGATACATGCTGTCCTATCCTGCTGTGGCAGAGAAGCAGAGACAGTAGAGTGTGCAGGTGGTTGTGTTCTTGAGCACTTGGCAGACTTTCTTCCACCAGTGTTGTCTTTTCATCCTACCATAACCAATGTCCTTGGCAGCTCTTCAGAGGACTGAGCATGGATGCCCTACAAGGAAGAACTACAGACTGGGTCAGGTCTTCCCATGGTTATTATGTGAGTCTTATTCATTGATTGACTCATGCATGTGTTCAATAGACAAATGTAGTTAGATGCAAGTAATGATCCTAAGGAAGATGATGATTACTGACATTTAATAACATTGCCAGGAACTGTGCTAAGAAGTTTAAATACACTATATTAAGTAAACTTCCTAAGAATACAATTGGGTTCTAAGTGTGACTATTTCTACCAGCTGAGAAAAATGAGAGTTAAGAAAATTATCTAACTTTCTGAAGTTCACTCAGTAGAATTGGTAGACTTTAATTAAAAATACAGGGGTTTTTATTAGTTTCTTTTTCTTTTTCAACTTTCATTTTTATTTTCATTTTTGCACAATGTAAACAGAAAATACAGAGCTAAAATAAGGTAATAAAGCACTATATCCTGGAAGCTTGAGTGGTTGAGCACCTGCTTCCAATGTATAAAGTACTGACTTCTATCCTTAAAACCTATTAAAAACAAACAAACAAACAAACAAAAACAACTCTCACTGGAGAGAAGATGTAGCTCAGGGGTTTAGCACCTGCTTCCCATGTATGAGGTCCTGGGTTCAATCTCCAGTGCCTCCTAAAAAGAAAAAAAACACTATATCACGACTATACAGAAATTACCATTATGTTTTCTTTAAGTATATCCTTCCACAACTGAAACACACACAGTTATTCCCCACCCCATTTACACACAAAATATATGCTATTAACACTATCCTGCATCTTGTCATTGTTTATTTAACCTAACAATATATTCCAGAAATATTGCTGTAACAGTATCTAGAGACCTCCCTCATTCTCTTTACACAGCTTAAAAGTACTCCATTAAGAAATCATACCATAATTTGGTTAACCAGTAACCTCTTGCTGGATATGTTTCTGTTCCTCATGTTTTATATAATGAAAGTGCCACAGTGAATTATATTGCAAATGTATCACTTTGAACTTATACAAATATGCCTAGGATAAATTCCAAGAAATGGTATTTCTGAGTCAAAGGATAAAAAGTTCTGTAATTCTGTTGGTATCTCCAAATTTCCTTAAAAAGGAAATGTGAAGTTGGAGGACTCTCACTACTGAACTTTAAATCATATTACCTACCTACAGTGGTAAAACTAACATGGTATTGGCATAAAGATAGACACAATAGACCAATGAAACCTAATTGATGATTCAGAAACAGATGCTCACATCTCATATAGCTCACATATATGGTCAAGTAATTTTTGACAAGCCTGTCAAAGCGACCCAGCTTGTGCTGAGCTGTCTATTGAACAAAGGGGCTTGGAGAACTGGATATCCATATCCAAAAGAAAGAAAAAGGCCCCCTATCTCACTCCTTATATAAAAATTAACTCAAAATGCATCAAAGGCCTAAATATGAAAGCCAGAACCAAAGGATCCTAGTAGAAAATGTAGGAAACATCTTCAAGACCTGGCGATAGGTGGTGAATTCTTAAACTTTACACCGAAAGCATGAGCAATGAAAGAAGACATGTAGATATAACCCCAGGTACTAGTTCTCCTGAGGGCTGCAGAGATCCACAGGTTCTACGGTCATGGCAGATGGTTCTGGAATTCAGTGCCATGTCAGCTGGCCTTACTTTGGAGTTTGTGTTCCTGAATGTGATGGAGTTGGACTCAGATGTGACCTTTCTACACATGCCTCTTCTGGCACTTTTACTGAACCTGTGGTTGGCACTGGGGTTAGTATATACTCAGGAAACCTGAATCTCTGGACTGTTCATATGACAGCCACGTCCTGAGCCTCAGCAGACTTGCAACAACTACCCTTTTGTTTACTGGACTTACCCCGGCCAGTGAACAGGGAGGTGAAGAAAGTCACCCACAATCAGGGAGCTGAGAGTGCCCACAACTACAAGCAGGAGAATTGCATCCATCATCCATGTGGAATCTAAGCCCCTTCTCGATATAGAGGTGGAGTGGACATCACCATCCCAGGGTCCATAGGATGGAGGAATAGAGTATGGATTAGAGTGGACTTACTGATATTCTACTATGGAACTATTGTGATTAGTAATGGAAGAAATTGTAGCATTGATGTGGAGCAAGTGGCCATGGTAGCTGCTGAGGGTAGGGAGAGGGAAGAAGAGATACGATGTGGGGGCATTTTCAGGACTTAGAGTTGTCCTGGGTGGTGGTATTGCAGGGAAAGATGCTGGACATTGTATGTGCTGCCATGGCCCACTGGGTAGACTGGGGGAGAGTGTAAACTACAGTGTAAACCATTATCCATGTGGTGCAGCAGTGCTCCGAAATATATTCACCAAATGCAATGAATGTGCCATGATGATGATGAAAGAGGTTGTTGATGTGAGAGGAGTAGGGTGAGGGGTGTGGAGGGTATTTGGGGACCGCTTATATTTTTTGAATGTAACATTTAAAAAAAGAGAGAGAAAAAAAGTTAAAAAAGAAAGAAAACATGGATAATTGGACCTCCTCAAATTTAAACACTTTGTGATCCAAAGGACTTTCTCAAGAAGGTGAAAAGGCAGCTCACTCAATTGCAAAAAAATATTTGGAATCCACATATCCAATAAGTGTTTGATTTCCATTTTATATAGAGAGATCAAACAACTCAACAATAAAAAAGCAAGCAAACCAATTATAAAATGGATAAAGACTAAAATAGACATTATCCACAAAGAAAATACAAATGCCCAAAAAACACATGAAAAGATGTTCCATATCACTAGCTATTAGGGAAATGTAAGTTGAAATGACAATGAGATATTGTCTCACACTGCACAGAATAGCCATTATTAAAATAAAAGAAAACAGTAAGTGCTGGAGAGAATGTGGAGAAATAGGAACACTCCTTCACTGTTGATGGGAATGTAAAATGGTACAGCCTCTATGGAAGACAGTTTGGTGATTCCTCAGGAAGCTAAATATAGAACTGCCATATGATCCAGCAATTCCCCTTCTAGGAATATATCTGGAAGAACTGAAAACTGTGACATGAACAGACATCTGCACACCGATGTTCATAGTGGCATTATTCACAATTGCCAAAAGATGGGAACAATCCAAGAATTCATCAATCAATTAATGGATAAACAACAGGAGATATATACACATGATCAAATACTGTACTGCAGTAAGAAGAAATGAAATTGGGACACATATAACATGATGAGTTTTGAAGACATTATGCTAAGTGAAGTAAGCCAGACACAAAAGGAAAAATATTGCATGGTTTTACTAATATGAACTGAATATGAAGAATAAACACACGGAGTTAAAACCTAGTGTGTAGGTTATTAGGGTGTAAGAGGAGGGCATAAAGGGGTACTGATGCTTAATGTATGTAGAAGTTTTAAATAACTTGACTGTAAAAGTGTGAAAATAGAGTTGATGGTAACACATTATAGTGAGTAGCAGCTGGTTTATAAATGGGATTGTGGCTGAAAAGGATACTATCGGGATATAAATGTCAATGGAAAGAAAGCTAGAGAATAATCTAGGGACTGAATAACAGTGAACCCAGAGGTAGATGAGAATTATGGTTAACAGTACCCATACAAGAATGCCATTATGTGAACTAGAACGGATGGATATCACTATTGCATGATGGTGGGATTATGGAGAAGCATGGGAAAAATATAATTAATGTAACCTATGAACTATAGTTAATAGCATTATTGTAATATTCTTGCATCACTGCCAAATATGTATTTTGGTAATAATAGGGGGGCATGGACAAATATGCCAAATGAATACCATGGAACATAGTCAGTGGTAAGTATGATGAGATTATCTCATAACCTGGAACAAATATTCCACAATGGTTTGGTGCATTAGTAAAGTGTTATTGTGTGGGATTTCTACACTTGTGCATGATTGTTTTGTATGTTCAAAACTTCTGTAATAAAAATATGTTTTTAAAAAGTTTAGCTGATTCCCATATAACCTACCCACTCCCACCCTCACGTATGTTTTCTTTTCTCCTATTATGAGTACATTCATTAGTATGGTACATTTGTTGAAGTTGATGAACAAATATTGAAACATTGCTACTAACCAAAGTCTATAGTTCGCATTATGATTTATACCTTGCACTGTACAGTTTTATGGGCTTTGACAAATGTACAATGTCATGTATCTGTCGTTTCAGTATCATATAAAACAATTCAAATACCCTAAAAATCCCATGTTCTAACTATTCATCTCTCCCTCTCCCTTCTGAACACCTGATAACCTCTATCTTTATATAAATATTACAAGTTCCCCCATTACCACACAATGATAACCACAACAACAATAAATCTACTTTAGTTATGTAGTTACCATTTCTGGTGTTCTTATTTACTTTGTATAGATCCATATTTATATCAGGTAGCAGAGGAAAGGAATTATTTTGCTTGCAGTTGAAGATACTCCTTGTTTAGGAAGGGGACTTGTTCATCATCATCATTTTATTGGTTGTCCAGGGCAAGTCTAAAGAATTGGGGAGTAGAAATTAGTCACAACTCTGCTGGGATTCAGGGCTCAACCAGCATATGATCAATCTTAAGGTTTAAGTCTCTGAGGAATATATTTAACAGGCGTATTTAAAATTAGAGGTTCAAATAATAAATTATATAAGGGTATAATTATGTTATATTGAGGAAATAGATTATCACATATTTCCAAATAAGTTCTGCCCAGGGGGTGTTAATTTCAGGAAGCCGTGAGGCTTGCCTAGGGTGCCTGGATGGCCCTAGAGCCCCGTTGGAAGCACTTTTGTTTAAGGCTAGCTTATTGTGGCAGTTTGTGAAATCTGCCTGAGACCTGCATACATGTAACCTCTGGAATGACCTCCCGACTCATTTTGAAATCTCTTAGCCATAAAAACTCTGTTTTATTTAATATTTCTCCTTTTTGGTCAAGGTTTTTGTACAAATCCATTTCTGATTAACTTGATAATAATCTTGTGGTGCCAGAGAGCCTCATTCCTGCAAGTCGTGACCCATGTTGGGGGGAAGGTATTGCATTTATTTGCAGTTTGGGTTAGAGACAGATCACCTTTGAGCAACAAGGAGATTTTCAGGAGATAATTTTTAGGCATTAATTATAATTAGGCTTGTTTTCATTATTACAGGAGTAAGGTTCATAAGTGCAAGAATTCACATTGAAGGACTGACTGATTGGCATATTTTCTTTTATTAGGTGAAGCCTTATATATTCTAGAAATTTTTGCCATCTTATTTGAGAAAGTAGTAGTATTCCCCTGTATAAGAGTTTAGTATTTTGTTGGTTACTTTATGGGCCTCTATCAATTGAGAAAACATGCCTATGACAACATGAATACATTAATATCTCATAGAAGTATGCTTTAGGTGCATTTTCCCCCATATATAACTCCACTATCAATACCCCTTATTAGTGCCATGCCTTGGTTATAGATCCTGAAAGAACATTCTTATAATTATATTCTTAACTACAATCTTTGGCCACTCCAGAGGTCCTTGAGTTGTACAGTTGCCTGCTTTATTCTCTAGTTTTCCTTCTAATATCATGGATAGCCCAAACCTTCCCCTTTCAACCATTTTTACACTCATAGTTGAGCACTATTAATTATACTCATATCGCTGATTCTTCCAACTTCATTTTTCTTTTTAAAGATTTTTTTGGCTATTTACGGTAAATTTCTCTTCAAAATAAATTTGAAAATTGGCTTTTACATTTCTGTAAAAATATGCTCTTGAAATTTTATTGGAATTAGGGTGGCTCTTTAAATCAATTTGAGTTGAATT
This sequence comes from Dasypus novemcinctus, assembly GCF_030445035.2. Lineage (NCBI taxonomy): Eukaryota > Metazoa > Chordata > Mammalia > Cingulata > Dasypodidae > Dasypus > Dasypus novemcinctus. The sequence continues at coordinate 162,452,416 of NC_080674.1, read as the reverse complement.
GACATTTTAATGATATTTAATCTTACAATCCATGAACATGGAATATCCTTTCATTTATTTAGGACTTTGATTTCTTTAGCAATGTTATGTCATATTCTGTGTACAAGTCCTTTCCATCTTTAATTAAGTTTATACCTAGGTATTTGATTCTTTTAGTTGCTATTGTAAATGGAAGTTTTTCTTGATTTCCTTCTCAGATTGCTCATCACTAGTGTACAGAAATGTGACTGAGTTTCATGAGTTGATCTTACATTACCCTACTTTACTGACTTTGTTTATCATCTCTAGTTGCTTTCCTGTACATTTTCAGGACTTTCTATATATAGAAGTATGTCATCTGCAACTAATGAAAGTTTTACTTTTTCCTTTTCAATATGAATTCTGTTTATTTCTTTTTCTTGCCTAAGTGCTTGAGCAAGTACTTCTAGTGCAATGTTGAATTAGAGGGGCAAAAGTGGACATTTTGTCTTGCTCTGGATCTTAGAGGAAAGCCTTTAACTTTTCACCATAGAGTATGATGTTAACTGTGTTATTTTCATACATGACCTTTATCATGTTGAGGGAATTTCCTTCTATTTCCATCTTTTGAAGTGTTTTTATTAAGAAAGAATGCTATATTTTGTTAAATGCCTTTTCTGCATCATTAGAGATAATCATTTAATTTTCTCTGCTCTGTTAATGTGGTATATTAATTGATTTTCTTATATTGAGCTATCCTTACATAACTAGGGTAAAACCCACTTGATCATGTGTATAATTCACTTGATTTGTTGTTAGATTTGATTCACAAGTATTTTTGTTGAGGATTATTGCATCTCATTTTATTAGAGTGATGGTATCTAATTTTCTTTTCTTGTAGCATCTTCATGGGACTTTTAGGGTGATGTTGGCATCATAGACTGAATTAGGTAATATTTCCTCCTCTTCAATTTTTTGGAGAGTTTGAGCATGATAGGTATTATTTCTTTTTGGAATGATTGGCAGAATTCACCTGTGAAGACATTTGGTCCTGTGATTTTCTTGGTTGGGATGTTTTTGATGAGTAGTTAAATCTCATTACTTGTGACTGGTCTGTTGAGTTCTTCTATTTCTACTTTGTATGTTGTGCATTTCTAGAAATTCATCCTTGTCGTCTGAATTGTGCAACTTGTTGACTTATGATTTTTCATATTATCCTCTTATGATATTCTTTATTTCTAAGGGGTCAGTGGTGATGTCCCCTCTCTCATTTCTGAGTTTATTTATTTGAAGTTTCTCTCTTTTTTCATTGTTAGTCTAGCTAAGAGTTCATCAATTTTATTAATCTTCTCAACAAAAAGCCTTTGGTATTGTTAATACCCTCTTCTTTTATTCTTGATTTCATTTATTTCTTCTCTAATCTTGTTGTTTCTTTCCTTCCCCTTGCTTTGGGATTTTTTTTGTGTGTGTTATTTTTTCTAGTTCTTCTAGGTATAAATTTAAGCCTTTGAGTTTAGCTCTTTCTTTCTTTTTAATGTGGTATTTAGGACTATAAATTTCCTTCTCATTAGTGACTAGCTGGATCCCATAAGTTTTTCTATATTGTGCTTTCATTTTAATTTGCTTTCAGATATTTACTGATTTCTCTTGCAATTTCCTCCTCAACTCCCAACCACTTATTCATCTTCTGCTTCATTCTGTTTTAGTCAGAGAAAGTGCTTTGTATAATTTCAGTCTTTCTAAATTCATTGAGGCATGGTCTGTGAACTAACATGTCGTCTATCCTGGAGAATGATCCATGAGCACTTGAGAAGAATGTAAATCCTGCTGTTTTGGGGCGCAATGTTCTGTATATGTCCATTAGGTGTAGTTCCTCTAACATATTCTACAGGAACTCTTTTTTTTTTATTATCTTCTGTTGATATGTTTTGTCAATTGGTGACAGTGGTGTATTGAAGTCCACTGCTATGTTTGTAGAGGTGTCTACTTGTACTCTTAGATTTAAAAAAAAATTAAATGTTACATAAAAAATAAAGGAGATTCCAATATGCACCACTCCCTACCCCTCCCACACTTTCACACATTAACAACATCCTTCATTAGTGTGGTACATTTGTTGCAATTGATGAACACATATTGGAACATTGCTGCTAAGTGTGGGTTATATAGTTTACATTACAATTTAAACTCTTTCCCACACAATTCTATAAGTTATGACAAGATATATAATGACCTGTATTTGTCTGCAACATCATCCAGGAGAATTCCAATGACCCCAAATGCCCCCATATTGCACCTATTGTTCTCTCTCCCTCACCTCAGAATCTCTGGAGGCCACTGCATGCACATCAATAATAAAAGTTCTTTCATTACTAGAATAACAATAAGTCTATAGTAAATAACAATAAATCTACTCTAGTCCATCATTCATTCCTCAGTCCTGAGGATTCTGGGATGGTGATGCCCACTCTACTTCTAACTGAGAGGGGGCTTTGATCCCATGGGACAGATGGATGGATCTATCTTGCTTCCAGTTGTAGACTCTCTCAGTTTCTTGGGATGGTCATTGTCCATCATCATTTCCTCGTTAGTTGTCCTGGGTGAGTCCAATGAACTGAAGAGTAGGTGTTGCAACTCTGCTGAGATTCAGGCCCAACTGACACATGGAAGCCCAAAGATTTAAGTCTTTTTTATATAAACCTACCAACTCTAGTACTAACTATATGTTCAAATAGATGGGGCAGAAGAGCCATATGTAGGAAAACCACCTGAGTTAAACTCTGTCACTGGGGAGCATTACCTCCAAAGTAGGGTCCAATGGCAGGGTGCCATACTCCTGATCTGTCTGCTCTGCTTATAGTGCCAAGAGGTCTCCTGAGCCCTCAGGAGCCTGCTAATTGAGGCAATATTTACTGTGGCAATCAATGAGATCCTGCTGAGATGTGCATGAGCATAACTTGTGGGATGACCTCCCAACTCACTTTGAAGTCTCTTAGTCATATAAACTCATTTGTCCTTACCCTTTCCCCCTTTTAGCCAAGGTTTTTTTTTTTTTTTCCAGTTTCATTGCTAGTTAGTGCTTGGGAGTAATCCCTTGGTGCCAGGGAGGCTAATCCCCAGGAGTCCTCTCCCATGCAGGAGGGAATGTAATGCATTTATATGCTGAGCTTGGCTTAGAGAGAGGCCACATTTGAGCAAGAAGGAGGTTCTCAGGAGGTAACTCTTGGGCAACTTATAATACTACGCTAAGTTTCAATTTCAAAAGAAAAGGTTCATAAGTACAGTCATCAATATCAAAGGCCCATCAATGGTTCATCCTCCTCTAGTCACTGTAGTCATTTACCTGTGCTTGGGGGATTCTTGCTGTCCCATTAGAGAATGTGGCAGAATTCTTCAGGATGGGAATTGGATATTCATTCAGTTATTGTGTGGATCTACACCCTTCTAGATAATGCCCCATGAACACTTGGACTTGTTCATATGCCTTATAGGTATGCCATAGGTAAATCTCCTCCCATGTATCCCTCATCACTGACACCCCACACCGATGATCTTCCCTGCTACAGTTGTAACTCTTCTTGATCCAAAGTTTGTTCAAAAATGAAGTCAACAAAATAATCAATTAAAATATAATAAGAAAATGAAATAATATAGTTTTTAAATGACAAATAAAATATAAAAAATAAGAGAATTTGAAATAATAACATAAATAATTAAAATTTTTAAAAAAGTTTGGCATTATGTCTTTCATCACTGTAAGATCTCTTGTCTTGTATGTACAGTGACATTTTCTTCAATTTATTCCCCCAATGTCTAATTTTTTTTCATTTTCTCTTCAAAGAAGCTTTAGGTCACAGAAAAGTCATGTACATAATATAAGGGATTCACATATACCCACCATCCTCCCCCTTTCCCCCTTTTCCCTATTAATAACATTTTACATGTGGGTGGTATAGTTGTTACAATTGATGTACAAATATCGAAACATTGCTACTAACCATGGTCACTGATTTACATTATGGTTTACATTTTTGATGATACACTTTTATAAATTTTGATGAAATTTAACATGGCTGTATCCATCATTGCAAGATCATGTAGAACAATTCCAATTCCCCCATAATGCCCCATTCTCTATTTATTCAATTCCTCCCTCCCTCTTCCCTCAGACCCACATCAACCACAAGCTTCACTCCTTGAAGAACAAGATTCATATTTACTTGCAACAACATTGAGAACTTCACATACTGGCCTGTCCTCCCTTATTAGGCACTACCTATGCTTTCAAGAAACTCCTGCCCCTCTATTTGAGAACATAGCAGGACTCTCCCAGATGTGAGTTCAACACTTTCCCATTCATTGTGTGAGTCTCTATCCACTGATACAATGCACTATGACTGGATGAATAGTCATATACTTCCAAAAAGGCTGCCCCAGGTGTACCCTGTCCTGCATGCCCCCTACATCTAACTTCCTAAACCAGTAACCATCCCCTGCCTTTTAGCCAAAAGAAAAACAAAAAACAAAACCCACAAAACATTCTCTACACTGTAGTTTCAACCACATACCTGCATATCTCCAGAGTTCATCCACTCCCTCCCCTGACATTCTCCCCAGTACCATGGACAGTGCAAACCTCCCTTCCTTGCCCCCCTCAAAGGCCAGCACCACCCAGCCCAACAGTATCAATGCACCACAATCATGCCCATCCATTGAACAACTACATTCTTCCACCTTATCATAGATTTTGATCATATGGGAGTAGACTGAAAACACTCTACTCACTTTGTGTCTGTTGTAAATCTATCTTCCAGACTCTAGCTCTGTGAATCTGCTCAATTTGCTTAATTCATATCAGTGAGGTCATGTAATATTTGTCCTTCAGTGTCTGGCTTGCTTCACTCAACATAATGTCTTCAAGGTTCATCCATGTTATCCATACATTACTACTGCATTCCTTCTTATAGCTGAGTAATATTCCACTGTATGTATATCCACCAGAGTTTGCTTATCCATCCATCTGTTGATGGACATTTGGGTTATTTCCGACCTTTGGCAACAGTGAACAACACTGCTAGGAACATTGGTGTGCATGTATCTGTTCATGTGCCTCCTTTCAATTCTTCTGTATATATATACCCAGAAGGGGAACTGCTGGATCATATGGTAGTTCTATAGTTAGCTTTCTGAGGAAATACCAGACTTTCCAAGGGAATACTAGACTGTCCTGCACAATGGTTTCACCATTCTGCATTCCCACCAGCAGTGGGTAAGTGTTCCCATTCCTCCACATCCCCTCCAACATTTGTAGTCCTATGTTTTTTTAATAGATGCCAGTCTAGTGGGTGTAAGTTGATACCTCATTGTAGTTTTGATTTGCATTTTCCTAATTGCTAATGATGTTGAACACATTTTCATGTGTTTTTTAGCCATTTGTATTTCTTCTTTGGAGAACTGTCTGTTCAAATCTATTGCCATTTTTTAAATGGGTTGTTTGTCTTTTTATTTTTAGGGGTAGGATTTCTTCATATATGCTGAACCTTAGACCCCTATCAAATATATTGCTACCAAATATTTTCTCCCAACCAAATATTGTCTCACATTGAGTAGTCTGCCTTTCCACTTTCTTGACAAACTACTTTGAGGTACAAGAGTTTTTAATTTTGAGGAGGTCCTATTTATTTTTTTTCTTTCATTGCTTGTGTTTTGGGTATAAAGTTCATGAAGCCATTTCCTAATACAAGATCTTATAGATGCTTCTCTGCATTATCTTCTAAGATCTTTATGGCCTTGGATCTTATGTTTGGGTCTTTGATCCATCTTGAGTTAATTTTTCTATGAGGTGTGAGTTGGTGTTCCTCTCTCAATATTTTGAACATGGATATCCAGTTCTCTAAGCACCATTTGTTAAAGAGGCTATTCTATCCAGGTTGGTTGGGCTTGGTGGCCTTGTCAAATATATTATCTTTAGGTTTGTGTATGTCATATGTTGTTTTAATTTCTCTCTTTTCTTTTTAGCTATTACACTCTGCTCCAACTCTCCTTCTCCTGTTTTTTCCTTTCAGCCTGCAGAACTCCATTTAGTATTTCTTGAAGGGCAAGTTTCTTTGACAAACTCTCTTAATTTCTGTTTATCTGTGAATATTTTGAAGTCTCCCTCATTTTTACTGCCAGCTTTGCTGGATATGGAATTCTTGGCTGGAAGGTTTTTTTTTTCTTTTAACACCTTAATTATGTCACATGGATGTCTTCATGCCTCCATGGTTTCACATGAGAAATCAACACTTACCCATATTGAACTTTCTTTACATGTGATGAATATCTTCTCTTGCTGCTTCCAGTATTCACTCTTTGCCTTGAGCCCTGGACAATTTGAAAAGTATATGTCCTGGGGTAGACCTGTTAGTATTTATACTGTTTAAGGGTTCGCTGTGCTTACTGGACATGTACATCCATGTCCCTCAATAGAGTTGGAAAATTTTCAGCCATTATTTCCTCTAACACTACTTCTGTCCCTTTCCTTTCTCTTCTCCTTCTGCAATGCCTATAATATGTTTGTGCTTTTTGTGCTGCCCTTCAAATCCTTAAGCCTCTGCTGGATTTGTTTTCTCTTTTTAGCTATCTAGTCTACTCTCTGATTTCATATGTACTGTCTTCCACATCTCTAATTCTTTTCTCTGTCTTTTCAAATCTCTTATGGGCTGCCAGTGTATTTTTTATTTCTTCTATTGTGCAAGTCATCACCATCATATCAATTACAATTTTTCATTTTTTGTTATTTTTAAAGATACATAAACCACACAAAATGTTACATTAAAAAATACAAAAGGTTCCCATTTACCACAGTCTCAGCACCCCCCATTCTTCCCACATAAACTTCTTTCTTTAGTGTGGTAAAGTCATTACATTTGATGAATACAGTTTGGAGCACTGTTACACAGCATGATTATAGTTTATGTTTTAGTTTATACTCTTTCCCAGTCCATTCAGTGGGTTATGGCAGGATATATAATGTCCTGCATCTGTCCCTGCAATATCATTCAGGACAACTCCAAGTCCCAAAAATGTCCCCATATCACACCTCTTTTTCCTTCTCCCTGCCTTCAGCAACACCTGTAGCCACTGTCTCCACATCAATGATATGATTTCTCCCATTGCTAGAGTCACAATAATTCTATAGTAGAATACCAGTAAGTCCACTCTAATCTATATTTTATTTCTCCATCCTGAGGACCCTGGGGTGGTGATGCCCACTCCACCTCTGAGTTGAGAGTGTGCTTAGATCCCACATGGCTGATGTATGGGATTCTCCTGCTTGCAGTTGTAGACTGTCTCCGATCCTTGGTGTGGTGTTTGACCATTTTTACCTCCTTGTTAGCTGACCTGGGTAAGTCCAATAAACTGGAAAGTAGGTATTGAAACTCTGCTGAGACTCAGGACTCAGTTGGCACATAGACAGTCCAGAGAGTCAAGTCTCTTGGGCATACACCAACCCCAGCACCAACCACAGGATCATTAAAAGTGACAAGAGGCATATGTAGAGAAATCACATCTGAGTCCAACTCCATCACACTCAGGAACACAAATTCCAAAGTAGGGCCCACTGGCAAGGCACTGATTCCAGAGCCATCTGCCATGACCATAGAACCTGCGTGTCTCCATAGCCCTCAGAAGCACCACTACCTGAAGTTTTATCTTTGTCTCTGAGATCCTGCTGAGACATGCATAAGTGCAACCCCTCAGATGACCTCCCAACTCATTTTGAAATCTCTTAGCCATATAAACTCATTTGTCTTTACCATTTCCTCCTTTTGTTCAAGGTCTTCTTCTAGTTACATCACCAGCTGGTGCTTGGTACTAATTCCTCAACTCTAGGGAGGCTCATTCCTGGGAGACATTTCCCACACGAGGTGAGGAAAGTAATGCATTTATATGATGAGTTTAGCTTAGAGAGTTGACATTTTTCAGCAACTTCAAAGCTTTCAGGAGGTAACTCTTAGGTACCCTACAGCTCTAGGTCAAGTTGAAATTTCAAGCATACAGGCTCATAAGCATGGTCTTCAGTATCAAGGGCCCATCATTGGACTTTGCTCTTACACTTAGAAGATTTTTGGTGTTCCATTGTGGAATTTGACAGAGCTCCCCAAGATGTGAATTCAGCATTCCTTCAGTTGTTGTGTGAAACTCTACCCACTATGTAATTACCCAACCAACATCTGAACATATCTATATACACTGTATGCATGTCCTGAAGAACTCCCTCCCACCCATGCATCTCCTGTCAGTGACACACCTCACCGATGTTCCTCCCCTGCTATAGTTGTAACCCTCGGTGATCTAAAACTTCTTAAAAAATGAAGTCTAATATATTGCTAAATTCAATTAACAGTAAAATAAAATAGTAATACAGTTTTGAAGATTAGAAATAAAATACATAATAATTTAGGAAAACTAAAATGAAGTAAAAAATAAAATGTGGTATTTAAAAAAGTGAAAAATCATCAATTTTTTTGGATGTTGCTTTTCATCACTGAAATAGGTGTTGCCCTATATGTACAGTGACAAGTCAATCTCTTCCATTTCTTCCTCCATGTCTTATATAATTATTTTATTACATCTTCAAAAAAGCTTTAGGTCATAGTAAAGTCACATATAGAATGTAGGAGACTGCCGTATACCCAACATCATTCCCTTTTTCCCCCTTCCCCAGCAATGATCTTTTTACATATGGATGCTACATTTGCTACAACTGATGTACAAATATTGAAATATAGCTACTAACTATAGCTACATTATGGTTTACATTATGGTTTACATTTTAGACTATACACTTTTATAAATTTTTGGTAAAATTTAACATAGTCTATATCCTTCATTGCATGATCAAGCAGAACATTTCAATTGTCCCCCAGTTACCCCCTCTTCCATCTATTCTATTCCTTTCTCTCTCTCTGCTTGGGCCCCAAACTGACAACCAAGCTTCACAGCTTGAGGGACAAGATCATAGATACTTGCAACAATGCTAGGGGCTTGACACACTACTCTGTCCTCTCCCACTGGGAGCCACCCATGCTCTCAAGAGACACCCTTCCCTCTGTTTGAGAACTTCAGGTTTCCCCAGGATGGGGGGTGCAACTCCTTTCTGCTCAATGAATGAGTCTCCATCCATTGATACAAAACACTATGAAAATATAAGCACTTACACACTCACTAGAACCCTGCTCCAGGTTCTCCTTGTGCTAGATACCCCCATCAAACACCTTAAATCAGTAACCCTTCCTTATTATTTTGCCAAAAGATTTTTCTCAACATTATAGTTTCAACCACGTACCTGACAATCTTCCATGCTCACCTGCTCTGCTCCAACCCTCCCCTCAATTTCATGGACCATCTAACCATCCTCCCAACTCTAGCCCTCCTCAAGCCTGCAAAGCCCCACCCAATAATACCCCTATATCCTCATCTTATCCCTTCACTACACAGCTACTTCCCTCCACTTTATCATCGATATCGCCCATGTGGGCTTTGGCTCACAATCTCCCCCACCCTCCCCATTTCCTGTAAGCCTATCTTCCAGTCTCAATCTCTCTGAAACAGCTTGATTTGCTTAATTCATATCAGAACAGTCATGTGGTATTTGTCCCTTCATGCCTGGCTTGCTTCACTCAACATAAGGCCCTCAGCATTCATCTATGTTATTCTGTGTTTTAGTACTGTATTCCTTCTTACAGCTGAGTAGTATTCCATTGTATGTATATACTAAATTTTGTTTATTCATTCATCTGTCGATGGGTTTTGGGTTGATTCCAACTTTTGGCAATAGAAAATAATGCCACTATGAACATTGATATGAATATTTTGGTTCGTGTCCTTGTTTTCAGTTCTTCTGGGTATATACCCAGCAGTGGAATTGCTGGGTCATATGGAAAATCTATAGCTAGTTTTTTTGAGGAACCACCAAACTGTCCTCCACAATGACTGGATCCTTTTACATTCCCACCAGCAGTGGATGAGGGGTCTCATTTGTCCACATCCTCTCCCACACTTGTAGTCCTCTGTTTTTTTTTTTTTAATAGTTACCCATCTATGGGTATAAGATATTATCTCATTGTAGTTTTGATTTTCATTTTCCTAATAACTAGTGATGTTGAACATATTTTCATGTGCTTTTTAGCTATTTGTATTTCTTCTTTGGAGAAGTGTCTGTTCAAATGTTTTGGCCATTTTTTAAATGGGCTGTTTGTCTTTTATTGTTTAAATATAGAATTTCTTTATATATGCTAGGTATTAGGATCCTGTCAGATATATTACTAAATATTTTCTTCCATTGGGTAGCCAGTTTTTCACTTTCTTGATAAACCCCTTTGAGGTGCAAACAGATTTACTTTTGAGGAGGTCTCATTTATCTATATTGTCTTATACTGCTTGTGCTTTGTTTGTGAAGTTCATGAAGCCATTTCCCATTACAAGTTCCTGTAGATGCTTCCTTGTATTGCCTTTCATGGTTTTTACAGTCTTGGCTGCTATATTTAGATCTTTGCTCCATCTTGAGTTGATTTTTGTATAGGTTGTACTTTATTGACAAGTACTATGTTCATTCAAGTTTTAAGTTATTACAAAGGGATTTATTGAAGATGTTTTTATGTTGAAAGTCTTACTTCATAGGGTTTAAAATACAGCCTTTGGAGTTCTCAAATTATGGAATATATATGGGATACACATATTGTGAGCTCCAGTCTGTACATGTGTAATTTTGGAAATCAAGGATAGTTCTGAAGAGCTGTCAGTTTCAAGAAACATTGAATACTGAGTAAAACCAACAAACTGGGGCTTCTCCTAGTTGGTTGTGGAATGGTTGGTAAAAAATTTTCTCCTAGTTCCCATTTTGTAATAGATGAAGTATTTTCAAACCTGGAAAGGACCTCAGAGATCCTAATCCAGGCTACTTACATAATTGGTGGAGAAACTTAGTCCTGGAAATGATGTTATCTCCTGCAAATTAAGTCAGTGGCTAATTTGATCAGAAAATCACTACTTCTCATTCTCAGTTTTTTATATAAATGCTATCATATAATATGTAATGCTCTATGTCAGGTCTTCTTCACTTAGTATAAAGCTTTAATTTTTTTGACAGATATTAACATTCTGTAATGCCATGTACAGGCCTCAACATACAAGTCAATATCTCATGATGGAAAGGTATGAAAATAATTTAATTTATATGTAAACACTTTAATACATTCCTTAGGTTGATGTGATTTTCACCCAGTATTTTGAACACTGTTCTTCTATATATTCATTATTTGTTTGTACATTTATTGATTCAGTAAGCTTACTGAGCAATAAATGTTCTAGATGATCTAATGAAATATCAAATATCAATCTATATCCAAATGATTTTATTTTAACTGTATATGTAAGACACATGCACATGAGATATTAATAAACAATCTGCAATTTGAATAGAGTACAAGGTAAACAATTTAAGAACTGTTACAAGGCATTCTGATGCTGCATGAGTAGAATAGAGAAGGAGAGGCCAGTATGTACTGGAAGTAGTTGGAGAATATGCTGTGGATGAAGTAATTCTTGTGTCTGGGTACATGTTGAGGGATGGTGAAGGGCATTTGATACCAAAAGATATTACAGATACACATAAACCTGCAATTATCAGAAATAGTGAAAGAAACGTTTCTACTCATCTGTCATTTAACAGAGCTTTTCTTTCTCCTCCTAAGAATACACATATGCTTTGCAAGCAACTCTTGATTTTTGAACTATGGATATTTATAGAAAATTGTTGATAAATATACTTCATATCAAATATGATTGCTTGACTAGGGAACTAACACCATTATAGCATATACTGTTTGGTAAAAATGAATTTTCCAGACTACTGAAACTTTTCCCTCTAAATATCAAAAATGTTTGAAAAATTTTACCCATTTTTAATGTAAATCACTATAAAATAAATTGTGCACTGTCCTAACTTCTTAAGCAGGGTTTATACATTTTTTGAGGTTTTCCTGGGGACTGGAATTGTTCTTAGAAATAGGTGTTCTTGTGCTCTGCACAACCGAGTAGCTTTTTTGTTCCTAAACTGAGACAATACAGATGAATTCTTTTATCTTTTTAGTTTCCCTGTTTCCCCCCCTTCATATGCATTGTTATTTGATCCTGTTTTAGGATATGTATTTCTAGAAATCTAGTTCCTCTTCTAAACATTTATTTGTGTATCACAATAACCATAAAAATAAATTTGTGGGAAGAGATGTGGCTCAAGCAATTGGGTGCCCACTTCCCACATGGGAGGTCCCAGGCTTGGTTCCCTGTGCCTCCTCAGGAAGATGAGCAGACAGAAGATGGAGCCATCTGGGGAATGAGGGATAAAACTTTTTAAAATTAAGTTAAATTAAAAAAGAATAGGTTGGAAATGTATTGGGAATCTTTATAGTGTAGGGGAAAGATGACTGGATTGGGAATCAGAACTGGGTTTTTTTTGTTTTTTTTTTTTCATTTAAAAAATTTTAGATCACCATAAAGTCACATATACAATATAGGGGACTCCCATATATCCAACATCAAACCCTTTTCCCCCTTCCCCAGCAATGATCTTTTTATATGTTCATATTATATTTGCTGTAGCTGATGTAAAGATATTAAAACATAGCTACCAAATATGTCTCCATTTTGGTTTGCACTATGAGTTATATTTTAGACAGTATAATTTTCTAAATTTTTAGTTACATTATGGTTTACATTAAGGTTTACATTTTAACCTGTAAACTTTTATACATTTTTGATGAAATTAACATGTCCTTTATCCATCATTGCATGATCTTGTGGAACACTTCCACTGTCCCCCAGTTACCCTGCTTCCATCTATTTGATTCCTCTCTCCCTCTCCCCTCATGACCCACAGTGACAACCAAACTTCACTGCTTGAAGGACCAGATTCACAGATACTTGCAGCAATGTTGAGGGCTAGACACACTAGACTGTCCTCCCCCATTGAGAACTACCAATTCTTTCAAGAGACACATTTCCCTATGTTTGAGAACATCAGGCCTCCCCAGGATAGGGATACACCTTCCTACTCATTGTATGGGTCTCCACCCAATGATATAACATACTATGACAAGATGAGCACTCACACACTCCCTAGAAGCCTGCCCCTGTGCCAGATGTTCCCCATTAAGCACCTTAAACAGGTAACCCTTCCTTATTATATTTTCTAAAAAGTTTCCTCACATTATGCTTTAACCACATACATGACAATCTCCCATGTTCATTTGTTCCTTCCAACTCTCTCCCAACTTCTCAGCCTTTTGACTCATCCTCCCAACCCTAGCCCCCTCAAACCTACAAAGCCCCACCTACTAGTATCCCCATGCCCCTGTCTTATTCCTTCCCTGTACAACTACTTACCTCCACTTAGATTTCACCCATGTAGTTGTCAGCTCACAATCTTCCTCTCCCCCCTCCAAATTTCCTGTAAGCCTATCATCCAGTCTCTAGCTCTCTGAGACAGCTTGGTTTGCTTATTTCATATCAGAGAGGTCATGTAGTATTTGTCCTTCAATGCCTGGTTTGCTTCACTTAACATAAGGTCCTCAAGATTCTGTGTGCCTGAAATATGAACTGGGCCTAGAATTGCAGGATGCCTAAGAGTTACCTTCTGAGAGCCTCAATGTTGCTCAAATGTGGCCACTCTCTAAGCCAAACTCAGCATGTAAATGCATTACCATCCCTCCAATGTGTGACATGAATCCCAGGGATGAGTCTCCCTTGTGCCGAGGGATTACTATCAATCGCTAGCTGGTGATGCAACTAGGAAAAGACCTTGAATAAAAGGGGGATAATGGTAAAGACATATGAGTTTATATGGCTAAAAGTCTTCAAAAAAGAGATGGGAGGTCATCAGAGGGGTCACACTCAAGCATGTCTCAGCAGAATCAAGAGACAGCCAAAGTAGATACAACCCCAGGTACTGGTGCTTCTAAGGGCTATGGAGACACACAGGCTCTACAGTCATGGAAGATGGCTCTGGAGTTCAGTGCCTTGTCAGTGACCCTACTTATTTGTGTTCCTGAGTGTGATGGAGTTGGACTCAGACGTGACCTTTCTATGCATGTCTCTTTTGTCACTTTTACTAAACCTGTGGTTGACACAACATATGGTGTATGCTCAGGAGACTTGAATCTCTGGACTGTCCATGTGCCAGCTGGGTCCTGAGCCTCAGCAGAGTTGCAGCTCCTGCTCTCTGGTTCATTGGACTTACCCAGGTCAGCTAACAAGGAGGTGAAGATGGTCAACCACCACATTAGGGACCCCAGAGTGCCTACAGCTGCAAGCTGTAGAATCACATCCATCAACCATGTGGCATCTAAGCCCCCTCTCAATTTAGAGGTGAAGTGGACCTCACCATCCCAGGGTCCACAGGAAGGAGGAATAAAATATAGATTAGAGTGTACTTAATGGTATTCTACTATAGAACTATTGTGACTCTAGCAATTGAAGAAACTATATCATTGATGTAGATACAGTGGTCATGGTAGTTGCTGAGGGAAGGGAGAGAGAATAAGAGATGTGCTGTGGGAGCATTTTTGGGACTTGGAGTTTTTGTAAATGATATTGCAGGGACAGATGCTGGGCATTATATATCCTGCCATAACCCACTGAATGGATTGGGGGAGAGTGTAAACTACAATGTAAACTATAATCCATGCAGTGCAGCAATGCTCCAAAATGTATTCACCAAATACAATGAATGTGCCACCATGATGAAAGAGGCTGTTGATGTGGGAGGAGTGGTGAGGAGTGTGAGATATATGGGAACTGTTTATATTTTTTTAATGTGATCTTTTTTTGTGAACTATGTCTTTTTAAAAAAGGCAATTAAATAAAAATTTTGTTGAAATATACATACATGAATATATATAAATAATAAGTACGTAAGTAAAAACTGTGAATTTACAAAACCAACATGCATATCATCATACAGAGCTCCATACATCACCCTATTACCAACACCTTGCATTGTTGTGAAACATTTGTTACAAACTGAAAGAGCATTGTCAAAATGTTACTATTAACTGTAGCCCATATCTTACATTGGGTGTATTTTCCCCCCAACTCACAAGATTAATAGCACCCTATTATGCATTTGCTATTGTTCATGAGAGAACATTCTCATTTTTATTCTGTTAAAAGGGTTTTGAGGAGGTTGAGTGTGACTTGTGAGTGTGATGTGGTCTGGGCTTCACAGCTGTGAGGGGTCAAGTGGCGATTCAAACCCAGGAGCACTTGTCGGCTGAGCCAGAGGTCTTGACAACAGCAATATCTGTCTTGTTCATTTTTTAAATGACTGTAATTTTTTACAACTCATTTTTTTGTGAAACATTTTAAAAAATTTTAAAAATTTATTCAAGCATATCACTCATATATGACCATACATAAACAATAAGTGTATAGTAATAATTGTGAACTTACAAAACAAACATATATAACAATATACAGGGCTCTCATACCTCACTGTGCCACCAATACTTTGCATTGTTATTAAACATTTTTAATTAATGATTAAAGAGCATCCTCAAGATATTACTACTAACCGAAGTATTTTTCCCCAACTCATCCTACTAGTATTTTTATATCATTTATATATGACCATACATAAACAATAATTGTATAGTAAAAGTTGTGACCTTACAAAGCAAACATGTATAGCATCATATAGGAGCCCTATACATCAACCCTCCACCAACACCTTGCATTGTCATGAGACATTTGTTACAAATTATTTGAAAGAATATTGAAAACATTTTACTACTCATTTTAGTCCTTATCTTACATTTGGTGTATTTTCCCCCTTCCCACCCTATTATTATTTTCAAAATATATTTTTATGACAGAAATTGTAAACTTACAAAACCACCATGCACATATGAAGAATTCCCAAACAGCATCCCTCTATCAACACACCATACCATGTTGGAACATTTTTTACAGATTATGACATAATAACATCTGATTATAATCAGAGTCATAGTGTATATTTGGCACATATTTTCCATATTCCCCAATTATCAACACAGTATATCTTTGGCATAGATAAAAGAATATTTCAATATCATTGCTAACCACAGTATCTGGGCCACTCCAGTTGTATTTTTTCCCATGCTTCTCCACATTTCTACCACCCTGCAATAGTGATATATATTTTCTCTAGCTAACAAAGGACACTATTGCATCTGTGCCACCAACCACAATTCTCGTCCATCTCTGGGTTTACTATGCTATTCAGTTCATAGGTTACCCTCTAGCATTCTGACAATTGACATTTACATACCTAGACTATCATTTTCAGCCACATCCCCATTTATAAACCAGCTGTTAGTCACTATAATGTGTTACCATCAACTCTATACATTTCCTCCCTTTTACAGTAAAGCTAATCAAAACTTCTACATACAGTAAACATAAGTTGTCCATCTCACTCCTCCTCTTATCTCCTATAAGATTCCTCCACCTACCACCAGGTCTTGAAGATGTTTTCCTACATTTTCTTCTAGGAACTTTATGGTTCTTGCTTTTATATGTAGGCTTTTTATTCATTTTCATTTAATTTTTGGATAAGGTATGAGATAGGAGTCCTCTTTCCTTCTTTAGTCTATGGATATCCAGTTCTCTCAGAACCACTTGTTGAAGGGACTATTTTGCCTGAGCTGGGTGAGTTTGACATGCTAGTCAAGAAAACACTTGACGGTACATATGAAGGTATTTTTCTGAACCATCAGTTTGGTTTCATTGGTCTATATGTCTGTCTTTATGCCAGTACCATGCTGTTTTCACCACTGTAGCTAGGTAATATGATTTAAAGTCTAGAAATGAGAGTCCTCTAACTTTGCTTTTCTTTTTTAAGATGTTTCTGCCAATTCAAGTCTCTTTACCCTTATAATTTGATAATTTTATTTTCCATTTATTTAAAATATGCTGGTGGAATTTTTGTTGGTTTTGCATTAAGTCTGTATATCAATTTGGGTAGAATTGACATCTTAATGATATTTAGTTTTCTAATCCATAAGCATGGAATATTCCTCCAATTATTTAGGCCTTTTTTATTTCTTTTAACACTGAGTTGTAGTTTTCTGACTACAAATTCTTTACATTGTTGATTAAGTTTATTCCTAAATATTTGGGTTTTGTCTTCCATATTTTATTTTCACCACTCTTTTGACACTTTTAGTTACTTTTATTGATATAATCTTCATTTTTAGACTCTCTTCTAGGTCTCTTTCCTGTCTTTTCTTTTCAGGCTCTAGCACACTCTTTATTATTTCCTGAAAATCCATTCTTTTGGTTAGAAATTCTCTCAGTTTCTCTTTATCTGTGAATATTCTAAACTCTCCCCCATGTTTTAAAGATAGTTTTGCCAGTTAGGAGATTCTTAGTGGGAAGTTTGTCTCTTGTAGTACCTTAAATATATCATACCACTGTTCTTGCCTCCATGATTTCTGGTGAGAAATCAGCACTTAATCTTACTAGGTATCCCTTATATGTTATGCATTGTTTTTCTGTTGCTGCTCTCAGAGTTCTCTCTTTGTCCATGACATTTGATATTCTGATTAGTGTGTGTCTTGAAGTAGGTCCATTTGGATTTTTTTGGATGGAAATACATTGTGCTTCTTGAACATGGATATCTATGTGCTTCAATAGGGTTGGGGCATTTTCTACCATTATTTCTTCAAATATTCCTCCTGCCCCTTTTCACTTCTTTTCTCTTTCTGGGACACCCATGATACAAATATTTGCATGATCTCTTTCTGTCATTTAGTTCCTGAGACCTTGTTCAATTTTTTCCATTCTTTTTGTCACCTGTTCTTTTAGATGTTCACTTTCAAAGGCCATTTCTTCAAGTTCACCAACCCTTTTATCTACCTCCTCAAATCTGCTTTTATATGATTCCCATGTGTTTTAATTTCATTTATTGTGCCTTTCATTCCCATAAGATCTGCTATTTTTCTCTATATGCTTTCTTTTCTCCTTTTTATTTTTGTAAAATGTACATATTTTTATTGGTAGAAAGTACCATGAGAATAAATTGTCATGGCAGTTATATTTGTCATTACTGCAGGCATAATATGATTTTAAAAATCAACAAATGAGTGAACAATAAAAGTCTCAAGTCTCACAATATTAAATATATAATCGGTATCTACATATGGCAATGACATATTTCTAAATTTTTCTAAAATATTACTACTGTGTACATCATCTTCAGTGTATTGATCATCAATCATTTCCTGATTAATTTAGTTTTATTTTACCAAATTAATATCAGTTCACATAAATCTCTCATTATATTATTGTTATAATATATTCTGTGAAAGATGCTGAATGCCTGAAAATTTACCACTGACTAGAAAACCCCTGTCAAACCTCTAGATAAATCCAAATTGACCAACTAACAGCAGCTATACTGTGCCTTACACTTGCTGTCCCTATATCCTGTTCATGATGAATACAACCTCAATTTGTACAGTGCTCCTGAGAATTTGAAGAGTAAATAATTTTGAAAATAAAGGAACTATTATTGACTTTCCTCATCTACTCTATAAAATCTTTAGGCTAATTATCTCTGCAGAACATTCAATTTATTGCTGTTCAAAACTTTCAAAATTTCAATATGGAATTTATCTAATGGCTTGGTAATTTTATCTGACTCAGTTACTTCCCAATGATATTATAAGGCTGAAAATTATAGTGTTTTTTTAAATACTTAACATCATTATTTTTAAATTTTCTTTTATATTTTACACCCTTCATTAATAATTTTTAAAAAATTTTTATTGAATTGTGTTTTTCTTAAAGATACATAGATCACAAAACAATGGAATTTGTGTTCTTGAGTGTGTGATGGGGTTAGACTCTATATGCTTTCAAATTTTTTTTATTCATCCAAAGTTTTCTTAATATCTTTAATCTCTTTAGCCATCTCATTGAATTTATTAAGGAGATTTGTTCAAACATCTATGATTGGTTGTCTCAGCTCCTTTGTGTCATCTAACGCTTATCTTGTTCCTTTAACTGGGCCATATCTTCCTGTTTCTTGGTGCAGGTTTTAATTTTTTGTTGGTGTCTTGGCATCCGTCTTACTAGATGCATTTATTCTGGGTGCACCTTCTCTCTAGTTTAGGGATTTCTTGCCCTTTCTACCTTGCTGGCTGTGTGGTAGGAGCCAAGGATAAAGTTGGTGTTACAAGCTGTGGATGCTCAAGCTGCCCTCATTGCCTCAGGGACCAATGGAACTTCTCCCAACTTTCTCCTTTGCCAGGGGTAGGAACAGAGCCACAGCTGTGTGGAATAATCCAAGTCATGTAGGCCCAGGCTATAGTTGCCCAGGAAGACTGATGAAGTTTCACTCCCCTTTCTCCCCTGCCTGGGGTGAGGATGGAAGTGCAAGTGTGGGCAGCAATCTAAGCCATGCAGGTCCAAAATAAATGCAGCTGCCCCAGTAGACTTCAAATTTTTCTGTCTGTGCCAGCCAAATGTACCTGCAGTTACCTGAATAGGCTGGCACAGGGCCTGTGAGCTACCTCCCTGCCAGAGGTGGGGCTGAAACCTAGGCTGCAGGCCAATTCTGGGTGAAAGAATCCAATCTCTATGTCACTGTCATTTTCAGTCAGCCCGGCTTCCCCTAATGCCTGGGGTGGAGGCAAAATGGTGGCTACTGGCCTCTTTCCAGCTCGGACAGGTTCAAACTTTAGATACTCTTAGGGTTATACTTTAGACAGCTGAATTTATTAATTAATAGCTGACATCAGTGGCCAACCACCTCTTCCTTCCCTCTTTTGGGGAAATGGAGCTTCCAATTCCAGCCACAGAATAGCTCCTGGTACAGCTTGCACTGCCAAAGTGGTATGGTCACTGGCCTCTCTGGTATGGCCTGTAGTTACCTGGAGAGGCTGGCACAGGTCCCCCCAGCTTCCTCCCTGCCAGAGGTGGGTCTGGGGCTTAGGCTAGAGCTACAACCAGGTCTGGATGGAAAGAAACCTGTCCTACCAGCACTGTGATTTTCAGTTTGCCCCAATTTCCCCCATGCCAGGGGTGGAGTTAAGATGGCAGCTACTGACCTCCTTCTGATTTGGACAGTTTTGAACTTTAGCTGTTCTTAGGATTATTCTTTAGTCCTCCAAATGTACTAATCAATAGCTAAAGTTAATGCCCAACCATCTATTCTTGCCCCATTTTTGGGAAGTGGAGCTTCCAATTCCAGCTGCAGAATAACTCTTGAAGTGGCTTGTGCTTCCAGTGGAGGATGCTCACTGATCTCCAAGGCATGGAGCACTCTACTTACAAATCTTCTCCACAGATAAGCAGTCTCCTACTTCCATTCCTTCAAGGATGATGCCGGATGCGCTTCTGGTCCCCTGGAGGCCCCAAACATGTGCTTTAAATAGGCCTACATGATGGAATAGAGGAGAGTATGGGCCATGATGTGAACCAATGTATATGAGGTGCAGAGGTGCCCAAAGATGTACTTACCAAATCCAATGGATGTGTCATGATGATGGGAACGAGTGTTGTTGGGGGGGGGGAGAGGGGGGGTGGGGGGGTGGGGTTGAATGGGACCTCACATATATATTTTTAATGTAATATTATTACAAAGTCAATAAAAAATAAAAAAATTAAAAAAAATAAATAAATAAATAAATAGGTCTGGGTGATTATTATTTGCCCTGTAGCAGGAGTTTGGTCTGGGAGCTCCTTACTCTGCAGCCATCTTGCTGGTTGTTTTACATTTCAGTTTTATTGATACATATTAATAAAGCATAAATCCATCCAAAGTGTACAATCACTGATATTGAGTATAATCAATCACACAGCTGTGCATTCATCACTGCAATCATTTTTTAGACCATTTTCATTATTCCAATAATAATAACAAGCAAGAAACAAACTAACAAAAAACATCTCATACCTCTCAATCTCTCTATGCTTCCCCTGATGTACATAATGGCTATTCTGTTTCCGTCTCTCTAGGTTATTTATATTTATATTTTGTGAAAAATAGTCCTATATACAGTATCAAACATATTCATGTTTTACATGAGGTTTAACTATGTTATACAGTCCCATGTTACATTTTTTAGTTTTCCTTCCAGTTTTATACATGACCTTATGAAGCATGCTAGTAAGATAGGGAATTAATAGACAGATCTGGAACCTGGCAAGTAGTCCACGTGGACATCAGTAACTTCCAAGATGGCTGCTGGAAGACCCCCCACCCCCAAGATTCTGCTATCCAGAACAAAGACTTCTTCCTGGGAACAAGGAAAAACCCTGGATGTTCCCCGGGAACTTTATCATTGGATCCTCACTAAGGGATTGATAGGTGGGGTAATCAATCAAAACAGCAAACAGCTGGAACACCCTCCCCTGCCATTAGCAAAGGGGTAGAATAATTAACATATAAAACCCAGGCACAGGCCTGAGAGTGGGCACTCACCCTCCTCTCTTGCCTGCGGACCCATCCTGTCCTCTGGGCAATCCTCATCATTTTTTTCCTCTGCCATGTGGTCATGCAAGTAAACCTGGGATTTATAATATATAATGGGGAATTGTAGCTTGTAAATCAGCAATCTTCATCCCTTTTCACCCCTTCCTCTCTACCCAGGAAACTTGCTCTGCTATTTTCTGTTATTTTCTCCCATTTCTCTTCCCTCCCTACCTAAATAGATTACTGCCCTAACTCACCCTGCATGCTTTTGAAATTCATTTCTGCAACATAGCCAAGAACCTAGATAAAATCCAGTAACACTTAGACTTAGCTTTTTAACTACTCATTTGAATTTTTAAAAAAATCTCTTTTATTGTTACATATCGGTAAAGCATGCAATTTAACCAAAGTGTACAGTCAATGGTGTTTGGTATAATCACATATTTGTGCATTCATCACTTTAATCATCATTAAAGCATTTTCATTATTTCAATAATAATAATAAAAGACAGACCAACAAACATCAAGAAAATTTCTCACCTCTTGATCTCTGCTTCCCCTGCTGTACATAGCTGCTATTTCTGGCTATTCTTGCACAATTATTTATTTGTTTATTATGCAATTTTATTGAGATATATTCACATACCATATTATCTATACAAATTGCATAATCGATATTTTTAGCTGTTAAAAAGTCCTTTATTATAAAATTGTAAAATATTAATAAATAGTAAATAAATCAAAAGAAATTACAAATTTAAAAGAGAGTGCAAGGCAAGGTTAGATTTAATATAATCAATTATAAAAATAGGTAGCATAGCAATAAACCTTTATAAATATAAATAATATTTCAAATATAATAAAAATTAATTATAACATAATTCTAATTTTTATATTTTGGGGCATAATACTTCCTAAGAATGAAATTAACTACTGGTTTAGTTATTTAATTTCCGTTTAGGCCATAATTCTTTCTAGATAATCAAATTCTTATTTGGGAATACTTCACAACTTATTGGAATGAATTACAGTTCATAACAATTTGCCAACTCATAATTTTATGAGGCAGAAAAACTCAAAATCTTCCTTAACAGTAGTCATGCTAAATCATTATTGATCCAGATAGATTATTTGAACTAAATAATGTGAATAACAAAAGGTTAAAGAAAATGAAGTATTCAAAAAATATATCACTTTTCCAGTCCTCAGTTAAAAGCAAGTATTTATTTTGTATGAAAAAAATGACAGAATACTGATCACAGGAATAATTTGTCAGTTTCACTGAGTAATTATTTTTCATATACTATAATGTTATTTTACATTTATATAGTACACTCCTACTGTGTTTTGGTTACTATTTGCATGAAATAACTTTTTCCAACCTTTCACTTTTAACCTGATTGTGTCCTTACATCTGAGGTGGGTCAATTGTAGGCAACATACAGATGGCTCATTTTTTAAAATCCATTTTATCAGTCTCTAATTGGGGAGTTCAATCCATTAACATTAAGTGTTATTACTGTAAAGTCATTACTTACTTTATCATTTTATCTTCAGTTCTCTGTTGTCATGTAGTTCTGTTGACTTCTTATCCTTTAGTTTTCTCTTCCTGATAGTCTTCATTTCTAAACTCTTCTCCAAGTCTCTCACCCTTGTTTTTTCTTTCAGGATGCAGCACCCCCTTTATCTCTTTTAAATCTGGTCTTTTGGTAACATGTTCTATGAGTTTTTGTTTGTGAAGATTTTGAAATCACCCTCATTTTTAAAAATTATCTTATTTTTTAAAGACCCTTAGATCACATAAAATGTTATATTAAAAAATATAAGACCTCATTTTTGAAGGACAGCTTTGCCAGATACAGAATTCTTGGCTGGCGGTTTTTCTCTTTCAATGCCTTAATTACACCATACCATTTTCCTCTTTCCTCCATGGTTTCTGATCAGAGGTCAGTAATTAATCTTATCAAGTTTCCCTTGTATGTGATGCTCTATTTTTCTCTTGCTGCTTTCAGAATCCTGTCTTTATATCTAATACTTGTCATTCTGAATAGTAGGTATCTCTGTGTAGGTCTATTTGGATTTATTCTGTTTGGGGCACATTGTCCTTCTTGGATATTGATATTTACATCCTTCATAAAGGTTGGGAAGTTTTCAGTCACTATTTCCTCAAATATTCTTTCTGTCCCTCTTCCATTCTTTTCTCCTTCTTGGACACCAATAATGCAAATGTTTGTGTGTGTTTTACATCATCATTCAATTCTCTGAGGCTCTATTTCATTTTTTCCACTCTCTTCTCTTTATGATCTGTCTTTTCCAGTTCAGATGGTTTGTCTTTAAAATCACTAATTCTATCTTCAAGCAATTCATATCTGCTCTTATGTACCTTTAATGTATTTTTAATCTCATCCATTATGTCTTTCATTCCCATAAGGTCTGTTACTTTTCTTTGTAGGCTTTCAAATTGTTTTTATGCTTTTCCAGGGTCTATTTTTTTAAACAGATCAATTTTATTGATACATATTAATAAAGCATACACTTCTTCTGAAGTGTACAATCAATGGTATTTGGTATAATCACATATCTGTGCATTCATTACTTCAATCAGTATTAGAATGTTTTCATTATTTCAATACTAATAATAATAAACAAAAAATAGACAAAGAAAAAAATTGTAACCTCTCAATCTCTCTATGCTACCCCCACTCTATGTAGTTGCTATTTCTGGCTATTATATCCAAAGTGTATAATCAATGGCTTTTTGTATATTCACAATGGTGTACATTCATTATTTCAAAAATTTTAGAACAATTTCATTACTCCAAAAAGTAAGACTCTATACCCTTTAGGATTCCTTCCTCTGACCTACATAACCACTATCTCCTTTCATCTTTATAAATTGATTTATATTTACATTTTATATAAATGGTATCATATAATATGTAGTGCTCTATGTCAGGTCTTCTACACTTAGTATAAAGCTTTAATTTTTTTATCAGATATTAACATTGTGTAGCATTAACTTACATTTGCTCAGCTTCAAAGCAAAGCAATCATATATGCAATTCAACCCATATTTATATTTCACATTATATATATATATATTCTATATAATATATTTAGTTCTTAATAGAGCAATCATACAGTATTTGTCCTTTTGTGTCTGGCTTGCTTTACTCAATATAATGTCGTACAGGTTCATCCATGTTCTCATATGTTTCACAACTTCATTTCTTCTTACTGCTTCATAATATTCCATCATTTATATATTGCACAATTTGTTTATCCATTCACTTGATGGATACCTGGATCTTTTCCAACTTTTGGCTATTGTGAATAACACTGCTATGAAAATCGGTCTGCAGATGTCTATTCATGTAACTGCTTTGAGTTCTTCTGGATATACACTCAGCAATGGTATTGCTGGGTCCCATGGCAAGTCTATATTCAACTTCCTTAGGAACCGTCAAACAGTCCTCTACAGTGACTATACCATTCTACATTCCCACCAACAGTGAATAAGCATTCCTATCTCTCCACATCTTCTCCAACATTTACAGTTTTCTGATTTTTTTAGTAGTGGCTAGTCCAATATGTGCAGAAAGATATCTCATTTTGCATTTCACAAATCACCTAGTGAGGTTGAATATTTTTTCATGTGTTTCTTCACCGTTTGTATTTCTTCCTTGAACAATTGTCTTTTCAAGTGTTTTGACCATATTTTAATCAGATAGTTTGTCTTTTTTTGTTTTTGTTGAGTTTTATGATCTCCTTATATATTATGGATATTAAATCATTTTCAGACATGTGATTGCCAAATATTTTTTCCAATTGAGTCAGCTGCCTTTTCACCCTTTTGACAAAGTCCTTGAAGGTGCATAAATGTTGAATTTTGAGGAAGTCCTACTTATCTATTTTTTCTTTTGTTTCTCATGCTTTGGGCAGGAGGTTTAGGAAACTACCACCTACCACAATATCTTGAAGATGTTTTCCAAATTTTCTTCTAGTAGTTTTATGATTGTTTTTATATTTAGGTCATTGATCCATTCTGAGTTAATTTTTGCATAAGATGTGAGATAGGGGTCTTCTTTCTTTCTTTTGGATATGGCTATCCAGTTATCCCACCACCATTTGGTGAATAGACTGTCTTGGCCCAACTGGGTGAGCTTAACCACTTCCTCAAAAATCACTGGACTGTAGATGTGCAGGTCAATTTGATTATTGGCTTTTTGATTTCTGCAAAAGAGGCTGTTGGGACTTTTATTGGTATAGTGTTGAATCTGTAAATCAGTTTGGATAGAATTGACATCTTAACAGTATTTAGTTAGTCCTCCAATCTATGAACACAGAATGTCCTTCCATTTATTCAAGTCATCTTCAGCTTCTTTTAGCAGTGTTTGTAGTTTTCTGAATTCAGGTCCTTTTATATCCTTGGTAAGTTTAATCTTAAATATTTGACTGTTTTAGTTGTTATTATGAATGGATTTTTTTTCTGATTTCCTCCTTAGATTGCACTTCAGTATTGCATAGAAACACTATTGATTTTTGTGTATTAATCATGTATCCCACCACCTTGCTGAACTCATCTATTAATTATAGTAGCTTTGTTTTGGGTTTTTCAGAATTTTCTAGATATAGGAACATGTCATCAGTGAATAGTGAAAGTTTTACTCCTTTTCCTAATTGGGTGATGTTTATTTCTTTGTCTAGCCTAATTGCTCTAGCTAGAACTTCTAGCACAATATTGAATAATAATTGTGACAGTGGGCATCCTTGTCTTGTTCCTGATCTCAGTAGGAACACTTTCATTCTTTCACCATTGGGTACAATGCTAGCTGTGAGTTTTTCATATATGCACTTTACCATATTGAGAAAGCGTCCTCCTATTCTTTTCATTTGGTGTGTTTTTATCAAGAAACGGTAATGCATTTTGTCAAATGACTTTTCTTCATCCATTGAGAGGATCATGAGATTTTTTTGTCTTCAATTTATCAATGTGGTTTATTATACTGATTTTTTTGGTTGTTGAACCACCTTTGCATTCCTGGAATAAACCCACATGATCATGGGGTATAGTTCTTTTAATGCACTTTTGGATTCTGTTTGCAAATATTGTGCTGAGAATTTTTACATCTATATTCATTAGAAATATTGATCTGTAATTTTTTTTTTTTTGTAGTATCTTAATCTGGTTTTGGTATAAGGGCAATGTTGGCTTCATAGAATGAGTTTGGTAGCATTCTGTCCTGTTTAATTTTTTTAGAAGAGCTTGAGCATGGTCATTATTAGTTCATCTTAGAATGATTGGTAAAATTCACCTATGAAGCCACAGGGTCCTGTGGTTTTTGTCTTTGGGAAGTTTTGATGATTGTTTCGATCTCTTCGCTTGTGATTGTTTTGTTGATGTCTTCTATCTCTTCTAAAGTCAGTGTAGGTAGTTCACATCTTTCCAGGAATTTATCCATTTATCTACATTTTTTTTTTTTTTTTTGGCATACAGTTGTTCATAGTATCCTGTTATGGTCTCTCTTGTTTCTGCATGGTCATTGGTAATGACCCCCTCTCATTTCTTATTTTATTTGTGTCTTCTCTCATTTTCCTTTGTCAGTCTAGCTAAGGCTTTGTCAATTTTATTGATCTCAAAGAACCAACTTTTGGTTTTCTCAATTTTCTCTATGGTTTTTTGTTTTGTTTTGCTTTGCTTTTTGCTTTTATTTTCATTTGTTTATTCTCTTATCTTACTATAGCTTTCCTTCAGCTTGGTTTGGGATTAGTTTGCTGCTCTTTATCTAATTCTTACAGATGTGCAGTTAGATTATCAATTTTACTTCTTTCTTCTTCTTCTTTTTCTTTTTAGAATCTAACTGGACTTTATTTGACTCATCATACAATATGGCTGTATGAACAGCAACCTAAAAGACAAAGCAGAAAAGACATGGTTCTATGGAATTTATAATTAAGTACCAGGAGGGCAAGTCATTAAATGAATAACAAAAAGCTGATTGTGATGGAAGAATTCTCTTTTTCTAGTTCCCATACTTTTGGAATTCCCACTCTCTGTTGTCCAATGGACACACCTGACATATTTTGAGCCAGCAATAGATGCAGTGGAAGTGAAAACCATGATTAGACTCTCCATGCCATGGTATACTCCTCAGAAGTACTTGAGGCCTGATTAGCTTGACACTCTATGCAAAGATCAATAATGTGGTTCCTGAAGATAGCATAGTTATTAACCACAATATCCCAGGCTCAGAGGGCAACTACATTTCACTTTTTCATTTTAAAGCACTTCTTGCCCATGTCACTGTTAATGCTTCTTGGGGTGTCCACATCCATTGCTGCTGCCATTTTGGAAACACACAGTCTGTCATCTGGCCTCTTCCTTCTTTTTTAATGTAAGCAATGAGGACTATAAGTTTCTCTCTTAGCACTGCCTTTGTGATGTCACATGGGTTTTGATATGATGTGTTCTCATTTTCATTTGTCTCAAGATATTTAAATTCTCTTGAAATTTCTTCTTTGGCTCACTGAATATTTAAGAGCATATTATTTATTTTCCATGTATTTGTGAATCTTCCCTTTTTCCAACCATTATGGATTTCCAGCTTCATTCCATTTTGATCAGAGAAAGAGTTTTTCATTCTTTTGTTTTTGTTTTTTTCTCCCCCTCTCCCTCCCTTTCCCCCACCCTGCTGTTTTTGCTGTCTGTGTCCATTCACTGTGTGATCTTCTCTATCTATTTCTCTTTTTTGTCTTCTCTTCTTATCTTTCTCCTCTAGAATTCACTGGAATTCAATCCTGGGGACCTCTCATGCAGAGATAGGTTCCTTGTCAATTATACCACCTCAATTCTTGGTCTCTGCTGCACTTCACCTTGACTCTCCCCTTTCTCTCTCTTTTGCTGTGTCATCACCTAGCTGTATGACTCATTTGTGTGGGCACTGGCTTACCATGCAGGCACTCAACTTGCTGCACAGCCACTCCACTCACCATGTGGGCACTCAGCACACTATGTAGGCACTTGGCTCACCATGTGGACACTGACGCACCACGCAGGCACACTTTCTCTTCTTTTTCACCAGGAGGCCCCAGAGAATGAACCCCAGTTCTCCCATATGGTAAGTGGATGCCCTATCACTTGAGCCACATATGCTTCCCATAATATTATTCTTATTAAATTCATTGAGACTTGTCTTGTGACCCAACGTATGATATATCTTGGAGAAGGATCCATGAGCACTTGAAAAGAATGTGTATCCTGCTGTTTGAGGGTGGAATGCTCTATAGATGTCTGTTAGGTATAGTTCATTTATCATATTATTAAAGTTCTCTGTTTCTTTATTTAGCCTTTGTTCAGATGTTCGATCCAATACTGAAAGTGGTATATTGAAGTTCAAAACTATTATTGTAACACATCTATTTCTCTTTTCAACTTTGCCAGTGTGTGCCTCATGTGCATTGGGGCACTTAGGTTAGGTGCATAAATATTTAGAAGAATTATTTCTTCTTGTTGAATTGCCCCTTTTATTAATATATAATGACCTTCTTCATCCCTTATAACACTTTTTGCATTTAGGATCTGTTTTATCTGATATTAGTATCACTGCTCCAGCTCTTTTTTGGTTACTATTTGCAAGTGATATCTTTTTTCAACCTTTCACTTTTACCCTGGTTATGTCCTTATGTCTGAGGTGAGTCTCTTGTAGACAACATATAGATGGCTCATATTTTTTATCCATTCTATCAGTTTATGTCTTTTGATTGGGCAGTTCAAGTCATTAATATTCAATATTATAACTGTAAAGGTATTACTTACTTCATCCATTTTGATCTTTGGCTTTCTGTTGTCAAATCACCTATGTCTATCTTTTTACCTTTTATTTAACCCTTTCTAATAATCTTCATTTCTAAACTCTTCTCCAAGTTTCTCACCCTTGTTTTTTCCTTTCAGGCTGAAGTACTCCCTTTAGTATTGCTTGTAATTCTGCTCTTTTGGTAGCATATTCTATCAGTTTTTATTTGTCTGTGGAGACTTTGAACTCCCCTTTGAAGGACAGCATTGCTGGATACAAAATTTTTGGTTGGCAGTTTTTCTCTTTCAATACCTTAATAACATCATACCACTTCTTTCCCTCCTCCATAGTTTCTGATGAGAGGTAAGCACTAATCTTATCAAGTTTCCCTTGTATGTGATGCTTTGCTTTTTTCTTGCTGCTTTCAGAATTTCCACTTTATTTCTGATATTTGTCATTTTGAATAGTAGGTGTCTCCAGGTATGTCTATATGGATTTATTTTGTTTGGGGTGCATTTTTCCTTCTTGGATATTGATATTTACTTCCTTCATAGGAGTTAAGTTTTCAGTCATTATTTCCTCATATATTCTTTCTGCCCCCTTTCCATTCTCTTATCTTTCTTGGACACCAATAATGCAAATGCTTGTATGTTTCACATTGTCATTCAATTCTCTGAGACCCCATTCCCTTTTTTCCATTCTCTACTCTTTCTGTTCTCCTTTCTTTTCTAGTTCATATGTTCTGTCTTTGAAATCACCAACTCTGTCTTCAAGCAATTCAAATCTGCTCTTATGTGCCTCTATTTTATTTTTAATCTCATCCATTGTGTCTTTCATTCCCATAAGGTCTGTTACTTTTCTTTGCATGCTTTCAAATTGTTTTTTATGCTCTCCTTGTGTCTTTTTAAGCCCTTTATTTCTTTATTATTTTCTTTAAAGTCTCTGAAATGATTTAGGAGAGTTGTGTGATTATCAGTCATTAATTGTTTTAAATCCTATATCTCTTCAGGATGTTTGGTTTGTTCTTTTGGCTGGACCATTTCTTCCTCTTTCCTAGTATGGCTTGTAATGTTTTCCTGCTGTCTAGGCATCTGAATATGTTGGCAAATTTACTTAGATGGCTAATTTCTCTTTCTTGTCTATTTTTTTCCCACAGTTCTTTGATTTTTGGTTCACCTTATTCTCAGTCTTTAAAATTGCCAAGATTAAGTTTTCAAAATCAGACCAGGTACTCACTAGTGGGGTGCAAATTTTCTCCCAGTGGTTGCATACAGAGAGTGCAGTTTTTGTCCATGCAATTTCCATACAGACCAGCAGATGGTGCTAGTCATCACACCTTTCCATGGAGGTGTTTCAGTTTCTGCTTTCCTGTGTTCCTGTTTTGAATCTGCAGGTCAGAGATTCAAAGTGGGTTCTGCTGGTGGAATTCACTGAAAAAAATCACCACAACAAACTCTTGCTTTTCCTTTGAAACTGCTGACAGGGAGGAAGATATCTGTTCCCCTCTCAGTTGGCTGCAGGGAATCAGGAATTTTATCCCAGCTTAATAGCTTGGGGGGTAAAGGAGAGAAGCTGTTTCTGACCACCACAGGGGCTTGGTAACTCAGCTCCATCATCTCTCTGTCCCTCACCCTCTTGGGAGTTGTGTAACACTGTCCTGGTCTGCACAGCAGGTCCCTCAGACAGCTTTTGGCCCTTTCTCCATGTTTTTGTGAGCACATTGAAGTCTGTCTATTAGTC
This sequence comes from Dasypus novemcinctus, assembly GCF_030445035.2. NCBI lineage: Eukaryota > Metazoa > Chordata > Mammalia > Cingulata > Dasypodidae > Dasypus > Dasypus novemcinctus. Next base: position 162,421,423 of record NC_080674.1, on the reverse strand, counting down.
TGTTGTCATCTTCTCACAATCCCCAGAATATCAGAACTGAAATTTATTCATGGCTTTGACTACTGACAAACTGTGTAATCTGGGTAACATGCTTTATTCATTTCTGCATTTCTCACCTGAAAAAGGAGATAGAATGTGATGATAAGTGGTTTTGAAACTCCTCAGAGACCATATTAAATAGGGTCCTGGAAGTTCAGTGAGGGGACTCTTGGCAAGCTCACTAGCTTTTAACCAGTTAGCCTAGCTTGTCTATGTTGTATCTTGGATATTTTCACAGAAATAGATTTATTACTTTCTTTTTTTAAGAGTGTGAATACCACTGAATTAGATGATAACAGGTGTGGTTTATTCATGTATTGAATATCTCTATTTTCTCAAATCAGTTCCATCTTTGCATGTGCATACACATATATTCTATTTTTTACCTAATTCTTAAGGTATCATAAATTCTTATTTTGCATATCAGAAAATTGAATATGAGAGAGTTTCAGAAACTTTCCTTAGACCACACAACTCTTAAATTATAGAAATAGAATTCTAGCTCTGTGATATAAGACTCAAGAGCTGGGCAATTTTCACAGGTCCACATTGTCTCTTGGTGTAGTTCTTTTTTCTTCCATGTTATTATGTCCAAATTGTCAAATGTGTTATAATTATATCAAAATTAAGTACAAGAAGAAGTCTCAGGATGATGCACTCTACTGTGAGAAAACTGTGTTAAATTTCATAATATATGCCCATGCTAATCTAGCTATTTTTACCATTTTTCCACTTGTTTAGGACATGTTCTGGACAGAGCTACACCCAGAGACCTGAAAACAGGCATCGCAAAAGTTAGATACATCATTTAGCTTTTGAGAAAATATATGCAGATAGAGGAGGAATGTAGGCTTGAGGGTGGAAAAATCCCAAATTATATACCTAAAACAATGTGAATATCTACTTTTTTGGGGAAAAAATAGTCATTTTTACTTTGGAAACTCATATTTTCTATGCGTTTGGTAAATTTCCACCTCACAGTGAATGATAATATTTTTTCTGTTTTTAACTTCCCTTTGCCAGTGTCACAGGAGAAAGCTGCCTCCATTGGCAGGAAGGAAGAAATTAGATTATCAAGTGAAAACCAGAGAATGGCGAACACACAAGTGTGTGTGCAGACATGCACTTGCCTTTGTCTCTGAATAGCAATAATTACTAGTTCCCTGCACCTCTTGTTCTCTCTACCCTGAACTGTCAAATTTCTCACCTGCCTTAAATAATCAACAATGGGCAATTTTCTTGCTTTACAATAAAAAATGCTTCAGTTTTAGAGAACAACCAAAAAAATGCCCAATTACTTTGCCCCCAGTTATCTGGCTTTCAACCTAAAGCTATATTTTCCTTTTCTCCCAGTTATCAGAGAGCATGAGGACATGACTTGACCTTCAGCCCTCCAAATGAGCTTCTTATTGCTCTCTTCTTATTCTTTAAACTTTGATTTTCACACCAAGACTGAATGTAGTTCCAAGGTTTTCTTGACTTTTCACAAAGAAAGTGGGACTTTGGATGATGCAAGTCCATTCTTAACAGTTTTGTGTTTCAGTGAGGCATAACCTGGAATTGCTAAGCATAATTTGTAATTTTCTGAAGCCCTTTGCTTCCATAAAGCATCATTTTCTTCAGAAATATGTGGAGGTTGAATTAAAAATATTGTATAAAAATACTTTAAATATTTTATCCTACCTGGTTAACAAACCTGGGATATATAGTATAACTCATGACAGAATTCATAGTCACATAAATTTATTTCAAATCCAAGGTTAATCTTTACTTATAGTTGTATGTTCTTCAGAAAGTCATCTTCTATTAAAAATAACAAAAGCTTTATTGAAATATAATTTATTTACCATTAAGTCTGCCTTTTAAAACTATACAATTGAGTTTATTTTTAGGATTAAATAAGATAAATGTGCCTGGAGAGAATTTTTTTTAAGTAATTCTTCCATAATTTATTAAACTGCCTTTTGTCTGTTTTTTAATTTTTGAAGTTGAGATAAAGTTTATTTAAAAAGTATATAATTCAGTGGTCTTAATGTATTCAGAGATGTCATCTGTCCCCACCAACTGTTTTCAAAATATTTTCGCCACCACAAAGAGGAACTCCTACCCATTAGTGGTCAGTCCCCATTCTCTCTCCTGCACACAGCCCTGGCAACTGCTTATTTGTATTTGCCTTTGTGGATTTGGCAATTCTAGATATTCCATATAAATGGAATAATAAATTATGACCTTCGTATATGGATTATTTCACTTACCATAATGCTTTCAAGGTTTGTCCATTTTGTAGCATGTATTAGTGCACTATTCCTTTGTACGTTGAAAATTATTTGATTGTAGGATATAAGATTTTATTCATTACTCATTTGATAGATATTTTGGTTGTTCCTGCTCTTTGGTTATTAAGAATAATGCTGTTTTGAATATTTGTGTAACATTTTTAAAAATTTCAATCTTTTTTAAAAATAATTTTTATTTTTTATTTTTAAAGGAGCTTTAGATTACATAAATGTTACATCAAAAATATAGGTTGGGAAGTGGATTTGGCTCAACTGATAGAGCCTCTGCTTACCACATGGGAGGTCCAGGGTTCAAACCCAGGGCCCCCTGACCCGTGTGGTGAGCTGGCCCATGTGCAGTGCTAATGTGCACAAGGAGTGCCCTGCCACGCCGGGGTGTCCCCTGTGTAGGGGAGCCCCATGCACAAGGAGTGCACCCTGTAAAGAGAGCCACCCCACATGAAAAAAGTGCAGCCTGCCCAGGAGTGGCACCGCACACACTGAGAGCAGATATAGCAAGATAATGAAATAAAAAGAGACACAGATTCCTGTTGCTGCTGACAAGAATACAAGTGGACACAGAAGAACACACAGCAAGTGGACACAGAGAGCAGACAATTGGAGGGGGGAGAGAAGAGAAATAAATAAAAAATAAATCTTTAAAAAAATATATAGGGGATTCCCATATACCTCTCCCCTCTCCCTCCCTACCCTCTCCCATACTTTCCCCCATTAACAACATCTTTCATTAGTGTAGTATATGTTACAATTGATGAAAGCATATTAAAGCATTGCTATTAACTATGGTCTATAGTTTACATTATGTTTTACAATTTGCACTGTACAATTATATAGGTTTTGACAAAATGTGTAATTGCTGGTATCCTTCATTGTAATATCATGCAGAATGATTCCAATGTTTCAAAAATGCCCCATGTTACACCAATTGTTCCCTCTCCCTCCCCTCAGAACCTCTGGCGATCACTGTCTTTATATCAATATTACAAGTTCTTCCATTACTAGAATAATAATGTCTACTTTGGTCCATAATTGCATTCCTTCTTAAGTTTGTTCATCACTCTATTTGAGGATTTTGAGATGGTGATGTGCACTCTGCTTCAGATAGATGGGGGACTTAGATCCCATGGGGCAGATGGATGGAACTGTCCATTTGGAGAAAAAAAAAACTCCCCATTTTCTCTATATCCTTGTCAGCACTTGTTATTTTCTATTTTTGTTGTTGTTTTAATAGCCATTCCAGAAGGTGTGAATTCATAATTCTTTATGATTTTGATTATTCCTAATGGCTAATGATGCTGTCTTAGTTTGCTAAATGCTACTAAGCAATATACCAGAAATAGGTTGACTTTTATAATGGGAATTCATTAGGTTAAAAGATGACAGTTTTGATGCTGTGGAAGTTTCCAAACCAAGGCATCATCAACAGATACTGTTTCACCAAGTTGCAGTTATAGGCAGTCAAGCATATGGCAAAGCACCATTCCCATAGCTTGTCTCTCCCCTCTCCTCCAGGCCTCATCTCTTCAGCCTTGAACTGCTCTATGGCCAAGCCTCTTTTCATGCTTTTTTCCATACCTCTGTACTCCACAGAAAGAAGGTGGCCTTCTTTCAGTGTCTTTACCACTTTCTACCTGTGTGTCTCTTTCAGTCCTCCATTTATAAAGGAATCCAGCAAGAGATCCAAGACCCACCCTAGGGCATTCCACACTGAAGAAGTCCAATCAAAGTCCCCCCAACTGAATCCAATCCAATCAAAGAGTCCAATACCCACAGGAATGAATTAGGTTCAAGAACATGATATTTTCTGTAATCCATGAAAAGCTTCAGACTGTCACAGATGATGATGATTTTTTCATGTGCTTATTAACCATTTGTAGATCTTTTTTGGAGAAATGTCTTTTTTTAGTAATTTGCCTGTTTTTATAGTGAAATCTTTAGAATCTCTTCTCATTTCCTTTGGTGCATATTTTCACAATATTTTATTTGTGATTCCCATGGACCTTAAATTTACCATCCCAAAACTAATAATCTTGTTTGGTTTGATACCTAATTTCAATAGCATGCACACACTATATTTTTATACCTCTGAATCTCTCCAACTGTATGTTTTTGTTGCAAATTAAATCTTGTTGTAAATTACATATTAATACATTATATCTCTCAAATGATTGATTTATAATTACTTTTTATATACTTGCCATTTAGATCCTGTAGAAATTAAAATGTGTGCTCTTTCCTTCCAAGCTGAAGAACTCATTTTGGCATTTCTTGTTGGGCCAGTCCAGTAGTAAAAATCTCACTCAACTTTTGATTACTTAGGGATGTCTAAATCTCTCCCCCATTCTTGAAAGATAGTTTTGACAGATACATAATTCTTGGTTGGCAATTTTTGCTTTCATCACTTTAAATATGGCATCCCACTGCCTTCCTGCCTCCATGGTTTCCTGTGAGAAATCAGTACTTAATCTAACTGAGACTCGGTTGTGCATGATGCATTGCTCCTCCCTTATGGCTTTCAGAATTCTTTATCTTTAGCATTCAACAGTAGTATTGTTATTATGCCTTGATGTGGGTCTATTTGGGTTTATTCTATTTAGAGTTTGTTGAGCTTTATGGATATTCATATACATATCTTTCAGTAAGTTTGGGAACTATTTAGCCATTATTTCTTCAAATATTCTTTCTGCCCCTTTCTTTCTTTCTTCTTCTGGGACTCCACAGTATATATATATACACCCTTAATGGTGTCCCACCAGTCTCTCAGGCTCTGTTCACTTTTCTTCATTTTTTTCTTTCTGCTCCTGAGTTTGAACAATTTCATTTGTCTTATCTTCAAGTTCATTGACTTTTTTTTTTCTTCTAGCTTCAATCTGCTCTTGAATTCCTCTGGAACACAGATCAAGACCTGCACTGGACTTGGCCGCATGGTGAGTCAGTGTAAGGTTGGAGAACCATTCAGGATGCCATGAGCAGGTTTTACTACCATTTTCATTTTGCCTTTTTCTAGCCTTTTTACTATAACCCTTTATCTCTTTTCTGGAGCCTTGGGAAAAGTGATTCTGCTGTCTCTTGTTTGTAACTTAAGCCTTCTGTGGAGAACAGAGCCTTGAAACAGCTCACTCTGCCATCTTGATGATCAGCTCTATACAGGTTTTTACATGAATATGTTTTCAAGTCTCTTGGATATATACTATGGAATGGAATTACTGGGTCATATGAATGACTCTTTATTTAATTTTTTGAGACATAGCAAACTATTTCCCATAGTACCTGAACCAAAATACATTCCCAATGGCACTATACGAGAGTTCCAATTTCTCAATATCTTGTGAACATATTATTTTTCTTTAAATTTTTTTCTAAAGTGGTCACCCTAGTGGGCATGAACTAGTGCTCATTGTGGCTTTGATTAACATTTCCTTAATAGCTACTGATACTGACCATCTTTTCATTTTGCTTATAGGTCATTTGTATATCTCCTTTGGAGAAGTGGCTGTCCAAGTCTTTTGCCCATTTTTTTTCATTTATTTTGTTTGTTTGTTTGTTTTTTGACTTGTGAATATTGTCATCTTACCAATATTATGAATTCTAATTCATGTACATGGGATGTTTTTCCATTTATTTATATCTGCTTTAATTTCTTTCAACAGTATTTTGTATTTTCAGAGTATGTTTTGCACTTCTTTTGTAAAATTTATTACTAATAATTTTAGTTTTGAAGCTATTAAAATAGGATTGTTTCTTAATTTCATTTTCACTTTGTACACTGCAAGTTTATGGAAATACGATTCTTTTTTTTATATTGATCTTGTATCCTACAACCTGTTGAAAGAGTTTATTTTTCTACTAGGTTTATTTCTGTGGATTATTTAGAATTTTCTGTGTATCAGATAATGCCATCTTTGGAAAAAGTTTTATTTATTCCTTTGTGGTCTGAATACCTTATATTTTACATTCTTGCCTAATTAGCCTAGGTAGAATCTTGAGTAAAATGTTGCATAGAAATAGTGGGAGTAGGGAAGCAGACTTTGGCCAAATGGATAGGGTGTCTGCCTACCATATGGGAGGTCCCCAGTTCAAAGCCTGGGCCTCCTTGACCCGTGTGGAGCTGACCCATGAGCAGTGCTGATGTGTGCAAGGAGTGCCATGCCACACAAGGGTGTCCCCCGTGTAGAGGAGCCCCATATGAAAGGAGCACGCCCCCTAAGGAGAGCCGCCCAGCGTGAAGGAAAGTGCAGCCTGCCCAGGAATGGCGCTACACACACTGAGAGCTGACACAACAAGATGATGTAACACAAAGAAAAACAGATTCCCAGTGCCACGGATAAGAATAGAAGTGGTCACAGAAGAACACACAGCAAATGGACACAGAGAGCAGACAACTGGGGTGGGGGGAGAAATAAATAAAAAATAAATCTTTTTTTTAAAAAGAAAAGAAATAGTGGGAATGGATGTTCTTCTCTTGTTCCTGATCGCAGGGGGAAAACATCCAATCTCTTACCCTTATGCATGTTATTAGCTGTGGTTTTTCCATAGATGCTCTTTTATCTGGCTGAAGATGTTCCCTTCTATTCCTAGTTTATTGAATGCAAGACAGTTCTTTTTGTCAAATGATTTTTTTCTTATATTCAGATGATCATGTAATTCATGTGCTTTATTCTATGATGTGATATATTACACTAGTTTCTCCCCAATGTTAAACCAATCTCACATCACTGGAATTATTCACACTTGGTCATAGCATATAATTTTTTATAGATTTTCCTGGATTTGGTTTGCTAGTATTTTGTTGAATATTTACATCCCCATATTCATAAGCAATACGGGTCTGTAGTTTTGTATTCTTGCAATGTCTTTGTCTGATTTTGGTATCTGGATAATACGAGCTTCAGAAAATGTGTTGAAAAATGTTCTAAACTCTTTTAATTTTTAAAAGAATTTGGGAAGAATTGGCATTATTCTTTGAATGTATTTTAGAATTCAGTGGTAAAGTCTTCAGGGCCTGGGCTTTCCTTTATGGTAATGATTTTGGCTACTAATTTAAGCTCTTTACCCGTTATCTGTTTATTAAGATTTTCTTTTTTCCTTTTCCACTTTGAAATGTAATGTCTTTTTTTAATTAAAAAAATTTTTTTTAATGTTACATTAAAAAAAATGAGGTCCCCATATACCCTCCACCCCCCTCACCTCACTCCTTCCATAACAACCACCTCCTCTATCATCATGGGACATTCATTGCACTTCATGAATACATCTCTGAGCACCGCTGCACCACATGATCAGTGGTCCACATTATAGTTTACACTCTCCCCCAGTCCACCCAGTGGGCCATGGCAGGACATACAATGTCCAGTAACTGTCCCTACAGTACCACCCAGGACAACTCCTAGTCCTAAAATGCCCCTACATCACATCTCTTCTTCCCACTCCCTTCCCTCAGCATCTACCATGGCCATTTTCTCCAAGTCAATGCTACATTTTCTTCAGTTACTAATCACAATAGTTCATGAATAGAATATCAGTAAGTCCACTGTAATCTATACTCTATTACTTCATCCCATGGACCCTGGAATGGTTATGTCCACTCGGAAGGAGGCTTAGATTCCACATGGATGATGGATGCAATTCTCCTGCTTTCAGTTGTAGGCACTCTTGGCTCCCTGTTGTGGTGGTTGACCTTCTTCACCTCCATGTTAGCTGGCTGGGGTAAGTCTAATAAATCAGAGGGTAGGAGTTGCAAGTCTGTTGAGGCTCAGGGCCTGGCTATCACATGGACAGTCCAAGGATTCAGGTCCCCTGAATATACACAAAACCCTAGCACCAACCACAGGTCTGGTAAAAGTAACAGGAGAGGATTGTGAACAAAGATCACTTGTGAGTCCAACTCCATTACACTCAAGAACACAAACTCCAAAGTAGGGCCAACTATTTTTTCTTGAGCTACAGTAGTTTGTGACTTTCTAAGAATTTTTCTTTTCATCTAAGTTTTATAATTTGTTGGTATACAAATTGCTCTTAGCATTCCTTTATACCCCATTTTATTTCTGTGTGGTCAGTAATAAAATTCTCTCATATATGATTCTAGCAGAATCTTCTTTCTTATTTTCTTTGTCAGACTAGCTAATGGTCTGTCAATTTTGTTAATATTTTCAAAGAACCACATTTTTATTTCATTGATTTTTCTCTATTATTTACTTCATTAAATTTTTTCCTCTTTAATCTATATTTCTTTCCTTCTACTTGATTTAGATTTATTTTGCTGTTCTTTTATCCATTGTTTAAAGATAGTTAGGTTATTGACTTACTATCTTTCTTCTATGGCATTTTCAATTATAAATTTTCCTGTATGTACTGCTTTAGCTGCATTGTATATCTTTTGGTATGGAGCATTTTCATTTTTATTTGTCTCAAATTTTTTTTCTAATTTCCTTTTTTCCTTCTTTGATCAATTGATTATTTAGGAATTTGTGGCTTAATTTCCATATATATATATGAATTTACCAAATTCCCTTCTGCTAATTTGTAATTTAATTCAATTGTGGTCAGAGAACACTCTATGTATAATTTCAGCCTTTTAATATTTGAGATTTGTTTCATGGCTTAAAATATGATTTATTCTGAAGAATATTCCAAGCACAATTGAGAAAAATGTGTATTCTACTACTGATGGGGAAATGTTCTATAGATGTCTTTTAGGTCTTTTTTTTTTAATATAATGCTCAAATTTTCAATGTTTTCGTGATCTTCTGCCTAGTAGTTCTATCTATTTATGAGAGTGGAGTAATGCAATCTATTATTGTCAAACTCTATATTTCTCCTTTCAATTTTGTCATTGTTTCATGTATTTTTGGGGGTCTGTGTTTAGGTGCAGGTATGTTCATACTTGTTATGCCTTCTTCTGGGGTTGACCTTTTAATTATTACAAAATATTCATCATTGTTTTTATTAATATTTTTACCTTACTATTTTGTCTAATATTTTAATTGCCTTTTATTGTGAACTTATTATGTCTTTGAATCCAAGCATGTCTTTTGCAGAGAAAATAGAGATGGATCATATTTTTTAATCCATCTGCCAATCTGTGACATTTGATTCATGGGTTTAGTCCATTTGTTTTTAATGTAATTAGTGTAATAATATTCGACTCTTTGCTATTTGTTTTCTAAATTTCTTACATCACTTATTTCCACTGATCCTCCATGATTGTCATCTATTTGGTTAGACATTTTTTAGTATAACATTTTAACTTCACTATTTTGGAAAATTATTTTCTAGTAGTTGTACTTGGATTACAAATAGCATCTGAACTTCAGTCAGTCAAGTTTGAATTAAAACCAACTTATTTTACTACACTATAGCTTTATCTCCCTCCCTTTTTGTGTACTATATTGTTATATAAAGGGTATCTTTATATATTTTAAGTCCATAACACAGTTTAATTATTATTGTTTTATGCAGCTCTCTTTTAAATCAGATAAAAAAGTTATAAATAAAATATATTTATCTGTCTTTTACATTGATGTGTGTATTTACCTTTACCTGTGTGCTTTATTCATGGGGATTCAAATTACTGTCTAAGGTTGATTTATTTTGTCCTGAAGGACTCCTTTTATGATGTTTAGTAAGGAAGTTCTGCTAATGATAAATTTTCTCAGTTTTTGTCTTATTTGGGTATGTTTTCATTTATCCTTCACATTTTTGAAGGATATTTTAGTTCAATATAGAATTCTTAGTTGGCAGTCATTTTATTTCAGCACTTTGAATATATCATTCCACTCTGATCTTACCTTTATTGTTTCTGATTATGTCAGTTGTTAATGGTATTAATGACACCTTTTACATGCTAAATCAATTTATAATTGCTTCTTTCAAGATTCATTCTTTTTCTTAGCTTCAGAAATTTGACTGTGCTGTCACTAGGTGTGGTTCCCTTTATGTTCATCCTCGGAATTTGTGATAGATTAACGCTTTTATTTTTTGTATTAAATTTGGGCAATTTGGGACTATTGTTTCTTCATTCTTTCTGTCCCTTTCTCTTCTTCCTTCCCTCTGTAATTCTTATTATGTCTATTTTGATAAGCTTGAATGTGTGTCAGAGTTCTCTGGAAATCTGATCCTTTTTCTTTATTCTTTTTTCTTTCTTTTCTGTAGGCTGGATAATCTCAATTGTCCTGTTTTCAAGCCCACTGATTCTTTCTTCTACCACTTCAAATCTATCAAGACCCCCTCCCTTCTATCCACAGTGAATCTTTAATTTCAGTTACTTTTTCTCTTGAATTCCAGAAATTATTTTTTAAAATTTACAATGGGTCTCTTTATTGATATTTTGTATTGGATGTGACATTGTTGTCATACATTCATTTAGTTCTTGTCTTAGCTAACCAGGTCTGCAATGATAACTAACAAAGACTGCTTGGTTGGAACAATGAGAATTTTTTGTCTCATGGTTTTGGCAGGCAGAACTCCAGCATCATAGTATTAATAGTGCTTGTTTTCTCCTTGAGTCTATAGCATTATGAAAATTTCCCATCAAATGACAGTTTCTCTCTTCCATGTGCCTGCTCCTATGATTTCTGTTAACTTCTGACTCAAATTCTGTGTCAAATTCCCTTTGCTTGTAAGGACCACGATCATATTAGATTAAGGCCAACCCTCATTCAGTTTGAACTCATCTTAACTAATAGTTGCATTTTCAAAGGTCCTATTTACAAATGAGTTCACATCTATAGGACTGGGGTTTAGGATTTGAACAGGTCTTTTGTGGGAGGTACAATTAAATCCACAAATGCTCTTTAGGCATAGTTTCATTTAGGTATTTGAACATATTTAAAATAGTTGACTTAAAGTATTAGTGTCATTAAGTTTAGTGTCTGGACTCTCTTATGGACTTTATTTCCTGTGTATGGGTTGTACATTTGTTTCTTTTCATAACTCTTAAATTTGCATTGAAAACTGGACATATTAATAATACAATGTGCGAACTCTGGAAATAAGATTCTCCTCCTCCCCAGGATTTGTTACTGTTGCTTCTTGTTTGTTTTGTGACTTTCCCAAACTAATTTAATAATGTCTACATTCCTTGCTATGTGTGCTCACTGAAATGTCTGCTCAGTTATAGGCCAGCTAATAATGAGATAGAAATTCCCTAAATTCATTGAGCCCATAAGTCTTCTAGTCTTTGTCAAGGGACTCTGTCTTTCTGTTGGACTATACATTCAATGCTACCATGGGCAGTGTAAAACTCTGCCTTAGAATTCATGTCCTGATTTTGAAGGGCCTCAAACTCAGCTACAGGAGAGAATTTATATCCTTCTCAAGTCTCATCTTTATGTGCCCACAGTCCTATATATTCATATGACCTTATAGATTGCTAGAAATATGTCATGCGGTCACCCCTCGGGCTGAAGTGTGGTTTGCTGGCCTGGCGGGGGAGCAGCCGCGGCAGGCCAAGCCACTGCCCCCATAATAGGATGGCTGGTCGGACTCACCGCCACCCCTGAAGGGAGCTCGGCATGGGCGCAGAGTGCCCTCGGGTCTCCCCTTCTCGGCAGCCATGCTTCCGCGGCCGCCCCTCCTCCCGGATGGTGCCCCACGATGCCTGTGGGGCGGCACCCTTCTTCTTCTTTCTCCCTGCGCAGGTGCAGGGCGGAAAATTCCAGTCTGCCCTTTTCCCCTTCCCCGACAGCAGCAACAGCCAGGCGTGGGCGGAAAAATCCAGTCTGCCCTTTTCCCTTCCCCCGACAGCAGCAACAGCCAGGCGTGGGCGGGAAACTCAAGTCTGCCCTCCACCCCAGCAACAGCAGCCACCAATCCCTAAACCCTGTCCCTTCCCCCAGCAACAGCGACAGCCAATCCCTAACCACCACCCCTCCCCCGTCCAGTACCGCCCACTGACCTTTCTCCGGCAACCAATCAGAGCAGGGTGTGGCTTCAACCAATCAGCCTTCCCCAGCCCCTATAAAACTGTTGCCTCTCCCTCAATAAAGTGGACTTGCGTGTTTACCTTGTCTCCACGGTAGTTCTTCTGCCCTGCACCCTCCAGTCCTGAGAGCCCCCGACAAGGGCCTGGCCTCCCTTGTCCCCAGTTCGTCGCCTGCTTCTCCGGGCGACCCCTTCGTCGCCGGCTTCGCTGGGCGATCCCGTCAGCCGAACCGCACAACCCCTTGTGAGACCGATCCCTCGTCTGCTGCCGGACCGACCCCTCGTCCCAAGTGGGACCGACCCCTCGTCCAGAGCTGGACCGACCCCTCGTCCGCAGCCAGACCCCACCTCTACCGACCGAGCAAGCCGTCACAATGTCAGAACTTTTCAAGGTCCTCTACAGACATCTTATGCTCATTTCCACTTTTAAGTCTTTTTGATGAGCCTCTTATTAATCACATTAGTAAAGCTGCCTCAAGAACTTGCAATGTCAAATAATTACCACTGATTGTTTTCAACAAATTCCCTGTGGGTAGGGCTTTTAGCACAGAGTGAACTCTGAGTCAGGTCAAATATAGACAAGTCCTAAGAATGAAGGTTTTTAGTCAACTGCCAAACAGGTCAAAAGTGACAATTTTCTGGGGATGAGGATTTAAGGAGTGCCAAGTCCATTCTGGCCCCTCCAGTGACTGTATGCTTGTTTTTCACAGCTACCATAGTTGTGATACTATTGATTTTACAGGTTTCTATAGATCTTTTGCAAAGGATAAGATTAGGGCAAATTAAAATACCACAAAGTTTTCTGCTCATACCAGTATTTAGCCATGTTATTAAATAACCATCCTTCAGATTGTTGAAAGCCTTTTATTAATTTCTAGACTTCTGAAAAAGTTGATCTTGAAAGCTTTGACAATTACTTCCCTCTCTCTTTTTTATGAAGGAGAGGATATTTGGAGGTCCTTACACTTCCATTAGAAATGTCCCCTCTTTGGGGAAGTCTTATGAACTTTCAGTCTTAATTATTAGTTTCAGACTTAATTCTTCTGTGACATAGGAATGATATTATAGAATTATTGTTAGGATTGAATGAGATAATATGGGTATAGGACTCACATAAACCTTGGCATATCATAGGTATATGCAAGTACATAGGTTATATACAAATGTGCCTGTCTTTCTCTTTTCCTTGGTTGAAAGATCTACACATCATAACAGAATTAGAATATGATGAGGGATGAGCTTACATTATATTTTTCTAGAAATCTGTCCAATCTACATTAGTTGGAAATATTATGGTAGAAAGCTGATTTAAAAAATGAAAATGAAGTCATTGCAATGGAAGGGGAGGATTTGTTATCATCCATAATTCAAAAATCAGCTTCAGGTACAGTTGGATCCAGGTATTCCATAATGTGATTATATGTCTCTTAGCAATTTTACTTTATTCTCTATTGGTTTAATTTTTAGGAAGCCTTTTTTTCCCCATGGTGGCAACATGTTAATCAGCAACCACAGCTTCTCATTCTATCAGAATGTGATCCCCAGTAGAAATGGGTAAATTTTTCTCACTATATCCAATATAAGTTATGGTAATATTCTATTTGGGTGTATTTAGGGCATGTGCCATTCCTACACACATACCTGTGGCAGGGGAATGGTATATGCTAATTAGCCTACCATGAGTTACATCCCATACCCAGAGCTCAGAGTAAAGTAAGCCCAATCTATTTATGTAGTCTGAGGTAGGAGAAGGGATATATTCTCAAAGAATAATTAAAAGCTGGGCAGGAAAATACAACATTTATCTCTGACCAAATCACATCCTCTCTCATAATGTCCTGCTGTTTCCTTCTCTATTCCCTTCTGGTCCTTTCCCAACAACTGAAATAAGAAGCTGTTAGAAATATGCCATTTCATTACATAGATTTGTCCATTGTGAATGCATGGGACATCATCCAGAAATAACACATGGGACAATACATATTACAGGCCCCAGTGTGCTGTATAGCCATTGATGCTGAAGCTCATCAGAGACGGAAAGAAACAAAGCAATGCCAGAGCCTTCTGGGGTGTGTACATGGAGGAAGTGGATATTAGCTGACATTTTGAAAGATGACCTTTTAGAAATGCACAGAAGATGAGAAAATACGGTCTAGGTTGGGATCATAATGATGTGATGATGATGGTGATTAGTTTTATTCATTGTTTGCTTATTGTCTGCTTATTCTGTGTTCAGTGCTTTCCCTGAATTATCTGGCCTCTTCACAGCATCTCTGCTATCATTATACTTGCTTATTGGATGATAAGGTGAGACTTGGAGGAATTAAAAAGAATGCAAATTTGCTGAACTGTTAAATGGGGAACCCAGATCTAAACCAGGCAATCTGAATCCAGTCTCATCTTTTGACCACTATACTACTCTGGTTCCCTTAATACATGCTCACAGATTTGCTCATATGCACACTTCTCACTGCTTCCCAACCCCATTCCATTTCTAACTTTGTAGCAAACATTGTTTGCTCTATTAACAGCCTGACAGCTTAAGTCATACGGACAAGGGATAGAAAATCAGCACTAAGAGAGGAAAAACAAATGTGGGTGGACCTGTTTCTTCTCCACCAGCTCATTGAGACGTAGGCACCCTGGCCTCCCTTCCTCCCAGGCCAGCCTTCCGCACAAGGGGTAATGCAGGCGGATGACGTCACATCATCCACGGCTGAGCCTTCACCCTATCCCCACCCACCCTGTCCGCCCTCAGAGAGCTGACCTTCCAAGAACACATCCTCCACTAGCAGTGGTGGGAGCCACAACAGCAACAAAGGCTGCCCCCAGAGTGTGCCTGCCCAGGCGGCTCCCTCTGTGGCCAGCGCCAGTCCCGCTGATGTGAAGATGGAGGACGTATTTGATGATGCATCAGCTGGAAAGCAAAAAGAAATCTAAAAAACAGATCCTACTAATGAAGAAACAATGCAAACTGACTGAGCAAATAGAGTTGAGTATTTGTTAAAGCAGCCAGAGCTCTTTGCATATTTCATTCAGCCTGCTGCTCAGAAGATTCTAGCGTCATTTTTGACGGTGAAACCAGGGCGCCCAGGAATAAAAAGGGAGAGACAGAACTTGCCTTCAGTTGGAGATCACAGATTACTGACACTGTAGAATAGAGCAAGAGGAGAATGATGTAGTATTAACAGAAAGCTCCAAAGCAACTGATGTTTGCATTCAATTTGAAGATTTTCCATCATATATAAAATGGGTGTAAACCGGGAGCTTATCAGATTGAAGGATTAAATTGGCTCATTTCTTTGTATGAGAGTAGCATCAGTGGTATCCTTGCAGATGAAATGCGCCTGGGAAAGACTCTTCAAACAATTTCTCTTCTTGGGTACATGAAATACTATAGAAACATTCCTGGTCCTCGTGCAATTTTGGTTCCTAAATCTACATTACACAACTGGATGAGCCAATTCAAGAGATGGCTCTGTTTGCTTGAGAGTCAATAAAGACCAATGAGCTGCTTTTGTCAGAAACATTTTTTTTTACCAGAAGAATGGGACATATGTGTAACATCTTATGAAATGCTTTTTAAAGAGAATCTGTTCAAGAAATTTAATTGAAGGCCTTAGTTATAGATGAAGCTCACAGGGTCAAAAATGCGAACTCTAAGTTGTCAGAAATAGTGAGGGAATTCAAGACTACAAATAACCTGTTATTAACTAAAACACTTCTTCAGAACAGTTTGCATAAACTCTAGTCACTTCTTAATTTTTTTTTTTTTTTTGCCAGATATCTTTAATTCAGCTGATGGCTTTGATTCCTGGCTTGATACACATAATTGCCTTAGGGATCAAAAGCTGGTTGATAGGCTTCAACAGTTTTGTGTTCTTTCCTCCTTTGTCAAATTAAGACTGAATTTGAAAAGAGTTTGCCTCTGAAGAAGGAAGTTAAATCTATGTGGGTCTCAGCAAAATGCAAAGGGAATGGTATACACAGATATTAGTGAAGGATATAGATATACTAAACTCTGCAGGAAAAATGGGTAAGATGAGATTGTTGAACATTCTGATGCAGTTGAGGGAATTCTATAATCATGCATATCTTTATTTTATAATTTAAAAATTTTTAATAATATTCCTTTTAATTAAAAAAGATATTTAGATTACATAAGTGTTACAATTTGTTACAATTGATCAATACATATCGTTTTTATGGAGCTGAACCTAGTTCACCTTATACAACAGATATACATCTAGTTACCAATACTGGCAAAGTGGGTGGTGTTAGATAAGCTGCTCCTTAAATTGAAAGAATAAGGTTCCCAAGTACTAATCTTCAATCAGATGACAAGAGTATTGGACATTTTAGAAGATTATTGCATTTGGAGAAGATTCCATCAATGCCTACAATGAACCAAACAGCTCTAAGTTTGTTTTTATGTTAAGCATGCATGTTGGAGGTCTTGGCATCAGTCTTGTTACTGCTGATATAGTGATTTTGTATGATTTAGACTGGAATCCTCAAATAGTTCTTCAGGCTATGGACCAAGTATGTAGAATTAGACAAGTCAAGGCAGTAAGAGTGTTCTGCTTTATTACTGACAACACTGTAGAAAAAAGAATATTGGAATGTGGGGAGATGAAATTCAGACTGGATTCAATAGACATTCAACAAGGAAGACTTGTGGATCAGAATATGACCATAATTGGGAGAGATGAAATGCTTCAAATAATTCAACATTTATGCAACACACGTATTTGTCTCAAGAGAAAGTGAGATACTGATGAAGATATGGATAGTCTTCTGGAAAGAAGTGCAAAGAAGACTGCACAAATGAATGAAAGCAACTCTCCACAATAGGTGAAGCTCACTTAGAAACTTTACAATGGATACAGAGTTGAGAATTTATAATTTTGAATAAAAGGACTGTAGAGAAGTACAAAAGGTTGCATTCACAGAGTGGAATGAACCACTGAAATGAGAAAGAAAAGCCAACCTTGCTGAAGATGCTTATTTCAGGGAAGGTGCTCATGTCAGTGAAACTAAAGCACCCAAGTCTCCTCAACCCTGAAACAACCCAATGTGCAGGATTTCTAATTCTTTCCTTCATGTTTATTTGAATTGCTGGAAAGAGAAATTATTTATTATATAAAAAATCTATTAGATACATGGCATCTCAAAATTCTTGCATACCAAACGCAATCCAGGCACAAAAAGAACTGCTTAAGATGCATATCACTATTGCAGGGTGATGGGAATATGGAGAAACATGGGAAAACTATGATTGGTGTGACCTATAGATTGTGGTTAACAGCAATACTATAATATTCTTGCGTCAATGCCAAGCTGTACTGTGTTGATAATGGAGGTGTATGGAAAAAGTGTGCCAAATGTATGCTATGGACCATGACTGGTGATAATAGTCTGATGATATTATCTCATAATCTTTAACAAATGATCCACCATGGTGTGAAGTTGTATGGGAAATCTACATATCTGTATGATTGTTTTGTGCGGTCACCCCTCGGGCTGAAGTGTGGTTTGCTGGCCTGGCAGGGGAGCGGCCGCGGTAGGCCTAATTCCGCTGCCCCCATAATAGTGTGGTTGGTCGGGCCCACCGCCACCCCTGAAGGAAGCTCGGCATGGGCGCAGAGTGCCCTCGGGTCTCCCCTTCTCGGCAGCCATGCTTCCGCGGCCGCCCCTCCTCCCAGATGGCGCCACCCGATGCCTTGTGGGGCGGCATCCTTCTTCCTTCTCCCTGCGCAGGCGCAGGGCAGAAAATTCCAGTCTGCCCTTTTCCCCTCCCCCGACAGCAGCAACAGCCAGGCGTGGGCGGAAAAATCCAGCCCGCCCTTTTCCCTTCCCCCGACAGCAACAACAGCCAGGCGTGGGCGGGAAACTCAAGTCTGCCCTCCACCCCAGCAACAGCAGCCACCAATCCCTAAACCCTGCCCCTTCCCCCAGCAACAGCGACAGCCAATCCCTAACCACCACCCCTCCCCCGTCCAGTACCGCCCACTGACCTTTCGCCGGCAACCAATCAGAACACGGCATGGCTTCGACCAATCAGCCTTCCCCAGCCCCTATAAAACTGTTGCCTCTCCCTCACTAAAGTGGACTTGCGTGTTTACCTTGTCTCCGTGGTAGTTCTGCCGTGCGCCCTCCAGTCCTGAGAGCCCCCGACAAGGGCCTGGCCTCCCTTGTCCCCAGTTCGTCGCCGGCTTCGCCGGGCGACCCCGTCAGCCGAACCGCGCAACCCCTTGTGAGACCGATCCCTCGTCTGCTGCCGGACCGATCCCTCGTCCCAAGTGGGACCGACCCCTCGTCCCAAGCGGGACCGACCCCTCGTCCAGAGCTGGACCGACCCCTCATCCGCAGCCAGACCCCACCTCTACCGACCGAGCAAGCCGCCGTAGTTTTGCAAGTTCACAATATCTGTAACAAAAATATATTTAAAAAATAGTGTGGGTTGGCGGAAAAATACACCAAATGTAAGATAAGAACTATAGTTGGTAGGAATATTTGGATGATGCTCTTGCATAGTTCGTAACAAATGTTTCACACCAATGCAAAGAGTTGGTGGAGGGGTGATGTATGAGACCCCAGTGTGATGTTATGTATGTTTATTTTGTAAGTTCACAATCTTTACTATACACTTATTGCTTATGTGTGTTCAGGTATGAATGATATACTTTAATAAAAAAATTAAATGTAAAAAAAAGAACTTAAAATTTATGAAGCTGAGTCATGAAGAATTAGAGGAAAATGAGAAGATGTTAACACAGGGATTTACCAATTGGAATGAGAGATTTTAACCAGTTTATCAAACCTAATGAGAAGTGGGGTTGTGATGATATTGAAAATAGAGCAAGAGAGGTAGAAGGAAAAACTCCATGACACAGAGAAGATTATGACTCAGATTGAAAAAGGGGAGAGGCAAGAAATCAGAGAAGAATTAGTATATAAAAAAAAAAAAAACACGACGCAAAGATTGGATGGTACAAAGTACCTTTTCATTAGCTGAGAATATCATGTGGTACTAACAAAGGAAAAAAAACTATACTGAAAGTGAGGAACATTTCTTATTTTTGTGTTTCACAAACTTGGATTAAATAACAAAATGTTTTACGATGAATTGTAACACTGTATTTGCAACTCTCCTCAGTTTAAATTTAACTAATTTCTTAAATCCAGAACTGCAATGGAGCACCAGAGGAGGTGTAATACCTTAATTATCTTCATTGAAAGAGAAAACATGGAACTGGAAGAAAAGGAGAAAGCATAGAAAAAGAAACAGAAACCAAAACCTTCAACATAGAAAAATAAAATCAAAGGAGCACCTGATGGCAGAGGAAGAAAAATGAATCTGAAACTATGAATGCATATGTTTCATAATCACTAAATTTAAACCAATAGTTCTTTAACTTATGGTTCTTCATAAATTGTACTGTACAATGGGGATATTAAGCCATTAAAAGACATCAGGGGAAGTGGATGTGACTTAAATGGTTGAGTGTCCACCTCCCACATGGGAGGTCCTGTGTTTGGTTTCTGGTGCCACCTAAAAAAAAAAAATTATTAAAACAACTCAGGGGAGCCCATGTGGCTCAATGGTTGAGCTCTGACTTCCCACGTATGAGGTCATGGGTTCAATTCTTAGCCCCCAGTACCTATTAAAAAAAGACAACAGTTTCATCTGTTTACTAAAATAGAAACATAGGATGTAGTTCTGCTTTTCAAAAGGCAACAGCTGTGCTGTATTTTTTTATTATTATTAATACATGAAGTAATAGGCATTCATTTATTTTTAAAAAGTTGTGGTAGCTATATTAATTTTAGATAACAAAGCAGACATCAGATCAAGGAGTATTATCATGGATAAAGAGGTACACATTACATAACAATAATGGTGTAGATTCTCCAAGAGGACATAACAATTCTTAATGTGTATGCACCTAACAACAATGCATCAACATATGAGAGGTGAAAACTGTGAAAACTATGGAATTATAAGGAGAAATAGACAAATCCTTATTCCAGTTTGGGGACTTTAATACTCTTCTATCAATAATGACATATCCAGCAGGTAGAAAATCAGCAAGGTTAGCATTGAACCGAATAACAACATATTTCATCCAACAGAGTACACATTCTTCTCAAACACATGTGGAAAATTCATCATGGTAGACCACATTCTGGGACATAAAATAAAACACCTTAAATTGAAATGAATAGAAATCATACAAAATATGCTCTCAGATTATAGTGAAACTGAACTAGAAATTAATAACTGCAGGAACATTCCAAAATACTCGGAAATTAAACAACTCACTTCTAAATAACACATGAGAAAAGAAGGCTCAAGAGAAATTAAAAAAATATATTTTAATGAAATAAAATGAAAATATAACATTAAAATTGCAGGATACAGGAAAAACATTGCTAAGAGGAAAATTTATAGCATTGAATGCATTTATTACAAATTAAGAAAGATCTAAAATCAATAATCTGAACTTCCACCTAAGAAAACTAGAGAAAGAAGAGTAATATAAGTCTAAAATGAGCAGAAGAATAGCAATAAGAAATATCAGAGCAGAAATCAATGAAATTGAAAACAAGAAATCAATAGAGAAAAATTAATGAAACCAAAAGCTGGTTTTTGAAAAGAACAATAAAATTGATAAACCTATAGCCTGGCTTACCAAGAAGAAAAGCAATGACACAAATAAATATCAGAAATGAAAGAAGGGCAATTACAACTAAAACCATGGACATTAAAAAGATAACAAAAGGAATATTATGAACAACTCCATGCCCCCAAATTTATAACTTAGATGAAATGGACCAATCCTTTGAAAGATAAAACTACCAAAGCTTACACAAGAAGAAATGGATAATCTTAACATGTATATATCTAATAAATACCAATAACCTTATGGTACCAGGACTGAACGGTTTCATTGGTGAATTTTACCAAATAATTAAGATGAAATGATGTCAATTCTCTACCATGTCTTACAGAAAAATAGAAGTAGAGGGAATTTTCTACAAAGCCAGCATAACCCTACTACAAAAATCAGCTAAAGATATTACCAGACAGGAAAACTACTACAAATCAATATCACAAGTGAACATGCAAAACTCCTCAACAAAATATTAGCATGCAAAACTTCTCAACAAGATATTAGCATGCAAAACTCCTCAACAAAATATTAGCACATTAAGTCCAAAAGAGTATGGAAAGAATCATATACTATGACCAAGTGAGATTTATTCCAGGCATGTAAGGCTGGTTCAACATTCAAAAATCCAGGCATGTAAGGCTGGTTCAACATTTAAAAATCAACCATCTAATGAAGAGAAATCATATGATATCATCAATAGCTGCAGGAAAAAAAATTGACAAAATTCGACACCCATTCTAGATAATAATTCTTAATAAACTATGAAAAGAGGCCAACTTTCTCAACTTGATAAGGAACATCTACAAAATCACATTTAATAGTAAGAAACTAAATGCTTTTCTGCTAAAGATCAGGAACAAGGCAGGGATGCACCTTCTTGCCACTCCTATTCAACACATTATTACTAGAAATCCTAGCTATGCAATTAGACAAGAAAAGGAAAAAAAGGTATAAAAATTGGGAATAAGAAAAAAACTTACTTTGTTAACAAATGACATGATTGCCTATGTAGAAAAACCCTAATAATAATAAAAACAAAACAAAACAAAAAAACAAGAAAAACTTCTGGGACTAATAAGTGATTAGAGATAACTCAAAGGTTAATATAGGAATCGATTGCTCTTCTTTATACCAGGAGCGAAAAATTGAAATTTGAAATTGAAAGCACATTACTGTTTATTTCTGCACCCAAAATAATGAAGTACTTGGATATAAATATAAGAAAATATGTACAGGATCTACATGAAGAAAGCTACAAACACTGATGAGAAAATCAAAAAAGATCTAAATGAATGGATAGATATTCTATATTCATGTATAGGAACACTTAATATTGTTATGATGCTAATTCATTAAAACTTTTGATCTATAGATTCAATGAAATGCCAATCAAAATTCCAGAAAGTTATTATGTAGATATCAACAAACTGAATCTAAATTTTATGTGGGAAATCAAAAGACCCAGAATGGCCAAACTACTACTAAAGAATAACAAAAGAGTTGGAGAAATGGTATTATGTGTATTTTAAGCCTTACGGAAAGACTACAGTAATCAAGGTAGTGTTATAGACAAAATAATAGAAAATTAAATCTATGGAACTGAATCAATGTCCAGAAATAGAGTTACACAAATAATTGTCAACCTAACTTTGACAAAGTAGCAAAGATGATTAAGTGGAGAAAGAATAGTGTTTTCAACAAAAGGTTCTGGAACAACTTGACCTCCATGTGCAAAAAGGTGATTCTAGACACATCCCTTAATATTTCACTAAAATGAACTAAAAAATGGATCAGAGACCTAAATGTTGAACACAGAACTATAAAACATTTAGAAGATAACTTAGGTGAAAATCTAAATAACCTTCAGTTTGGCAATGAGTTTTAGATACAACACCAAAAGGACAATCCATCAATGAAAAAATTGGTAAGTTGCACTGCAAAAGGCAGTGTTAAATAAACGAAAGACAAGTGACATATCGAGAGAAAATATTTGCAAAACACATATCTGTTAATGGACTTGTATCCAAATAATAAAAATAACTCAAATAAAACAAAAAATTTAATTAAAAAGTGTGAGAAAGTTCTGAACAGACATCTCACTGAAGAAGATATACAGATGGCAAATACGTATAAGAAAAGATGCTCAACATCATATGCCCTAAAGGAATTGAAAATTTACACAACAATTAGGTACTACTAAAATCCTGTTAAAATGGCTGGAACTGAAAAACTGACAATACCAAAACTGACAAGGGTGCAGAACTATAAGAAATCTCTCATTCATTGCTTTGGGAGTGCTAAATGGTAGAGCTACTTTAAAAAACAGTTCAGCTTTTTCTTATAAAGCTAAATATTGTCTTACTGTGGGAGTCAGCAGTTGTGGTTAATAAATAGGTTTTGAAGAGAGTCAATAAAGTTAATTTTTATGAGTCCCTCTAAGTCTGATGCCCTGAGGAGTGTCAAGCAGAAAGGGGCTTGATTTTCACTATATATACAACTAAGTGTTAAGTGAATAAAAGAGAATGTGGGCATCAGAACTTAAAAGAGAAAAGGTACTAAGAAATCTGCTAGACTCTGAATAATGAGTGGAGAAATCTCAGAAAAAATACGTACATCTTCCAAAATATTTCCCAGATAAGCCTGTTTAGGGTTCCATAATAAGCAATTCATTTCAACAGTTAAAATTGTGCTATGGAAAACATCAAGTAGCATGGAAAATTTTTTATAATACATTACTTTAAAATTACTGGTTAGAAAATAAATATGTGTTATATGAGGTACATATATAGATATATAGAGAGACAGATATGAATATACTTCAAAATTTTAATAGTGGTTTTTTCATTTCATTCAGCCACAGGCATTTACTGTACCCCTGTTTGGCACCAATCAATGCAAATTACATCTAGGTTCCTGGAAAATGGACAAGTAAAATATCTTATTTTGATGTCATTATATTTATGGTTTACATTGCTTTTACCAATCAGGATTCTTCAAAACTGGCTTTTCTTATGGCTCTGTCCAGCTTCTGAAGTAGCTCAGCATATTGAACCGGCTAGTATATACTGTGTGCGTTTCTTTTTTTTTTCTTTTTAAACTAATTTATTGCAATATACCACTCACACACAAACATACATAAACAATAAATGTATAACAATAGTTTGAACCTACAAAACAAACATACACAACATCATACAGGACTCCCACAACCCCACCCCACAGTCAACAACTTGTACTACTGCCAAACCTCCCCAACTAATGATTAAGTGAGCATTGCCAAAATATTACTACTAACCAAAGTATTTTCCCCCAACCAACCCCTTTATTATCTTTATATCATTTATATATGAACATACATAAACAATTAAGTGTATAGTAAAAGTTGTGAACTTAC
Organism: Dasypus novemcinctus; assembly: GCF_030445035.2. Lineage (NCBI taxonomy): Eukaryota > Metazoa > Chordata > Mammalia > Cingulata > Dasypodidae > Dasypus > Dasypus novemcinctus. The sequence goes on along the minus strand of NC_080674.1, from coordinate 162,397,094 downwards.
AAAGCAAACATGCATAATATCACATAGGGGTCCAATACATCAACCTTCCACCAACACCTTGCATTGTTGTGAGATGTTTGTTACAAGTTATTAAAGAATATTATCAAAATCTTACTACTAATCATTGTCTTTATCTTACATCTGGTGTGTATTTCCCCAAGCCACCCTATTATTATTTTTTAAATATATTTTTTACAACAGAAGTTGTAAACTTATAAAACAATGATACACATGTGCAGAAATCCCAAACAACACCCCTCCATCAGCACACCACACTGTGGTGGAATATTTGCTACAGTGAAGACAATATCATCTGATTGTTACCATGTCAATAGTGTATACTTGGCTCACATTTTCCATACTGCCTCATTATCAACACAGTACATCTTTCGCATAGATTCAAGAATATTAAATTATTTGTGTGCTTTTCATTTATGGAAGGAGGGAACTGAGCTTCCCCTGTTATCACTTCCAATGCTACCCTCTCCCAAGTGATTACAAAAAATAGTGGCTATAGCAATAGAAAAGAGAACTGTATACAGTCTAATGGGTAGTCAGTTCAATTTCCTCTTGCTTGCGGTTTGTGGAATGGCAAAACAACAAAAGAGAACTGAGATCCCACTACCTCCTTTCAGCAACCTGGCTTGCTTTGAACATTTCCTTCTTAAACAACATGTCTCTGTTTTGGATAGGGAGCAGCCAGAACATAACATGGAAATTACAAGCTGGCAGTAGGTGATGAAGGAAGGAACACACAATGCATAGAGTCACATCAACATTAATTATTTATATTGTCGAACAAAGTATTTCAGAATGACTGACATGACTATGGATCTGGGAGGCAGCATCAGAAGGAAGGAAGATAGAACAAGAAGCTGTCATGGTAGAGGCCTGGTCCAGAGGACCTGCGTTCATTGCATGGATTTTGAGGCCCAGAAAGGCAAACATATTTACTGGTTACTTCGCCTCTAAAGTGGGGAGTGACTTTGGACAAAATCAAGTTTCTTCCATATTCAATACCCCGGTGATTTGGGGGCACAATTTCTATTCCCAAAGCTGCTTCTGAGGGTACCCATGCCTGCAGTTACATTGAGGTAGTGACTGCATTGAGTGGGCCATACAGAGAAGGTGGCCATACTTTGATAATAGTATTTATTTTCTCACTGAATCCTTACAGCCTTGTAATATAATGGTATTATCCCATTTCTTGGGATAAGAAATTGAGACCCATCAAAGTTTAACCAGACACCAATAACCCTGAGAATATAAAAATAAATAGATTCTGATGGGACAGAATGAGGTTAAGTGGTAAAAGGTACTTACACAAGTTATCAGAATGGAACTAAACAAAAGGAAAGTTCATTCTGGAGAGACCCACAATCTTTAATGATGTTTTCAGAGAATATTATGCTTGGATGCAAAATATGTGTTGCCAAAGAACAGAGGAAGCATGGTAATGAAGAGGAAGTAGAGAGGAAGAAAAAAAATGGAAAGGCCAACTTCCTGAAGTTTGCTTCTTGCCAGATATTATGCATAATTTCTCCAATGGAATAGCCCCTTTCATCTCTAGCTCACAAACATTCTATGAGGTTGGTGCTGATTGACTCCAGGTGAAGAAAGGGAGCTTAGAGTAGTACTGGCAGAGCTGAGTCAACCCTAAGGAGTCTGAAATGGGCATACTTTGCCACTCACCTGTACTGAATAAAGGAAGGAATGATTATATGGATGAGCTGAATCAGGAGGTTTTGTGGAAGGGTGGCATTTGAGATGCTGTCAGAGGATGAATAGGATTTTGTCAGGGGAAGATGGGCCTGGTCTGTAAGTAGGGCAGAGTTATTGTCAATTGAAGGAGAGACCTGAGGTAAGGTATGGCAGTGTGGCATTTCCAGGAGAATAAAAAGTGATCTTTATAGGAGTAACAGGTGTGAGTGAGAAAGAAGTAAATGAAAGGTTGTTGTTTCTTGTGGTAGTTTGAGACTGTATGAACCTCAGAAAATTGTGTTCTTGATATTGATCCTTTACTGTGAGTGTGAACCTATTATAGGTGGGACTATTTGATTAGATTACTTCAGTAAGGCATGGCCCCCTTGGGATGGGTCTTACTCCTTTTGCTGAAGACCCTTATAAATGGGGGGAATATGGTACCTCAGAAACAGAAAAATCTACAGAAGCAGAGAGAGAAAACTACTAGAGAAGGAGAGAGGAAGCCAGAAGCTAAAGCAAGGAAAATCAGAGAAGGGAGAGACCACAATGCTTTGATGTGCTGGTAGCCAGGGAGAAATGCATCATCTGATGAAGCCTTGATTTGGACATTTACATGGTCTCATAACTGTAAGCTTATAAAATAATAAATTCCCATTGTATAAGCCAACCCTTTTCTCGTATATTGCCTTGACAGTCTTAAATGACAGGTTAAGCAGTTTTGACTTTTTCCTATAGGCATTGAGAGAGGATCAGAAACCATGGGATGTTCTGATCTATGCATGATGAAGACTCTGACACCAAGATGATAACTTCTGACCATGCTTTACCTGTGCTCCCAGTCACAATAGGGTTTCTGATAGTGCCAGTGGCATCTGTAAGAAATACAGATACTGGTCACATTCTCTAGTTTGAACATCTGAGCTTTGACCACCAATTACTATCAGGGCAGAAGTTTTTGCTCACTAATTATATTAGTCAATCAAGTGGGTGCTGATGCAAAATACCAGAAATCAATAGGTTTTTTAAAAGGGTATTTATTTGGGGGCAAGAACTTACAGTTATCAGGGCATAGCACATAAGTTACTTCCCTCACCAAAGTCTATTTCCACTTTGGAGCAAAATGGCTGTCTATGCCTGTGAGGGTTAAGGCTTCCTGAGTTCCTCTGGTCTCAGCTCCTGTTTTCTCCTCAAGGTCAGCTGTGGACTATGAGGCTTTCTAGACTTTGCCTCTCTCCACAAGGTCAGCTGCAGACTATCAGGCAAACAGCTCTGTCTCTGTCCCTGAGGCTCCAGCTTCAGCATCAAACTCCAACACCAAAACTCCAACATTAAAAGCCCTAATATTAAGAACCCCTCCAGCTCTGTCTTTTGCAACTCCTTTTATCTCCAAGTCCCCACCCTCCAAAGGGCAGGGACTCAATGCCCTACTGACACAATGCCCTATTTTGATTACATAATCAAGTAAACCTCTGAATCCAATGTAATCTCATATGCCCAGAGGAAAAGACCAGTTTACAAACAAAATCCAATACTTCTTTTTGGAATTCATCAATAATATCAAACTGCTACACTCCAGCCTCTGAATTCCAAAGAGACATTACAATGTTCAAATTAACTTAAATCAGCAACAGTGCAAGTACTAAATCATATCACAATCAGTTTAAAGAAATAGTTTGTCTTCAGGCAAAGTCCCCTCTGTTATAGACCCCTGAAATTTACAAAACAATTCATCTACTTCCAATACACAAATGGATAGATAAAGGATAAACATTTTCATTACAATAAGGAGAAATTGGGAAGGAAACATGAGTCATGGTTTCTCCACAGTTCAGTAGACCTGCAGGGAATCCTGTGTTCAATTTCAAAGTCTGGGAGTCATTCTTAAAATGATCTTTTCTTCTTTTTGGGGCCATATGGGGACCCATCATTTCCACCGGCTTGCTCAAAGGCCGTTTTCTTGGTCCCACCCTCAACAAGCATCTGGGTGTCGACCAAGCTCCATATCTCTCCCTCCAAGACTGCTGGGGTGATTGCCACACCTCACCCAATCTTTGGGTTAGAGTCTTAACGCCATTAGTACAGTGATGTGAAGACTACATTCCCCTTAACCTTTAGCATACAGGCTCAATCCTCAGAGTAATAGTTGACCACCTGGCCTTCCCTAACCTTTGGGGGAGAGTCCACCTCTCTCAGCACTGTGGGGTGCTGATCTTAACTGCCCTAATCCTCAGGGAATGTGCTCCACCCTCTCTCTACTGTGGGGCAGCAAAACTCTCCCAGAACATGAGACAGGAACATCCACCCTCTTCAATTGCTGGGGCAAACTCACCTTCTCTGTACACATGGGTGGGGTTCCTCTCTTGGCCCAAGGTGAAGTCTTATTTCCAGATCTCAGCATCCATGGTTTTCCTCTTAAAGTTGTTTCTCCTTCAAACTCTCCTTTCCATGTCCTTTTTATTCCAGGCTGACAGTGGTTTTGTTCATACAGCTCTCTCTTGGTTTAGCATGTAGTTAGCAGGGGTCCAAGTCATCAGACAGTAAGACTTTCCACACGTCTTTCCAACATAAAAACATCTTCAATCTTGATTTACAAGTTCCAAGTTTAGTTAAATCCTCCAATGGGGCACTTTCATCTGGGATCTTGATTTCCAGAAGCTTAGAATTTCCAGAATCAGTTTCTATTTACTTTGTACCAGACAATTCAGTCCTCAGCATATCTCTTTCATCTAGCATTTTGCTATAAGCTGCAAGGAGAGGCCAAGCTGCATTCTCTGGGTTTACTTTGGAAATTTCTTCAACTAAATGCCCAGGTCTCCATTTTCAAATTCTGCCTTCCATAAAACATCAGGAGTTAATCTTGCTGAGTTCTCTGCAATTTTAAAACACGAATCACCTTTCCTCTCATTTCCAATAATAGTTTCATCATTTACTTCTAAAGCATCATAAAAAGTCTCTTTAGCATCCATATTGTTATCAACAGTCTCTTTAAAGTAATCTAGACCTTTTCCATCAAGCATTTCATATTCCTTCAAAAAATATCCCTTACCCACTTATAAAACCATTCCGGCATTATGGTAATTGCAAAAGCACTTCTCCACTCCTTGGTATCAAATTCTGTATTAGTCAGCCAAGGGGGTACTAATGCAAAATACCAGAAATTGGTTGGTTTTTATAAAGGGTATTTATTTGGAGTAGGAGCTGACAGTTACCAGAGCATAAAGCATAAGTTATTTCCCACACCAAAGTCTATTTTCACGTGTTGGGGCAAGATGGCTGCCAACATCTGTGAGGATTCAGGCTTCCTGGGTTCCTCTAGGCTCAGTTCCTCTGTTTTCTCTACAAGGTCAGGTGTAGACTATCAGGTGAATGACTCTGTCTCTCTCCAGCTTCAGCATCAAACTCCAACATCAAAACTCCAACATTAAAAGCCCTAACATTAAGAACCCCTTCAACTCTGTCTTTTGCCATTCCTTTTATCTACATGTCCCTACCCACCAAAGCGCAGGGACTCAATGCCCTACTGACACAAGTAAACCTCTGAATCATATACCCAGAGGAAAAGATCAGTTTACAAACATAATCCAATAGTTCTTTTTGGAATTTGTCAATAATATCAAACTGCTCCCCTAATTCATTTGTAGTTTCATTCACCTGTTGACTCACTGGCTTGTTCATTTACATAACTATTTATTCACCAATATTTATCAAACAATTATTCTATACCTGGTGCTATGTTCAGCACTGGGAATTCAGATTTTATGAAACACAGCCCCTGTTCTGTGGTGTCTCATTGTGTCAAAGCAGAGATATATATGTCAGCCAACAATGGTAATATAATATAGTTTAATATGTGAAATTAGAGTAGTGTGTAAAGTGTACAACAGGTAGAATCAGTAAACTTTGTTTCATTCACAAAGCAATGATTGGGAATTTTCTTTAACAAAAGGGAAGTAAGCAGGGTAATCAGGGAAGGGGAATGCTCAGAATGCTTGAGCTGGAACTTGAATAATTTGATGGGAACAGGGAGGGACATAAGGAGAGAGGAAGCATCCCAAGCAAGAGAATTAACATACTTTTATGTTTATAAAGCTACCCAATGTATTATTCATTTATGTAACAGATCTTTTAAGAGTACTTTTCTAGGGCCAGATGACTGTGTTAGTCTCAAAAGAATGAGTACTCATGGAAGCTTATAGTATAGTGTGGAGACAGGAATTCATTTATAAACCACATAAAAATACACTTAAATGCTGTGACTGGAACAGAGCTATGAGTGAGATTCCTGGGACTATGTGTACTTCACTATATCTGGAGCAGAGGGTACAGGGTAAGATCTAAAAGGGGGAAAATGAGAGACATAAAGAGGGGTCAGATCATCTAGGACCTCGTGTACCTGGCATAGACATATGGACTTTATCCAGCAGGCAAGAGGTCATAGATGGAATGAAGGAAGGAGGAGGAAGGCTCACATGTGGATATTTGAGATACTTCATTTTCATGACCATTTGATGAGCTGGTTTGAGGCACCTAAAACTGAAGGCAGAGAGGGAATGCTCTTCCAGAAATTGTAGTGGGAGATGCTGGGAGTCTGTCTAACACTGTGACTCTGGGGAGGAAGAGAAGTTTAGACAAGAATTGGCGATGTTATGGAGTTAGATGCAATTGGGTTTGCTGATCATGTAAATTTAGGACAGTATTTCTCCAAGTGTGACTGGGAAACCACTTGGATCAGAAGTCTCACCCTCTCTTGGAGGAGGGGCTCAGGAATCTACATTTTAGCCTCATCCCCACCCACCTTCCAGTTGACTCTGAAGTATACAGATATCCACTGCAGTGTGTGGCTTCTGATTTAGGAATCAGGAGATAATGGTGCAATTGGTTCTCAAACTTGAAGATGCTTGAGGATCCCCTGGGACATTTGTTTAAAATGCACATTCTCAGGTAGTGTAATTCCAATGCAAGAGGAATCATTTAGAAATAATTCATGTGATGTCCACTGGCTTAGCTCATCTTACCATCTTGACCTGCTTCTTGCCGCCAGTCACTCAGAATTCCTCACTGATACACATACTCTCAGATGAGACTGAAGTATAGGGGTCACCCCTCAAAGTCTTATTTCCCTCACTGAACTCTGAGCAATTTAAGACAGGGAGCAAGCATGTCTTTCTCAGTCCTACCCTAATTGTAACACAATACTCACAAACAATAGCCTCTCAACACATTTGTCATCTGCAACTCCAACCACGGAAAAAGATGCCCTGTGGGAAAGAAATTACTTAAGCAATACACATTGATGAGTAGCATTAGAAAAGGCTTTTGAGAATGTCATTAGTGAATGAGCTATTTCCTCTATGAACAGCTGTGTTCATATCCTTCCCCCATTCAAAATAGAATTAATGCTAGCTAAAACTGACATCAAATACTGCTATGATGGTAGTTTAGGCCGATAGCATCTTTTTTGGAGTCTTCAAAACTGTCATTGTAATTGTTCATATAAAATACCTGCTTGGCATGAGGTCCCGTACCAATTTATATTTATACGACAGGATGGCAAGACTTCGAAAGCAGACATTATGGCTGTCTGTCAGTTCTAAAAGCCCTGATTTACTGTTATGCCTCACTGGGATGAAGGTAACTTTTTTTTTAACCTTCATTTTTTTAAGCCTTCATTGGAGGTTGCCTCTATCTTTTCTCATTGTTCCCCTCCCTCCAAATATTTCATAATCACACACGTAACTTAATGGTTGCATCAGAAATTCTTTTTGCTGTGATACATCTCTTCAGTTTCCTTTTTCTATTGCTTCTGGAAATTGTGAAAATCTGTTGTTCAATTAAGTAACTTTCAGAAAGCTGTCAGCCTTTTCTTGGTGCGTCCTCACAGGCAGATCAATGGGCATGAGAGGAGCTAACCTCCAGGATGGGCAGGGAGTGCTGGAAAAGGTCTTGAGTGATGGTGGCTGGGACTCAGCACAGGCACTGAATTAATCAGACTGGCATGGAGGGAGTCACACTTTCCCATTAGGGTTGTCATGAAACCAAAGATGGGTAGATTAAATAGTTGGGGTACCAAAGCCTGTACCTTTAATTCCAAAAATATCAATAAACTAAGGTTAGTCTAGAGCCTAGGGCCCCATCAAGAACTGAAGTTCCTAGATTTAATTTCCAACTTTGACTCTGGGGAGTCTGATCTAAATTGCTCTAGACCTGGGGGAATGACACAACCTGAGATTGTCAGAGAGGGAGAGACACCTGAGCTGGTATGAGGCTATACCTCCCATGCAAGTGTGAGATCTCAGGATTTGACCCAGGCCCCAGGAAGCACACATAGTGCAGAGGAGGGGCAGGAACATTTGAACTTCCTCAGTAGCCAGCCGAGGGATAACCTTTGTTTCATTTTTCCCTGTCAAAATCCCCTGCCTGTGTCTTGCTCTTTGTTTGACACATTCTCAGTCTTTCTCTGAATTGATTTTATGTTTTAATTGCTTTGCTATTACTTTTATTTCCAAGTTTAACACTTCCATCCCTCATCCCACCCCCAAATGGGAGTTAAAGTTGAGTGCAGTCCAGGTGACAAGATGTTATCTTCAAACCTGTCAAATAGAAAATCATTTAATAGTCCTATTTTAATGTGATCTCCCTCACACACACATACCTTAAATTTCAAATTTAAGAAGATCAGGGGCTTACATTTAATCAGTTTAGACACAAATGAGTCATTAAAAAAACATAATACTTTTTAATGGAAAATATTCTCCTTGTAACCTCTGCTTGTGTCAATGTCTTCTCTTCTCTTTTCCTAACCACTACAGCCTATAATAATCATGCTTTCATTATTTATTAGTTTTTATTGCTTAAAAGTTTTCAGGGCATGGTTCTCCTTCCCAGTATAAAGAGATGTATTGTTTGTTCTGAGTAAAACAATGTATGCTCAATAAAATAATATCAATTATTTCTGAAAATATAAAGATAAATTTAAATATCTGCAATGGAGCATGTGTGTGCTTTAAATGGCATAATACCATATCCTGTTTCATAACTTATTTTTTCATTTAACAATAAATTCATGTATACATATATTCCAATGTGAGATCTGTATCAACATTTTAATGGATAATATTTTACTAGGTATATAGATTACAATGTATTTAATTACTCTTCCTTAAAGTGTATTTAGATTGTTTCCACATTTTTAGTAGTCTCATGTCAGTGAAGTAAACGTCCTTTTGTGTTCGTTTTTATATACTTTATAGTAATTTCCTCAAGATATCGAATTAGAAGGCTATGTTGAAAGACATCATTTTTAAGAATATTTGAAAAATTTTCCTCATTGTCACTTTTACTTCCAACAGTGTACGGAAGTTCAGACTTCTCCTTTATTCCCACAGACATGTATACTAAAATTCTTTATGATCGTTAACTATCCCTTTTATCTCTATAGAATATATCAGTGTTTTCTCTGATTTGGGGTTTAGGCATACACAGTCATACTTTGGTAATTGACTGCTTTGAAACTCTTTGAATTTGTACTTGACTCACTTTGATATCAAAATTTTGTCCCAGTACTCTTCGTTTGTTTGGTACTCAATTCATAAGCCAGAATTTGTCAGTATTGTTGCCTCCTGACTCGCTATGCTTTCCAGCTGAAACAAAATGTCACACATTAGTCACATGGTAGCCCTTGCCCTGTGTACATCCCACTGTGGTCTTATCTTAGCTTCTGTGGTCATTTTGTGTATGTTTGCATTTTTTTTCTCATCATGGATCCTAAGAAAATGAGCAGAGATAGTGCTGAGTAGGAAAGAAAATTACTTTGCATCACCATTAGACAAAAAAAAAAGAAATAATAGGTAAATAAGAGAGCGGTATTCACATTACTGATCTTACTAGGGAATACTGTATGTCTAGAACAATGGTCTCCACCATCATTAAGAATAAAGAAACAATAAAAAAGGCTAAAGTTGAGATAGAAGTTAAAGCAATAAAAATCAGTGTTCCCAAACACTCCAGGAATTTGAAAAGCTGTAATTAAATTGAGTAAAGGAGAAGCAGTTAGCTGGCAAAAGTGTTGCATGCCAATCTTTTGAAAAGCAAATCCAAACTGAGTGATGAGAGTGTTGAAGTTTTTAAGGCCAGCCACGGCTGATTAGATAATTTTTAAAAAGGACCAGCATCCACAGCGTCATGAGGCATGGTGAGGCAGTGAGTCCTAATAAAAAGGCTGCTGATGAATTTGTCAGTGAATTTCAAGACTATGTAGAGGCTGAGGGTCTTATTCCCCACCAAGTTTTTAATTGTGATGAGGCCAGAGTTTTTTGGAAAAATAGACTGAGTAGGACCTATATCACAAGAGAGGTGAAGGCATTACCCAGCCATAAACCAATGAAGGACAGGTTCATTTCATTGTTGTAGGCAATGCTAGTGGGGCCTTAAAACTCAAGCCTCCACTAGTCTATCATAGTGAAAACTTGTGAGTTTCCAAGAAGCATAATGTCATAAAATGTAAATTCCATGTGATATGGAGGGCAAACAGCAAAGCTTGTGTCATAACGTAATTTTTCACCTAGTGGATTAATGAAGTGTTTGGTCCCTCAGTGAAAAAAATATTTGCTGAAGAAAGATGTGCCTCTGAAAATTCTCCTACTTTTGGACCATGCACCTGCCCACACTCCAGGCTTGGAGGATGACGTACTGGAGGAGTTCAGGTTCATCACTGTAATGTTCCTACCCCCAACACTATTCCTCACATCCAGCCCATGGACCAGCAGGTCATTTTAAACTTCAAAAAGTTTCACACCAAGTTGCTTTTCAGAGGTGCATTGAGATCACCTCTGACACCAAGTTGACCCTCACAGAATTCTGGAAGGAGCATTTCAATATCCTGCACTGCCTTAACCTTATTGAGAAGGCCTGGAACAAAGTCTCTTATAGGACAATGAATTCAGCATGGAAGAATTTGTGGCCAGAAGTTGTGACTCAGAGAGACTTCAAAGGATTTGAGATTGACCCCAAGCACGCGGGTACAGAGGGTACAGTTGTGTAGGATATTGTATCTTTGGGCTAATTCATGGATCTGGAGATCAATGCTGGGAATGTTGAGGAGTTAGTAGAGGAATATCATGAAGATCTCAGCACTGAGGAGCTGCAGGAACTACAGAAGGATCAGCAACAAAGAGATTTCTTCAGGTGAGGAGATAAGAGAGGATTCCCCCAGTTCCTTGATAAAAGAAATGTATGCAAAATGGACAGAAGTTCAAAACTTTGTGGAGAAGTACCGTCGGACAAACCTCTGACTAGCAGAAATGTGAATTTTTTGAATGACCAAACAATTTCATACTTTCGAAGAATTCTGAAAAGAAGACAGAAGCAATCCACTTTGGATAAGTTTTTTAATGAAAGTGACAAAGAGAATGTCAGAGGCTGTGGTGCAAGTTGAAAAAAAGGCAGAAAAGAGTAAGAATGCCTGAAATGCAGGTGCCCGATGTTCTACTGGAGAGGTGCTCTCCTTCCAAGCAACACTCATGTACACTCTCCTCCTCACCACTCTCTTCCCACCATCCCATTAGGCCAAGGACTCTT